>NW_022589728.1:39386248-40095738 GCF_004348235.1 Phoca vitulina
AGAAAGAAAGAAAGAAAGAAAGAAAGAAAGAAAGAAAGAAAGAAAGAAAGAAAGAAAAGAAAGAAAAGAAGCTGACTTTAAAATTGCTCTTACATTCAGCAGTTTTGCTAAACTCATCTATTATTCCCATAATTTATCTGTAGATTCTCTGGATTTTTGATATATATATTATTATAGTATCTATTGATAATAATAGCCTTCTTTCTTTCCAAACCTTATATTTTTATTTTTTAGTCATATTTAATCAACAGGACTTCCTGTTCAATATTGTTTATCCTATTTACATTCACGCAATTACTACTATATTTTGGTGTAAATCAATTATCTAACTATTTGCTTTTTATTTGTCCTGCCTGCTCTATGTACGTTTTCTTCCCCTGCCTTAGGTCCCTCCCCCCACTTTCTTTTGGAAATATTTGCTGTTTTTAACAATTATTCCAGTTCTACCTCTATTATTTTATTTCATTTTATTTTATTATTTTATTGTGGTAAGAACACTTAACATGAGATCTACCCCCTTAACTAATTTTTAAGTGCACAACACATTATAGTTGACTATAGGTATAATGTTGCACAGCTAGTCTGTGCTTTGATTAGTAACTGCCAATTTTCCTCTCCCCCCAGCCCCTGGGAAAAACTATTCCATTCTTTGATTCTGTGAATTGATAAATTTTGTTACAAATGCAAAAGGGCGTAGGTGTTTTCCATAGTGTCTATACTATTCAGCCTTAAAAAGAAGGAAATTTGATAATATGCAGTGACAAAGATGAACCTTGATACCATTATGCTAAGTGAAATAAGTCATAGAAAGACAAAAACTGCATGATTCAACTTATATGAGGTATTCTCTTCTATTAGCTTTTCTTATTCTTTTACTGTTGGTCCTAGAGATGACCATGTGCACCCTAGGTTTATTCAAGCTGTTATATAAATTACTAATCTTACCTCTGCCAACATGAGGACCTTAGGACACTTGAACCATTGGTTTTGTGTATCTAAATTCTCTGTATATTTTAAACTCCATAAGACATCATTGGTATCATTTATTAAAATTTGCATTATTTTAGATTTGCCCGCATATTTACTTTATGTTGTGGTGGATGGTGTTTTGCTGCTTAATTCCTCCTGAATCTATACCTTTTCATCTGGGATTGCTTTCCTTCTGCCTGAAAAATGTTTCTTAGTATGTTAGCTCAGGTCTGGTAGTGATGAATTTGTACAGGGTTTAATATTTTTTTTAAATTTTAGGCTTTATTTTACCTTTATGCTTGAAGGGGTTTTCACTGGCTCTAGAATGTTAAGTTGGTAGCTATTTGTTTGCTTTTCTTTAAAGATGTTAATGTATTTTCACCCAGTTTCCACTATTACTTTTCAGAAGATAGTTGTCAATCTAAATCTTTCTTTTAGTTTTTGGCCTATCCTTTTTCAGACATTTTTTTTCTGTTGAGTTTTAGCAGTTTTACTATGATGCATCTGGGTGTAATTTTATTTTTTTAATCTTTCATGGGGTTCATGATTCTTCTTGAATATGGGGCTTGATGTTTTCTTCAGTTTGGGAGAATAATCAGCTATTATCATATTATCATTGATCACTAATCCCTGTTTTCTCTCATCTTTTCTAGTTCTTGAATTTTTTGTCCATTATACCTTTTCATACTGCCCTCCATGTTTTTTCCTTCTCTTTTAAATTTCAGATTCTCTTTACTCACCGTTGTTCATTTTGGATATTTCCTTCTGATCTAGCTTTTGATTGATTTATTGATTCTTCAATTGTGTCTAATATGCTATTGCTCTGATTGAGTTCTTGATTTCTATGTAGTTTTTTAAAAAGTAGTTTCTGGAGTTCTGGCTAACTTCTCCATAATATCTGTTACCTCCTAAGATATATCAAACATAGCTATTCTGAAGTCTTTATCTGTAGTTCAGAGTGTTTCTATGGTCCATTTTCCCTTCATGCTGTCTTGTCTCTTCATGTGCCTGATTATTTTTGATTGCTTGCTGAATATTGTACATGAAAAATTATGGAGATAAAGTTAGCCCTATATCGATGTTACCTTTCCCTAGAGATGACTTACGATGGCTTTTTTTGCAGACAGCTAAGCACACTAGAAATATAGGCACATCTTAATCTATTTTTAAGAATTCTGATCATTTACATCTGAACTTCAATCCCTTTGAGAAACTCGGTGCTTCTGGTTCACCCTGACTCTTAAAATCCTTACTCTAGACATCTTTGGGATTTTAACCCAAAATATTGGTTTTACCAGCACCAGCAACAGCCCCTGTATTCTAGCTTTTGTCCCCCTAACTCCATATGACTTTCTATAATGAGCATCAAGGCTTCTTGGCTACCGAGCCACCCATTCCGGAACTGAGAGAGGAAAAGTTGCCCCCAAGGCAGCATTCTTCTCTTTGAATGTCTGTCTTTTACAAAATCTTGACCTTATAATCCTACCATGCCTTATTGGCTTCCCCATGCCTCTGACACACACACACACACACACACACACACACATATATATATATGCTCTCCTAGTTGTCCTCGGCAGGAGGCTGTCCAGGTTATCTAATCCTTCATTACCGAAAGTGAGTATCAAGAAGCCCTCCTTAAACTCTGTCACATTGGCCTTTTAAACAATTATGCTAGGGTATAAACATCCAAATAAGTATTTCCCTGTCAAATCACCTTTGAGAGTTAGCCACATATTCCAGCATTTACCAGAGTGCAAAGCATTTCAGAAACTCCTTTTAGATCGCTGTTTTTAGAGTCACTTCGCCAATTAGCCAAAAGTTAATTTTGGTTACAAAGTTGCATTTTGTTACTTTTAAAGTTAAATAGTTCCTTCCCCCTTCCCACCCAATGCAACACTTTGATCACATACTAATCATTACTCATAGGTTTATAACTTTTGGCTATTTAGAAAAAAATCAAATCTGCAGTTTATACGTGGAGAGTGGCCACTCCTGATACTTAGATAAAATATGCCACAGCTTCTGAAGGCACTTCTGAGGAAAAGTCCAAAACATTATTTGAAAACCTGGCAATTTTATTGGGGGTGTGTGCAGAGTCTCACCAATTGTAACTTCGCAAAGAATGTTTGGATATGTCGGTGTTCTTGTGTTTTAAAAGAAAATGAAACCCTTGCTATTATAGTGGTCAATTTGAGAAAATTAAAAAAAAAAAAAGCTCTCTCTTCTTTCACCTTTGATCAAATAATGTAGACGGCAATCAGCATCACTGGCATATTCATTCACTAACACCTTTGTTACTAAATATTTCGATTGTCTTTGAAACACAGCAAATGCCTTTCACCCTTGGGCACTGTCAGTTTTGTTCCATGTTCAACATAGTGCCTTGGGGTCGAGAGAGTTCTTCCTCCATAAGGCTGCAGATTGCAGCAGACATATGGCAGTGCACAGTAGAGCATCTTTCACATTTGGAGAAAGAGGCTTTCTTGCCTATTACCAGTTAGGCCCTCCGTGCCCCCACTGCATTAGCATTCATCCCTGTTTGGATCTCTCCTCTGATCTGCCTCACATAGGTTGATTAACTTTGATTAAAGCTAAGTCTGGTCAAGTTCTAAGTAACATGGAACATGTTCGTAGGCCTCCATAGTTTCTTAATCTCCTTAGTACAGCTTCCTGGAAGGGAGTCCACTTTGTTTCTGGATCATCAACAGCTCCATTTGGAATGAGCCACAGTTTCAGGAGAGAAGGCACACAAGGATAATCCCGCAGCACGGTTTGCATTACCGAACCCTCAGCCTGCACCCGGGGTGTGTGGTGAGGCCTGAGGCAGATGTTCTTGGGTGAAAGCATTATTCATGGGGCAGCTGTGCACACAGAAGGCAGATTAAATTTCTACTGTATCCTCGACAGCCCCTTTTGGACTCTAATCTCCAATTTTCCCCATCCCATAGCCCTTGGAAAATTTTAGAGTCAATTTTTAAAAATTGAATTTAGAGGCCTTGGGAGATTCACCAACGCAGGTGCTAAAAGACAGCCAGCTCTACTGTGGCTGAGATATTTCCAGGACTGTAATATAGGTGGGGGGGGGGGGGGGGGGGGGGGGGGGGGGGGGGATTAGGATTTCCCCCTTCCTGAGAGAAAGCTTTTTCAGAGGGGGAAATGCCTGCTTCCTTTCTGGGACCTGGTTGCCCAAGGCTATGTGGGGAGAGAAAAGGTTATTTCAAGTACTTGGATACTTCTACACTTGTACTTCCCAAGAAAATAAAACACTTCTTCAAAAACTTGACAGCCTACAAGCTAGCAGATGTTCATGTGTGGCCCTAGCTGAAAACGCCTTATCTAAGTGAATTTTCATTTGCAGCTTGAATTACCTGGTTTCTCTGGCTACAGTGATCAGATTAACTGAATCGTTGCCAAATCTACACTCGATTTTTTTTCTTTTGCTTCTTGAACATACTCTTAAGCCTAAACAAAGAATGGGAAGCATGTCCGATGGGTACAACCAGCGTTTTTACAAGCACAACTTGTGACCCCAAAAGCCTGCAATGACCCTGCGGTCTCGAGGCCAAGTACATCTACTCTCAGCATTAAAGAAAACGTCCTTGTGTAGAAGGGAGCAAGAGAAGGGCCTGAGTAGAATTATCTCTACAGTACAAGTCAGAATTATCAATGCATGGGTGGTCTGTAAAGGCTACGACCGTGTGTAGGCACGTTTCGAAGAGGTGCATGCTGTATCCGCAAAATAAGGCAGGAGGAAGGGGACATGGTTAATAGTTTGGTGCAGTAAAGGGGCAGGGGCAGGCTAAGGAGTGGCAGGCAGCCGCCCCAGCGTAGGTCCACCCTCCCCATTCAGGTTGCATGTTAGCTTCACTGTGGACTGCTGCTTTTCTTTCATGCTAGCCATTTTCACTGGTTTTCACGAGTCTGTGAAGGTCACAGGGGTTAAAGAGCTCTGCGATTGTCAGGTTGGGTCAACTGCCCCAACAACCCCCCAAATCTCAATGGCTTTACACAATACAAGTAGATTTCTTGCTCATGTCACGGTCCAGTGGTGGTCAGCAGAACACTCCACTGCGACTCCTTCTATTCAGAGCCTGGGAGACCCTAACACTGTCCCTGAAGGCAGGAGGCAGGCTGCGGAGGGCTGAGCATGGCCACGCCTGGAAACTGTGCACATCCCTTCTGCCCACATTGCATTGGCCGAGCTTCATCCCACAGCTGCTCCTGGCCCCGAGAGCGAGGCTGGGACATGTGGCCTAGTTGTGTGTGCCCAGAAGGAAAAGGCAAACAGTTGGTGACTAACTAGCAGACTCTGCTATAAGCCAAAAAACAGGGGGGGGGGGGAGGAGGGGACTCGTTCTTTACTGCACAAAACTATTAACAGGAACTTTGTCACACAGACACTCTCCACAACTCTTTTGCAAAGGTCTCAGGAAGGGCAGCTAGCTCTTTCAAAAGAAGCCTCGGAGATTCCTGAGGCTAAAGCCCGCTGCATACAACAGGCCCAGAAGCTGGTGCGTTTGGGGTCCAGCAGAGAAGACATCAAACTGCCTGCCTTTAATCCCTGGCACTCTAGTGTTAGGAGGTGATTCTGTGTGCAGAAAAATAAAGAAAACTGTGCTTTTTGTCAGCGGAAAGTCTCGTTCTCCCTGAGGTGAGTCAGGAAAGGAAGCGAAGGGAAAAGTGTCTATTTCTGGGTGCTGCCCAGAGCCACCTGCCAGAGAGACGCAGCTGCAAGCACGCCGCAGGGCCGTCCACGCACCTGCACACCGAGCCGCGCGCCGGTGTCCGCATCGTGCGCCTGGGCCTCCTTTCTGAACGTTTCCAGAAGCAGAACCACATATGACAGCATTTCCTAAAGTGTTAAGTAGCCCTTCTAGGATTCCAATAAATAAAATATTCCAGGCAAGAAAAGCACTCATCTACATAAAAGAAACTTCATCCAGTTTGCCAAATTTAACTCTTATATTTAAATGCATGTTATGAGAAGCAAAATATCTTAGTCTTGCCTCTAATCCTATTTACCAAGCGGTGGTGGTCCCTTGGTCATTAGAAACCACATCCTATCTAAATACTTTCGAGGCTTAGGAGGAGGACAGTTGCCAGGTACAGTAAACACTGGATTAAAGTGATATTACCAAGCGCTATTTTATGAGCCCATTTAAAATGGTAACCTGGCAACCAGCTTGCTTTTGTCCAAATGGATTACATAGCCATAATTTGCACTCAGAATTTCCAAATAAGTTTCTTAAAAACAAAAGACACTTCCAAGTAAATATTTAAATGGGCACACACTTGGAAAATGTTCAAAGAGAACGTGCCATCCCACAAAGAACTATGTTGTTCTAGAAAAACGCTTGCCAGAATTTCTCCAATTAAGCAATTCAAAATGAAACAAGGATTATGATTAATGTAATTTTATGTACTGGGGGGTTCCAAAACTTAAAAAAAAATAAAAGAAAGTAAACTGAGCTATTAGGATAAATTAGGGAATGAACAAACCAACAGGACCCTGCTATTTGGGTTACTTGGGAGAAGCAGAGCATCAGACTCCCTCATACAGAGATCCTTTATGACCATTCGTTCACTGGTAGGTAATGAGCACCTACCTCATCTATATCTGGCACTGGGTGGGCCCTGAAGATATTAATGGTAAACAAAACAGACATAGGACCTGTCTCCTCAAGCTTAGCTTTCAGGCATTGACAATGGATGACATCTTCCCACTGGGGAAGTATAACATATTCTGGGAGTTTATATCTCCTTAGGCTGCAGCATCAGAAAAGACATTCCAGAAAAAGTGACATTCAAGCTGAATCCTGAAAGGTCAGTTAGAGCAAGATAGGAGAAAACAGATAAGAGGGGCTGGAGTTGGGAGATAATTCTTCAAGATTCTACAGCTTGTGCAGAAAGACCTAAAAGCCAGAGAGACCATGGCGAGTTACAAGAATTCAAAGAAGTGAGAATGTCTGGAAAATAGTGGTCAGGGGCCAGAGTGATGAGAGAAGGGGCTGCAGAGACGGGCAGTGGGTAGATCAGAGGAGGAGCGTTGAACACTGGGACAGAAACCAAAAACACGTGCAACACTGACAACTATAACAACATAATATTTATTCCCCCTACCCTTTTAATGGCCAAAAAATGTCTGTCCTATTTTAACAAGAAATGCAAGGTAAAACTTTTGGACAGATAAATAAAGCAAGTGCAACTTAAAACTAGAATCACTTTCCTAGTAAAATCCAAGGAAAGGCTTTTTACTGGACATTAGACCCTTGTTGGAAATTGTGGCTGGTCTGAACCAACAACCGGTACTTACTGAGTATCTACTACGTTTCTATCCTGTGCTGGTTAGGCAACTGGGGATAACAAAAGACATATATTTGCTGAATCAATCAATGAAAGACATTTCAGACAAAAGCATTTCTCCTTAAGGCACCTAGTTGTAGAAATAAATCCAGAAACCATGAAGCAACTGGGGATAATTGAACGTTATGCTGGGTAGCCTGATCTGAATCCAGGAAAAGGAATGATCCGGTGGACAGAATCTTCTCGGAGAAGCTGATGCTAGAATTGGGCCTTGAGGTATGGATGGACAATAGAAATGGGAGAGGAATCGGGGTCATGGAGAAAGTGTGAGAAGAAGCCATAAACCAGGCAGAGAAACCCAGGTGAATGACCACATAGGCGGAGAGTGTGTATGTCAAATAGGACAGGAGCCAATCAAAAGTCGGATGCTTAACAATACCTGTGTGCCTTGCCAGACCAGGCAATAAGGAGGAATCAAACCAGGAACTACCAGGTTTCCATCTTCAAGGAGAAGGTGATCGACCTGAGGTGCATAAACATGCAAAAATAAACAGAGAACCTTATAAAACAGACATATGCAAGAAGACAGCAGGTGCTTGGCAGAAAAGACTTAACACTAAAACTAAGTTTTTAATACTGCACGATTTGAGCTTGAAAGATCCTTTGCAGTTGCTTTGGCCACAGAGGGAGATAATCACACATGTCTTATACATATAAGTGTACCCATGGTTATGATGTTTTAGGTGCTAGCTTTTGCTCACTTATTTTTTTTATAAGGCTTAAAGAATCATTTGGGGTCAATACTCTTCTATTAATTTAAGTCAGGAGTTTTTTGTTTTTGTTCTTGTTTTTTTGTGCTAGAAGGATGGTATCTGTTCTCTGCTGCACTTGGACTAAACTCTCAATTTCATGAGATCATATATAGGTACACTTATGCAAGGTTTGCTTGATGGTCCTAAGATGCTGGCGAAAGAAAGCTTTCCTGATATCCCAGGCAATGAGAATACCCGAGTCAGTTACAGGAGATGTGTATAGTTCTTGAGAGCATGGTGCTCTAGGCAAGTCTGTCTCACAGGGCACAGGGTTAATTAGTGTTTATTAAGTAGTTCAAAGACTTAAAAAAAAGAAAAAGAGGACTGAGTAGCAGCAGGGTAGGGAGGCGGAATTTTTCCTTTTTCTGGTTCCCACTTTCCTTCTGGCATCCAGGCTCTCAGACAACCTTCTACCACCCCGTGGCTTTGGCTACATCTGGAATCCCTTAACTTCTTTGACCCCTTTCCGTCTGTTTCTAGACTTGAATTCAGCAAAAGAGATGGAGTAGTTGGACTCTACCTTAGTCTCTTTTGAATAATAATAGTTACGTTTTAGAGAGTGCGCTCATATTGCCTAGCACTGTGCTAGGTATATTCACAGACATCATCTCATCAGATGATCATAACGACCCTATGAGCCAGAGGCCAGAGTCTTAAATAACTTGTCCAAGGCTACAGAACAAGGAAGTGGCAAAGCCATAGTCCAGATTTAATTCTGTTTGGGTCCAATGTCCAATGTCCAATGTCTTTCTCCTCTTTCTGCTTGACTACTTCTAGAGATCAGACTAATAGTAAGGACCTCAGTGCAATTTATAAGCCCTTTCATGTAAGTCAGGTTCAATATTGATCATCTCCAGTAGGCAAAACTTCTTTTGAAATAACTGCTAGCCAAAAATGGCAGCACAAGATTTAACCAAATAACTCACTGAAAATATTTTGAGGGATTATGAACTTATATTTATTCTACTTCCCCATCTATCTCGGCCTTATCATACAAGATCTATATGTTGATAGCTCATCTGTTCTAATGATCCAATAGGCCAGCAGGCAGAAGGACTCCATGCTCCCAATGCTTTCACTTAAGTCTGGGCTCTTCTTTTGGGCTGGTGAAATCTAAGATGGAACAATACCGATTGTCTCAGAGCCTGAGCTTAGTCACATTCAAACATCTATTTTGCTTCCATTCCAGAACTGTTGTAGGAACCAAGGAAGAAAATGAATATGAAAGTACTTTGAATATTGCAGAATTATAGTTCAAAGTCACTGAGCCAGAAAATTTAAGGCACTGACATCTTGAATTTATCTGTTACTAATAATTAAAACTAACCTTAATTGTTTTTGCTATACATGGAAGAAAAATAAAAGCTTGAGATGAAACATGTTGTATAAAGTGTTGAGGTTTGGGGAACTAATTCTCTGATTTGATACAATATATCAGTATGCATACAACTCCTGGACAGAGAGCAAAGATTAACTTATGAATGTCTGCTAACTGCTAGCATCAATTTTTATCTGTAGCAATATAAAATGACCTAATAAGAGTCATATTTTCTCTGTAAAATAGGTAGTGATGAACTGATGTGCAAATACACTGTTTTACATGCATTGGTGATGAAGAAAAAATAAGACTGTCCAGCCAGTGACCAATATATCAGTCAAGACCAAATTAACTCCTACCAAGAGTCTCTCTATAGAGCTGGACAGCAACTTTTGCCTCTGGTAAGAAGTCTGCCAAATTATCTTTCTTCTGATTCTCTACTCGCAGTCATTTAATGAACCTCATAAAAGCTAATATCCCAATTTAGCAGCTCCCCCCACCTTGCGTTTCACTAAGAAAACAGATCGTGCAATAAAATAAACACGCATACTGTCTTGAGGCAAAGGTATATTCTGTATATGATTTTAATAAAAACATGTTTTTCTTTGTGAAAGAAAAAAACATCTAGTGATAGCCTAAAAATATAACACAAAACAATCTGAAGAAAGACCATCTGACTCAAATATCAGAATCCTGGTGCTATCTCAAATTACCACCATTTCTTTCCATCAGTTAAATTCAAGACAAGGTTTATGTCTAAAGCAAAGGCAGAGCACATATCACAGGATGGCGTGGAGGTGTTCAAAGGGCACTCTTAAAGCCCTAAGGGAGAAGTTGTGTGGAACCATACCAGAATGATGACATTTCTATTGTTTTCTAGGCCACAGTAGTTACTGCGTCAACTGAGTGGGAAGGAGCTGGGGAGACATCAGTCCATTCAAGCACAGTTTACGGAGTTCTGCTTCAGTCAGAAGCTAGCAAAGAGTAATGATGAAGCTCAAGAAGAATTCTGGGGATGGTCCATAGTTTCCAGTCCTCCCCCCATGCAGAGATTCTGAACTGCTGGAGAGTCATATCGAGGAACCCCAACCAAATGGGACATTTGATCAACCTCCACTCTCATCCCCTCTTCAGGAGAATGCAGATTGGAATCTGGTGAGACCTCTGAATTCAGAGGCAACTTCTGAGGATGAGTTCCCCAGTTTTGTAAAAACAGAGCCATCTTCCTAGTTGAGCAGGGCTTGGAAGAGTAACTGGGGGAGGGGGGGCGGCATGAGCGTGCGTGTGCGTATGCATAATGCACCAAATATTGTACAATTAACATCTATATAACAGTTACATGATATTAATGAAAAGCAAATCAGGTGACTCTCCCTCATCAATAATTCTGTTTCAATGTAAATATTTATATGACTGCTCATAGTAGAGACATGGTAGCATAAGTGATTACTTTCCTTGTTTCAATATTACCTTCTTCACTTTAATTCAACAGCCTCCTGACATGTTCTTCCCTCTCTCTGGTTCCTCATGAGCACAGTCACTGCTGCCACGATCATACCTGCCTCTTCTGTCTTCTCACTGGACCTGGTGCCTTTATGACACTGCAGTCAATTGGAATTCTATACATATTTATATAGTTAATTAATATTTGCTCACTCCACAGTACTGAAAGCCCACAGTAGCAGGAACTGCATCCCTCTTACTTTTTTGCTGTGGTTATAACATGACTATCATAATTCTGGTACATAGTAGGTGCTCAGGAAATATTTATCAAACAAATATACAAGTTTATTGAAATGTACATCAAGTTTTTTGCTAACCACTATGAGGGATTTACAGATAAATTAGATAGGATTTAGAAGGAGAAATAAGATATGTACACAGAGAACTCTACTGCAAAGCAGTATGTCATCAATATTATAGTGGAGATATAAGTACTAAGGAAGTATTGTATGTGGAGAGGGTGATTAATTCTGGCCACAAATGAAGACAGAATGATTCTATTACATAAACACTCATTAGCTTGAGTAGAGATCTGTAGACAGTGTGTAATCCACTAACTTATTGATGACTGATGCAGAATACCTGTTTTGTTTTGTTTTTTACATTGGTATATACATCAGAGAATGGAACGCCAAACTGAATTTTTACTTTACATTCTAGAGGAAGAAGGCATTATATAAACAACCGTACATAATGGAATAGAAGTACTAATTAGGAAAGCACGACTTCTACATCATTGTAATTTTGCTCTCCAGATCCCATTGAAGTGTAAGCATTAATTAATGAATAATTTTAAGCTCCTTTAAAGTTATTTGTTGACTGTCGTTATTCACATTTGAACATTTTAAATAAATAGAACATTTCTTATTTAAAATGTAATGGAAAGATTTAAGAGAAATCATAGTCAATGAAGATAAAGTTGTAGCAAACACACACTCACATGCTGCTGCTAGGAGAGAAATTTGATATGTCATTTCTGAGGAAATTAACCTTAATATGTTCATACTCTCTAATCAAAAAATTCCATTTCCATGTATGTATATTCTAAATATTTATAGATGAGATGTTTATGGAAATTTTTATCTATAATAGTAAAGAGTTAGGAACAGCCATAATTTGAAAAAATAGAGAACTGGTTAAATCTTGGAAATTAAGAAGCCATGAAAACCATGATTGAAGAAAGCATTTTCTTGTTCTTCAAGCCAAATGAAATCGTACATGAAATCCTAATATGGAAAGAACACGAGAGTTAAACTTCCCTGATTAAAATGTCCCAGGCAACCCAATGTCTTCTGCATCCACCGTCTCAACACAGTTCACGGTACACAAACTGCTGCTGAGGAAGAATATTAATTGATGTGGGTTTTTTTTTTTTTTTTTTTTTTTAAAGATTTTATTTATTTGCGAGAGAGAGAATGAGAGACAGAGAGCACGAGAGGGAGGAGGGTCAGAGGGAGAAGCAGACTCCCTGCCGAGCAGGGAGCCCGATGTGGGACTCGATCGGGTTTTTTTTTTTTTAATTAGGCTCTTATAAAGTCCTACAGGGAAGATGAGAAGACAATCTCATTTGAAAATACATAACAAAATACTACCAGTGTTTGTCTCTGAACAATGAGATTACTGTTCATTTGCTTCTTCTGCTCTTTTATATTCAGCAAGTTTCTAAAAACAAAAATGCATTAACTTTGTAAACATGGGGAAAGTTATTTTAAATAATAAATGTAACCCAGTATTTTTATTTTCAAAGCAACACTGCTTAAAATGGAATATTCCTGCACTTTTCCCAATGATCATTCCTGCTAAGTGCCCTTCCAGGAGCAGAGGAAAATCTCTGCAGGGCTCCCGTGGCCCTCATCCCGGGCATTTTCCTCTTCAGCTGAATTAATGTAATCCAGAGAAATGTGTGCCAATACTGGATCCTAATAGACATGATAATGATTATACGGAATTTTATTTTTGAAATTGTGAAAGAGTGCATTATGAAGGAAAATCATCCTCTAAGTGAAGCTCTCACAACAAAATTAACTCATACAAATATTTGGTTAGGCAGATGCTATCTGAGTTTGCAAGTGCCAAATGGGAGGTGTTCTTTCCCAATATCAATTGTGGTGCTTAAATGTGTTTTCTTCCAGAATAAATAAGTTTTTTTGAACAGGATTTCACCAATAAGCAACCGTACAATCAGTGATGCCTGTTTGGCATGTGTGGGAAGTGTTGGCTTAAGAGGAGTCTGGAAGGCTATCCGTTGCCATCATCTGTGTATTCTTGGTCCACAATGAGGCAAAACAGAGGAGTGCCTCTTTTTTTTAATTTAATTTTATTTTATTATGTTATGTTAGTCACCACACAATACATCATTAGTTTTTGATGTGGTGATCCACGATTCATTGTTTTCGTATAACACCCAGTGCTCCATGCAATATGTGCCCTCTTTAATACCCATCACGGGGCTAACCCAGGAGTGCCTCTTTACACTCACCCTAGAGCTTTTCCTTTGGTAGATCCTGCCAGTATCAGCCAGCTGTTGGGGGCTTGTTTGCAAGTATTATTATAATTCTGGCTGCCTCTGTGGTCTACTCTTATTTACATAACAGTTTTCATTAAATAGATTCATGTTTTTGCCAGAATGCTGTTAAAGGTATTTTTAGATCATGCCATGCATGGTAAATGATCACGAGCCACATGTCAGTACAATGAGAATAAAGGCATGTTACCAAATTTTAGTTAGGTGATATTATCTACTACTCCACTGCCCAGAAATGCTGTGGGCATGCAGCCTTGTCTCTTGGTAGAAAGAGAAGCCTGGAGAGTGTTATAGGGATGTTAGGGACAGAGTAGTGCCAACTAAAAATTTCCCCTAGACTTACCCAGAAATATTGAAAGAAGATTAAAAGGGATTATTTTTTGATGATGTGGTTCAATACTAGTCAATACTAGTCAAATAGCCTAGGGGCCAGCCAACAATTCCCCTCGTCCTCCCAGTAGTATTTGTCTCCTACTTTGGGAATTACTGTTCTAGAATGATGCTGTGACCACATGTAGTCACCAGTTATTGTCTTCTTGCCCATGTCTCTCTCTTCCCATTGTAAAGAGAAACATCCACCTCTCAGGATCTTTGCTTCAGTTCATTCACTCAGCTCTTGCTCAGTTCTCATGCTCAGAGGAAAGAATGGGGTTCTGTATCTTTCTGGCTCTCTCTTATGTTTTCTTGTGTGTCTTTGTGAGCCGTTTAATTTTTTAGCTTTTCTTGAGACAAATGCTATATTCAAATTCATCCAGGTGCTTTGCTTACCACTGAGCCTGGTATATTTTTGAGGCCCTAAATAAATAATAAATAATGCCAAGTCTTACTTTACTACACTTATGTGCTGACAATTTAGTATCTGCACGGGTACCAGATGATGTCATGGCTGCGTGCTTTAAGACTTTCTTTATTACAGCCATGATAGCATTATTTTTAGCACAGCAGGTGTCAAAAAGGTTTATTTTGAAAGAAAGAAAACATAAAAATGAATTATTTATGTGAGTTAAATCAAAATGTACTTGATATAAATGTTTAATCAGTTTTTCACCAACTTCTTTCCATATGCTCTGCCCTGCTCGGTGGTGCAGTTCTAATGGAATTACTAAATATATCTTAATAGCTCAGCATACAGCATTATGCAATGGTACTTACACAAGAGGAATTTTTCAACTTATATTAAACAGGTCAAATAATAAAAATTCTGTAAGATGCTCACTGTTTTTACAGAAGATTATTATTCGATTGGCTTAGAAAAATTCAGTAAGTTTGACACTTAAAATGTGCTACGTTGACCATATTTAAAGTTTCTCATTCCTTAAAAAAGATGAGAAGATTAGAAAATAACTTTAATTTTGACTGTAATTGCAAATGTTTTTTTTTCCCCCTGCTTTCATAAGTAATCAGCAGATTTGCTGTTACTCCTGGAATATAAATGTTACAGAATTAAAATAAGGATTCCAAGAAAGACTACACCATGACTAAAAGACAATTTTTATATTATGGAAGAAACTGAAAACCTAGGACAGGACCAATATTTTGTAGACTCTGCCAGCTTCTCCATTGACCTTCAACTAGTTGCTTCCATATTTTTCTTTAAATTACCTACTTTTTTGAGATCTGTAAAGTCCAACTCCTTATTTTTATTATGTGCACTTTTTAAGCAAAATCAATGTCTACAAAACACTTGTTATTTTTATATGCAGATGCTTCACACATAGAAATCTTCCAATTTTTAAGGTTATAATCTAGGAGAGAGTCACTCAAGTAAAGGGTTCATGTCCAAGTCAGACGCTGATTTCTTAAGAGAGCTCTCAAACTTCAACTGAGCTATTCTGATAGTAATGATCAAAATTATAATGTCTGTCAATGTTCATCGACGGCTGTCCACATGCCAGAAAAGTGTTCAACATTCTCCACATTCACTTCAAGATTTTCTCCACATAACCTTATATGGTAGATGCCAACCATAACCCTGTTTCCCAAAGAAATAGCGGGAACACTAAGAAGGGAATAAATTTATATTTGAAAAGAGAAAGCAAGAAGGTATATTAGAAGTAGCAGTTAGGTGAAAGAAATTGAAGATGATTTGGGGTTGAGGATCAACAGGTAAACCTATGGCATGATTTTGGGCAAATAACTCCAGCAATAACAGCAATACATGTGCATGCATATACTCTGCTCACCACACCTGAATAAAAAAAGGACCAGCAGCAGAGACAACTCAGGGGAGAATGGCTACAATGAAAGAGCTAGAGGCTTTCTTCAGGCAATAGACTAAAAAAAAAATTATAGACTTTCAGTGTGGAAGGCTAAACACAAAGCAAGAATATTTAAAAGAGGATTAAATGGAGAGTGTGAATTTGATGGTAAAGAATTCTTTACCAAATTCTGGGGGACCGGCAGTAGAAGAAAGTCCTCAATGTTTGAAAAAAAAATACTTGGGGAAAAAAGAGGAAGCATTTATGGACTAACTTATTCAATAAATAAATGTAAGGTAGAGATTATTAGAGAGCACCAAAGGGAAAGCAAGCGAGTCCAAAAGGGTTAGGTGGAATGATCTGGCATCCAGCTGAGCACATTTTGCAGAGGATATAGAAATATTTCCCACATTTTCTGCAGCTAACCTCATGAAGCACCAACATTTCCTGCCACATAGCTGCGACAGCGTTGCCAAACCCAAGAAATATGGAACTTGATTCCATAAAGGGCGGGGAGGGGGAGGTTATTATAGATGGAGACAAACCATCAGAGAGAAAGCCTCTGCTCTGTGGCTGTATATGGTAATGCCCAACACACTGATGAGGATTTACTCCTAACTTCCTGGCACTGTGTATGTGGCAGGCGCTCCATGGATTTTTGTTGATAGGACAGGCCACTCATCACCCCGTGGATACTGTTAGAGGAATCAGAGGAAGAATCTGGTTTCCTGAGACTTTCTGGACATTTTGAGAAGGAACACCCATTCTAAACGTCTCTTTCCTACTCTAATCCCCGCCTTCTTCTTCCTGCAAGAGAAAGTGTAGTAACAACAGTAAGTAGTGGCTAATGGTGGAAATAACTGAGGGTTTATTGCGTGCCAAACACTTTGCTAAAGTCTTTCATACACTGCTGCGTTTTATCCACTTTATTGCTTCATTTTATTCATGTCAAGAGAACCCTCTTTTTCTGGTGACAGCATCCCTACCGCCCATACCAGACCCAGTGTTTTCCACTCCTTATTCACATGACCCCACGTTCCCCTGGCTTCATGGGTGAAAATGGGGTCCAGCCCATTTGCTGCGGGGCATTCCATTCTGGACATCGTGACAGGTTCAGGGACAGAAAATGTTCCAAGTCAATCTCAGGATAATTTGTCAGGGTATCTTCGGTGGAATAACTGGAAACAAGAAACTCTTTCTACTGGGTCACTATGTATAAGGGTGAAATAAGCCTGGAAAAGCAGAGCTGAGAACGTGGAAGGGAAAGCAGAACAATGAGAAGGAGACCAAAAGTGAGAGTGTTCATGCGTGTTCGCGCCTGCACATGAGACTAGGAATGGCGGAGTGGGTGGAGGTGGAGTCCCAGTTTCAGCCCCTGCATTTAGACAGGCTTGAAGTTTTCCGGGATGCCAGCCACAGAATTTTTGTTTCTGATTTCTTAAGCATTTTTGAGTCGAGTGTCTGTTATTCTCATAATCCTTACTATTAAGAGAAAAAAAAACTTTATGAAAAATGCATTATTACTCTTTTACAGATGAAAAAGTTTGCCTCAGAAAGATGTATTCAAGGACTCACTATTCTATCCGGTATTGTCTGACATCTTTATAAATCTTATTCCGAACTTTCTCAGATTTCGATTTTCAATTTTTGTATATGAGTCTGTTCGTTCATCCTTAGTTGCATCTATAATTTTTTTCCTAATTATTCTTTAATAAAGAAGTTTTAGACTATACAAGCAATATACTGAAGTCACAGTCTCAAAATTATCGCTTGAAGATTTTCATTGTTCATTGTCCTGACTCACCTAGGCAGAAATCCACCTGAAAAATGGTTTGCATTCACAATTTCTTCAGCTCATGGTTTGCAGAACATTTGTAAATGAGATGTGAATATTTATAGACATTTGTGACATTACTACTGCATTTAGAAGCTTTTATACCAAATTATAGATTCATGTAAAGGTTATAAATTAGAAGCTTTACAGAAAATGTCTAAATATTTATGAATTTAACTACATTTAGGAATAAATTTGCAAATTTTACATTTGCTATTTTTTCACATTTATGAGCAAATATGAGTTTTCTAATAATCTATCAAAATGAGTCGGCACTCAGAAAAGCACAAACCCCAGATGGAAATGTTGTCTTCATTTTCTCTGGGCGTCTCCCTCCCCCTCTGTCTCTGTCTCTGTCTCTTTCCTCTTCTTCTCTCTCCCTGACTCCTTTCTCCACCAGAAATAAAATGTGCAAAATCCACCAAGGAGATTTCAGTGCTTCTGACAATCCCTGGTATTTATGAGTTGTCAATCATATTATCTCTTTATTTTTAACTCTCTAATCAGTCATCCATCAACCATCAGCATCCAGAAAAAAAAAAAAAAATTACACTCTGGAACTCTTAAAACATCATTATCTAACCCTTTAGGTTATGCTGAGCTCCAACTGAACATACTTGGCACGGACTCAAATGAAGCCACAGTTCTTATTGGCCACACCCCTGGGGGAATAGACATGAATAGAACTCTCAAGATGTTCTGCTTCTGCGCACTTCACCATTGGGAACTAAGGGAGGGAGAAGACCATCACAACTCCTTGTGTTTCCGCTTACCACCCTATTGCCCTGCAGTACCCTCCATGCAGCTCATCAGCCAGCACTCAGGCCACCGACTTCATGACTGCTCATATCCAGGGATCTTCCCTGCACCCCACTGTGGCCATTGGGCCACTCCATTGGGCCTGGTCATCACGAATAACCACATCAACACTGAAATTTCAACTTATATGCATCTTACTCTTGAGCCCCACCTTCAAGTCCAATTACTCTTGAACATTTCTTTAGCCTCCCTGAGACTTTCGATTCATAAAAATGACTGTCTCATCACCATCCTCGGTCTGTCATATTACCACTTTCCTCCTTACTCAACCAAGAGTCCATGGTCTATCTTTATACTCATCTCCTAGCAAACACTGCTAACTGCCTTGACTCTCTCTCCCTTTTCCATCAGGCCAAGTTTCAGCCTTGATTAAATGCAAGTACCCAAGAGTTGCTGAACCTTACCGGAGACTAACATACCACTAGGCTGTCTTTAACTTCAGAAACAAAAATATCAAGTGAGTACTCAACAGTGCTGACTCATCCCATCCACTGCAGAGCTGCCACCCTGCCTGTGTCACAGGGGATAGTTGAGGAAACTCAAGCCAAAGTCACATTGAGTGTTGAAATGGCCTAATAGGACTGGTTCGGAGATGGGCTTAAAATCCAATTATAGTGGATTAGACATAAGGAGAAATTTCATGTGATTTCTCACTTATTTCTGAAAGCAACTAGGGCTTCCCTCTCATGTTCCCCCACTCCATTTTGATGATGTAAGTTATGGGTAGAAAGCCTAGACTTCTTCAGCCACTTTCCCGACCTCTGCATGATGCTAACACCATGGAAGACAGAGCAGGTAAAATGCAAGAACGCAGATCCTTTCTGAGACTTGTGAGTCGCTGAATCATTCAGTGCTAGGGTTCTCCCTACCTCCATACCTTCCGGTTACATTAGGCAATACACCCTGTATTGTTTAAGCTGGTAGGAATTGAGTTTTCTTTTACATGCTATAAATAAGAATCCAAAACTGGAAGACTTTCTTACTATGACTACTCTCTTGCTGTCCACAACAACAACAACACCTTACTTTTACAGTCTCTTCTTTCATCAAACAGGGACTCATGGAATAAATGCTTGCTGCATACTGCTAAATGTCTCCTTAATAGTTCACCCCCAGGCTCCAGGGTGCTGTAGTGAGGCCAGTTAGGGGAGGTATGTGCAAGCAGCATATGGCAAGGGCCCATATATAGTGACTTTCATGGTGTTGGGCATACACATTTTGAAGTGGCACTCAGCCTCAAAATTGTTCTTTTCCTACATGGAATCAAAATGGTCTATAAAACCCTGTCCCTTTCATCTGGGAAAGGATGATGCCATTCTTTGGTAATGGGATGCAACTGAAGCTGCCAGCAGTGTGGAGCACACATGAGAACAGAGAGCCACACTTATTTATTGCATTAGTGTGAGGGATGAATCTGTGCAGTAGACGGGAAGAGAAAAGATGGCAGAAAACTACATCATAATCATAGCAGCTACCATTCTTTCAGGATCTATTACGTGGTAGGCATTGGCATTTTGCAACTTACCCAGGGTACTCTGATCTTCACAACAGTTCTACAATAGGCAATCTCCACTCTACAGATGGTGAAAACTGAGGCTGATCGATGTTAAGTGATTGCCTGAGGCCACATGGACAGCAGTGGGTTGAATGGCAGCCCCACAAAGACATGTCCATGCCCTAATCTCCAGAACTTGTGAACATGACCTTCTTTGGAAAAAAGGTCTTTGCAGATATAATTAAGTCAAACATCTGAAGATGAGATCCTCCTGGATTTAAGCATCCTCAACCTGATGACAAATGCCCTTATAAGAGAAAGACAGAGGAAGATATGAGTCACAGACATAGAGGAGAAGGTAATGGAAAGATGGGGGCAGAGATTGGAGTGATGTACCTACAAGCCAAAAAATGCCAAGGGTTGCTGGAAGCCACCTGAAGCTGGGAGAGGCGAGGTGTGGATTTTCCCCCAGAGCCTCCAGAAGGAACCAAATCTGCCAATACCTCGATCTTGGACTTCCATCCTCCACAACTGTAAGAGAAGAGATTTCCATTGTTTTAAGCCACCTGGTTTGTGGTAATTTGTTTTGGCAGCCCTGGGAAACTAACAAAAGCTGAAACTCAAACCCGCAATTGCCTGCTCTTAGGAACTCATGCTTTGACCAAAATACCACATTGAATAAAAACTACTTAAAAAGTGGAGTTTCAGTGGATAGGGGTAAGAGAACTGAGTAGTCAGTGAAATTATTGTAGAAGCTCTACAAAAGACCCCACCGTCTTATGCACACAGATCTCAGTGAGAAGGTATGGAAGAGAACAAGAACAATACAAAAGATAATGGCCACAGGGTTTTCACAAGTTTGTTAGTTAAGAGATTCTGCAATTTAGCACCAGAAAGCACTTCAGCCTACGTATGATGTGTGTGTTTTGTTCAAAAATAAATAAGGAGATACATGTATACTTAACTAGTTAGTTGATTTTATACCATACTATGAGTTTAAGCATCAGCTAACACATTGGCTCCCTTTTCAAAGTTCTGAGTATAAACACTGACTTTTAGGAAAGGGATTTAACAGGTATTGAGTGACTCCTATACCAGATTCTTCATCTCAATCTTTGCAGCCCGCAAGCGTGGTTCCCTTTTTCAAAAATGTGATAGCTGAGCAAGCATCCCTAGCCCACACTAGCCCCTAAGCTGAAGCCCCAAGAAGCAAGGTAACAGCATTCAGGTCTAAACCTTAGTAGATATGCATGTTATACCTTGAACCCACTTCGTAAATGTGCATGCCAAGGTTTGAACCCACTTTTCTCTGAATCCAAATTCTGTATTTTCTCTACTTCAGGTTT
The DNA here is from genome assembly GCF_004348235.1 of Phoca vitulina. NCBI lineage: Eukaryota > Metazoa > Chordata > Mammalia > Carnivora > Phocidae > Phoca > Phoca vitulina. Next base: position 39,407,373 of record NW_022589728.1, read on the forward strand.
CACCACAAAAAGTTATCTAAACTGATCAGTGGAGGTGACAGCTGCAGTTGGTATGCTGGGGACAGGCCAAGGGAGTGACCCTTCTGAAGAATGTACCCGAAGACAGACTCATCTTCCCCAGTGTGGGGCAGGACCAGCTCCACCATTTGCAGGGCCTTGTGCAAAATGACAACGCAGGACCGTTGTTAAAAAATCACCCAGAATTTTAATAGCAGAGCATTAAACTAAGCCCAGAGTTCTTATAAAGTGTGGGATCCCATGGGATGGCGGGGGGGCACACCAGGGAAGCCAGACACTTGGTTTGCAGAAGAGCAACTGAAGGGACCTTGGCAGCGAAGATCTCCTGCCTAGGTCAGCACACACTCCTATGCAGCTTCTCATGCTCTTGCAGGTTCCAGCAGTACTAAGAAGAAGTTGGGTAGAGTTATATTTTCTCAAAGCAGGGAGAATCTTTAATGCCCTGCTCTTAGTTCTTAAACAAGCAAGCTACTGCTTTGCCCTGGGTGGATCTCTGTGTTACCTTAAGGTTAAGTTCAAACACTTCAACAAAAGTATCTTTATTGCCATGGTCTCTTAGTGAGATAGGTAAGACCCTCTATTGACTTATGCATGTATTTGATCGAAGTTCATATCCTCAGATACGAAGGATAGTAGAATGGGAAGGAGGAATATCAAATTCCATTGCCCTAGGGCTTCTGTTTAAATATACCTTTGGATTCTGTATTTCTTCTCTTTATTATTATTATTTTCAATTAGCCAACATGTAATACAGGAAAAATAAAATAAAACAGACTTGAAATTAAAAAATAAATAAACAAACCTACCTTTGGAAGTCTCAAAATTGCTAAGACGCCGGCTACACTTGCATTGCCATTTAGAGCAGTGTTTTCCAAAGTGTGTGCAACTGCAAACTATTTCGAAAGATGTTAAAAGGTAATTGCATAAAAATAGTTTTACGGTCAAGTAAGTGGGAGCTTTGTGCTAAACAGAGTGTTTTACTACAGGACGTTTCCCGGGCTCCTGCGCCGGAGTGGGCTAAGGGATGCGGCGTCTGCAGAGCCATCTTGCGGGACTGTGTTCCATGAAACACACTTTATGAAGCGCTTCTTTATGTGAAGCTGCATTGCCGGCGGCATGCCAAAGAGGGCATTTTCAAGCTCCATAAGTCCGGGCACACTTGTTTAAGAGCTTGCTTACCTAGGAACTTCTGATTCGGCCATTCTTAGCTCATTACTTCCCCTCCCTCAGTCCCAGGTGGAGGTTGGTTACACCTGTTCTCACAGTGTCCTGGCATTTGGTGCTCAGTTTCCACCCGAGGAGCAGATTATGGCTGTGAAGATCGAAAAACATTCTCAGCTAATCTTAGCTGTGGGGTTAATACTGTTGTAGGGATCTTTCTGCAGTCTGTGCACACGCGCGCGGCTCAGAGATCCATCTAACGCTCAAAATGAGGCTCCCTGAGTCTACGCCCCGGAACCCGCCGTCACGGCGGGAACTGGCACTGTGCCTGGCTGCTCTTGTGGGGCCCAGGGCGAGCTGCGGCGTTCACCGAGACAAGTGGCTGCTGTGCCCTTCCTAATTTTAAACACGCCCACAGAGCAGAGACGGACTCGCAGTTTGATAGGTAACTATTTAGTTTGCATCAAGAGTAAACGAGTTTTCCATTCCACTACACTTGAAAAACCCACCAGGCTGTACGAGGAGCAGTCGGTGAGCAGGCAACAACCCAGTCCACGCAGCCCGCGGCTCCGAGGCCGGGGCCAGGTTCCGCGGGAGCCGCGTGCGCCCAGCGCGCACATCGAAGTTCCCGGGAGACTGGGAATATGGGGCTCACTACCCGTGTGTGCTCGGATGGGACTAACCGCTTTTGGCACTTGGGTGTGTTTGTTCATAGAAAGGGAAATTGAAATCGCAAGGGAGTGCTTATTAATAACTGGGCGATGATAGAAGAGTAATCAAAGAAATTCAACATACGAACTTCAAACTAACTTTCCTTTCTTAGCCTCAATCAAAAATCATCTTGCTAATCGTTTAAATGATTATCTCCAACCCCTTAATCTTTTTAAAGGAGAGCAGAAAAAAAACAAAAAATCGATCCACTTTTATTCAGGAAACATTTTCTTATTGGGAGAACCCATGATTTTTATTAGTATTGGTTTCTTGAATATTAAGAGCCATACTTCTGGTGATTTCTGAACAGCTATTGACTGCTATAAATGTTAATTCACTTGCTACTATGGCCACTGTTGAAAACACTAGAGGAATTAAATGTTTGGAGTTGAAAGATCATTTCTGGTTGTGTTATATTATTCATTCATTCATTCATTCATTCATATTACACATATATCAAACCTCCATTTTGTGCCAAGAACTCTGACAGAGAATAAGTAGGGAACACAATGGATGAGGGCCCCAACCTTATGCTGTTAAATAGTTGTCTCTGGAATCATTTGCTCCAGGGTATGACTATGGAAGGGTCATGACCAGGCCTCTTACATCTCCTGCCTCAGCTTCCCCTGGTTCTCTGCTCCCCACATCTATAGAGCATCATGGCTTACATCCCAGCTCACAGCCTCAGACCTTCCCCAATTCCTCAGCAAATTATGATTGAGGCAGGAATATATCATGGTTCTCAGTATTCTTCCTGCTATGGTAGAATTATTTTAGGAGCTTCTGGTGCTTTCAGGGGTTTGACTCTGCACTTATGCGGCTGGTTGTTGCCAGTCAAACCCAGGATATAGTCATTTTTATAAATAACCCTTCGGTTCCTGGGCCAACGCCTCTGGATTACTTTTCCTCTTCCCATGTTGGCCCAACTTGCTGTATCTTTTGACCTTCCTCTTTAGTTCAGATCTGCTAGGTTACTCAGGTTAGTGACTCTATATCTTTTTAGGCATAGACCCTTAACCTGAATCTTCTCTTAACAGTTTGTATTTCCTAAATGCCCACTTACTACTGGGCTTCCAGAACTGACCACCAAGTGGATTCCCTAGTGGTTAGAATCCTCCTGATTCTAAACTATAAGGTGAATTATGACTTAATTTGCTATAGATTTTGTACACTTGACCACTCAAAGTCAGACTCAAGCTGGAACAGAATCCCCAACCCATAGTTTTGTACTAGGCTTTCATTCGGATTGTCAGGTCTCTACTCCTTCCTCTTCCTTCTTGATTGGTGCTGCTCTACATTGGCCATAATAAACCATCCCTGTAATACAGACTTGGTGGGAGACGGCCAGGGGGGTGACTCTGGAACTGGGGAGGCTCTCAATGCGGGAAGTTAATTCCAACTACAAAGAATCCATAGCATTTATATACATTAAGCAGGCCTTAAGTTGTCACGGTATTTCATTCCTCCTAAGAAAAAGGATGATCAAATAGGCAGAAAAAAAGCTGCTTACTTGCATTTCTTTGCTGAAAAATTATAGGGAAAAAAAAAGAGCGCATATAGAGGAAGAAGGCAATTCTCTATTACTGCTTTTTAAAGACCAAGAAACAGAAGCAGCTAGAAGATATCCACTAAATGATACTCTGGCTAAAGGGGGGAGTAAGAGGAACAAGAAAAGAAAGCAGATGTGTCAGCGCTATAATGAAATACCAGCCTGGGTGGGTTAAAGAAATTTATTATCTCATGGTTCTGTAGACTAGAAAACCAAATTCAAGGTGCTGTCAGGGTCGGTTTCTGGTGAGGCCTCTCCTCCTAGCTTGAAGATGGCCGCCTTTTTGCTCTGTCCTGACATGGCCTCTCTTTGTGGGCCTGGAGAGTAAGTTCTGGCGTCTTCCATCTTCTGATAAGGACAACAATGCTATCTGATTAGGGCTCCACCCTTATGATCTCATTTAACCATAACGCCCTCCTTAAAGGCTGTATCTCCAAATACAATCACATTGGTAATTAAGGCTTCAACATATAAATGGGGGGGTGGTAGACAGAATTCGGTTCATAACAATACCTAGTGAATGAGCAGAACATAGCCGCTCTGAGCAATGTGGGGTCATTTGCCCAGTGGTTAAAAAGACAGACTCTGGATTTAAATAGGCATGACTTTGAATTCCAGTTCTCCAATTTTATTTACTTATTTTTTCATTTAATCATTGAACGAATATTTATTAAGCATATGTATATGAAGGCTTTGTTAAATAGTTTAAGCACCCTGGGGTGAATAGAGCAACCCAGCAAACACCATCTCGGTCTTCAGTGGGAAGTTCAGTGGGAATATTGGTCAATAATCAAAAAACCCTACAAATATATAATTCCCTGCTGTGAGATCTCATACAAGTTACTCGAGCATTATAAGGCTCAATTTCGGGGCACCTGGGTGGTTCTGTGGGTTAAGCATCTGCCTTCGGCTCAGGCCCTGATCCTGGAGTCCTGGGGTTGAGCCCCACATTGGGCTCCCTGCTCAGTGGGGAGTCTGCTTCTCCCTCTCCCTCTGCCCCTCTCCCCTGCTCATGCTCTCTCTCATGTATGTTCTCTTTCTCTCAAATAAATAAATAAAATCTTTAAAAAATAATAAACTGAAAAAAGTTATTTAAAAAAATAAGGCTCAATTTCTTCATCTGTAAAATGGGCCAGTAATAGCATCTGCATCATAGTGTTTTGTAGGAAATGAAATGTTAAGATGCATATAAGACACAACACAGTGCCTGACATGGAGGTAGTACAAACAAGCAAACAAACAATAGAAAACAGCAGTACAGTATCTCCTAAATCCTTAGAAGAGACCCTCCCATCAAGAGGAAAATAATGGATTGTAGATTGGTAAAAACCAATGAATCACTAGTTACTACAGCATTCTTCATGTGAACACTAATGGAGCATAAAGATATGGGACAATGTTGTCTTTCTCTTACCTTTGTCAGGCCACACATCACATGTCCAGAGGAGTGCTGGACACCCTCATGAAGCCACGTGTGAAAGATAGCGCTCCTCAGTTCATCCTCTTTTTCCTGACTTGTAAAGCAAACAGTCTGCTCCCACGAAATAGTTCTGTGAATAGTTGTCCTCATCTGTAAAAATAAAGGTGTAGGAGAGAGAATTCTTAAGCCTCAGAATCCTAGGCTTTAAATAAGATTAATGATTAAGATTAGTAAAATAGCATGGTGATACAGCCTTATTTTATGCGACATAAGGACCTTGATAATCAGACCAAAACCCAAAACAAAAGAAGAACCAATCGTTTCAAGTGGACTTAATATGTGAAGTTGCAACTTATAGTGACCCCAAGTATGTCTTTCCTTCTCTACACCCTCAAGTAGTTAGAGTAAGTTGATCCTTGACGATTCCACACAGCTGTTAAATTCAGGGCCTTTGGTGTCAGGCCAACTTGGTTTTGAAAGTTGGCTTGTAGGTGTGTTCCCGGTACATAGTAGACTCAGTAAGTATGTGTTTAAGTAATGTTGAATCCTTAAGTACTGACTCTGCTCTTTTCTGATTGTAAATCACTTGGCCTCTCTGTGCCTCAGTTTCTCCACTGTAAAATGGGAAGAGAAACAGTGCCTGCCCCACAGACTTGTTCTGGGTCTGCTGTGGGATAATTCAGGCAGAGCCCTGCATACAGCAAGTGTATGAAGGGTTAGCTATTGTTGTTGCAAAGAGGATTGTCTCGATGATTCTCTGGGTTATTTCCATTCAACAATTTTGAGTCATCCAACAACAATTTTCCAGGGTGGCAATAAATGCAGGCCAATGTCCTTGCTAAAAGAGAAATCTGGCCCCTAGGAGAGAAGCTGTCAAATCCTGAAAAGGGGATTTTGTTACCAAACCTGCCTGGCACTTCCTCCCTTCACCCCAGGGTCTACACCCTTTGTTTCTCTTTTCACCGCATACCATTCAAATCAAAGTGTTTTTGCCCTGCTTATCCTCTAAAGCACATATCAGTAGGCTAACAGTTGAAGGTCATGGGCCTCCATCTCTCTCTACCTTGTCTAGGCCATGCTTGGTGGAGCCAAGGCCCCAGCTGGCGTGGGGGAAGTCCCAGTGAGCACACTGTGCGCCTAGCAGATGTAAAAAGCTCGGTGCAGTGATCTGGGTGCACCTGTTGGTTTGTCACCATCTGTTAGCCAAAATGTTAAAGAGCCACACCCTCGGACGGCCAGCTGAGGAGAACTTAATCCCTTCCCCCACAGGCCTCCCATTACAGGCTGCTGATCACATCTTACAAAAGAAGAGAGGCAAACACAAAGAAGAAACTGTCTGAACCCCACCCCGGGGGGAAACCTAATCTTCTGTCATTGCTGGATTTTATTTCTTAAGCTAACAAGAAAGGGGTTTTAAAATAAACCTAGATGGTTATTACCTGAGAAGAAATCCTGTTATAAACTGCCTATTTTTTGTAAGGGAAGATATTGGTTTAACATGGATACTAGTATTAAGTGAATTCGTTGGTAATGGTATTTTGGATGACGACTTAGTGAGGTCAGGAACTAACGTTTGCCTCCTCTGACGGAGAGAGAACTAGAATCTCGGGAGCAAAGTTGCTTGGGAAACCAGCCCAGGATCAACAATGATCTAGGCGTTTAGGCCTTGGAGTCTCTAAGATTAGAGAAATATTCCTCTAAGTAAAAACAAATTTGTACGACCTTTATCAAATCATGGGGCAGGCTTCACCCACTCGTGCCTCAGTCCTGCTGCCCTGATCCTCACAACACAGAACACAGCCTCGCATTCCTAAGGGGTCAAGGACCACACCACTGAATAGCATTTAGCCAGCGGAGGTTATTTCAGAGCGAGGTGACACTCCCTTCCAGCTGAACACCATTAAACATGTTTAAAAGGAGACTGAGACGGCAAGAATCTTTTACTGGCTGGCCCAAATCTTATCAAAGTTAAATATTCGGCTAGAATATGCATCTGGCAACTTTCTTGAATATATACCTAGGATAACTCAAGAGCAAATGGTAGCCAGCCTTCTTTGTTCAGAATAAATAGGGAGCAGGAAACTTGTTCCCATCTAAAGTTGTAAAATAAGGGAGGAAATTGAAGATTTTAAAAAGAATCTTAAGTTAGAAATGATTTCATTCATCTAGCTATCAAGTTTGGTTTTTTTGTTTTGTTTTGTTTTGGGTTTTTTGTTTTTGTTTTTTGTTTTGTTTTTTTCGTGCTGGTGGTAGGAAGACAATTTTTAAAAATGTTGGCCAAAATCTTTTGTATGGCCTCATACTTTTCTTGTTGATTCTTTACCCCTTTCTCTCTTACCAAACTATCACTCAGCCTAATCCTTAAGGAATATGAAATAGAATTAACACCTTTATACCAATCCCATTAGTGTGCTATTAAATTAATGGGTTCATTTCTGCCCTCCAGCAAACTGCGGATTATAATCTTGAGACAAGCTACCTTTAGGCAGTAGGCAATCACTTTAAAAACCTGAAAGCAGGCAACATATGGCACACTACACAATATAAAAGTGTTTAAGAGGTACAAGTTTCCACCCTCCATGATACATGCCCAGTTTTAAATAAAACATAGCGTCATCTGGTTCACGCTTAAACACTGAAATTGAAATTATTGGCCATACTGTCATTTTCAAAACAATAGCTAACGGTTTGCACATGTGCTGTTTACAGATCCACAGCCTGTAAACACAGTCACCAACCACAACTTTGCAAAGGTAAATGACAGCTTGAAAAATTTCAAGTCTCCAGAACTCCTGGGATTTCCTCATTTTCCCCGCTTTCATTCATTCTTTCTTTCTTCCCACCCCACCCCCAACTCTAATCATAGACACAACAGAGCCTCCTCTGCCTGCGCATGCGTAACTTCCTAACCATGTCACCGCCACCCCCCCACCCCCCACGACACATTTTCCTGCTGTTGAGACCAGCTGGGATGTATTAGTCATGCTGAAGCACGTCATGTAACACAGCAAAATATCAGGCAGCCCAGTGTCATGGGAAAAGTGAATCTACTTCATTATCTACCTAGGGAAAGGAAACAGAACTACCGCTTGAAAGGGCCTGGTCTTCTCTTCCGCGTTAATGTATATTCTGTTAGTATCATTAAGGATATTCCAAGGTCTTGCTGTCAGTGAACACAGTACATTAGGAAAGCAGATGCAGTAATACTGTGGCACATGGGTCTTTTTCTACCCTTTTTGTTCACACACACATTTTGTAGAAGTTAAAAGATTGTGATTTTATTAAATGAAGGAGAAGGAAACTGTTATCAAACTAGGAACAGGTATGTCCTCTACTGTAAGACACTGCCTTGGAGATTTACAGGGAAAAATAATAATGTGTTGTGTAGCAGTGCTTCTCAAACTTGAATGTACGTGTGACTCAGTAGAGACCCTATTAGAATTGCTATTGCTGACTCAGGGGCCTGAGAGTTTGCATTTCTAACAAGCTTCCAGGTGAGGCTGAGAGCTGTTGGCCCCAGGACCACACTTTGATTAGCAAGGTTGTAGAGAAAGGGCAACATTTAGGACAGCTCAAACACAGCTGTTTAGAACTGTGGAAGACTAATGTCAATTGCAAAATCTGGTTGAGTTGGAAGGGATCTAGATCTAGGTGATAGTGAATGGAAGGGGTTATCATGGGTCTCTGGGGCATTTTTGGTTTAATCAATAAGAGACAAGGAAGACACTTCGGTTCATTTTAAAATTTTTATTCTGAATGATCTAGACAGCTCTGGAAACTCTCCAAATAATCTTGAGGTGGTATCTATTGGTATCTGCAATTTTTTCGTAGAGAAGCGGTGATGCAAAGAAGTTTTTCATACAGGATATCAAAAGACAGGTAAAAAGTGGAACTGGAACTAGATTCTGGTTTGGTAGCAGTATCCCGAGTAATATCCCTGGGGGAAAAATAAGAAAATGATTTTCCCAACAATCTGGTCAAAGAAGTTATGATAATATAAAAAAACATTAGCTTCTCTTTGCTCCTAGAAATAATTTACATCTTGTATTTCCTCTGCCATTCTTCACAAGTCACTAATTATGGTAGCTTGAAAATACTTAACAGTTATACAATTATTTTATTTTTCTAACAGCACAATTTTTAAGAAAGAAAACATTTTCAAAAAACTTTAAGATATCGTTTGGATGTTCTCCTTCATGATGCTAAGAAACGAGAACTTTCTTGCCCTATGTTAAAACTAAACACAAATTTTGGGAATTAGAAAAAATATATATTAGTCAAACTTTTTGTTTTTATTTCTTAAACTGTGTTATGATGTATTAGTTTCCTTGGGCTACAGTAACAAATTACCACAAACTTGGGGGCTTACAACAACAGAAATTTATTCTTTTACACTTTTGGGGGCTAGGACTCTGCAAGTTTCGAGAGGGCAGAATCCTCAGCCTCTTTCTTAGCTTCTAGTGGTTATTTGCAATCCCGGGTGTTCCTTGGCTTGTAGAAATATCATCTAATCTATGACTCCATTGTCACATAATGTTCTTTCTGTAAGTCTCTGTGGCTCTTTTCTTCTAAGGATACCAGATATATTGGATTAGGGCCCACCCTAATCCAGTATGACCTTCCTTTTAACTGGATTACATCTGCAAAGACCCTACAGTAGCCATTGTCCATGATTTCACTTTTCACAGTTTCAGTTGGTCAATTGAAATTTGAAAGCAGATCATTTTAGCCTCCTTCTGAAGAAGTGTCAGAAGGTCAAGAGTAGCCTAACACTATGTCGAGGTCCCTACATCATTCACCTCCCTCATCTCATCAATGGGTATTTTATCATCTGACATCATCACAAGACAAAGAATGAGTGCAGGAGAATAACATATTTTGAGAGAGAGAGATGACATTCACATAACTTTTATTACAGTGCATTGTTATAATTATTCTATTTTATTATTAGTGATTGTTGTTAATCTCTTCCTACGCCTAATTTTATAAATTAAATTTATCATACGTATCTGTGTACAGGAAAAAACAGTATATCTAATGTTCCATACTGTGTCTTCAGGCATCCACGGGGGGGATGTAATGTGTCCCCATGGATAAAGCGAAACTATTCTATTTTAAGTAAGGTTGCATTCACAGGTATGGGGATTAGGCCTTCAAACAGATCTTTTTAGGGGACACAATTAACCAATAACAGATATTGTGGCATAGACTTTTTGTACTTTGAAATGTGAATTCCAAGTTGGGGTTTTTGTTTGTTTGTTTGTTTGTTTAACCATTTTGAACAGGTTCCTTTATTTATTTATTTATTTATTTATTTATTTATTTATTTATAAAGCAAGATGTTGAAAGGCTATGATTATGAAGGGGGGGAACTCAAGAAAAGTTTCACTTTTTAATGTAAAAAATATGAACTGATTAGACATGTAATAGATATTGGAAATCTTTGCTTTTTTTAGAGCTAATGCAATTCAAAATATTTATTCTTATGAAGATTTGTGCATGTTTTTATCCAAGAGTTGTTGCTTCACTATTTAATCGCTACAACCGGAACTGTAATAGAGTACCTTCTCACACTAATAGTTAATAGATAGTAAGTTTCTTGAGGACAGATATTGTCCCATTATTTTTATTTCTTCTCTGTTCCTAAAAGAGCACTATCAATGCATGTTTGCTGAACATGAGTTGAATATTTTCTCATATCTAGTTATACTGAATCATTTTGAAGGTAAAAAAAAAACTTGTTTAATCATCATTAACATCTGATTGTTGCTGTCATCTATTGGACTTAGGGAAAAATGCTTATCAGAGGAGATGAATGACATTTCTGTAAACATTTATTATGTATAGCCTGTTGTTAGCCCTAAAGTATACAACAAACAATCAGAAACAATAAATAGTTGGTATCCTAGGTTCACCTTCAAGTCCCTAGGTTAGTAGGCTTCATATCTTAGCCCACCGGGTGTCTGAGTTACTTGAAACCCTTGATGTTAGCTAATGTCCTGCCCAGCTTGCTCACCTAGGAGATGGACTCAAACACGTCATCTGTGCACTGACTCTAGTCCATGATTTACTGAAGACAGGGTGAAGAAATTTGAACTGAAACCCTTTTTGATTTAATCATGTTCTCCTAGAATCCTTCCCATAATCTCTTTTCCCCATCCAACCACACGCAAGCAAAAATATTCAAAGAAGAATCTTTGCGGTTAAGATTCAAAAACTCATCTTGAACTTAAAGCTAGCAAATGTCAGCAGTTTCATGCGAGTTTGTCCTAATGTTCTCAGAAATCTAAACTATGGTATCTTGCCGCATTTAAAATTCTTCCCTGCTCGCCGCAGTCCCTAATAATATCCTGGCCATGCACCTTCATCTATATTCATGAGAGTGCAGATGCAGCCAAATTAGTGGCAGCAAAGCACATTTTACAGTGTAGAAAATACAATCTGGCTTCCTTTAAACATTTTTTGACAAAAAAGTTTTATTTAAAAAAAAAAAAGAAAACCAGACAGATTTAAATTCACCACCACCCGTCGGAGGAGTCTGTTACAAATGCACAGCTGGCTTGATGATGAGTGACAAATCAAAAGTCAGAGAGAAACTTCCCGATCATCTGAGCCCTTGCCACCCGATTAGCAGAAGAAAAACAGGGCAGATGGAGGGAGACGCAGCAGTTCGGAGGGAACAGATGGCCACTACGAACTTGATATATGAAATTAATAACACTTTCTCAAATACAATTAGTAACAGGAATACATTACCTGAATTTTCATAACTGTGAGCAAGCTGACATTAAATGAGGTTTTTCAGATTAACAGTTGATGTGGCATTGATATTTGGAGGGAAATAAAAATATATAGCAATAAGAGAAACCTTTTGCTTTTTGGTGCCATTGATCAGGATGTTGTAACATATGAAAGGAGAATTGCAATTCAAAGAAATTCCACATTTAAATCTCACTAATTGGGATTTTTTTTTCCTAATGTAGCCATTTGGACCACATAATGCATGAAATACTTAAGAGCCTCGTAGATGTATGCAGCATCTACTACCCTGGATGAATTCTTCTTTAGGAAGAAATGAACCATTATACATCTCCCTACAGATAAACCCGGGGGGAAAGCAAACAAAAAGGGACATAGGGCAGTAAAAAAGTCAAGATAAGATGAAATCAAGAGATGGGCTTTCGTGTTTTTCACAGCTCTTCCTGGTACAGTAAGTAATTCTAGGAAAGTCAAATTAAGCTTTCTCTATTTTGATGCCCAGTCTCTAGAATGGGGGCAAAATGCTTGTGCTGTATGTCCTTGTTCAGAGCACTGTCAACCAGAAAACCTCTTTTAATTCAAAACCTGTGATAGTGATACTTTTGGATTGTGTTAACCGGTCCTCTGGGAAGCTGGAACTCAGGAAGCTGAGCTCAGTTAGGGCAGCCCGTAGTACAGCCTGAGGCTCCTGAGGAGACAGACAGGACGATGATGGAGCTTTGCTGAACGAAGCCCAAAACCATCCCCTGCAGGAGGCTAAGGCAACATGGGCTGTGACAAGACGAGGCCACAGCAGCAGCTGCTTGGGCTTCCTGATGGCAGCCAAGGGCACACCCATACTGATGGGGGAGAGATGCCACAGGCTCAATGCCCCTGGGACAGGTAGGCTCGAGCGTCTGTGCAGAAGTGCAGAAACTGAGTCTGATGCAGGGGGAGTGCAGGAATATACAAGCACACCAGCCACATGCACTTATCCAGGGTGGCAAGAGGAGTCTGTACGAATCCCAGGGGACAGATCATTAGTTCTGCTACAACATGAGAATGGCTGTTTCCACAGCTGGTGGCTGCAGAAATTGGCACAGAGAGAAGGTAAGGACATCTCCTCTTTCTTGAATGGAATAACTCTGGGTATTCAGGTAAACACAGGAATCACAAAAAGAAGGCTGTTCTGTGTTAAGAAGCTAGCACCCTCCTGTTTGTAGGAGGGAGAATAGAGACCAAAGAAATCAAGATAGACTTCCCTCTCCCAAACCATCCAGGAATATACTTTACCAAATAGTCAAAACAGGTGCAACTGGGAAAGCCTAGAATACAGGATGAAAATAGAGCACTTACTAGACATTAAATAATATTAATTTTAAGTAATATCTGGATTTAACTTGTGGTTTCAGCTGTGAAGCCAATTAGCAGTGGGATCTCAGCTAAATCAGTGCCTAAACCTTATACCACCTAATGAGTTTTCCTGTATAAAATAAAGGGCTTGAGTTTTATAAAAGAACTATCAGATCTAAAAATATTATATTAACAATCTAAACGTTAACATATCCATGGATATTTTGTTAATACTTTTAGGTTGCAATAACATGTCCATTTATAACCAAGAATAAGGAAGTTACTATTACTAGAGAGGTTAATACTAAATGTTCCCAAAGGGTTCCATCTACCAAGAAGTGGGTAGGCTTTTCAAGGTTGAGCATGTTTTCTCTCACACCTGAAACAAGAATAAAATCATCACACACATTTAAGTTAGGCTAGGGAATTAAAGTAAGTATGAACTGGATAGCATGTTTCTGGGTTTGGGTTTTCCTAAAAGCAGACCTTGACACAATAACTTGAGGACAAGTAGTTTATTGAGGATGTGGAAGAAAACACCAGTGTGGGTAGATGTAGGGGAAGTAAGATAGAAAGTGAAGACAGCCAATAAAAGTCGCGTTACCAAACCTGTCACCGTAGCAGGTGACTGTTGCTCGATCTCACTAGGAAAACTCTGGGGTTCCACGTAAAACACACAGTCCAGCCTTCACTCGCTGGAGGGTGAGGGAGCTGGGGGATTTAGGCACCAGCTACTGCCAGTCATTGTTTAAGGGCTGCTCCTGGGGATTAATTCCCCTGGACTTCTGGTCTGTGCTGGTGGACAAGCAGGTTGCTCAGGCAAAGATCAAATACTGGCAGTTAGAAGTCGGGTTGAGGCGCCTCTCAGTGTTAAGTGCAAGGGGATATGGCAGGGCCCTGGCTGCATGCACTAATACGTATAATGATAAAATTACTCTCAGCAAATTCCTCACCCAATGGCTATTTGCCCACTAGACTGTGTGACCCGAGCCTTTATATATCTTCCTCTTCCTCTCACCTTTGGGCAATGGGCAGAACCCAGTAGGTATCCGGACTCCGAGCAGCTGCTCCTAGAAAATCCCCCGCTGCAGGCTTCACAAATGCATGAGGACCATCCCTTCACCCAACTCACCTGGATACATCCGGGTATTACCTGAATGGCTTCCAGCCTCCTGAAAGTAATAATCTTCATTTTCTGAATGGTCCTGACTCCACAGTTAGCTTTGCTCAGAATGAGAAGTGAGACAATAGAGGATGCAAGACAACTACTCTCATGAAACTTCTAACTTTCTAGTGAGGGCAGAGGAGTATTCCGACATCCCACTTTTTGTTATTATTACCCTGGCAACATAACGTTTGAGTGAAATCCAATTAGAATTTCCTTTTACTTACTTGGAGTACAAAGGGAAGTTCCTTCCTCTTTATTGAAATATGCATATTGAAGAGAGCCAGTAAGCAGGACTTCTAAATAGGGGGGTGATCAGTAGAGTATTTGCTAATGTTTTCCATTCTCCCTTGACGTTAATCGGCAGCATGCGTTTCAGAAATGTCTTAATAACCTAGACATTCCTGATCCATAAGTTATTAGGTTCATCTGTTCTATAAAAACAAAAACAAAAACAAAAACAAAAAACCTCAGTGCATGGGGGGTTGGAGGCCTTGAGTCTCATGTAAAGACTTTTCTCAAGGAGTCCCCTAAACACTGAGTAATATTATTACCTCCCATTATTTATTTTATTCTCTGAAATTAAACAATTTTAATTCTATTCCTAAGAAATTATTTTTATTTGCTCCATCGTTCAACAAATATTTATTGAGCTCTTCTTATGTGCCAGGAACTGTACCAAATAAACATTTCAGATAAAGATTCTGCCCCTGTTGTGGCGCCTGGGTGGCTCAGTCGTTAATCGTCTGCCTTCGGCTCAGGTCATGATCCCAGAGTCCTGGGATCGAGCCCTGCATCGGGCTCCCTGCTCCGCGGGAAGCCTGCTTCTCCCTCTCCCACTCCCCCTACTTGTGTTCCCTCTCTCACTGTCTCTCTCTCTCTGTCTGTCAAATAAATAAATAAAATCTTAAAAAAAAAAAAAAAACAGATTCTGCCCCTGTGAAGTTTACATTCTCATGTTGGAGTCAGACAGTAATGATAAAGTTATGAAGAAAGTTAGGTATTATGTAATAAGGCAACAAGTTCTATAAAATAAAGAAAATACATAAGGCAGAGAAGAGGGCCTAGAAGTGCCGTAGTTGTCAGGGGAGACCTTACTGTGAAAGTGCCATTTAGGCAAAGATTTACAGAGAATTAGAATATAATTCTGAGTACCTGGCACATTTCTAGGGCTAGCAACACTGCTGTAAATTATGACAAAACCCTTCCCTAGAGAAACTTAGATTCTAACGAAGGAGCTCAGTCATAAATAGATAAACAAATACAGTGTAATGTCAAAAGAGAATCAAGAAGAAAAATAAAGACAGACCCTGGGATAGAGTAGGGGTGAGCAAATTTGTTCTGGAAAGAGCCAGATAGTAAATATTTTAAACTTTCTGGCATAGTTTCTGACAAAACTACTCAATTTTACCATTGTCATATGTAAGCAGTCACAGATAATAAATAAATGAATGGGCATGGCTGTGTTTCAATAAAACTTTATTTACAAAAATAAGCAGTGGGCACAAATTGGTCTGTGGGCCATAGTTTGTTAACCCCCAGTCATGGGACTCTTTGAGAATATGATATTTTAGCAGAGAACTGAATGAATGAATAAAAGTCACGTAGTAATCTAGAGAAAGAATATCCTAAGCAGGAGGAAACACAAGTCCGAAGTCCTTGAGATGGTAACTTGATTGACAAGTGTGAGTCTTGAAGTCAAGTGAACAAAAGGAAGAAATAGGGGCACCTGGGTGGCTCAGTTGGTTAAGCGACTACCTTCGGCTCAGGTCATGATCCTGGAGTCCTGGGATCGAGTCCCACATCAGGCTCCCTGCTCAGCAGGGAGTCTGCTTCTCCCTCTGACCCTCCCCCCTCTAATGCTCTCTCTCCCTCATTCTCGCTCTCAAATAAATAAATAAGTAAAATCTTTTTTTAAAAAAGGGAAGAAATACAAGAAAATGGATCAGAATATATAATAGACTTCATTGTTGGTCATAGTCATTTATTCCTGTCTGTATACGCATTCTTTGCCATGTGATATTGTAGGTCTCCTCTTAAGGGGAGTAGTACATTTTCGTAGCCTTGACTTTGCATTTAGCCATATGACTTGCTTTGGTCATTAGAATAAAGTGGAAGTGACAATATGCCAGTTCTGAGTCTAAGGGTTGAGACCTTGTCTGTTTCTGCTCTCTCTCTCACATCTGCTAGTGCTATGACAAGAGCTCAGGCTAACCTTCTGGTCCCTCTAGGAGCAGAGCCACCCAGGCAAGCAATCCCAGTTGAGTCCAGCCAGGATCAGCCAACTAGTAGCCAAGCTACAGACACTTAAGGGATAATCAGTACTGTTTTAAGCCACTGAGTTTTCAGGTTGTTTGTTATCTAGAAATAGTTATGTGATACAGAAAGGTAGCCAAGGGGGCGGATCATGGCAGCCTTGTGATTATGGTAGGAACTTTAGATTTTGTTCTGTGAGAAAGAACACCATTTGAATGTTGAGGGCAGAGGGAAGGCAAGACTTGGTTCATATCGTAGATGGGATATCGGGGTTATTATACGTGGAACATATGTGGAATATGGTGACCACTCAGGAGACTTTTACAGCAGATGGGTAACAGCAGCTAAAATAAGGGGGCAGAAGTGAAGGAGAAGAGAAATGGTCAGATTTGGGATACATTTTGAAAGCAGAACTGATGTGATTATTTACATGGACTTGATGTGGTAAGAGAAAGGGAGTAATCAAGGATGGCTCTGAAGTTCTTGTCCTGAACAAATGGCTAAATATTGCTACCTTTGCTGAAATAGAGGGTGATCTAATGGATGAGTTGGTTGAAACTAGAAAAGTATATAGAATGGAGATCAAGATCAACAGAGAAATATTTTGCTAATATGAAACCCTTAGTTTTTTTTTTTTAATTTGCACAAGACTTTGTAGGTACACTCTATAAGTCACTGTATCAGCTTGGGCTGTTATAATAAGATCCCACACACTGAGTGGCATAAACAACAGACATTTGTTTTCTCACAGCTCTGGAGGCTGGAAGTACAAGATCAAGGTGCAATCAGTGTTGATTTCTAGTGAGACCTCTCTTCCTGGCTTGTGGACAGCCACCTTCTCTCTGCGTCCTCACTTGGCCTTTCTGCTGTATAGGTGTGGAAAGAGAGATCTCTGCTGTCTCTTTCCTTTCTTAAAAACATACCAGTCCTTTAGGACTAGGACCCCAGCCTTATGTCTTCATTTAACCTTAATTACCTCCTTAAAGGTCCTTTCTCCAAATCCGGTAACGCTGGAGGTTAGGGTTTCAACATATGCATTTGGGGGAGAACACTACCTTTATTCATAACATGAATGATGGACGAAAGCAACTTGAACTCCAGTTAGCACTAACTTTTTTGTTTCCTGTACAGAAAAGTTTTTGAAAGTATTACGTGTATTCTTTTTTCTCAACCTTTCCAATTAAGTTTCTTTTCTACCATTCCACTACAGTGTTTCTTGTTAGGGTCAGAACCGACTGCCATAGGCTTTATCCCATAGTTCCTTTTCTTCCCTCTTCTTTCTTGAATCCTCTTCAGATTTGACACAGCCGATCATACTCAGACACATGTTCTATTGACTTAGGTGATCCCTCACTCTCTGTTTCCACGTAACTTCTCTAAGAATGCCTCACAGTCAGCTTTGCTGGCTCTTCTGTGAGTGTTGAGATGCCTCAGGGCACAGGCCCAGACCGACAGTTTTTTTTTTTCTAAAGCACTCTGTCCCCAGGTGATCTTCTCAGCTCTCCTGACTTTACATAAAACCAAACGGCTATTAGCTCCCACCTTTATGTATTCAACGTGACATTTCCACTTTGATCCAGACTTTTGTTCCTGACTACACCCTTGACTTCTCCACTTAGATAGATAGTGGAAATATTCAGAGTCACCTCATCAAGTCCAAAAAAGAACCTTGACTTACTCCTAGGCCAAACTAGTTCCTCTACCAGTTTTCTCCACCTGAGTAAATGGCACCATCAACTCAGCTGATGAGGCCTTACACCTAGGAGTCTTCCTTATGTCTGCTGTTTTCCTACCCCTCAGGTTTCATCTATTAGCAAATCCTGCCAGTTTACCTCCCTCCCCATTCTGCCACTTGCTAACATTTTCACTATAACCACCAACTAGGTATTGAAAATAAAATTTGCAGTATAATAAAAGGGTAGCCGGCACTTTTAGTTCACATGTATGACTCCTCTGTAACTCCTTCACTGAAGCATGGGGCTAACACAAGCGAAGAAATGAAGAAGAAAAAGAATGTAGGTACTTTAATAAGCAAGCCTTGCTAAGATTTTTTTAAGAACCCAAAATCCATGTGGAAGGAATGTTATTTAACATCCTATGATGTTTATTGACTTGTGAGAATCTAATACCAAGCAGAAAAGAAATGCATCTAGGACAAAAGTCCTTTTGGGGGAACTTAACCGTTACCCAGCTGGATTGTAGTTTGCGATATGAAGTCCTGTAGCAAGTCAGCTTGTGAGGCACTCTGTCCTTTCAAGCCCAAAGGAAGAGGCTGTTCATGCTAACAAGGAACAACTCTTCCATACGAGTCAAGTCCTTCGTGGAGGAATAGTAAAATATTTGGGGGCAGACCCTGGGTTACTTTTTGGAGTCCTTCAAACGTAACTGCTTCACCTACGTAGGAGATGGGCTATCCCATTATCACTGCTGTAACAAGAGAAATACAAGCTATGACAAAGAAAAAAAAATGAAACTGTCAAAAGTAAGCAGCACTCTTAAAAATCCATAAAATCATTATGCAGTTTTAACCAATTACAGGTCTGCTTTCAGTTAAAAACGTGCCAAGAGCCAACCACAGAAATGAGTCAGAATGGAAATTTAATTGAAGACTGCCCGCCAGCATCCATTGAAAAGACTATTTTGAGAGAGCTTTTGGAGATCAGTATTGAAGCCATATTTTTTTTTGCTTTAGGAACTGTTACATTCAGACTAGTGAAATCGCCTCCTCTGTGGTACAGATAGCAGGCCCCTGCACTGAATTTTCCTTCTCTTCCACCAACTGCTTAGAGTTGAAAGAAATAAAGAAACTTCAACAATCTATTAAGATTATTTAGCAGGGCTGGATAAATAATTTGCAAGACCCAATGCAAAATGAAATTTGGGGGCTCCTTGTTTAAAATAAGGAAAAATGTGTTGCTAAAGTACTAAAATATAAAGACCTCTTTCTTGACCTTTTGATGATTTTCATTAACTTTTTAATGTTGCACTGACTCAGGCAGGTGATACACACAGTGTCAGTACAGACCCTCAAAGGCATCTGAGGGCTCAGCCTGAGCCACTAGTCCAACTTGTCAATCTCCCTTTTGTACGCTGACCACCCAAGCCACAGGGACAGGTGACCCTGAGGGATTCCAACCTCCATGGGGGGCATGCTAGGAACCTTGATCGCGAGTGGATAAAAGCTTTCCTCCCCCGCCACCCTCCTCCCTCCCAACACCCCCAGACCCAGTGCAAAAAAGCCACCCGTTAAATGCCCTGTAAAGCTGGTAATCCTGGGTTAGGACAGCAACCACGATACCCCGCCCTGAGATACTGTGGGGTACAGGCATATGCAACCCCAAACCTCTCCATGTTCATGCCCAGACCCCACCAGGGGTGGAGGGCAATGCAGAATGTGGGCCTTCCCTTACTGACCTGACCCTGCCCTTGGTTGAGGGTGGCAGTGGGAGCAGGGCAGGAGGTGGGAAGCATGATGAGCTCAAGGCCCAGAGGGTAGGGAATGGGTTGCCAAGAATCCATACCAGGAAGGTGGGAAGGCAACAGGAGGCTTCACCACATATTAGCTGAGGCTTCAAGCCCCACCTCCTCATGCTTTATTGTCCCATCACACTTCACTTACAAAGCACAAATTCAAAGATTAAAATTATTAATAATTCCAAAACAGTGACTGTAGAGCAAGAAGCCTCTGGTCCTCTGAGCCCAAGATCATGTGTGACTGCACTTTGTCATATGTCTATGAAACTGACCCTGATGGAAAGTGAATTTGCTCGTGACATCACAGTGTCCTGATCCTGGAGAGTCTTGGAGGAGCTGTGTGCCTTCGCCAACTCTTATCCAACATATACAATCTTTTTTTTTTTTTTTAAGATTTTATTTATTTATTTGACAGAGAGATAGAGAGAGCCAGAGAGCACAAGCTGGGGGTTGGGGGTGGGGAGGGGCGGGGGGGCGCGGAGATGGCAGAGGGAGAAAGAGAGGCAGACTTCCTGCTGAGCAGGAAGCCCAATGCGGGGCTCGATCCCAGGACCCTGGGATTGGGGCCTGAGCAGAAGACAGACGCTTAACTGACTGAGCCACCCAGGCGCCCCAACATACACTCTTATTTTTTAAAAAGAACTTTCTACCTCAGTAAGACAAGAAAGACAAGGCATTTTAGAAATTTTAAAAACAGTATAGCTTTTATTTCATGCACTTATCAACATCATACACAGCAGTACTCTAGGAGAACTTGCTGAAGACAAAAATGACTTAATTTGGAGTCTGTTTCTAGGCAGTGCCATTCTAATCAGAGTGT
Organism: Phoca vitulina; assembly: GCF_004348235.1. Lineage (NCBI taxonomy): Eukaryota > Metazoa > Chordata > Mammalia > Carnivora > Phocidae > Phoca > Phoca vitulina. The sequence continues at coordinate 39,428,038 of NW_022589728.1, forward strand.
GATTAAGGCATTGCTCCAAGCAGTCTTGGCTGGCTTCAGTGAGCTCGCACAGATATGGCTCTCTGAGTCCTTTCCAGCCTGGACTGGATTAGAGCTCATCAAAGCCTCCCAGTGCCCGCCGTTCCTCCTTCCTTAGGGCTCCATTTCTTTCTCAGTATTGCTGTTCAAACCATCTCCAGCAGACCCCAGTGTCATTTATGATGAATCACTGCACACACTCACAATACTGTTGTGGTTGATCATTTTCATTGTGGTACATATTTGAAAAACCTAATTAAAAACTTAAATGTAACTAATAATTTTGAGGTTCTTCATAGCTCTGCACATATGATCTCATAGTTGTAATTCCATGTCTTTTTTTTTTTTTTGTAGTGTGATATTGCTTCGTTGGGGGAGTGATTAGTTATAATCCATCATATTTAATTATTATAATTATATATACAATTATATATATAATTCTAAGTGTATTTAATTATGATTATTTGTGTGTAATATTTCTTGAATGCTTACTACCTATCAGCAATACCTAAACTCCCTTAATCTTCACAGCAATCCTATGAAGTAAGCACCCTCATCACTGTTTACATATGAAGAAACTGACTTGCAAAGTGGTTGAGTAACCAGCTTAGCTCCATATAGCTGGTTGTTAGTAACCGGTTATTGAGGTCTTACTATGAACCAGGCACCATGCTAGATATTCTATATAGGTTATCGTATTTCATCCCTACCGCTATTCTTTGGGGTTGTACAACTGTTATGCTTATTTTAGCGATGAAGAAATTTGACATTGGCAAGGCTGATTTTCTCAAGGACACACAGCTATTGCCACGAAGGAGAAGAGGCAGGATTTTACCACAGGCGTCTGGATACAAGAGATGGTGTTTTCATCTATTACACTGTTTGTGGAAGGTTATATTTTACAAAAATGGTCAGAGCGGTATTTCTATTCGAAACTCCTCTTCCAGAACCTTGAACTCCAACATCAGGAGATGGAGTCTATTTTCCCTCCTCTTGAAGCTGTGTGAGCATTACGACCATCATGGTAAGTAGCAATTCGGGGAAAGTGATGTGGTGTGTCTTTTGGGGGCTAAGTCAGGGGGGGCACTACTGCATCTACCTCGCTTGCTCATGATGCTCATCCTTGGCACTCAGCCACTGTTGGAGACAGAGTGATGGCTCCTGAAAAATGTCCAGGTCCTAATCCCCAGAACCTGTGAATATGTTACTGTACACGGCAAAAGGGACTTGGCAGATGTGATTAATTAAGGACTTGCAGATGAGATTATATTAGATGTAATCACAAATTTCCTTAAAAGTATAAGGGGCAGAAAGTTCAAAATCAGAAGGAGCAGTTGACTATAGAATTCTCATGGAGAGGGAGGCAGAAGCACATCAATCAGAGGAAGATCTCATTATGGAAGAAAGGCACAGAAAGAGGCAATGTCCCTGGTTTTGAAGATGGAGGAAGGGGGTCAGGAGCAAAGGGATGTGGCAGTCTCTACAAACTGGGAAAAGGAAATGGATTCTCCCTGAGAGCCTCCGGAGAGAAATGCAACCCTGCAACACCTTGATTTTAGTCCAGTGAGCTCTCTATCGGACTTTTGGCTTACAGAACTACAGGATGATACATTTGTGTTGTTTTAAGCCACTAAGTTTGTTTTACTTTGTTGAAGCAGTAATAGAAAACTTATACAGCCACCATGCTGTGAGGAAGTGTTTCAACTGACAACCCAAGGTAAGGACTCAGCCAACAGCCATCAGCATTCACTAGGGTGAGTGAGTGAGTGAGTGAGCCTTCAAAAGATTCCAACTTCTAACCTTTGAGATGTCCTGTTATGCCAAGTGGAGCAGACATGAGCTGTCCCTGCTGAGCCCTGCTTACATGTCTGGAGGGATTGTCAAAAAACAAAAACAAAGACAAAAAACAAAAAACAAATAAAAAAACAAATATAAGAAGGTCTGTGTTACTCGATTCCATGCTGTGCTCAACTAGGGAAACTTCACAGTCTGTGAAGCAATCATTGGTTATTGGGTTTCATAATTTACATACTCATAAATTACAGTAAGCATTAACCTATGCCTAAGTGCTGAGAATTTCCTATCCTGTTAAAGTATTAGACCCACGCATATGAGTAAGATTCTAGAAACGGTAAGCAATAAAGAAGGAAGTATGTTAACGGCCACCCTCACTGTGAGAAGAATCACCCATCTCCAAGACCCGTGTAGCCTTTATGTTCTCTGTTGGTTACAGCACTGCTCCAAGTATCACAGTTTTTGAAAAACATTCCATGTGGATGACTCCTGAGATGCATATGAATAACCAAGAACTTTGATTCCACAATGCATAGCATGCAGAACACACAGAAGATCGTGGAGGACCATCTAACAAATATAGCTACCTATCTTAATTCAGATTTTTTTCTCTTTTTTTTGAAAAAAGAAAATGTCACAGAGCTACCATGGTCATGAATTTGGCATTGTTATTTTCAGCCGTGCATTTTTTTGTATTTTTGCTCCTCAAAGAAAATAATATTGTGTTGCATCTTTCCACACTTCATGTATGTTATCATCAACCTGAAACAATTTTTGGTCACTACCATATTTTTTTAAGGTTTATTCATTGATACTCATAGGTCTAGCTTACTAATTTTTAATGGCATATTCTTTCTGTTGTTAATGGACACTTATGTTTTATTTTTTGTTTGTTTTAGCTTTTCATTTTAACAAAAAATACTGTAATCTGTGTTCTTTACACATCTCTTTGGGTACATCTACTAAGTTCACTGCATTATGCATTTAGGGATGAAGTTGATGAAATCAAGGAGATATCCATCTTCAAATTTGCTAGATATTATCAGATTATTCTCCAGACAGATTTTAATTCTGTCACAGTATGAGAGAGTTCCACTGTTCTGTATTCTTGCTTACATCTACTATTATCAAACATTTTATGTTTTGCCAAACTAGGTCTGGAATTGTATCTAATTGTGGTTTTCCCAAATTACGAGGGAAGCTAGGCAAACTTTCAGATGTTTATAGGACAATTATTCTTCCCTTTTCTGTGACTTACTTCTTTATATCCTCTGCCTGTTTTTCTATTGAGCTTTGTGTGTGTGGTCTCATTTGTAAGCATCTTTAAAATTTTGGGATAATAATTTGTTTTGTTATATACTTTGCAAAAGTCCTCTCCTAATGTTGTGGCATGTCTGTTTACCTTGTTTATGGTGTCCTTTGCATAACATGTGTTTAAATTTGAACATAGTCAGCTTTATACTTTCTTCAATAATGTGTGCCTTTGTTTCTTATTCACTGTATCTCAAAGTGATAAATATATTTTTAAATACTTTCTTCTAAACTTTTTATGTTTTTGATCTATCAGGAATTCACCTTTTTGTGTATAGTGGGAGGGGTTTGATTTTATTTTTTTCCACAGAGATATTTCATTTCTCAGCAGCATTTATTGAATAGTCTCATTATTCCCCACTAATTTTTAACGGCATCTCTATTATATTGTTTTTAAATATATATGAGTTGGAAAGAAACTACTGTACCTCTATGAGTTTGCATACACTATTACGTCTGTCTGGAATGTCCTTTCTCTGTTGACTTGCAAATATTCTACTCATCTATTAAGTCCTAGCTTAACTATCACCTCCTTTATGAGATGACTCTCTCCCTTCTTCCTCCTTCTCTGTGTTGATTACAACCTCATTGCAACATGCATTGGACCATAGATATTTATGTGGAGAGAGTTTTCACTGCCCGATTTTTAGCTTTTTTGAGGCTAAACACATTGTCCTGTTATTTTATACTTCAAACACCTTGTAGATATTTAGTAAGATTAAGTAAATGAATACATTAATGAGTGAATCTTCAAAACGGAACAGCTTGAGTGACACTTGGTAAATCTGAATAATTCATCTTCATATCTCTGGCCTCTCTTTTCCTGTTTTGCTGACTTTGTTGTGTAGAGACTTTAATGTAGTTATTATGGAAGAAATTCTTTCTAAAAATTGCTTCTTATGACTATAATTTGTAGAGATACGATCTTATTAGATTCTTCATTTCTGTTTTTTGTTTTTTATTTTTTTAATTTTTTTTAATAAATGATGTCTAAGGACTAAATCAGCAACCTTACCTACATGGTAATCTGCTTTATCTAAAAATCCCCAATGCTGTTGTGTTGAGGAAGAAGGCAAGCTTTGCATTCTAAGCAAGCTGCTGTTTGGTACATAAAGCTAAAATCCACAAAGCATACTAGAGACTGTAAACTCACCCAGTTTTACTTAATAATGTTTGGATATTCTATAGTTCCCTATAAGATGTAGAGACTCTGTAAATGGTTATTGAATATTTGCATGAAAATAAATGTATATATCTTCACATTCCTTACTCTTGAAGTTTTATAAGATCTAGGACCCTCACAGGTAATAAGGAGCATAACTAATTTCTGTACATTATTTCCATGAAAGTGTACACATCCAATGAAGCAAGCTAGGCAATAGCATTGTCAACATGACCCTGAAGTTACCATAGTCATTTGCTTCCGGTATTATTTGAAAGTCAATTTAGACTACCTATTACAGGTATTGTTTTCACTTGCAGTAAATACTCAAATGATTAGCAGTCCTCCTTTATTGCTGTCAAATTTACTATTGACTAAACTCACAGTAATAAATGCTACCATTGACTGCAACAGTTCAAAAGAGTGAAAAACACAGTCTATACAAGAAAGCATAGTCATCAAAATCTTCTACTCAGCCAGTCATTTTTGGCTGCAAGATTTACCTTTACTTGGGAATGTGGAAGTTTGGATTTCACATTGCTACAGGTCAACAAATCATGCACAGTTGGCTCTGCCTGGTTTAGAGGAGCCTGGTTACAGCCAATTCCACACTATTTTTGCACCAAGTTAAGCTGTGTTTCTGATACCTCTAATTCGCTTAAAGAAAGAGCAATCACTTCCAAGATTTCACCCAAATTATTCTTTTAAGCCATTCTTAACAGACTGAGCTTTTCTCTAGATCTTTCCTTTCCTTATCCCTAGAAATATCCTTTCATGGTTGACTTTTCAAGGTGTTCTGCCAATATAATTTCTAAAAGTGGTCTTTTCAGTTCCTGCCTGGTTAATCTATTAAACACTTGAGTTTTCTTTCTTTCCTAATTCTTTTCTGGTGGATTTCCTTTTTGAACACTTCTTGCCTCTACTCTCCTATGCCTCCCCCTCACCCTACACACAGAGATTTTTCTACTTTCTTTCCCCCTCAGCCATATGGGTTCCAAATTTTCTCATTCTCCTCTGTTCATGTCCATGTGAAACAAAACAAAACAAAACAAAACAAAACAAAAAAACAAAAAAAACCCAATCTGTTTTATCTCAAATTAGTGCCGTTAAGTCCCAAATTTACATTTAAATCTCTCTTATCTATAACCTTTGCTAGACTCTTCCTCTCTTTAGAGTTCAGTTTCCTTGTCTGTAAAATGAGATGGTTGGAAGAGCTCTGTAAGGTCTGTTTCAGCGTAAGCATGACTCTATGACTCAATGAATCTAACAAACTCTGTCTTCTTTGGTAACCTCAAATGATAGTGGCTTATTTACCATCAAATAGGCTACCTTTCACATGCAATGTCTTGAGGAGCACTGTGGCTCCCAGCACATTCAGTGTAAAACTAGATCAGGAAAAAGAAGAACCAGCCAGTTCTGGCATCCTAGCTGCATCCGTCTTAACCCAACGTGAAGCGACCTGGCTGGGAGGAGGTGGCCAAGGCACAAGAAGCTGCTAAAGGGAGACTGAATGAGGATAGTCACAGGGAAAGATGCAAGCCCATCCCAGGGGATGGCAACCAAAAGAACTAGGCCAGTGTCAGGGCTTCAGGGAGACCTTGATAGGAAAGAGCAAACAGAAATTTAGAACTTGGTTTAGAACTTGGAAATTTACAACGAAGTTTAGAACTTAGAAATTTAGAACAGATACTCTCTTTCTTTAGTAAAGTATTTATTCAGAAATTGAGTTTAGGGGTCCTGAGACAAAGTAAGAGGCCCTTGCAAGGCCTGCCAATAGATGCAGAATCAGTTAAAGGTAAGAAGTGTAGAAGGCGGCAGGAGGCCAGAGTCCTTAGTCTTTTTGTACCCCCCTCCCCAAAGGGCATAATTCTGAATGCAATGAGCAGAAATAGATGGACTTTATTTTTAGCTATGGTATCTGTTAGAAATGCCTCTCACAAAATTCCTAATTGCACGATGCAACTACTATGCCATCTAAGTAATACAAGTCATACAATTATATTTCCTCCAGCCTGTTTGGTAGACAGCACAACAGGATACTGCAAATGGTCTGCTTTAGAAAGGCATCTCTTAAAAAAAAAAAAAAAAAGAAAGGCATCTCTTTCTGAACAAGGGAAATTCTTGAAAAGAATTGTCTACTTCCTGAAATGAAAATTGGGAAAGATTATATCTTCAAGAAGTTTGATTTTTTGAACAGTCTTTTTAATTTTTCAAAGAAATAGATATTTTTTGAGAATACGGAGGAGACCCCCAAGCAGGTGCCAAGAATATGCATGCTACAAATCCTTCCGGAAAATAGGTGTTTGGATTGAATAACTTTAAAGTTAAAAAAAATTATATAGCCTTTCTATAGCCAAGTAAGGTAGCTGTTATTTCTAGATCCACTTTGTAGAGGAGGATATGGAGGTTCAGAATGATCAAGTACATTAAAGTTGGTTACATAGAGCAAGAAATGAAGCTGGGATTTAAACTCAGCCTTCTTGACTTAAAGCCCTATGCTCCTCATTGTTCATTCCCAGTAGCTTTCACCCAGACTATGATGTATTTAGAAGGGTATATTCTTGCACATCTTTCAACTAGTATGTACTCAGTAAATTAATCATGAGAATGAAACAGACATAATGAACATCTCAGCAGAATCACAGGATGACCACCTACATCTTCCCTGAACTTATATCTCCTTTCTCCATCCCCTGCCCAACACTGGGTAACAAGGACACCCTTCTTTCCTCCCTCCCTCCCTCCCTCTCTCTCTCTCTCTCTCTCACACACACACACACACACACACAGTTTGCTTTTTAGGATTTATGTGGATGGTGGTACCATATACACTAGAACTCTCTGGCAGAAGGAAGATCCATTCATTGATTCCTTGATTAAATCATTCACTGAGTATTGAGTCATCACTCCTTGCAAGTCCTTATGTGAGATACATAACTGCGCATCATAGAATGTTTATGCTAATGGATATAACAGTCTAATCTCTTTTGCTCTGTGTAATTGGAAAAGGTTTCAGTTGGTTGAGGTTTGGAGGAAATTAAGAAAATGAATCTCAGTTCAAATATCAAAAAGTCCTGTTATGAAGAAGAAACAGAGCTGATTCTCATTCAGCCCTAAAATATATTCAAGCCCCTAAACACATGTTTTCAAGTATCAGTGTGGAAGGAATGCTGCAAAGGCCAAAGTCAATGTCAGCTGGTACGGTGCATATCTCTCCCCATCAGAGTAAATGAGTCCAAGACTGTCTCTATTAGCCTTACCTCTCCTTCTTGTCCATCCCTCTGCTTGGAGGAAAATGCCTGCTGATGGCACCTCCTGGCACAACAGCAACTCTGATATTTTCAGTGCACTTTGCCTTTTGGTGCTCCCTTAACTCAGTGACCTACCCGTGCTGGCCAGAGCTGCATTAACCAGGTCCCGCCCACACAGGAGAAATTCCTTTCATTCATCAGCAGATAAGGAGTTTTGACAAGCCTCTCTGGGGAGCAAAAGGGGAAAACATGCACACAAAAGATTGCCCTGTAATACTGGGAAGCACAAAGTGAAGGAGCCAAAGAGAGACGGAAGGAAGCTTTGAGGCAGCCAGGGCAGACAGGGAGTCTGCTATCAGAATTAAATGCGATGCAGTCCAGAGCCCTCTCTCTGTCTCTACCTGCTTCTTCTCAATGTCACTATCGGCCCACAGTTTGAGACAAAACAGATCCCCAGAAGTATTCCAGTAACTCCTCAGGACCACCAGGGCAAAAACAAAAACATTCAGGGCTTGACACTTACCAGGGCAGCTTGCCAAGCGTATCACATGTGAAAAGAGCTGCTCGGAGAGAATAATCTTGCTCATGTTCACAAGGCCGGGTGTTAAGTCTCTGAGAACCCAGGGCATTTTCCATCCAGGGCAGCCTACAAGGGCTGGGAAAAGCACTTTTCTATGAACTGCCAGAAAGGGCAATTATGCATTTTATGGAAGTAAAGGCTGAAGGAGAACATGGAAGGTCAGCTGTGGGAGAATGGGGAGAATTGGTCTACCTCCTTGCCTTCGAGTCTGAATACACTGAAATGACCCCACCTTGTAAGTCTATTTCACACATTCTTTACACGTAAATCTTTTCTGTAAATCTGGCCTTGAGAATTCTGACACCCAACCTAACAGTTTCCTAATGCGTTTATTTTGACGTATCACAGTCTAGTCAAGATGATAAAGTGGGCTTTTCCACTCTACCAAACTTTTCTTCATTGGTCCAACAAGTATGTCTAGAGCGCCCACTACTGGTCAGGCATGTTCTAAGTGCTAGCACTAAATCAAGGAACAAAACAGATAATAAAACCTCTCGCTCTTGAATCTTATCCTCTAGGAGGGTTTTCCAGATATGTAGTATATTAATTATGGCAGAGAATTTGGCAAATGAGAAATAGGAGATTCAGTTAGCTAAAATTGATTTCACAACTCTTTGTTAAATACTTAATATGTGTTGTACAGTGTTTTTTAGGTGCTGGGCTGGGGATAAAGCAGGAACCAGACAGATACACCTCCAGTCCTCCTGTTTCTTATATTCTAGTGAGCTGTACCCATAATTTAACTCTGCTCTCGCATTCATTTCTTACCCTTCTCTGCTCCTCTGGGGTGGGAGGGTGAAGGAGGATAATCCCTACATGCTGTATCTCCTAGGTTCCTTTGTCAAATGGTATTTGACTGTTCTTCCGAGGGCAGGCACTGGCTCAACTTTGGAGGGCAGAAGAAGTCAGCGGCCCTGCTTCATCTTTTCCTCTCTGTCTCAGGAGATGGCTTCCTCTCCAGTGGACACCAGCTCTGCTAGCCATGATTAGAAGCCCTGACAGACACTCCTTACTTCTGGGCTCTGGTAAAGCCTCTTCCTCCCATTGTCCCTCCAAATCCTTTGGGTGGTAGCAGCCTCTTGTTCTGAGTTGCTTCACCATCTCCCTTTTAACTTCTCTGCTTTTTGATAACCCATGTGACCAAATCGTTGCATTAAATTTCCTGTCTTTGAAAGACCTAAACAGTTTTTCTTTTCTTCGTGGGACCCTAAATGGAAAAGAGTTTTGATCAAGATATTAAAAATGTGATTAGCAAAACAAAAGGGGAAGAGTAGATGTATAAGAGATGATATGCATGAGAGAAAATACTGACTGTATAAATTTGCTCAGGCCGCCATAACGAATACTATAGACTAGGGGGCTTAAACAACAGAAATTAATTTTCTTGCAGTTCTAGAGGCTGAAAGTTCGAGATCAAGGTATTACCAGGTTTAGGGTCTTCTGAGGCCTCTCTCCTTGGCTTGCAGATGGCTGCTTTCTCTCCGTGGGCTCATATGGTTGTTCTTCTGCATTCCTGCCCCTGGTATCTCTTCTTATAAGGATATCAGTCAGATTGAATTATTACCCACTTTAATAGCCTCTTTAAAGACCCTATCTCCAAATATAGTCACATTCTAAGGTATTAAGGATTAGGGAGTCAACATGTAAATTTGAGGGGGAGACATAATTCAGTCCCTACCACTGACCTTGTTGAAAGGGCAGGAAGGCCTGACTAAGAAAGACATCAACAAATAGAGTAGCAGGAAGGCTTTAGAGCCATATATGCATTTATTTGATTTTCATATATTTGACACACTTTAGCCAACACAATGTGCCATCCATGAGGTATGTAGGCCTGAATATGAAGGGTCTCTCCTGCCCTTGCCATTGGGTAGGGAAGGAGAGATGGGCAAGCTGTGGAACAATGAAAATATAACATGATTCATCTCAGGCTTCATTAAATATAGGGAGTAGCTGGAGTATGGAGAACAGGAGCATCCCACTCAGTTAAGAAGGTCAAGAATGGCTTCCTCAAAGTGGTTACCATCTAAGTTGAGTCTTCAGAAAACTAAAGTACTAGGAAAGTGAATAAAACATTGAGAGTGGGAAGAAAATTCCAGGCACATACAAAAGCATGTTGTCTAGAGCTTAGACCTGTGAGTGAAAGACAGAATAGCATGTTGATCCTTCATGACATTGAAAGGACAGTTCTTTGTATTTTTATAAGAACTGAGAATGCCTCTTAATATTCATTGAAATTGTGTTCTTCATGGCTCTTTTAAAAAATATTTGTTGTTGTTGGTCCCTAAATATCTTTGAGCTGATGTTTTGCTTTCTCCTATTTGTATTGTTTTGTTTTGTTTTGTTTCCACTTATGAGAGAAGGTCATGGCACTCTTCCTTGATCATCGTGTCTCTAATTTTGGTGTGGCTTTCTCCCCTTTGGCACCTGTGACCCTGGGGGCCCAGGACAGTGCAACTCCCAGGAAGCTGCTGGGAGTATTTATCAGAGCAATGGGAGGAACAGGGCAGGGCTTTTAAAATTCTGCTTTGTAACTTTTTTGCGTCTGCATTTTTAATGAGGATGTTCCTTCCCTTCGTAGTCATATCTCTGTGGTTAATGAAGTATTCCACAGCATTGGGCACACATGGTTGGCCCCAAACCAATGTTAATAATAAAATTTAAAAATAAAGCTTTTGTCTTGTTGCTCTTTTTCAGCTATTTCAGTAATCTCTTTCCTTACTGCCTGAGAGTGTCATCTGAGAAAGTTCAAATCTACAAGAACTTATGTAGATTTCTGGCTTAAAGAATAAACAATGTGTCCAATGACATTGTTTAAGAAGGAGAGTAATTGAAAAATAATGTTTATAACATTATAAAAACCTATGGGCATTTGAAGATTTTGCATTTAATCATATATATCACAGATAAAAGACTTACAGAAGTCCCCAAAAAGAGTCATTAAAATCTTTAGATGGGGCCTTTTTCTTCAGAAAAACTCTGGCTTAGTAATTCTAAAGAAGCTTTCTGCACATATTTTTCTTATTCAGAGCAAAAGGACACTTGAGTATTCATCAGTGCCTGCTTATGGTATATTTAGGACTAGATGCCTTCCTTTGTCATTGGGACTAAACTGCATGCTATTGACATGAAATAAGAATACCATGTGCATCTTACCGCCATTAGGATTGAGAACATTTGACTTATGGATTTTCTGAGTTATTAGATTGTTTTATATTTCCACTTCCGTGGAAGAAATAGATTCTACATTATAACAAGAGAGCATTGAGTTAGATGTAAAGAAGAACTTTGTGTGTCAGGCTGATTAAACACTGGAGCAAATTAGCAGGGGAGCTTATGGAATCACCATCTGTAGAGATATTTTAAAAATAGAATTGACAATTTTCTTCTTTGGATGATTTAGGAAATGCCCCTACTGGCAAGGAGATGGACCAAATGGGCTCTTGAAATCCTTTTTGGTTTTCCACTCCTAAGAGTCTTTCTATACGGTTCTTGGAAGTATTTATTTCCTAAGTATAATGTAGAACAGAATGCCTTTAGCAAAGGTGGTGTGTGTGTGTGTGTGTGTGTATCTATGTCATTAGGTAGAAGGATGGGAAAAGAACATTGTGTTACTTAAAAACCAAAATTATCATTTCTTACTAGTCATTTTTACTTATGTGAAATAAATGGGACTTCCTCAGACTTTCTAGAAGCTTGCCACTTTCCTGACCATTTCCTCTTTTCTATGCCCACACTTCAAATGTAGGCCTGATCCAGTGCCTACTCTCAGCTCTCTTTTCCACTTATATCCTGTCTCTCCTAAGGCAACTTTATGTTCTCCTGAGCCTTCTGCTCTTGGATGACTTGAAAAATCTGCTTCCACAGCCATGAATATTTCTCTGGGTTATAGACCTGCATTCCAACTCTCTGCTAGATATATTTACCTGAGAAGACCTCTCAGCAAATCCAATACAGCATGTCCCAGACTGAAGAGATGGCAGAACAAAAAAAGGGTGCTTTTAGACCCTTAATCTCCATCTTCCCCTTCTACAGTTCCTCTTGTGACCTCTTCATCTCTGGCCTGTGCCCACCTCAGTCATTCTTCCTCCCATGTTCTCCATTTGGATCCTCTCATCAGTTCAGCCTCATCTTACCCAGTGACAGTCCCATGACTTAAGATCAAACAGTCAATGAAAATCATACCTGACCATCTCGAGTACCACACCATTCTCACAGCTTACGGCTCTGTGAGCTCACTTGCCTTTCTCAAGCTGCTCATTCCTCTTTACCTCTAGTATTTCTTCTGATTTCAATAGTCTTCCTCCCCTGACTCTGGAATCCTACCTCTACAATGTGACACATGATTCTAGTGTCAGCTCATCTTCTTAGGAAGTCTTATTGAATCCCTCTTGATGTGCATTAATCAACCTGTGTTCACAGACCCTCAGTACATTCTTGATATGACTGTGAAAAAGGTGTATAGCATAAAGGGTGGGCCACTTCAGTCTGGGGCTAGATTGTCTACACCACATCCCAGCTATGAGACCATGATGAGTGACTTAATCTCTGTTTCCCTAGCTATAAAAATGGGGCTAAAAAATAATACTACCTACCCGTAGAAGCGAGGATGAAAATACTCAGCTGGGTACCAGGGTGAAATAAAGAGGTGAATATTTTGTACAACTGAAACTAATGTAATACTGTGTGTTAACTACACTCAAATTTTAAAAAAAAAAAGTTTTAAAAAAAGGTGAATGGTCCCTACATTCAAGCAGCTTATAGTCAAATAACTGTAATAATATATGCAATGATATCCAAATAACTGTAATAAGCTGTGAAAGTCACATCTTCATCATCATCATCATCACAACTAATTTTCCTGTCCATCACTTTTTAATCTGAATGAATCATTCAGTAGATAGATATTAGTAAAAATTCTCATAACAATCATGGAAAGCAGGGTCATTTAGATTTGTTGACCTTTCTTCCTGCTAAGGCAAGATAATTCCCCATAGCATATTCTTAAGTGTTTAATGAGTCTATTTAAATGACTGATCTATTTGGTTCCTACAGCATCCTGTAAAAGATGATCCTATAATGTACAAGACAGAAGTTCCAGGAAATTTCTTTTTCTGAGATTTACTTTTCCTTGATTCATTTCAACAAACCTTCATATCCCATAATTTCATCATAAAGAAGTACTGTCATTGTGCAGTAATTATGCCTAGTATTTGTAGTTAGTTATCTCATTGTATCTAAGGTTTTCCTCCGCCCCCCCACCACGTAAGATGCTTTACCACGTACATTTACTCCTTTACTCTTCCAAGGCATTAGTCCTAAGCAATTAAATCATAGTTATGTTTGAATCTATTTGTATCTTTGAATTGTTTCCCGTTTATTAGTTCTGTGGCAAACTCTCAAAATCTTAAATATCACTTTATTTGGTGTAATGACGATGGTAATAAAAATAATAAAAATAACAGGAAGTACAAGAAGAATATAAAAATAATGATGGCTTGCATCAGTTTACAAAACACTTTTTTTTATATTTGTCCATGTATTTACCTTTACCAGAGAATCTTATATTTCTATACATCTTCTTTTGTTGTTGTTGTTGTAGTTGTTTTTTTTACTTTCTTATTTTTTTAATTTTATTATGTTATGTTAATCACCATACATTACATCATTAGTTTTTGATGTAGTGTTCCATGATTCATTGTTTGCGTATAACACCCAGTGCTCCATGCAGAACGTGCCCTCTTTAATACCCATCACCAGGCTAACCCATCCCCCCACCCCCCTCCCCTCTAGAACTCTCAGTTTGTTTCTCAGAGTTCATAGTCTCTCATGGTTCGTCTCCCCCTCCAATTTCCCCCCTTCATTTTTCCCTTCCTGCTATCTTCTTCTTCTTCTTTTTTTTTTTTAACATATAATATATTATTTGTTTCAGAGGTACAGGTCTGTGATTCAACAGTCTTACACAATTCACAGCGCTCACCATAGCACATACCCTCCCCAATGTCTATCACCCAGCCACCCCATCCCTCCCACCCCCCACCACTCTAGCAACCCTCAGTTTGTTTCCTGAGATTAAGCATTTTGTACCAAAAAAATGTACAAAACACTTTTCACATCAATGACAGTGGAATTTTATCTTACATGGAGATTGGGCCCTCAGACCAATATGTAAGGTGAAGACTGTCTACAGTTAAGTTACCCTTAAAAATCCCTTAGGAAGTGCCACATTCAATTTCAACATCCCATTTCTCAGTAAGTCCAAAGATTTCTTTTTTTCTTCTGCCATTGGAACAGATCACTGTTTCTTTGGTTGAGCTCCAGATGAAGCAGTTGGCTTGCGTTTAGGGACCATGTTGCATGAAAAATAAGTATCTTTAAACACTAGAATCACACTCCTGCACCATCAGGTGCTCACATTATGAGAAGCAGCCACAGGGAGACAGAAGCCTGAGCAGAGACAGCCTCCCCTGTCACTCTCACCCTCGGGCATGTGCTCAGGCACTGGAGGGCTGGGTGGATGGCCAGTGTTCCCTCTCTGCCTCTCTGTCTCTGTCTCTCTCTACTTGGATTCTTTTTCTTTCTTTTTGTGAGCTATGAGGGGATAGGCATAGAGCTGAATATGTTGAAGTCAAAAAACCTTCATGTTATGCTATCATTGTGCCCCATTTAAGTATCTTAACCATGTGATGGGATAGCTAGGGATTTTTATCTTATATTTTCAAGTGAAAGCATACTAAAGCTTAGAGTAGGCTTGGTAGATTTAAAAATAAAAATACAGGATGCTCAGTTAAACCTGAATGCCAGATAAACAATCAATCATCTTATAGGATAGATATGTCCTGTGCAATATTTGATCATACTTGTATTAAAAATATTTTTTTTGTTTACCTGAAATTCAAATTTAACTGGACACTCTGTATTTTATCTCAAAACTCTAGCTCAGAAGTATTCCTTGGCCTCAAGTCTTCTAGTTTCTAGAGCCTTACATTAGCTCATGATGCTCCTCAGATTTTGAATGTATTAATCTCTTTGTTTACACTTGAACAACTGATTTGTCTACATTTGAAACGACTTTCGATTATTACTGAAATTACTTACAATTTTGATTTTGACTGTAAGATTACTTAATTAAACAAAAACAAAAAACATATACAAATATATTTTCTTATGAAGACAGTCCACAAATTAAGACTCAAATTTGAGCTGTCTTAGTCCATTCTTGACAAGGAACTGCGTTATCTCCTTGGGTTTTACTTTCAAGATAAAACACCCACTGAATGTGATTTTAGGGAATGATGTGAAACCCAGAGAAAAACTGTGAATAAGTAAAGGCCTTTGCTACTCAGATGGAATGGAAAATGTTTAAGCCAAAAGAAGGAAAAAGGTCACATTCACACGTCTAACGTGTTGAGCTTGTACTCATTATGACATCATTAATAGCTGATGAGAAAGTTCTCTTGGTATTCAGCCTTCTGACTCCATTTCACAATAATTGGTATTGATAGCATTTTATTGTGCTATATACTTTGCCGGTACCAAGGCCAATGGATTCTGATCCAGAATATAAGCGATGCTTTAATCAGGCAAGCACAATGTTATGTTATTTTTACTATGCCGTGTTACCTGGCAAGCAATTATAGTTCTGGACTTTAACATTGTTTTCCAAGAATAACAATCATCTAATGTTTAGTTTGGCTAAAGCAGGGTTTGTGATTGGCCACCTGTTAGAAGAAAAATAAGACATTCCTGTAAATGGAAGATCTGAAGGAAATCACGAAAGGTTTTAAGAAAGGGGGTAGCATGTTCTGTTGGCTACACTAGAAATCTTAGGAGGTGAGGGTAATTAGATAATAAACAAAGGTATGAATATTACACATCTTTTTTTTTTTTAAAGATTTTATTTATTTATTTGTCAGAGAGAGCACAAGCGGGGGAGTGGGAGAGGGAGAAGCAGGCTCCCAGATGAGCAGGGAGCCCGATGCGGGGCTCGATCCCAGGACCCTGGGACCACGACCTGAGCTGAAGGCAGACGCTTAACCAACTGAGCCACTCAGGCACCCCTGAATATTACACATCTTTTGATTATCCTTCAAACACCCCTAAAATGCTATCATCCGTGGGCAGGGGGAGAAGGCTCGGACATTTGTGACATTTCATTGGAATAGCTCGGATAATGTATCTTAAACTGGAGGTCAGATTCCCTGAAAAGGATTAGTGAAGCATCCCCAGGGGGTCATGTGGCCAGAACAGCTGACTTGAAAAGCAACTATTTAATCAAGAAGTCAATGCAGAGTAGTCTAGTGTTTATGGGCTGGTGCCTCAAAGCAAGCCCACCTAGGATAATTATGAGTTCTCCTACTTACTACCTCTGTGACGCTGGGAATGTTCTCTCTAAGCCTTAGCTTCCTCATCTGTAAAATGGGAATAAAGATGCTCTCAGGGTGGTTTTGAAGGAATTATTGGAACTAAGAGTAAAGTGCTTATTGTATAATAAATACCAATAAATGAAGCTATTCTTATTAGCTATCAGGTATATGAATAAGAAGAATAAGACTCTTTTTGTTTGCTTGTTTGTCACCTCTTATTCAGCAAGCATTTAGTGAGTGTTGTGTGAAACTATTTTAGGTGCCGAAGGATAAGACCTTTCAACTCCAGGCTGGGGCTGGTGTTCTCACCCTGGAACTTTCCCACACCACTTCAGTCCAATTTGCTACTCCCATACCAAGAAGGAGAAGGATACTAAGTAAGCGATAGTATGAAATAACATTCTTTGTGCCCATAACTATACACCTTGTCTTATATTACTTAATACATACAATATCTATATAGGATAAGTGTCCTATTGCCTTTGATAGATGAGGGAACCAAGGCAGAGTTTTAATAGCATTATCTAAGTTATTGCACCACAGAGCTGGGGTTTGGACCTAAGTCTGCATGACTGCAAAGTGCATTACCTTAACTACTTACAGTCGGAAGAAAATGCCTGAGAGCCTCTAAATAGGTGATTCACCATCCTGATGTGGAAAAAAAATGGAGAGGCCAAAACTTTCATCATTTCTGTGGTCACTAAAAATTATCTTATCTTGCATTCGGTATAAAAACTGAAAGCTAATTCTTGTATCAAAGTGCCCTTGCATTAATTCCCTAGTTCTCTTCCATGAATGTGCATTCATTAACATTTCTGTAACTAGTCCCTCTTCTTGCTGATGTGATCAAAATCAAACGGTTAATGAACTAAACCACCCTTGCTAAAAATAATCTCTGCAAAGACCACATGTGGTAATTCTAATGAGCTATTTTACAGTAAATGTACTTACAAAGAGTGTGAAGGAAACAAAGAAACAGAGTTCTTGAAGTCAAATTAAAAACCAGTATTAAAAAAGCCAACCTAAAAAAAAAAATCTGAGGCCACCACACTACATTTTAATCCTACACTATTTTTTCACCAACAATAGTATAGCAATTTATCAATAAATAGCCATTCTTAAACATCTACACAGCAATTAGGTCTAAATTTCCCTAAAGAAAAACTGAGTCACCAGATAATTAGCAATTTCTCTAATCTTCAAAAGGCAACTCTAAATCAATACTAAGAGCCAAAAGCCCTATCTCTCTACGTGTTTCTGAAGACTTCAAGTAGGGGTTATTCATTTCCCCGCTAGTTAAGATGGGAATATCTGAGGCATCTGTTAGTTTTAAATACCCCAATATTCATCTACTATTTTTTTCATAATTACAATCATGTAGTTGTAGTGTAATGGGGAAATACGACATACAGTGTTCAAATGCGAAATGGAACATATGAGATTCTAAATGAAACAAGAAATCTTTCAGCTCAGGAGAAAGCTGTGTTCAGGTCAACCACAGCCTGGAGCTTATGATTAGTCCTTCTGTGTGGGGGACAGCATTTGTGAAGACATTGGACATATTGCTAACCACAAACTTAGAGGAGTGCCCTGTCAATATACTTCTCTAAATATTATTTACAGAAATAAAAAGCAATGAAGAAATGGGAGAGCTACATGTTCACATTATTCCCACTGAGGCTTATTATCAAGTGATTAGCTACACACCTTTCCCAGTGCCCCTGTCCCCAAAATGAGACATCATTTATACACTTAACAAAATAGAAGAGAGAAAGGAAGGCCATTCACTTGCCACAGTAAGGATGAGCTCACCATGAAGAGAACGTTTGTGTCAATGGAGAAGTTTTCAGTTGATAACGGACACCTAGGTGGTCATATTTTAAACCTCAACTCTCTCCGTCACTCTTGTTGCTGTCACACACAGCCATTCCGTCCTCTGTCTTGTGAACGATTCTCACAAAGCGCCTCTCCTCTCATCCTCAGAGGTCCATTTACCGCCCTCATCGACGTGTCATGACCTCATAACATTTTTTCCTGTCTTATTGTTTCAGCTCCCCATCTGTTTTCACCGTTCCTAGTCCACACACTCCCAACTGCTCGAAGTGCTCTAGAACCTTCAGGAAGCACATACCTTTTTCCCCTCGCTCCAGTATGTGCTGGAGAGCCACAGAATAGTTGAATGGCCTCTTAAAAGCTGCTGGTAGTCCCGAAGAAGGGGGATAGCAGCATGAGACGTGGTGTCTAAAGATACTCTGAACACTGAAATGCCCTCTGTCCAAGAGATAGGTGTCCTTATTTCGCAGCACCTGATGTTTCAATTCAGAATTTAGTATTAAATGGCGACTGGAAAGGGGGCCTTCTTATTGATTTGGTACCATGATTTGGTACTTCTCCAATGAAATGAGCAAGTTCATTTCCTTCTCTGTGCCTCAGTGTCTTCAACAATGGAATGAAATGAAGCTCTGGGCATTCTGAAGTAGAAGGACAGGTGCTAAAAAAGGAAAAGAAACAAAGAGGGAAGAATTAATTCTCTGCCTCAAGCAGGACCTGCTCTATCATGAAGGAACCAAGTGTGTAGGAGCCTCTGTAACCGTTTTTAGCTTTGGTTTGGGGCAGACAATTTGGGTCACATGTCCACGTACTTAGGTTAACTTTGTGTGTTTTACCTGATTTCTCCTCTCTAGTGGGCACAGATACACAGTTTACCAATGCCAGAAGCTTAAATCTCACCTAGTTTCAAAATGAGAGGATGATGATTGAGCACTGCTCTGGGAGTTAAAGGAGTGTTTTGAGAGCCCACTAATGATCTGAAGTTGATGAAACAGGCAAAACCAACTGCACCTGCCTTCTTCAGCAACCCAGATGGAAGGCAGGGGCTGACCCCAGGGACTGACAATCCGTGAGGAAGGAGGAGGAGGGAGGGGTGCAGGGAAAAAGGGAGAAGAAGATTGAGGAAAGAGAAAACAAAACAAAACAAAAAATACATTACCATAAAAATGTTAAAATATCAAAGGAAACTATTTAGGAAGAAACACATGAAACAGCTCTTATCCATCAGTGACACAGCTGGTAGCATCTCTTACTTGGGGCTTTGCCAGTGGGCATGACTGTGTGGAATTACTTTCGAATTCTCAGTATTGTTTAACATTGACCAATAGCTTCTGGGAAGGCTTAGAACACTTCAGGAATCTTTCAAGGAGGTGGCATTTAGGAATATTTTAATCTACCTGAAGGTAAAGGGAACCAACAGAGAATGAACTGAATTTTGGAGATTAGTAAATACACATTAAAATTAATATCAAGTGATAGCAGCATAGCTTCAAAGAAGATGCCATTTTGCACTGAGAAAAAGTTAACTTGATCAGTGTCTGGAAGGGCATATTATCTAACAATGTATTATCATTTGGTTGAGTTTCACTTGCAAGCGGAGAAATTTCTCCCTTCCTCCCGGTGAAGTGCTGCTATGGAGAGAAGAGTTTTCAAGTCGGTCTTAATAAGGATCATCCGTGTACCATTTGCTACTCCCAATCAGTGGTTTCTAGCCGTGTTATAACAGAGGAATGTCTTCTGGGGCCCCAGCACATAGTATCCCTAACTGAAGGATTGTCACACAAAGAAACGTCTTTCTTTTCCGTGTTGGAGTGCAGAAATACACCAGCACCTGAATGTTCAGAATGATTTAAAGAGGATGGGAACTTCTCAAATAAAAGTCAATTTATGGGATTTAAAAAACATTTTTCTTATTTTAAAAAAGGCAACCAGGTGATATGTGTCCATGTGGAGGCAGAATGTCACAGCTACAAATTAATGTCTTAGCTGGTTTTTCATTGACTTTTGTGAAGCCAAGTGGACCTCAAACTATTCTTGATGGTGAGCATCTTCCATGAAGTCAAAAGATTTGTAAGCGATGTTTATCATGTGTAGGCCACATCTATTACTTTCTCTCAAAAATATTTTTAAAAATACTAAAATATATAAATATACATATATACTTCAACAGATCTATATTCTTAAAAGTGAAATAATTTTGAAGAATACTGTGCTTCAATGTATCATCAATGGACTTATAAATATTGTAGTAAAGTGTCAGCAGTAGAAGCTTAGATAATTATCTCCTATGCTGTCAGTATAGACAATGACATTAAATTACAATAATACATTCTGAATGGATCTACAGAAATCCTTGGTTTTGTGGCTAAGGGTTGTTCATTAACCATGCTTTGATAATAACTGATTTCATGGCTAAAGGTGTGAATTAATTGTATCGAATGACATCGAATGCAATGAAAGCCCAGAATTTGGAGTTAGAAGTTCTAAGTTCAAAACCTAGAAACACCAATAACTGGTTCTGTATACTCTTAATAGTATTGAGTCTTAGGGTTTTTCTTGAGGGTTTTTTTTTTTTTTTAATAATTGTGGATACTGGGCGCCTGGGTGGCTCAGTTGGTTAAGCGACTGCCTTCGGCTCAGGTCATGATGCTGGAGTCCCAGGATCGAGTCCCGCATCGGGCTCCCTGCTCAGCGGGGAGTCTGCTTCTCCCTCTGACCCTCCCCCGTCTCATGCTCTCTCTATCTCATTCTCTCTCTCTCAAATAAATAAATAAAATCTTTAAAAAAAAATAATTGTGGATACTTACTTTGGAGGTTAATGCAAAGATTAAATGAGAAAATACATATTAAAAGTACTTACATGGAGAGGGAAACAAACCATAAGAGACTCTTAACTATAGGTAACAAACTGAGGGTTGCTGGAGGGGAGGTGGGTGAGGGGGATGGAGTAACTGGGTAATGGCATTAAGGAGAGCACGTGATGTGATGGGCACTGGGTGTTGTATGCAACTGATGAGTCACTGAACTCTACCTCTGAAACTAAAAATACAGTATATGTTAATTAAATTGAGTTTAAATAAAATTTTTTTAAAAAGTACCTTTATAACATGAACACACTGAGAAAATAACTAAATTACTAGCAATAAACAATTATTTTATTTAAGAAAAGTTGTCCAAAGAATCTCTCTACCTTCCACCCTGTTGCCAAAATGTTTCGTATTGATGTCACGATCTTTGTAAAGAGAGTAAAGAATCTAAGGGAAATTTCAAGTAATGGTTACTTGCTAAATTTTTTTCTTTATAGAAATATTAAATAAGTTAAGATGGCAAAGCACTTAAAATTTATTTTCCCCCCAAAAAAGAGAAGAGAAAATATTTAAAGAAAACATGTAAACATCTTTCCCTCAAAAGAATCATAACATGTAAATAAAGTAGCATGATCACATACACCAATTATTACTTAGAAAGACAGTGCAACTCAACATAGAGCTTCTCAGAGTTTTAGAGCAGTCTTGGTCACTGTGATGTTTTGAGGCTTCCTGACATATTAAGAGAATATGAGTACCCAAATGGGGTTATAAAAATTGTAGTGTATTTTAGCTATTTGTATTTAGCCAAGTAATACTTGAAGAAACACAAAAAATACAGTGACTTTGTGCATACATCCCATCAGCACCCCTTCCTGACCAAGAGGTACATACAGGGTAAATGATTCTCCTGCCTTCTTCCACCCATCTCCCTACCCTGCAGTAACCTTGCATAAAGCACACTATTTTCATGATATAGCAGCCAGATTTGAGTACGGAATATGTATTGGGTAGCTGCAAATCTGCTCCTTAGAATGAATCACTATTCAGATAGTCTTATCCAGCAAGAATTATCTAGGTTCAGTGGAAAAATTCAGTGAATGTGAGTAGCATCCTAGAGGCGCCTCTATTTTTACCAGCTTCTGCCAGGATGAATAAATTCCTTTTATTTCAAAGAGAGTGAACACTGAGTCACTTCTCTCATATATATTTTAAAGCAAAGAATAAACTAAGGCTGCCTGTGCATTTGCCTTCCATACACAGAAGAAACAACTTCCACATGGCCTTTTAATTATGTTACCCCAAACTAATATTCTTTGAAAAAGTAATTTTCTCTCCGTAGAGTTACTCCTGTAAGTTGGCACAGGATAGGGGGTGGGGTGGGGAGGGGGGCCGTAAACACTAATACTGTCATCCATCCTAAGCACCAACAATTCCAAGAAATGCTCTGAATATTTCAATGGACCTCCCACATTCTCGATAGGATGTTTTCCGTGCATGGTGATCCACAAATATTATCATTCCGTGACAATGCAGTTTCATCCAGGTACGTCTCAATCCATGGGATACGAGTCCCACACAACAGACGGAGAATTTGGCGCAGCCCAGCGCACGCTGCGTGTGTTACTTACTGGTTATATTGCAGTGGTCACACTGAGTCCCGTATGGCGCCGTATTAACGAATGGCATGCAAGCACCTTCTGTTGAAACATCTGCGACAGGGAAATTTCAGGCATTTTTCCAGATAATTTTTGTGCTCTGGACCAAATTTTCATTAGGACTATAAAACCTGGCAAGCAGTATTGTTGTGTATGATTTTTTAATAAACTGGGACATGCCTTTGTTACAGGAGTGAGGAAAAGGGCTCTTCAGAGACTCTTTCCTATTACAAAAAGTTCAGAAAACATATGACAGCTCACAAAATAACATCTCCCAACTTTTTTTTTTTTTTAAGTGCAAGGTTCCAGGCTTTCATAGACATATAAATAAAATTCACAGTTTCGGATGCAAAAAGCAAAAATGCAGATTTTCACAACTTGGAGTAAATGATTCCAATGGTGGCTTTTCCTTAAACATGTGTTTGTTAAGAATGCACACAACCAACAGAGATGTTTTTTATGTATTTGATTTTTGATGCTTGCTGCCAAAAAAAATCTGTGCAAGAGGTTTTACTTGCTTTAAGAGACACAGTGTCTCAGAATGAGAAAGAAAGTAAGGAGTTTGGGCACATGCCTTTTTGTACCCACAAACAATGTGAACTTAACAACTGGCATTGTTCATTTTTTTCACCAGTTCAAATAAGGGTGTTTCCATTTCTTTCTTCACTGCCAATAACCACCCTACTACAGTAACGGAGGCTAGAAAAACTCCCTTTTGTAATTCTTCAATTCCCGGTGCCCTGCTACAAACACTAATGCAAAACAAACATGCTTGGCAGTAAATATGTGCATTATCATTATGTAAATAGGCATGTTATCATTATCCTTTGATGATGCTGTTCTTTGTAAAGGCTTTTTTTTTTTTCTTTCTAAATATATTATCCAATTTAAGTTATAATGCATATTATACCACTGGGGCTATATAAACACTCTAGATCAAGGAGAATTAGTAGTCGGTCTATAATGTAACAAAATGTTTACCACCTATGCATATGGTGTGTGATGCAAACAAACAGACCAATGCTGTTGCACATTATACAGTCCCACCCCAGCCGTGCATGAAAACCTCTGAGATTAATATCCATCTTGCTGTTCAAATTGAGTACCACATTATGACATTTTATATTGACAACATTATAAGCTGAGATGATACATTTTAAACTCGATGAGATGAATGATCTAGTAGGATCAGAAAATAGGCTGCATATCTGAACCTTATATGAACTAGGAACAACTCATGTCACAGTCTGTTTGGAAATGTTACAATGTTTGCATAAATCCATTGCTTATGCATAAGCACCAGGGAACTGGAATCCTGAGGCAGGCAGTAATCTGTAAAGTTCTTGTGGCGCTTGATAAGCATGCAAGATGCATCACACATTCTCCTTGGTGAATTGCAAATGTTTATGTAAGAAAGAGCAGATAGCTGCATATCGTATGAAAAGATCAAGGCTGATTTCTACAGTAGGGATTGGAAGGGAGCTAGAGAGGATGGGCCTAGGGAAAGGAAGGGCTAAATACCCCTTCCGATTTACTCGGACCCCTCAAAACAAGCAAAAACCACCTGAAGAAGTAGCTGTTGGCTCCTACTTTTTGTCTTCGTATTCTGTAGCTGTCACAATGGTTGGGCAAACCGACCGTTTTAGTTCACCTATAAAGACATAGTGAGGCTACTAATTAAAGTATAAATGATGACGTTCCTTTGCTTCCATTATTTTCTCTTTTCTGGAGTGAGTAAGTTGTTAGCTCTGCAACAACAAGACAGTTCTATTTATTAATTGTTTAAAATAATGTTGTCGATATATATATTTTTTAAGTCTCCTAAAGGAGTATGCTACTTGACACATAGTTAAATTGATAAGAGCTCAAACAGCTTGAAGACTCGGTTTTTGTAAATTTCAAACACTTTAGCACTAGAATCTGATTTACAGGGTTTCAGAATGAACCAATCCGGCCATGTCTCTCATGTTCCTACCTCACTCTTTACTAAGCACTTGTTCTGTGTAAAGCCTTTTCCCTGGTTCGGTATGCCATCCAATCACAGTTAGCAAGTGCTGCGTACCACTGGGGCGGCAGACAAACCTGAGAAGGCTTTGTGGGGTCTCAGATATTCACCAGGTACATCAACCCAAGGAAGGGCCATTTCTATTCTCAAATCAGATTAATGGTGGGTATAATTTGAGCAATGCGGGCCGGGGGGCAGCTACGGCATGAACTAACACCGTGTTCTGGATGCAGTATTTCCTTAAATCTCCCCTGGGAGAACCAGACTCCCTCTTCACTCCAGGCCTGTGCTTGTCCCCTGTCCTCCCCTCCCTACCCAGCTCCTAGCCTTCTCCCTCCCACTTTTTCTGGGTTCATTTCCTAGGGTTATCATAACAAAACCCCATAGTCTAGGTGGCTTAACCAAACAACAGAAATGTATTTCCTCACAGTTCTGGAAGTCCAAGATCAGGTACTGTCAGCGTTGGTTTCTGGTGAGGCCTCTGTTCCTGGCTCGCACATGGCCTGCTGTTTGTTGGGTCCCCCTCACATGGCCTTTCCTCTGGGCATCTGCAGAGACGAGGGTGATCTCCGTGTGTTTCCTTTTCTTATAGGAACATGGGTCCTATCAGATTAGGGGTCTTCCCTATGACCACATTTACCCTTGATTACCTATCTGATGGTCCTGTGATCAAACACAGTCATATTTAGGGGTCAAGGCTTCACTACAAATTTGAGGGACGCAATTTAGTCCATAGCACTAGGCATCAGTCAGGTCACAGCTAAGATCTGCTTTCCTCCTGGGAGCAACCCCAGCCCTAAAGTTTAGGTCAGGTGGCAGTTTTGAATTAAACCAGAGGTCCCATAACATCTTGCATGTCACAGCAGCAAACCTGATATTCTTTCTACCCCATGACCAGGAGATCTAGTTAAGAGGCTGAGTATGTGCTTGTCAGATCATCACAGAGAAAGTGTTTCCTGAGGCAGACATGTGTGAATCAAGGCCCCAGGCCAGTGTGTTTAAACGAAACAACTCCTCTTTGAAAGTGGACCCATTTTTTACATTTGTAAATACAAAAATGCAAACCAAGACCTGCAAGACTAAAAACTAGGGAGTGAGAATCCACAGAAAGTGGAGTTACACCGGTTGACAAAACTGTTAGCTTGGCCTCTGGTGCTTATAGTCCTGA
The DNA here is from genome assembly GCF_004348235.1 of Phoca vitulina. NCBI lineage: Eukaryota > Metazoa > Chordata > Mammalia > Carnivora > Phocidae > Phoca > Phoca vitulina. Next base: position 39,453,988 of record NW_022589728.1, read on the forward strand.
CTGGGTTGATGGAGAAGAGACTTAGGGTCTGTCGACGTAAGGGTCAACACAGCTCAGACTGGGAGCAGATTGTGAGCTGTGTCTGGAAGCTGCCATCCACTGATCTACACACTATTCAAGATCTACCAAGGAAGTCACATGTTGCTTCACCCCTTCCTTGGAAGAGCGGATGGGAGCCTGCTATCCGCCGGGGAGTTCCTAAACTTGAATGTGTAACAGTGTACCCACTGTCATTAGTCTTATTTTTAGAAATTCCCTCTGGCTTCTGACAAACCTTTGGGGGAAAGTGATAACACTGGGCCTCTCGGAGGAGTCTTCGTTGCCTCTTCTCCATCTCCTGGGATGGACCATGGTTGAGATTGTATCAGTATTGAACCAGCCTTGGTGACCTGATAAATTACAAAGGTAGCTGAGAAAATCTCTGTATGGTGGCGACATGTAGGGTAGTGGTTTTCTTCCCCAGGGGACATTTGGCAACATATGATGAAATTTGGTGTTGACACTAACATGGGTGGGGAGCAAGGGGAGTGACACTAGTATGTAGTGGGTAGAGGTTAGGGATGCCACCAAACATCCTACAATCCCATGACAAAGGATTATGTGCCCCTCAAATGTCAATAGTACCAAGCTCAGAAACTCTGATGTGGAGGTTAAGAAAGGAGTTTTGGATTAAAACAGTCACTTGCATAATTTCCTTAACCTGTCACCATAGTTAAGTTCACTCACCTATCAAATGAGCATAAAATATGCATTTCTTAGCCCTGTTATAAGGATTAATAGATAATATATTGAAATATTTATTGCTAGTTTAGCATAAACCAGGTGCTAAATAAACTCTGAAATGCTTCATGCAGTGACACATACTCAGAAACCATCAAATAAACATCAGGAACTATTGTAATACATTTCTAAATAAATAAACTGTTGCAAATATATAGCATTCAGACTAGATTGTGGATTAGTGTGGGGGGTGGGCTGAATGGGTGGGTGTGTTAGATTAGAAAATTATTTGTGACTGCCCCATTATTTCTGAAAAATGAAACTATTCTATGATGTGTGGAGAAAAGAAACTCAAATCACCAGGCAAAAGAAGTCCAGTCACATCTCTCGAGAGATCAGTGGGTTCTGGGGACCAGGGAAAAGCCTTAAGAGGGCTGAGGGCTCAGGGGACACAAAAAGAGAGGGGAGGGGCTGAGAAGACAGGGGAGCTGAGTAGGAAGGGACAGGGATGGAGAAACCTTATGGAAAGTAGGAGGTCGGGAAAGCCTGACAGGAAGAAATACAAAGGCAGATAGCCTGAAGGAGGCAAGGCTGGAATTCCCAATCCTTGATATAAGGATCCAACTTCTCCAACTCAAAAAGAACTTATTTTCCTTTTATGAAAACACTTGGAACATAACAGGTCTTCCGTCAAGACTCTACCATAGTTACCGTAATCTGTCCGAAGGTATTCCTCGGCATCAGGACACCTCCTCCCTCATCCCCCTTCACCTTGTCAACGACCTCCCTGAAGTAGCAACCTACCACTGGGGCTGTGAAAGAGAAAACAATGGTCCCCACCAGAGGTCCTGGCTCAACATCAGCCGGATGTGGGACACAGGCCTGCCCGTGTCTGCAGGTCTGTGTGTATTGAATTGGATGCAGCACGAATCAAATATGAGAGGGAATTTTAATTGTTTTTAAAACACCAAGAGAACAGCTGAAATTCTTGAAAAACTGCACCGGGTAATTGAGCTTGGTACTGAGATTATTGAAAAGCTGGAAAGTTCTTGATGTTAATGTTCTAATCAGTACAATCATAAAACGACTAGCTTCTTAAGAGACATCACATCTCCATTTACACAAATTTCACGTAAGAAAGAAATTATCTTCTCAGAGGGTTGTTTTCCTTTTTTTGAACTCGAATTCATCTCTGTCCCCCCTTGAACTGACGGGCTCTCCCAGAAGTGGGGGCCTTGAGAGGAAGCAGAGCTCAACTCCAAATCCACACCGGCCATGCGGCGCCTGCATTTCCCCCAATTCCTTTCAAGTTGAACACACTTTTCAAGAAAGGGGAAAAAAATACAAATGCTTGAGAAGCCTTTTATAAACAAGCCATTTAAACTTCAGAGACAATTAGCCCCCTGCCCATTTTTAACTTCTGGGTTTCAGAGCCTTGGTTTTCCTGATAATTTACTTTTGAAAGGCTCAGGCCTGTGGGGCTGGCCAGGGTGAGTTCTGCCATCACATGTGTGGCTGCTTGGAGATGTCGAGCTGCTGTGGTCAGTCCGACGAAGTATACATAAGCTTTTGGCACCACATATCTGCAATATCATGGACGGTCAAGGAGGCGCCTGTTATAAAAATACACAGTGAAACACAACTGAAGGACTGCTCTTTCTCAAAGACGAGTGTAATGCATTCCTTCTGTTTAGGCTCATTTTCCAGCCTTTCACATTCTTTGTGAACAAGAGTTATAAAACAACCCTGATGCCGGCCAATTATTTTTACTTTGAAGGCCATTAATCAAGATTGACTAAGAAAATGAAGACAGCTAAGCAAAATTTCATATGTGACTAGAGTGAGATTAAAATAAAACCAGATGGGATGGACAGAGACACTAAGCATTTTTTTTTTTAAATTTTTGGACTCATGTAATAAATGTCTTTTACAAATTACAGCTCTCTTATTTTCTTACAGTAAATCAAATCAGGCCATAACATACAAGTGGTCTCATTGCTGAAATGTCAAAAATAGAACCTGCCTTGTTCTTGTAGAGTAATTCCTCAAATCTAAACCAGCAGTGCGGGCTAACAGTCTATAAACCATTTACCTGCGTGCAATCAGAACTGTACCTGATGGATGGATTTCTCATGGCCGCCAAGCAACACCACACAGTGAATTCACAGAAATCTCACCCTGAAATGATTCGGGCTTTTGGATCAGAGTTATCAAACAGTCCAGTGCCCCACAAGTTAAGAAAAGGCAAGTTTGAGTGCTGTTAAATATCCAGATTCTCTGTCATGAAAATGACTAAGGAGGTCACAAGCTCAACCTATTTGGAGACTTGAAAAACATTTTTTCTTGATCTTCAAGACCGATACTGCTGGTAGATTATTTTTTCACCTGATTGAACATTTTGAAATACACATTTTATAAACAAAACAGTAAAATGTGTATGTTAAAAAATAAAACGAAATCTTTTTCTCTAATTTTGCATGGATAGCAAGGTTCTATCACCCTTACTTCATACAGCAGCAGAAATCTTCCCGCAGTGAGAAAATGACTGAAAATAACCAGCTGTTACAGGATCTCTATCAAAACACACACCATAATCCCAAAGAATTCTTCCCCATTTAGCACTGTCAGGTTAAAAAGTCTGCTTAGGAAATGAGACTAAACTTTCTTTTCATAACACTCAATGAACCATTTCCACCATATATTTAGAGAGGACATATGCATTTCTTAAAGCAGATTCAAAATAATCTGTAAAGAAAATGAAGTGGATTTTCAACTATGGTAAATTTTCTTAACTCCTCTGATGCTTCCCTTTCAAGATGAAAAAGGCAATTTTGAGTTTTAAAAAGGGTATTTTTTGCAAAATTCTTTTCTTGAGAAAAAAAAATCAACCCATGAGAATGAGAAGGACACCCACCATTCATTCCTCCTCCACAAATCTCTAAACAAATCAGGAAACATTTGTCCAAAATTCCTCAGAAAACAAAACAACTCCCTACACATAGTTATATTTTATTTAATGCAATGGATGCGATCCTCAAAAGTTATATTAACATCGCATTTCTGTAAGTGGCCTCAACAATTAATTGCTTCCTATTTAAAGCCTGCTGGTGAATTCTTTTGTAAATAGGGTTTCTTATTGATATATTGAGGCCACCATAAAGGAATATTAATGGATTAATGGATTAATTAAATTAAATTGGCACAAACTTCTGAAAGCTCAGAGCATTTCTTGGTCAGTGATCTAGCAACCAGACTAACTCTCCACAATATGCTTATTTGTAAAGCAGTAATATAGGACTCTACACACCAATATAGTTCTAACTCATGGAGAATATTATCATGATAATTTTGTTTTGATCTCAAATAATATAACAAATCCAAACTCAGTATCTTTTTTGTTGTTGTCAAAGCTATCCACTTCTCTTGATGTCCAAATGTCTGTTAATTGCAATCTCATCCTGCAAGCTTAAACCTTAAAATACCTTAAATTTTAACATCTTCCAGTACTCTTTAATATCTCAAGCACCCATGCTACTTTCCCTCCCCTGTCTGCCAGCCACCTTGTGCTACCTGTCAAAATCGGTCCATGAAGTCAAGACTTCCCCAAAGTCCAGTACAGAGGAACTGACCATCCTGGTGGGGTTGGGGGAGGAGGATATGTCAAGGAGATGGTACTACTAAGTCATCAGCTTTCTGTGCAAAGAGGGGCAAGTCAGTCTAGAATCTAATGGAGCAGAATAGATGAGTTTAACATAGCCAAGAGAGGAAATGTACATTTGTCCCCACCTCAGTCTTAATCTTTTCCATTTCCCTGGTTCCATCATTCATGCTCAAGTCAAAAAAAAAAAAAAAAATCTAAGAATTATTTGAGATTCTTTTCTTTCCTTATTGGCATCCAATCCATCAGTAAATGCTACCAACTCTGACTTCACAGCACACCCCAAACTCCCAACAGTTCTCTACTACTCACTATTAAACTTATGGTCAAGTCTCCTCTGACAGTGACTTCTTGCCTCAACTATGGCAATGGACTCCCTATGTTGTCCCTGCCTCTCCTCTGGCCCTTATGATCAATTTCCAAGAAAGCAACAGAGTGATCTTTTAACTACGGAAATTAGGTCTTATCTTACATTCCTCTTGAAAACTTTCCAACTGTTTTCCTTCCCAAGTAGAGTAACGTCCTAACTCATTACAATGCCAACACCCTAACTTATTACAGTGGCCTAAACAACCTTATCTCATCCTGTCTCCACTTACCTTTCTTACATTATCTCCTTCCACTTTCACTGTGGCTTACTACATTCAAGCCAACTGGCCGTTTGTTGTTCCTGGAATGAGCCAAGTTCATTTCTGTCTTGGGGCCATTGCCTTGACCATGCCCTGTACACAGAGCACTAAAAAAATATTTTGCCAATATTATGTATGGCTGTCTGCTTCTTGTCATTCAAATCTCTGTTTAAATGTCACTTTCTCAGAAGGGCCACTTTAACACTCTGCCTACATTTCCCCCAGTCATTGTCTGTCACATTACCTTATTTTAATTCTCTGCCCTTTTCCTTATGAATGTATTCATTTATTTGGTGACTGTCCATCAACAATAGAATGTGAGCTCCATCATGGCTGAGGCCTTGCCTCTCTTGGTTGCCGCTGTATTTCCAGCATTAGATCTGTGCTTGTCCTTCAACAGAAGTAAAATAAGTTTGTTGAATAAGTCAATGAATGAAAAATGGAAAGAAAAAAAGAGATAAGTCAAGATGCACAAAAAGGAGAAGTAGAGACAAAATGGTTGGAGATGAGGTATAAGGAGCTCCTTAGGAGTCTGACTTCACAAATGTGGAGCCTCCTGGTGGCTTCCCCTTTTTGAGGGAAGAGCTCCTTTTTTAAAGAGACAAAGTGACACTGAGCATGATCAATTGTTTCCTGGGATTGCCTTTTCAAATCCTTCCCTTCTTCCCTTCTCTCTATCCACATCACTTTTTTTCTCCATTCTCCATGCTTTTCTGGCTGGACCACCTTGTTCTGGTTTTGCCTCTTTCTGGTCCATCCAGTGGACTGGTACCAAATTAATCTTCCTAAAAACAGTTTGCATGACGTCACCTTCCAACTCAAAACACTCTTCAAGTGGTTCTCATTATCTAAGGGCAAAGGTCAAACATTTTAGTTTAGTACACAAGGCCATCAAACTGCACCCAGACATCCTTCCCAACCTTATCTCCCATTGCTCCAGCAGGAGTCCACTCCCCAGTGAGCCCCTGGAACTCATATTGTTTCTCCCGATCTTGCTCATTTAATCCCAGCTGACTAAAATCTTCTCTTTCTCTTCTACTTAGCTTTTAAACAGTGATCACAGTCCAGACAGGATACCAAAGGATTTTTTTTAAATCCTAAAGTGCTTATTATTACTAATATTATTTACTATATCTTTGGTCATTACCACACATTACTTTCAAATGATCATTATTTTCTCATTTATGCAAGTCTTAGTTTTCTTGAAGGCTGGAAATATATTACTTTACTTTCTCCCTGCATTCAGCTTTGATAGTGAGGATGCTTTTGGAAATCTTAGAGGCTGAGTTTCTTTATTAGGAAAAGGGGGACAATAATAGTAGCTTTGCAGATTTGCTAGAGAAATTAAGTGATAATAATGCATTTAATTAGCTTAGCACAGTGATATATATGAAGTGTCATTATCTTAGTTCATTGCAGAGAGGCAGATTAACAAATTGATTGATTAATTGATCAAATGATTTTTAAAAACCACATAAAACATGGATTTATTTATACTGCAAGTACATCTCTCCAAAACATGCGTATCATAAACACCTATAAGTTAATCTTTTTTAAAGGATGTAACTTCTGATTTCCAACACCACCACTATATTTAGTAACTTGACCCAGTGATTCTTAACCTTAACCTATTCTTAACTAAAACCCTATTGAAAATCGGATTAAAGCTCTCAACTCTCTCCCTAGAAAAATGCATGCACATACAAAATTTGTTATATAATTTCAGAGAGTTTCATGGTCCCTTCTAGACCAGGCATAAACCTTAGGGACTCTACTGGACCCTTAGTAAGACATGAAATCCAATGTCAAGACTGATCACTCTTCCCATTCTTGGTTCTCTGACAGTGCAACATTGATAACCAAACACCAATCTGCAGCAGAGCACATGAACTCAACTTTTTTTTTTTTTGTAAAGACAAAACTAAATGAGATAAAAGAAAACCAAAATAATAAAGAACTAATAAATTTTTCTTTTTTTTTAAAGATTTTATTTATTTATTTGACAGAGAGATAGCAAGAGAGGGAACACAAGCAGGGGGAGTGGGGGAGGGAGAAGCAGGTCTCCTGCTGAGCAGGGGGTCTGATGTGGGGCTCGATCCCAGGACCTCAGATTATGACCTGAGCCAAAGGCAGATGCTTAACAACTGAGCCACCCAGGCCCCCCAAGAACTAATAAATTTTTCTTTTAACACTTTTTGCAACAAGTGCATTATGATGCTTTCATATTGGTTTTCAAAAATACAGAATATTTACTTTAGGCTGTTTGTTTGTTTTCACATACGAGATAGAAAGCAATATTTACCTGGCAGGGGAACTACCACTACCATGAGATAGAAAACCACAAAGTCAGAGGAAAGCCCAAGTTTAACTTCAAAGTTGAGATTTTAGTTCTCATGAACTTTGTTCCTTCCTTCTTTCATTCTTTCTTTCCTTCCTTGAAGTAATTGAATGCTTGTTCAATGCCATGCTGTTTGCTAAAAATTGGACAGTCAATAGTAAGCAATATAGCTTCAACCCTAACAGATCTCATGGAAAAGACAACATCATTAAATACTCCCATGAATAAATATGTACTTATAATGCAGTATGTGCCAAGACAATCAGTGGAAGCTACAAGAGTACATAACTGAAGGAGATGACCTAGTCTAGGAATCAGAGAAAGTCTCTTAAACACATTTTAATTGAGATTTGAATATTGAGAAGGTGTTAACTAAGTGAAGTGTGTGCATGGGGGATTGGGTGGTGTAATAGGAATCTCCAAGGCAGGAGAAACATTTTAGGAACTCACAGAACACCAATATTACTGGAAGGTGGGAGAATTATGGCAGGCACTGAAGGTGGGAGAATTATGGTAGGCATTGTAAGCCATGTATTTCTGTTGGGAGTGCTTTGAATTTCAAGTAATGGAAGATTCTACTAACAGTAGTTTAAAAAGTGTGGGTCCAATAACAAAGATTTTAGTGGTAGACAATTATTGACATTAGTTCAGCCATCCATTGATGCCAACGGAGACCCAGATTTATTCTGTTTTTCTTCCATCTGTGGTCAGTGGGTTGTTTTTCATCCCCACACTCATCATCTCATGGTCATAAAATGGCTGCTGAAACCCCAGGCATCACAGCCATATCCAAGGCAGGAAGAAGTAAAAGAAAGGTGGCAGCATAAGTTACATCCATCTGTTTCATATGAAAAAGCAAAGGTCCTCTCTGTCTTCAGCACATTTCCAATTATACCTTATTGGTCAGAAATCTGTCACATGAGCTCTTCTAGCTGCAAATGCAAGAAAGCCTGGAGAAATGAATATTAGCTTTTCTAGCTCTTTGGGTAATGTGGGAAAGGGACAACCCAGATGGGGACTGGTGTAGGGCTAGGTTAGTAACAATGCCTGCCTCTTGTGTCAAGGGCTTTATTCTTTACCTTAAAAAACAAAATGAGTGAAGGCATTAAGCATTCCAATTTAAAAACATATCATCACTTCAAAACATGTATCTCTCAGGCTATCACAAGGAAAATTGATTGGAAGGAGAAAGAGATGATGTGAGGTGGCAGAAAGATATTGATCGAGGTTGACAGATGGTTGAACTGAAGGGGTGGTAAAGAAGGAAGAGGAAGGCAATGGGGAGTTCAGGAGGTTTAAAGCTGCTCTGATTATTCAGAGGCCTTTTGTGTGTAGCAAATGCAATCGTGTGTGAATTTGCTTTAAAACTATAGTTTTATACCAAATTAGCTCATTCTAAAGTCACAATCTGACTAGCTTGTTATTAAGATACGTGTTGTCCTTGAACTTAAAACTCTCCTCCATTAGTGAAACTCTTGGGAGGTACAAAAGCTGGTTGATTCATTTGGCAAGATAAAATTACTTTCTGATGCTTTTTCCTTACAAAAGTCAAAACTGCAGTTCCACTTCATGACGTAGAAAAGGTAGAAAACATCGCCAGGCCTACCATATTTGCACCTCCAGCTTAATAAAATAATTGTGCTTTTGTGTTCATACCAAGGGAAACCCAAATGCAGCAGATTAAGGATATCCTTAAAGACATGAGGAAAGATTTCAGTTCCCTTAAGTAAGGCAAATCATTCTACATGGAAAAAAAAGGGGGGGGGGGATGAAACCCACATCCCAACATAAATTTCATAGAAAAATATTAGAATTTCTCAGAGTTTTCTATAACTGCTATTAGAATTCATTCCTGAGCTGAGATTTTTTTATTTCGACTTTCACATTAACCGTCCAATAATAAACCCTTGATTAAAGAAAAAGAATTCCAGTGAAAGGGTTGAAATAAGCTTAATTGTAGAGGTGTGATTAGTGCCACGGTGACAGACTCCCAGGTAATGATTTTTAAAATTTTATAGGAAATGTTTAACAAGATGATTGCCTGACTATAAAATGTCTCTGTATAAGAAAATAGTCTTTGAAAGCAGCATTTGGGCCCTATTGCCCTAATACCTCCATGAATGGCAACACTTCTTTTACAGTTTTGATGAATGCTAAAGTAGAAACTATATTATAATGATTTTGGACCCAGGACTGTGAAAATAGCTGGCAGAATATGAACACTTTACCAGATCAATCAATTTTCATTTAAAATTCTACTTATTGTGTATGGTATCAAACTATGAAAATGTAACATTTCAAACTAGTGATTTCTGTCCTACCAAAATTGCAGTACTTATTTGGGTTTTGAAGTAGATAGGATCAGCATTAGAGACAGCATGGTGTAACCAAAAAAAAAAAAAAAGGAACTTGAAATACCGACGTACCTGCATTCTAGTACCTTTTACTTAGTCATTCAACTGCAGACATTTACACATGGCCTAAAAAGTGTGAGACGTGGAAATAGAAAGACTCAAGAAAGACTCAGGTTTGACATGACCCTGTATTCATCTGTAATGAACTCATCTCTGGTGGGTATGGATGTATGAAGGGGCTTAGAAAAAGCTTCTAAGAAGAGGTGACATATGAACTAAGACTCCGAATCTTCCCTTATAAAGGAATGGAGCCAGTTCAAGGGGGCAAAGAACACTGGGAAACAGTGTCCTTTTAAGGGGCTCAAGTGATTTGATGCCACCAGAGTGTAAAAAGTGTCAAACAATAAGACAGACCAACTCTGGCTACCTTGAATAGGAAAAAAAAAGAATGCTGGGAAGTATAGGATGGCTCACAGAGTCTTATATTCACTCATTAAGGAACGTGGATTTAATTCTGAAGACAATAAAGACTTTTCTGAAAAAATGCTGTAGTCATATTTAGATTTGAAGTAATTCACTTGGGTGACCCTGTGATGGATGGATTTAAAGGAGGCCAGTAGGAGTCTCTTGGTGGTGAGCTGGGAGAAAGAGGTTGGAGAAGAGCCAAGAAATGCTTGGAAAGTAAAATCTGCAAAAACAGAGGAGACTCAAGAATATGAAGCAGAGGACTCACAGAGGCTGACCCGAGAATGGTGGAAGCAAAGCTTGGGTGATGGTGAAGGTGATGAGTGTTCAGACGTGTTGTGTTTTGGGTACCTACGGGACATCCAGGCAGAGATGCCCGCAGAAAACTGGATATAGGAGTTATACGACTCAGGGGAGGCTTCTGGGCTGAAGACTGATTAAGAAGTCGTCAGCATGCAGCATCTAAGGGGAGGAGAGCATTTGGCTGCTGAAATTTCGATTGTTAATAATAGCACTCAGGGAGACTGGCATGAAAGTAGCAGGACGTCCTGCCTTATATTGCGGGGTTCCTCGGAGATCAGACGACAGAATATATGGGAAGAGAAGTATGGGACGGTTATTAATTGAACTTGGACTCAAATCCTTAAATGATATACATTTAAACAACTACAGAACTGTAATTGTAATAACATAAACATTCACTTACCAAAATATTTTTGTGGTGTGAGATAGATATTAGAAAGAGCAGAAAATACTACTAAAATATATATATATATATATAATTCTACTGAAGATCTATCTTGATGAAATTATTGGGAAAAAAGTCGATGAAGGAAATAATACCTTATATTTGAATAATGATCTCAACTTTTTTAAGTTGTCAGGTTTCATTTCTTTCTCGTGTTTTCTGGTATGTGCCCTCAAGAACAAATCAAAACAATTAGAAAAGTGCTCTTTAAGGTTAAAATTTCCAGGCTGTTCTTCAGGTAGAATTAGTCCTTCACACTTCTAGAACAGTGTTGGATTTAAAGAACTGGAGAGGGAAAAAAGCTTACAATATTTTGGTAACTCAGTCCAATGACTTTTGAAACTAGTCACTGGACTTGGTACTAATTATATCAAAAGGTGAAGGTAGTGATTTAAGATCATTTTCTTTGCTTATGCCCCTCAGTATTATTTTAATTTCATCTCCTCTTTTCCAAAGTAAGTGATGCAAAAGTCATCTTTGCTACTTTCCCAGAAATAATTTGAAGTTGGTGTTGAGTACAGAAATTAGGATTTTCATAGGTAGACTTCCCGTCCTTGTGTACAACAGAATGAAGGGAGATGCAACACTCACTTGGGTTCTGTTGTAGCCCAAGTTTTGTTAGTATTATTTAAAAAAAGGCTTCAGGTTGGTTTTAATGTAGTTAGGGTTAGTTAGAGACAGCAGAAGGATATGGTATTTAGAATCAGTTATAAGATCCTAAGGTAGGCTAGTTAACAACTTTTTTGAACCTTAACTGTAAAGGGCACATCATGACACCTACCTCCCACTACTTCGAAGAGATGAATTAGATTATGTATATAATGGGCTTAAAATAACAGCTGGTTATTTTTTCTCAATAAATTAATAGATGTTCTTAGCGCTAATGATAATAAACAACAGTTTCATTATAAGATTATCTTTATGACTCAGTGACATTTATTTTGACTGCCCAGTATGCAAATACTTTATAACTTAAGAGAGGTCCTAAAGTAGGTAAGAGACTAGACCATACTTCCCAAAATGAAAACTTTAAAAAGCGTGTTGATACATTGCGTCCCTCTGACCAACTAGATGTTCCCATTCGGGACTTAGAGAAATTTGGAAATCATGATATATGGTCATGTAGCATGGATCCAAACAGTATGTCTAAAAATTTTTAGTTCGCTAAATATTAATTAGATATTTGCTAAATATAGTTTATCATTCTCTTTTAGTACTTTTAAAGTACCGTTTTCCTGAGAATCTAAACATTGAGGTAATTATTTGCTTAAAGTTATTTTTAATATTTTCTTACCAATTCATTCATTCGTTGATTCATTCCTTTTAGCTTACTGTTTATATATTATAATATTTTAATATTCATATAAGTACATTTTAAATTTAATTTTTAATTTATTCTTCCTATAAAGACAGAATGAGCAGCCAATTAGCTGGTTACCATGCTAAATACTTCATGATCTAGGGAACAGTGAAGAGGTGAGACAATAGGAAAAAAATGATATTCATAAACAGGAGAAAATTAAATGCATCCTTGTTATGACTAATTAATTAAAAATTAATGAAAATTTTATCATTCTAGTTGTACTGAATGTAGTTGGGAAATTACACTATTTTATCTATTTTTTAGTACTGTTTGTGTCTCAAAAAAATCATTAGATGCTTTGTTTTCCTCCATAAACTTTACATTTCTGAATTTAGGAGATTAGAGCTTACTGCAGTGTTTACTTTTTAGGACATTCACACAAAGGCCAATGCTTTTTCCATTTTTATTTAAAAGTTTATTTTCTGCTGCACTTTGTTATCCTCATTGGCAAAAAATATTTTTAATTTACGTTCAGGAAACACCCCGGACCACTACAAGATAAGGACCCCAACTCCCTATTACATGGATCTGCTCTTGTTTACATTGCAGGGGGTTGGTTTCCAAATCCCCAAAACATTGCACCAATGGATGATCTTAGTCAGGAGCCCACTTCTAGGCACGTAAGCCACTCAATAATTAAAGATTCATTGATTATTTTAGGTCACGCCCTGGCCTGACCAGACCTAAAAGTAAATCAATGTCTGGACTATAGGCAGGAGATAAGACACATTGAGCAGAATTACTAGAGGTGGCAGGTTATTATGACGTTGTTCCATTCACATAGAAACATGGAGAAAAATAACTTTGCCACAAAGATAATAGTCTAATCCCTCTCTCCCACTGGGCTTCCAGCTACAGAAGAGATTATAGTGGGCAGCAGGTAATACAGTGCCCACACTCTACCCTCTAAGGTGTTGTCCTAAGCCCTGGAAGCTGTGAATATGTTATGTTACATGGCAAAAGGGGATTAAGATTACAGATGGAGTTCAGGTTACTAAAAAAACTAACGTTATAATAGAGAGATTGTCCTGGATTATCTTCGTGGGCCCAATTAATCACAAGAATCCTTACAAGTGGAAGAGGGAGGCAGAAGAGAGGGAGAGAGATATGAACATATAAGCCAGGACTAAGAGATGCAGCATTGCTGGGGCAAAAGATGGAGGAAGAAGGCCATGAGCCAAAGAATGTGAGTAGCCTCTAGAAACTAGAAAAGGCAAGGAAACAGATTGTCCCCTTGAGTCTCCAGAAGGACTGCAGATATGCTGAGACCTTGATCCTAGCCCAGGAAGACCTGTATTTGAGTTCTTACCTGCCTAATTGTACAATAATGAATTTGTATTGTTTTAAGCCACTACATTTGTGCTAATTTAGTATGATGGCAATAGAAAATTAATGCATAGAGCTTATCATTATATAATTTTCTAAACCCAGGCTATTAAATGAAGTATCTGGAAATTGGAAGAGGAAGCTGCTCAGCCTAGATAATTTCTAAAGCCCCTTCCCATTTCGAAATTCCAGTTTCTTCCCATTAAAACTTACACAGCTGCCAACTATATTGGCCCCAAGTCATAACCTTAATAAAGAGTACTTAAGAGTCTCCTCTTTCTTATTTTTCTCTCCAACAATTTCTCTTTTCCATTCTCTCCATCCATTTGCTTCATCAGACTTCTATACCTAGGAAAGATATTTGGGAAAAGTATTTTATTTATATACAGTACTCACCAACGTTTTATCATCAGCTTTAACTTTCCAGCAACACACTTACTTATTGGCTAGCTAGTCTTGCCCTATCTGTTAGGATGGGATGAATACCTCATCAAGATTGATGGGACCAATATCTGTAAGAACAGGTGATGAAGTAATTAAATAGAAATCCTTATAATCACTAAAGGCCAAAGTTACCCTGGGAAGAGATTTTTCTTTCAGTCACAAGCTCTTCACGTGGTCACTCTCACCCTCCCACAATATTCGTTGGCCATATTACCAAAGGAAATAGCTAAACTGAAGAGCATAGGAAGTCACAGGCTGCAGAAAGGAGGATTTATGCATAACTGATCAAAACATAATTTGGGGTGTGTCCTGGGTGTCCTGGAAAATCCAGAAGGGAGTCATCACATGTTTTTAGAGTGCCTTTTACAAAGGTAATTGGTTTTCAGTTTGAATGCTGACATTTTAAAAAGAACGGATCTTAAATATTCTCCCAAGAAAAAAGAAATGACAGTTACGTGGCACGTTGCAGGTGTTAGCTCATGCTATGGTGGTGATCAGTTTGTAACGCATAAGCGTTATCAAATCAACACGTTGTACACCTTAAATTTACACAATGTTATATGTCGATCCTATCTCAAAAAAGCTGGAAAAAGCTGGAAATTTAAAAAAAAAATTAAGAAATTTTTTTCTATATTGTTATTGATTTTTCTTTCTGAACGAGTCAACTAACTAGAGCATTCAGCTGGTAAGAATTATTTTTGCCTGAATTAAATATGGATGGGTAACTCGGGCCCATTTCAGGTTCAACAAACATCTTGAACTATTTTTCAAACATTTGGGATTTGGCAAACAAATACTTTACTCAGTAATTTTTTGCTTAATTTTTAAACCCTTGTGTGTTTTAAGGGGAATTTAATCCGTATGTTTCTGATTCATTTACCATTAACTGATCAGGCTGGTTTTTGTTGCTATTTTTTTGGTCGGGGAGGGGATGTTTAAGGGATACTTTCAGAGACTTTGACAAATTTCTTGAAAAAAATAGGAAAGCTCCATGCTGCCAGAGAGGAAATCAAGTGTCAAAAAGAGTTGAAAGAAGTTCTAGATTCATGTTAGAAATGCAGCCTGACTCAAAAAGAGAGAAACCATTTTTTTCTCTCAATTTTACTGGTAAGGATGAAAGACTTTATGAATTTAGGATCACAGACACGAATTGGTGCTCTTGGAACTGGGATTTACTCACCATTCTGGGCGCTGGTCTCCAGTGAGTCTGAGATAAAAAGGTAACTCCTCCAAGGGAGAAGAGGAGCCAAAAAGAAATGTTTTTAGCAGCCCAGAAGAGGATTATTTATGATTAGACAGCAAAGAGAAAGAGAAAATGAGTGGGTCTAAGAGGAAAAACAGAGGGAGAAGAAAAAGAGAGGGATATTTCTAAAAAAGTTAAATGATACACAATTTCCTTTTTGCTCCTAGAGGATCCTTGGCTATAGCCTTGCGGCTACACGGACACAAAATACCTAATCACTGAGATTGCTCTCTGACCCCTGAGAAAGTTGGCATAGACAACTTTAACCTACAGTATAACCACTTGTAATAAACTAAAAAAAGTCTTTTCAATGGAGCAATCAACGTCACTTGCTCTATTTGCAAACTTTCCTCAATATATTGATTTATTTTTTAAAAAACACCATTATCACACTTTTTCAATTTGACTTTTGTTTTTCTCTGAACTTTTTGCATTCTTTACCCTATTTCAGAAGCACGAATTGCTAGTTTAGAGGAAAAGATACTGCATTATTTAATATTTTATATATGCTTTATCTTATGTACAAAGTTTTACACAGGTGTGTGTGTGTGTGTGTGTGCGTGCACACCCACACACTTAAAATTCTTGGCATCAAACCACTTTTTTAGTTTCAGAAGTTTGTTCTTTCTATTGTTAATATTGCATTAATATTCTACCATTAATATTGAATTGAATATAAAAATACCATTCCTAAGGCATGAAAAGTTTTATAGAAGTGTATGACTAAATTCTGGGGTGCCTGGGTGGCTCAGTCCCTCAAGCGTCTGCCTTCGGCTCCAGTCCGGGGTCAGGATCCTAGTGTCCTAGGATTGATCGAAACCCCCACACCCCTTTCAGGCTCCCTGCTCAGCAGGAAGTCTGCTTCTCCCTCTTCCTCCGCCCCTCCCTCCTACCCCAGCCCCTCCCCCCCCAGCTCGTGCTCTCTCTCAAGCTCACTCTCTCTCTCCAACAAATAAATAAAATCTTTTAAAAAAGAAGCATATGACTAAATTCCATTTAATATTTATTGAATATTAATATCAATAAATTATCCATTTAATATTTATTGAACATGTTCTATGTGTGCAACGTTGTGATGAAGAATAAATACACTGGAGCATAGGGTAGGTTCCTAAGCTTGTGTTTAACAGTTAGAATATAATTTTAGAAAATAAGGACTAACATGATACTAAGTCCCAGTTTACAGTTTTTAACTGAAATAAAAAACTTTTTTTTTTTTTTGATATAAGGAACCTGCCTTGGAAGCATCCTTCAATTTTATATTTAGAAAACTTTTAAATTAGGATTTTTAAAAATTCTCAAGCTCTACAGCTCTACAGCTCTGGATCCCAGTATCTTAGGAAATTCTCTCAGTTTACATCAAACTATTTTAAATCATACCTTCCAGTGAGATGCCAACCATACTGTGTCAGTCAATCTATGAGCAGTCCTGGCATTTCATAAGAATGACAAGTCAACTGTGAAAATGACAGAGGGGAAAATCATGAGCAATTGTTTTAATGCCCAAAAGCAGCCTATGGTGTTTAATGTCTAAGTTTTTGTGCCCCAATTAAGAATTTTGAAATGAAATACTTGATACACAGAAAAGATTTAGATTTCACAAATCATCACCCGAGAGAAGAATGTCCTTATTTTTCTGCATCTCAGGGTAGGTTGCTTGAACTTAACACATGTCGAGCTGCCAGCCGACAGGATCATTCCTATAAAGCATCTGCGTTCACCCCACTCCCCTTAAAAATGGGATTATGGCCCTTTCTAGAAAGAACATTTAATTTAAGTCTTAACAAGGGATAGTGGTCAGAAGGAGAGTAAATATATAGGTTATTTCTTTATTTAAACTTCATGTGGATCTTCAAAATGGATCAACATTGTTAAGATTTCCTAATGAGGTAAGAGAGTAGTAGAAGAAATATCTTTATAAATAAAATAAAATAAAATAACACGTCTTGTTTCCAAGAGTTAGAGGAAATTTAATGGGTCTACAATTATTTCCCTCCACAAAATTATTCATTTTATTTATCCTTAAGCCTTCTCATATAATCCCTTGAGGTATTGCAAGTCTGGACGAGGGTCTGGTATCTTGAATTTTTAGTGTTTTATTTTTAAAGTTATAAATGTAATTCATGTTTAAGGACATCAACAATACGGATGTGGTAAACTTCCAACCATTCAACTGACATAACCTATCTGAACAATCTGATGCTTGTTCTTTTATATTTTATTTAATGCATATTAAAATCATAGACACACCAATAGACACACAAAGACTTCACCTTTAGGAAAAAATAGGATCAGATTATAACTGCTACTATTCAACTCCTTTAAAAAAATTAGTATAGCTTTCTAGACCTTGCAAATATCTGTGTAATATTACATGGTGTTGATATCTACTTTATTCAGCCATTCTCCATGAATAGGTACCAAGGTCATTTCTAGTCGTTTGCTGCTACAAATTCTGCTGTAATAAACATCCTTATATTATTATGTTTTTATTTCAGTAGAATCGATATTTCTAGAACTGGGAGTTCCTAGAATTGTAGTTTTGTTGGGATGGGCCAAGGAAGCTGAGAGTGAGTCAATATTCAGAGCATGAAGAGTCCCAGCAGAGTAAGAGAGAGCAAATCAGATATGCAGGCAAGAGCCATCATGACTGTGGACTTGGCGGGTCTAGAAAAGAATTTTAGCAGGAAAACCACTACAGTTTGATGGGCTGAGAGGCATCTGAAGCTGAGCAGAACTGACTTCATGGAATGGCAACCCTAGCAAATCTTTGTTTTATTGAGAAATAGTTGCCACATAACATCGTGGAAGTTTAAGGGGTACTGTGCATTTGACACAATTCTCTATTGCAATAGGATTACCACCATAATGTTAGCTAACACTTTTATCACATCACATAATTATTATTTCTTCTTTATGGCGAGAACAGTTAAGATCTAGCCTCTTAGTGACTTTGAAATATATAATACAGTATTGTATGTATCTTATTCTAGCTTTAGTGAGCAGAACTGTCTCAGGAGCGAGATGTGCCTGAACATGTAAGTTGATATTCGTCAGTCCCTTAACAAGATGGCAAAGCGAAGGGAGGAGAAAGAACAGACTGCTCTGGCCATGCAGTGCACATTTTCTGCCAGACTCCAGGCAGGTCCCTGAAGATGTAGGGTGGAGCTGGAAAAGGAAGATTTTGTTGTGATGCAAGGGGATCGACTATATTTTCTTCCCCCCTTGGGGTGAAACCAGGACAAATGGCAGTCCCATTTTCCTGTTTACAAAATATCTCACTTCCTCAGATTCTATTTGAGTACTATGGCTATCTATAGAAGTGGAAATAGAGCTGAAGCCAAACAGGTCTGGCCCTATTTCCCGTGGGTCCCTGCGCTGCCCAGGGGGTGGGGAATCTGAGTGCAGGCAGAAGCCTGCCATCCACAGCAACGCACTTGGCGACATTATCATAAAGCCTGTCAAAACACCCAGAGGCCTTGGGGTCAGGAAGAGCTATCACGTGTCCTTTCATATGGGTACACGATGTCCCTAGAGTGCTGCTCCAGTTCTTATTTTAATTATTTCTAATTCTCAGAGGTTCTTCACTATTAGTGATGATGCCATTGTTAAGGAGCTACATGTTTCTGTAGGAATCAGAGATAAAGGACTCCTTTATCAGTGTTTATATCAACCCATTACTATATATTTCTTGACTCCTGCCATATGCCAAGCACCATGTTGTGGAGGATCCAAAGGTTAGCAAAATAATATTTATTTTTCTAGGTTTGTAGTTTTCTTTTTTCTCTTTCCATTCTCTCTCTCTCTCCCTACTCTGTCTCTGTCTCTCTCATTTTGGTTAATACAGACAAGTCTCAAATAATTAAAAGCCTCTAGAATTGTTCATTTCTTTTTTGGATGAGCTAAAAATAGACAATGGTTCTTAATTTCTTTTCTTTCTATTACTTATTCTTTTCTTTTTAACTTTTCTTTAAATCTTGCAATCTTGTGTATGGTTATGTGATATTCTGGAGGGCTTAAATTTACTACTGAATTGATATTTTTCTTTCATCATAGAGTAAGCCCACTTTGTGCATATGTGCTGGCTAATATGCACCAATATTAATTGTTCAGGAAAGTAACGAATTTGGCTAAACAGTGCATGTGTGTGCATGCGTGCGTGCGTGTGTGTGTAGAAATAAAAGGCACTCTATAGCATTTTTAAGAAATCTTTCAGAAGACAGTGCCATTGAGAAAGAGAGCTCCTTGGGACCACTGTTAGGGAAAGTATCTTACTTTGAAAAGAGAGATGAGATCATGACATATGCCCTCCCTCAATTCTGCCCTCTTTAGCTACACACTTATTTACATGCCTGTAATTCATCTCCTTCCTTTTAGTCTTAGAGAACAGAGTGGTCTTTCTCTTCCCATTGGTGCACTGAGTCAGTTGCCTTCTTTTATGATTTACTCCATCAATTATCTTCTCTATCCTGGACCTTCCGCCTCACCTCTCTGTTAGAGAAACAAAATAGCTTAAATACGTAAGTGAACAAATAAACAAAGAAATATCTTGCATCCTAAATAAAGACCTCCCTTGACCTCACATTGTTCTTGTATCAGCCTCTCTCTCCTCTTCCCTGTCATTCCTATTTCTTGAATGTGGGATTGAGTTTTCTCTTTGGCCTATTCACCTCTTCATAGACTGAGGTCTGGCTTCTCCTGCCACCAGCCCACTGAATTGGATAGATGTTTCAGCTGCATCTGACAAGGTTCATTACTCCCTTTGTCTTTGACACTTTCCACTCTAGGTTTCCATTACACCACTCTGCCAATCTGTCTTTAATCAGCTACACATCTCTGAGCACTCCTTCTTGGCCTTTTCCATGAATTTCGCTGTTACTGTTTACATCTTAAGTGGTGATATTCCTCAAGATGCCGCCATCAACTCACATTTCTTCCACTTTCTGCAGTTGCTAGAGCAAATCCACTTACTGGACATTGACTGCCCCCAGAGGTAATAATACACTGTAGTTGTCCTGGTGGTATGATGTCAATAATGCTTCATTTCTCTCTCCAGCTCTGAAATGGTCCAGAACCTCATGGTCACCTCGACCTCATGGTCCTACAGGAACTTTTAGCTCTATGCACTTCCCTAAAGCCTTTGGAACAAGCCAGGATATCAATAAATAACCAAAAGGGAAATGCCCAATGTCAAATGCATTACTTCTCCCCACCCCCAAGCCTCTTCCTTCTAATTCCTGACTCAGGAGCACACCATGTACTTAGTCAGTCAAAATAGAAATTGGGGCTGAGATCCCATCCTTGAGTCTCTCCTTTCCCTTGGATCTCATACCCATATAATCACCAAGTGCTGTGCACTTTACTTCCTAAAACTTGAATCAGTTTCTCCATCCCC
The DNA here is from genome assembly GCF_004348235.1 of Phoca vitulina. Lineage (NCBI taxonomy): Eukaryota > Metazoa > Chordata > Mammalia > Carnivora > Phocidae > Phoca > Phoca vitulina. Next base: position 39,474,671 of record NW_022589728.1, read on the forward strand.
ATAACTACTTATACTTCTTTAATGTAAGCCCTAATTCGTCTCCCAACCTCTAAGACTATGTGCTCAAACTCATCCTTATAGAATGGACAAAAGAATGGATCTAAATTCAATTCTGATCTCATCATTTCCCTAATAAAACTTGCCAGTGGTTCCACATCATTTGGTCTATTTCTTTGTTTTTATCTTACACGACCATTTACCTCATGCTTTGCTCTCCTGCAATACTGAATTCTTTGTAATTCCACTTATATGCTGTGCTGTTTATCCTGCTGATGTCTTTGCTCAAGCTGACCTCTCTGCTTGGAATGTCCCTGTTCCCTTCACCTGGCTAACTCCTTCTAATCCTTTAAGACTCTTCTTGAGAGTAACCTCTTCCAAGAAGCCTTCCTTATCTCTCCCCATGCTTCTAACTGTGTTGAGTAACCCTCTCTCTAATTCCATAGTAACCTCTGTAGGTCTTCTCTGAATGTCATTTTATGTTGCAATTACTTATGGCTGTCATTGAGTGAAAACACCAAACTTTGTATATTTATTTTTAACCCCAGAACTCAATTCAGTGCCTGTCATACAACAAATACAAGATAACTAATTTTGTTCAGTTAGGGCTTGAGTCTTAAATTATGAGCAGGATTTAGATAATTGAAAATAAAAGAGGAAATCCACTGGAAATTAGACTTTGAACTAAGATTTAGACACAAAAAGATCCCAGGCATATTTCAGGAGTTAGTAAGGAGCGTGTACTTCCTGGAGTGGGAAACCTATGTGTGTGTGTTGGAGGTGGAGGGTGGGGAGGCAGGCATCTGCTAGCATGCTGGATGGATAGATTGGGGAAAATTTAGAAATGCTGGAATTTTGGACATTGTAGACAACACAGAGGAACTGTTTCTGAATGAGAGAACATGATGAGAATGGTGTGTTAGGAAAATACTTTCAAAAGTAGTAGGTTCATAGAATTGGGCTGAGAGCAGGGTAAACACTTATAAAAATGTAATAGTCTGGAACAAAATGATAATGATCCTGAGCTAGAATAAGGCAGTGAAAATAGTGGGGAAGGAGTATATGCCAAAATATTCCCAAAAAATTACTATGGTGGCTAAGCGGCAGGTGTAAAGGAGAATCTTGTGAGGTCCGGGATGATATTCAATTTTGTTTAATATGGTATGCTCACTGCTTAGCACTGAGCTGGTATAGAGTAGGTGATGAAGAAATGTTTTTTAAGTAAAAGAATTAATGGATGAAAAATGATATAACCCTTTCACAAACATACAGTACATCTCTTCCTTGAGAGAACAGCATGGAATGTTTCTTGTCTGGGTTTGTTTGACTTTTGCACCAATGCACCAATGCAGAGCAAAGGTCTGAGTAAAGAAGTAATGATTTGAATGAGAGGAATGACAGAATGATGTGACTGTTACAGTTTGGGTGACTTTCATTCTCTCTCAGTTGCTTCCCCGGGTCCCGGGCCTTAGCACAATTAATGCAACTGTTTTTGAAATCAGCTTTAGAACTTTGATCTCAGGCTTTAAATATGCCCTTGTTGTAAACAAGCAACACATCTAATAATAACCATATCACCTGCTCATCTAAAGGGCTTCATGTGTGTTTAATTAATAATTGAAAACAAATGTCACCATCGTTGCCTCAGTCTAGACAGGGGACAATTTTATCATCTACTTATTTTTTCTGCTTGAGGGATATAGAAGGCTTTCAGAGAAAGTTATTAAGGATTCAGATAATTAAACTTGTATATTTTTTGCACATTAACGACAATTTATACTTGAAAACAATTAGCATGAGTTACTTGTGTGTTCAAATAATCAATTTCACAGGAAAAACCTTTATAATGTTCAAAGATATATGTTCAGGGATATTAACTGTAACACTGTTGGCAATGGTAAAAGTCTAGTAATTACTTAAATATCCATCATAAATTGTGGTACACATTCTAGGCAGAATTCTAAACAATGATTTTTTTAAATGGAATAAATCTGTATGTACTGATGTAAGAAAAATATCTGAGGTGCACTGTTAAATGGAAAAACTGCAGAATTATAAAACAGAATATTTAGTAGGAAAGCAATTCATGTGAACTACAAATACGGATCATGTGACCATATGTGCATATACATGCATGTGCACACACACACTTTATACCACCAATGAGGCTAAAATTACCTGGAAGGATTCCTAAGAAAATGTTAGTAGTTAATTCTGGGCTTGTTTCAAGCATTTTATAACATTTTTACAATGATCACATATTAATTGACTGGAAACAATAGCCAAGTTATTTCTGTATTTTCTAAGTTCTGCTGTGGCTTCTCCTCACATTTTAACTCCTAGAAGTCAATACTAAAAATATATTTTGATTTTTGTCTGTTCTATCACATATATTTTTTCCTATTTCGTGTCTCAATTTTGTTCATTATCAATATCATTAATTTCTATTCTTTCTTATATCTTCACTTCCACTATCTTTTGGCTTATTCTATTTTTTATAACTTCTTGAAAAGATGTTTGTTAACTGGTTTTCAAATTTGTTTCAAGTAACTGAAAAAAAATGCTGTTTCCTTCTCAGAACCAGTTTCATTTCATCTAGCAAATTTTGATATGCAGTATTCTCTTCACCATTAATTCTAATATTTTCTAATTTCCATCATAATTTCTTATTTGACCTATTAGTTATTCAGAAGTTTTAAACTCTCAAATGTGTGAGTCTTTTAAAATTATCTCTTTATTTATTTAAAATTTAGTTGTATTGTAATCAAACAATATGGTATTATCTCAAATCTGTTTTCTTGTTTGGTGTTTGTTTTGGTAATATGGAAGTGCTTAACATGTTCTTTTTTCAATTAGGAGAGTCTCAGTTTCTGAGATCTTTTTATTTTTTATTTTTTCTTAATAGCATATATGTTAACTCTGTTAAAGCTCTGAATGCTTTATTATAATGCATTATCAAAATGCTTTCCAAACAGTCATTCCCAACAGTCTTCTTTGACAGAAACAATGCCATTCTCTTTGATTGCCGAATGTGGGTACTACTAACAAGTAAAACTCTTAATTTATATAATAAAGATGAAATCTTTTAAAAAAAGATTTATTTATGTATTTGAGAGAGTAAGAGAGAGGGAGAGAGAGCATGCGGGGCAGGGAAGGGGGAGGGCGGCGGCAGAGGGAAAGACGGAGAGAATCTGAAGCAGGCTCTACACTCAGCACAGAGCCCAGAGCAGGGCTCCATCTCATGACCCTGAGATCACAACCTGAGTGGAAACCAAGAGTCAGAGACTCTACCAACTGCACCATCCAGGCGCTCCTAAAATAAAGAGGAAATCTTAAGACATTTTTCTTCTTACAAATGATTGGTTTTGTTTATTTATTTATTTATTTTTATTTGTTCTATGGTTCTATTTGCTGAAAAGGACTTTGAGAAGGTTCTTTCCTTAGAATGTCCTTTGTGCCTAAGGCAAAAGAGGAGAAACTTTGAAGACAATGAGAACCATGGAAGGTTCTGAAGAAGAGAAATGATATGAGCAGATCTGTGTTTATCAGAGATTATTCTGGAAACACTGAAGGACTGATTGGAAGGGATAAAGTTTAAAAAACAGAACAGGAAGCTAACCAGTTAGGCTATAAAAGCTATGAACCTAAAGAGTGTGGAGGGTTTGGATTTAACAATGCTGATTACTCAGGAGACAGTGAGCCTACCCACAAAGTAGGGGCACCAAAAATATTTTTGGAATAATTTAACATTATGGAGTTCAAAAAAGACGTTAAAGCCAATGGGAAAAATCCAGATTTTGTTGGACCTCTTTACAGTACTTACTTTATGAATTTTTTAAATGTATGTATATTTAGTGGAAATGTGGCTTTACCATTATATTTGTGCTCAGGGCTTCCAAAGATCTTAATGAGTGATGAAATGAATTGCTTAGGCAACTAAATGATGGTACTGGTGCCATCAGCTGAGAAAAGGAACACAAGAATAAAACAAATTTTTTGAGGGGGAGTTTAATTTGAGGATTTTAGAGGTTGAAGTGACAGAGGGCCTTGTAAGCTGTGGTGTCCAGTAAGATCCAGCATCTAGGAGTTGGGGCTGGTCACGGAGACAAATAACCCTGCCTCACATCTGGAGTATATTTACAAAGTACCTTCACGTGCATGATTGTTCAGAACGGACAAATCTATGAAACAGAAAATGCCTTGGCAAACATAGAAAAAAGGGGAGGCTCCGTGCTTGATCGTTTAATTGCATCTCAAATTATTTTGTTTAAATTTTTAGGTGGGGAAGGCTTTAGGATTTTATAGGCTGCTGTGGATCAGCCTGTCATTCAAAAGGTACCACTCAGTTTCCTAGTCATTTTTGTTATGAAAAGCGTGTATTTGTAACTTTTTTGGTTATGGTTCATTTTATAGTTAAAAGCCACAGAAAAGGGCTTGACCCACTAACCCACAAAGCCCTCAAATTGCACAGTACCAGACACATCGTAGTTATTCAACAAATATCGAATCAAATTCAAGCTGTGAAGCAACTATGGTTTTTCAAACTTCTATACATCAGCTTTCTAGATCTTCCATGATTCCCATCATCATCAAAGGTAAAACTCTGTTTCTTAGCAGAATATTCAAGGCCCTTCCTAAATTGGCAATAACACACCTTCCTTGGATCATTTCCAGATACAGGCATACCTCATTTTATTGTGCTTCACCCCCCTTTTTTATTGCATTTTTTTTAAATTGAAGGTTGGTAGCAACTCTGTGTCAAACAAGTTTATTGGCACCATTTTCCCAACAGCATTTGCTCATTTCCTCTCTCTGTGTCACATTTTGAAAACTCTCACAATATTTTAAACTTTCCCATTATTATTATATTTGTTGTGGTGATCTGTGATTGGTGATCTTTGACGTCACTATTGTAATTGCTTGGGGGCACCACAAACTGCACCATATAAGATGGCAAACTTCATCAACAAATGTGTGTGTTCTGACGGCTCTGCTGATGAGGTGTTCCCCTCTTCCCTTCACTCCAGGCTTCCCTGTTCCCTGAGACACAACAATATTGAAATTAGGCCAATTGATAACCTTACAGTGGCCTCTAAGTGTTCAAGTGAAAGGGAGAATCACACATCTTTCACTTTAAATCAAAAGCTAGAAATGATTAAGCTTAGTGAGGAAGGCATGTTGAAAGTAGAGATGCTGAAAGCTAGGCTTCTCATGACAAGCAGTTAGCCAAGTTGTGAATACAAAGGAAAAGTTCTTGAAGGAAAGTAAAAGTATTACTCCAGGGGCACCTGGGTGGCTCAGTTGGTTGGGCATCCCACTCTTGATTTCAGCTCAGGACCTGATCTTGGGGTGGTGAGATTGAGCCCCACGTCAGGCTCCATGCTAGGTGAGGAGCCTGCTTGGGATTTTCTCTCCCTCTCCTTCTGCCCTTCCCCCTACTTGCACTCACTCTCTCTTTCTCTCTCTCTCTCTCAAAATAAATAAAAAATAAAAGTGTTACTCCGATGAAATGTACAAATGATAAGAAAGTAAAACAGCCTTCTTATTGCTGATATGGAGAAAGTTTGATTGGTCTGGATAGAAGTCAAACAAGCCACAACACTCCCTTAAGCCAAAGCCTAACCAGAGCCAGGTCCTAACTCTCTTCAATTCTATGAAGATGGGGGAGGTGAGGAAGCTGCAGAAGAAAACTGTGAAGCGAGCAGAGGTTTGTTCATGAGGTTTAAGGGAAGAAGCTATTTCCATAACATAAAAATGAAGCAGCAAGTGCTGATATAGAAGCTGCAGCAAGTTCTCCAGATCTGGTTAAGATAATGAATGACGGTGGCTACACTAAACAGCAGATTTTCTTTCTTTCTTTTTTTTTTTTTTTAAGATTTTATTTATTTGTCAGAGAGAGAGCACAAACAGGCAGAGAGGCAGGCAGAGGGGGAAGCAGGCTCCTCGCCAAGCAAGGAGCCCAATGTGGGACTCGATCCCAGGACCCTAGGATCATGACCTGAGCCAAAGGCAGACACTTAACTGACTGAGCCACCCAGGCATCCTAAAGAGCAGATTTGCAATGTAGATAAAACAGCCATATATTGGAAGAAACACCATCTTGGACTTTCACAGCTCCAGAGAAGCCAATGCCTGGCTTCAAAGCTTCAAAGGACAGGCAGATTCTTTTGTTAGGGGCTAATGCAACTGGTGACTTGAAGTTGAAACCAGTGCCCCTTGACCATTCTGAAAATCCTAGGGCCCTCAAGAAATGCTACATCTACTCTGTCTGTGCTCTATAAATGGAACAACAAAGGCGGTATAGCAGCACATCTGTTTACAACATGGTTTACTGAGTATTTTAAGCCCACTGTTGAGACCTACTGCTCAGAAAAAAAAGATTTCTTTCAAAATATTACTCCTCCTGGTCACCCAAGAGCTCCAATGGAGATATGCAATGATTAATGTTTTCACACCCGCTAACACAACATCCATCCTGCAGCACGTCAATCAAGGTATACTTTTGACTTTCACATCTTATATTTAAGAAGTACATTTTGTAAGGCTATAGCTGCCATAGGCAGTGATTCCTCTGGTGGATTTGGGCAAAGTAAATTGAAAACCTTCTGGAAAGGATTCACCATTCTAAATATCATTAAGAACATGCATGATTCATCGGAAGAGGAAGAGGTCAAAATATCAACATTAACAGGCATTTGGAAGAAGTTGATTCTAACCCTCATGGATGCCTTTGAGGGGTTCAAGACTTCAGTGGGAAATGTGTGGAGGAAGTAACTGAAGATGTGGTGGAAGTAGCATAAGAACTAAATTTACAAGTCGAATCTGAAGATGTGACTGAATGTTGCAATCTCCTGGTGAAGATGCTGTAAAGACTGTCGAAATGACATCAAAGGATTTAGAATATTATATCAACTTAGTTGATAAAGCAGCAGCAAGATCTGAGAGGATTGAGCCCAAATTTTGAAAGAAGTTCTACTGTAAGTAAAATGGTCTACTGTGAGCAAAATGCTATCAACCAGCATCGCATGCTATAGAGAAAATGTTCATGAAAAGAAGAGTCAGTCAGTGTGGCAAACTTAATTGTTGTCTTATTTTAAGAAATCGCTACACAAACCAAAAAACAGACTCTTCACTATAGAGAACAAACAAATGGTTACCAGAGGGGAGGTGGGCAGGGGGTTAGGTTAAATAGGTGATGGGGATTAAGGAAGGCATTTGTGATGAGCACTGGGTGTTGTATGAAGTGATGAATCACTCAATTCTACACCTGAAATTAATTTTGCACTGCATGTTAACTAGTTGGAATTTAAATAAAAACTTGGAAAATGTCAAAAAAAAAAAAAAAGGAAAGAAAAAATTTCCATAGCCACTCCAACCTTTAGCAACCACCAGCCTGATCAGTCAGCCCCCATCAACGTCAAGGGCAAGACCCTCCACCAGCAAAAAGATTATGACTCATTGAAAGCTTAGATGATGGTTAGCATTTTTAGCAATAAAGTGTTTTTTAATTAAAGTATATACATTGTTCACACATAATACTACTGCACACTTAATAGACAACACTTTTATATGCATTGGGAAACCAAAAAATTCATTTGACTCGCTTGATTGTGATATTTGCTTTATTGCAGTGCTCTGGAGCTGAACCTACAGTGTCTCCGAGGTAGCTTGTACTTGTCTCCTGTTCCTCCTTATCCCCAGATCTCTAGCCAGAGTACTCACCACATATGCTATTTAATTTCAGATCTCCTTACCTTAACTCTTGTTGCCTTCTCTGCCTTCTCCCTTTCCCTTTTATTATGTCTTTAAGCTCAATAATTTGCTAAAATTACTTTTGTCTTTCAATACTTTCTCAAATGTCTCCGTTTTAGCCATTTCTAACCACCCTCACACTCATGGCAGAAATAACGACTCCCTCTTTGGATTTCCTACATTAAATTGGTCTTTAAATACATAAAGCATTTATTACATTGTATTTATGGTTAGAGCTCATTTTCTGCTCGACCTGAGTCTTTTTGAGAATAAGAACCATGTCTTATTTCTACTCTCCTCCCTTTCCATTTGTGATAGAATATAACTGTCCATGGAATTGTATTAGGTGTGTTTTCTATGTGGAGTCATTGGCCTCTGAACAGGAAGGGAGGTCTAAGCACCACTCCCTTTCCATTGGAGCCTCTTTTCCTCTAATCCTTTTCTTGTCCTCCCCACCTCCCATCCTCTGTTTGGGGAGAAGGTAGAGTTCATTTGATTGGTCAGAAGGAAATACAGATGGAGTCAAATGTACCAGCTTCCTAGTTGATGGAGGCACCATGCAATGCTGCTAATACCGCCTATACTTGTGAACGCCAAGTTTGGTACTGGTGAGCAACTGCAGCTAAGATGGAGCCAAATGGATCCAGAGACTCCTCTTGAGCCATGGGTCTAAGCCAAGTGCTCAGCCCAGCTGTCCAGGTTGCTTTTTGACAGGGACATTGGGGACCAGCTGACAAGAATTAAGGCAAATTTAAATTTAGAGTTTGTCCTCACCTCTGAGTTCGTCGCTTCTTGGGAGTCTCATGTGGAAAACAAGGTGAGGACCAGAAGTAGAAGTTGGAAGTTCTAGGTCCCCTGATTCTAGTAGCTCCTAATACCATTAAAACTAACCCTGATTCCTAATAACAAAGTAGGGCAATTATATTTTGTGTACTAAGATTAGCATATTTAAAAATTCTGTTCTCTAACTTACCTTGGCAGGTTCAATTGGTTCAGTCCCTATGTCTCCTTAACTACAGAACTTTGTAACTTGGAGTGATTACATGGAGTACCAATTGGGATGCAATTGATAATAATAAAATCATGTTCTTTAATAACTTTCTCTTGTTTTCCTGAATTTTTTTTCATAATTTTAAAGGAAGTACACCCCCCCTTTTTTTTGCTGGTGCTTATAGAGCTTGTTTTTTTAGCAATATTTCAAATCTTCTATCATAGTCTATCTGTTGACTCTTACTTTCACTAAGAGCTCATGAAGGTAGAGAGGTCTGGTTATTACCTAAATCAAATCTAATGTAAGGTGATCGTTATTCTTCAATGTGCACATTTAAAGGGTGAAGTTATAGTCTCTGTTCAACTTTGTATGTGTTGCTTGTTCTGATCTCAAATTTATCAACATTTCAAGCAAGGTGCTACCTAATTTTGGTGGATCTGCATGAAAAAAAAGTGGGTCATTCAAGCTGAAGCTATCGGCTATTCATGTGCTGCACTGAATCACAATCCTTTTTCATGTTTCAAGTTAAAAATTTTAAGCAGCCACATGTTTTTCATTGTAATGGATACTATAATGCTGCCCTCCCTCAGCTCTTTCATCCTCAAATGTGTATAAGTATTCCCCTTAGCCCACAAGGTGCTGTTTCTTTCACTGATACCCAATGTTCGTGAACTGGGCATGCTGTCCTTAATAATCAAAGACTGCAGACCACAGTGAATAGTACCTGGGCTTCTTTTTCACAATGTGGAACAAGAGCATTTATTGTCGTTGCCTTATTGTGTCTCTGGACAATGTCCCTATTCCCACAGTAACCAAATCAAATGAGCTTGTGTTGCATTTTATTCATCTGAATTGTGGTTAATGCAGTCCTCAGCTATGGCATTAGTTATGGCCTGCCCAGGACTGCTGAAGAGCTGGCTTTGTGATTTACCTGACTCAGTATGTGATCAAGCATCTCCATTATCGGAATAAAATGAAAACTTTCAAGATCATGGTCATGCAATAGAGGAAACAATTTTACCTCAGCACTAAAGCTCAAATGCTACACTAATCTACAGTAATTCTGTTATTGCATTTGGAAGCAATTCCTTCTATTCACTCAGAGATAACTGTGACAACATATAATAGGCTGCCTCCTGCCTTTTCCCCACAGTGAGCAAAATACACTGCTCATCGCAAAGAAACCTAGCAGTAGTAAGCTGTAGTGCTTGTTTCGGTGTGAATGAACGTGTGCTTGCATCAGGAGGCTTGGTTTGTATTACAAGGTTATAGTGGAAGACGTACTTGGGGTATAGGACACTCAAGCCAAATATGCACAGGGAGGAGATTATTGCCTTCCCCAGATTTTAGTGAGAAATCTAATAAAAAAAAAAGTCCTTGATTCCAGTAGCCCCACCAGCCCCACTCTGGCTCAAGAACTGACCTGCCTGAATGGCTTTAGTATCATTATACAAAGGAAATTATTTGGTAAGCAAACATTACACACTTGTTCTCTATGTACTAGTATAGATTAGACTTACTGATGGTTCACTTCGTGTCTTAAGTTTCAATCTCGCTTGCAGATTTAAATCAATCACTCTAGGGAGAAGAACATTAATTTTATTTAAGAAAATAAAATCCTTGACTTTCTTCACTTGCATTTTTTTGGCATGAACATTTTTCCATCAGAAAAGGCTCCCTTCCACGTCTGTCTGTCTACAAACTGTCAAGAAATGATATCATATCTTTCCTGACCACCTAGTATGAGGGAAGGATGGCAATTTAATAATTAACAGCAAATATGAGATATATATTAACTGACCAGCACTTCTATGTTTCTGCTATGATCAACTTCTTGTGATTTTCTGTTTTATCAACCTTCTGTGATAACCGCATCATGGAAAGACTTCTTTTAAATGATAAATTTGGCCTTTTCTCATAAAACAAAGCAGATCATCCAGAAATGACAGGTTATTTTACACTTGGCATCGTTAGGTCTCTTAGTTAAAATCCCTGTTAAATGTTAAGCATTTAGGCTCGGAATGTGATTCTTGTCACTGTATGGTGTCAGCTTTCCTGCAAACAAGCTAAAATAAACATGAACGATGGTAAGCTTATAACAGGAGAAATCAATAGTATCTGGGGAATGTAAAAGAGGAGGGTTGAATATCCACGCCAAGAGCATTCAAGGAATGAAAATCCCAGGCTAATCACCCCAGACATCTTTGCTTGATTTGATTAAAACATATGTTGTAAATGATGGGATGTGTAGATTTAAAAATAGTAGCAAGTTAAAGTACAACTCAATCCTTCCTAAATTGGGGAAATGAGGTCATAACGACTATTCACAGAAGAGAGCTAGCAAAGGGCATTACAAAAACTACTTTTTCCACCTCTACCTCTGTGTTTCCTGAGTCTATGATGGGGTAAAAGTCATTCTCCCCCGTGTCATGGAAATATCATTGGCATACAGCACTGTGTAAGTTTAAGGTGTATAGCCTAATGATTTGACCTACATTTGTGAAATGATTATCACTGTAGGTTTAGTTAACATCTGTCATTTCATGCAGAGAGAAAAAAGAAAGAAAAAGAAAAAAAATATTTTTCCTTGCAATGAGAACTCTCAGGATCTGCTCTCTTAACAACTTTCAAATAGAGTCTAGAGCAGTGTTAACTATAGCTATCATGTGGTACATTACATCTCTAGTAGTGATTTCTATTATATCTGGAAGGTTGTACCTGTTGACCACTTTTATGAGCCATCTCTGAAGGGAAATGACATCACTGTATCTAATGAAACAAAGCGGGAGGGAATTTTGCATTCTTCTGCAATAAGAGACAGAGTGCTTTTATGTTATTTGCAGTGTGAAACCCAAGACTGTTACTGACTTGCAGACGCTTTGTTTTTCAGGATATAAACCATCAGATTTCTTTCCTGTCCATATGAAAATATCTCAAATCCTTAGATTTTGCCATAAAGCTTTAGATTAAGTGCTAGTGACATCCATGTGCCTAAAGCTGTGTTATATTAATATTCAAAGAAAGTACAAAGGGATAGGATTTGAAATTTAAGTATTAAAAATATCCTCCTCATGTATCCTGACACCTAAATGGATATGTTTCCCCATCCTCTGGTAGTAATGGCTATTTCCTTAGGTAGATCTTTATATATAATTCCCGACTTTTCTTTTCAGCTACAGTTCTGAATATGCCATCCAGAAGAGGCAGATGAGGCTCACATTCCAAAGTCATGAGCGTGGAAGTGGATACTTGGAGGTTTAATGTGGTGCCATAATCCAGCAAATAGTGTAACATGTGACTCGGGCATCTATACTTATAAACTCCCGACATTCTTCCTTTTGAACTTCTCTTGTACAAATGCAAGTGAGCAGGAGAGACAGAATCACCTACTTAAGAATATCATTACAATATTTGGCTTGGTTCCCTGCCTCCACCCTACCCTAACTTTTTAGTTAGGAAAGCTCTTAAGTAAAGCTTGAATACTCCGGGAGACAAGTCCAGAGGATTCTTTTTTTTTTTTTACTTTTGTAGCTTCTCAGCTTGAGTTGATATTAGGTATCCCTGACTACTGTCAGCTTTAGAAGATCTTCATCCAACCTCATCTCCTGAATGAAACACCACTGGCTGTACGTTTGAAAGCCTTGTTGCTTTATGTTCTCAACATTTGGACTTGCTTCTCACACATGGTTATCAGCATTGAGTTCACACTCTGAAAACCATACACTCTGAAGGTTTTCTCATTAACTTGAAGGCCCAAAGCAATGAACGATATAAAAAAAAAGTTGTTGCTTTTCCTACCTTTACAAATATCACTTAAATAGGTCTCTCACATGTAAATATAACTTCCTTAGCAAAACTTTTTTGGGTAACCATCTGGAATAATACAGAAATGTTCCTATGGGATCATATGTTGATCCTCTTTTCTCTGATATCTTTGGCATCCATATCTAAGGTAAACCCGGGAGGTGTTTGCCTGTACGTTCATCTGTACTTTCTTAATTCAGGTTATTAAATACATGACAACTACAAAGCTTTTGACAACTATAATAAAGACACTGATGTATCGGGAAGGTTATTTTCAATACTGCTAAAGACACTTGTTATGACAAGATAATTTTGGGCACCACATGTATATAGGGAAGAGTTTCTAAATTTAAATTCTTGACAAAATGTCCATGGTATCTTCAAAGTAAGAAAAAGAACAACCCAAGTGGCCTCCTTTCCTCCAGTTTTGGATGAGGGTGGACACAGGAGAATCCAGTGTTCAATGCTCAGAGAACAGGGATATTCTAGTTTGCTGATTTTTTGTATTATTTTCTTAATTAAGTCAGGTTTGAAGAAGTAAATGTGCTACTTGTGTCTATGAGTAGTCATTCAGCCCCCATGACCTAACTGCATACCATGTGAGCATATCTCGTTATCTTCACCATTCTGAGAAATATCGTTCTCACATGACAGGGCAGTGGGAGGAAAAGCTAAAACCTACCCGGTATTTTCCAGAAGGAGTGTGTTTTTCTCTTCTTCTAGGGTAATACTTAATATATGCTAAGTGCCACATATGGGTAGATCTAGATTTTGTGGATTCTAAAGCCACACTATTTGGGGTAATCACTTTGAGAAAACTAATACAAAGCCAATAACTGATTTTAATTTTTACTTTGTATGAGAGAAAAATCACAACAAATTATAAACTTTAAAGAGCTGACAAGTGTCACAAACAGCATAAAATCTAGAAAAATGGCATTATTTTTTACTAATTGACTGTCATTTCTCTGTAATTTTTCTCTATGTATCTGGGTTGCATTCTTTTTTTAAGATTTTATTTATTTATGTGAGAGAGAGGAAGAGAGAAGAGAGAGCGAGTGAGAGAGCATGAGCGGGGGGAGGGGCAGAGGGAGAAGCAGACTCCCCACTGAGCAGGGAGCTGGGCTCAATCCCAGGACCCTGGGACCATGACCTGAGCAGAAGGCAGACGTTTAACCGAACCACCCAGGCATTCCTGGGCTGAAGTCTTTAAGGGCCCCTTTATAGAACAATGTGCTATCATTTCCTGCAGACAGTATAAGATAATTCTATTTTTTTTCTGAATCTCAGGTCAATTGCGGTCTCCAGATAAAGCAATCACATTTGGGTTAGCCTTCCTCTTAGCCATGTCTCTCAAATCTCTGCATCTGCGCCAATGCCACCCTATACAAAGAAAAGGAGTTGCAGGGGGAATTGGCGTGGAGAGGGACACTGGTCTTAACCAATGGCAGTTGAAATATCTTGCTTTTTCACACTTTACAAAACACTCATGACTGTATGAACAGCATCTCCTCATAAGGCCTTAGATGGGCCCATGCAAATGAGGTGTCCTAAAGCCTTACTACTCTGATGCAAAATCCATATCTGGAGTCAAATATTATTTGAAGATCAATATATACATATATATTTAATTTATTGAGATGTAATTCACATATTATAAAATTCACAATTTTAAAGTATACAACACAGTGAATTTTAGCATATTTACACAGTTGTACACCACCACTAATTCCCGAATATTTTCATCACCCCGAAAGGAAACCTTGTACCTATCAGCACTCATTCATTTTCCTTTCCCACTAGTCCCTGTCAACCACAGCATTAGTCAGGGCCCTCCAGAGAAAGAGAACCAATAGGATGGATGGATGGATGGATGGATGGATGGATGAATGGATAGACAGATAGACAGACAGAGATAGAAGGAGATTTACTGTGAGAGATTGGCTCATGTGATTATGGACACTGAGAAGTCCCATGATCTGCCATCAGCAAGCTGGAGGCCCAGCAAAGTCAGTGGCACAATTCCAGTCTAAGTCTGAAGGCCTGAGAATCAGGGAACCAATGGTGTAAGGCCCAGTCTGAGTGTGTGAAGGACCAAGAACCAGAATAAGAGACGCCATTACAGCAGCTCAGTTCTTGAGCCAGAGTGGTGCTGGTGGGACTACTGGAATCAAGGAATTTTTTGTTGTAATATGTTTAATTGGATTGTTTGTTTCTTCGTGAGTCATTTCCAGTAGTTTCTAAGAATATGTCCATTTAATCTAAGTTATTGTTGTTTTTTGTTTTTTGTTTTTTGTTTTTTTTCCTGCATGAGGAAAATAATGTTAAAGAGGGTAAAGGAATTTTCCTGAGCTCATGACTTTGTGTTTGAAACCAGATCTGTTTGATTTCATGGTGCTAAAACATTCCCCGCAAAATTATGGCTTCCCTGTGATAGCCAGGAGAGGAAGGCCACACCTCTGGACACTTTCTCCGAGGTCCTGAGAGGCTTCAGACCAAAGAAAGACCCATGCCACACTGCACTGAACTCAGCTTCCCAGCTTTCTGCTGGGAGAATATTCTTTGGAGACTAAAAAGTAGAAGATGAAAAAATCTGGAGAATGAGTATTTTTATTTCATTTGTATTCTTTGAATTTGTACACATATCAAAATACTCTTCATATATTTTTAGCTAAAATTTTCAATTTTATTTTCTTAATCTATTAGCTTTAGCATCACAATTTTTCTTAAGCTTATTGATTTTTGTTTTCTTATACTTTTCTTTTTGAATCTTGGGGTGTTTCATTAAGCAGAATTAATGTTAAAACATAATATTTTAGACTTTTATATTAATTTAAAATTTACACTCAGGAATGTGCTTCTCATATGTTAACTATAATTTTTATCTTTTATTAGAGTGTTACGATACGCTCAGATACTACAGAAACTAAAGAAGTCACAGTTCCTGACTTGAAGAGGTTTACTCTCCACTAGTAAATGTATTTTATTTTACTTTATTTTTTTAAAGATTTACTTAATTTTTTTAGAGGGAGGGAGAGCGGAAGCAGGGGGAGGGGCAGAGAGAGAGGGAGACGAGCAGACTTCCTGCTGAATGGGGGCTCGAGCCTGGGACCCTGAGATCATGACCTGAGCTGAAACCGCAAGTATTGGACATTCAATCGACTGAGCCACCCAGGTGCCCCTCCATTAGTAGATGTATTTTAATTGTTCTTTTTATGCTTCCGTTTTAACCTTTATTGTTACAATATTTTTTATTACCCCTTTTCATTACTGAAGTTGTATATTAATAATAGATAACATTTTTATGCTTATTAATTTGATAGATATAGATACTCTGGTTAGCTTATTTCACAATTGATTTCTTACACACTGTCATGAGTTAGATATTATTACGCCCTTAATTTTGCATATGATGAGATTAAGGTCCAGAAATGCACGTAAATTTACAAAAGTTATACATCAACTAAGAATCAGATCTGAGATCTAAAGTTGCTTTTAACCACCATACGTTCCTGATCGACATTTCATCTTAAAGCCAAGTAATGGTTAACTTTCTTTTTCTCTTCA
The DNA here is from genome assembly GCF_004348235.1 of Phoca vitulina. Lineage (NCBI taxonomy): Eukaryota > Metazoa > Chordata > Mammalia > Carnivora > Phocidae > Phoca > Phoca vitulina. The sequence continues at coordinate 39,490,782 of NW_022589728.1, forward strand.
AGTGCTTTTTTTTTAATTGAAGTATAGTTGACACACAATGTTACATTAGTGTCGTTTGACAAGTGGTTAACTTCTTAAAGCCTAATCCAGAGAAATTCTGTGACTGCCTGTACCAGGCATAACAGTGCTAGAATTCTTAGGAATAAAAGTGTCTTGCCTTGTAGTGATGTTATGTCAAGTGAGATGCGACATAAATATTTTTGGTTCAGACAACCTAGATCACATTAGAATTAACTTCCCTTTAAACGATGTTCTTCCAAATCTTTCCCTTATTTAAATCCATGATGATCAAGAAAAATAACAAGTCCATATAGAGAGAGTCTTCCGTGATTTATCTTCCCTGAACATTCTCTCTCAAATACGAAACTCTTTGGCCAGGGATTCAAACATGGTATAATTAACAGCATTGCAATTTAAGTGGAATATATTTATACAAAACCCAAGAGGACAAAAACAGCAAGTGTATATTTTCAACTGCAACTCATAGCCTGAAGTCTAGACCAACATTTATAAACCTATCTATCTCTGAAACTCTGTAAGTGCTAGCTGCTCTTGGCCCCTTTATCCAAATGTTTCCCTTTTCCTGTAATCATTGTTCCAGTGAGTGGCATTGCCACCCACCCTGTGCCCGAGCCAGAAGCCTGGAGACCGTGGACGCTTCTTTTTATATCTCACCCCCTTGATCCCTCCTGTTAAACACATTCAGCTGATCCATGTTCGTACTCCTAAACAGCTCTTCTTTCCTTTTTTCTTTTTGCTTCCTGGTTGTACAACTCTCCCTGTTCTTACTGCACTGTTCCTTCTCTTCCTCTGTCTCTTCAGTCTAACCTGCACATTTCACTTGTGTTCTCCACCCCTGTTCGTTCTCTACACTGCTGTCATGATTCTCTTTAAAAAATTCAAATATGTTCAGACAAAATTATCAAAACTGAGAGACAAAAAATTAAGAACTCCCGACATGACACTATATAGCCAACAATGATTTGGTTCCTGATCAACTGCCCCCCCCCCCCCCCCACTGCCTCTTGTTCTCGCTTTCTATAATTAAGTCTTCCTTCAGGCCATGCCAGCTTCTCAGGATGAGTGGGGTCCCATTTTGAGTAATCATTTGTTTTATCAATTCGTGTCCACACCTGCTGATTTCTATCTCCTCTAAAACCTCACTGAGTACTTTTTTTGTGTATCCTTGGGACTGTTCCATATGAGCTCATGGACATTTTTCTTGGCTACAACTACTACATGGAAACAATTCTGTTGTTTTTAATCCTTCCCGATGGGAAGACTTTCTTGTCCATGTCAAGAACTCTATTTCCCAGTGCTTCCCAATCTGCCACAGATTCCCCCAAAAATCCACTGTGAAGTTTGCTTTACTTGTGATCCTCCATAGACTGGTGGTTGATATTAAGGTCTGGTCACCTGTCATAAAGTCTTATTCTGCCCTTCTGGCCTGTAATTTCATGGATAATTTCCCCGGCTTCTTTTTCTTTCTTTTTAAAAAAACCTTCTCTAGGAAACCACTCCTCTCCCCTCACTCTTATTGGTGACCTCTCTCTGCCCCCTATGAACACTGCACCTTAGCACGCATCTTACTTCCTAGTCTTCATCATGTCACTGTCTTTCTTTGATTTCACCACGAAGTCTCCAGGATGGGCATTCTGTTTGTATTCCCAGCATCCACCTCAGTGCCTGGAACACAGGATGCATCCAGTCAGTGTTGGTTAAGTGTACTGAGAATATCTTTTCCTGTGTGCACACAGAAAAGCACGATTTGGGGAAAAATCAATTAATTACCTTAAAAAAATACTGCTTGTTTTTCCTAGTTTTTGTTTCCATCAAAAAATGTATTTTGTATAAATTCAAATGCCTATTTTTTAAGGATCATGACTGTGTGTCAGATTATAAACTGTAAGAGAAGTTAATTTAGGTGACTACGATCATGAAAGAGACTCTTTACATTCAGTCATGTGAGTCATTAATTAGACATCTCATTTATCACAAGACCTAACTAGAAAAAACAAAGAACAAGAACTAACACAGAATTCTGGTTTTGTTAGAAAAGAAGTTCAAGGAATCTGTATTTAATCAAAACATCCAAACAATCTCCAGAAACTGTCTGGCAACAAATTTAGGATTTACAGAGCTGAAATGTTGATTTGCTTAGCTATAAATATTACCTTGATGAAAGACAGTTCTAACTCTGTCTTCTACCACTTTACATCTGATAAGAAAGTTACTATTGCATGTGTTTGGAACTCATTAGATCTAACCTTTTTGGAAACATCCAGAGAGACATAATTATTTAACATGAAAAGAGCTATCCAGATTTTACATGGAAAATGCCTATGAAACAAAGGTGCAAAAACCCCCAGAAAGAACAAGAACAAGAGTAAAAATTTTCTTCAAATCTCAGGACAAATCCAGCAGCCTTATGAAAAAAAAAAAGGAAACTTTTTTTGATGTCAATGAGAACTCCGAATTGTCAAGTTTGGGCGCAGAGCCCATTCTGTGATATGTTAACTAAAAGAAAAATTTCCTTTTCCAGGCGTCTGCCTTCCTTTTTCTCCATTTCCACGGCAAGCTGTTTCAAGGTGCTTCATGAAAAGCTTCTCAAAACCAATGTGTTCTAAAAGCCACAAGTTTGATGACTGATGAAAGAGCCACAAGAGAGAGGTTTTGCATCTTTTCTTTAACAGAGATCTTGAAAAGCCAAATGACTGGGAAAGAGCATGATTCATCCCCTGCAAATGCTGAAACGTATGTTTAACTGTCACCTACTGCATATTGCAGCAGTACCTATTCAAAAGCTACCCAAAATATGCAAGTACCGTTCTGAGGAGGGAGAAAAAAAAAACTGAGTCATGATAAATCTCATACTGAACTTTCTTTCATTTATGGAAATTGTGAGTGTTTAAATGTTACAAATACTCACATTTCTATTCACATTATGTGAAAACTCATACAGTAAGTCTTCAGCTATACAGAGCTCCCTGGAAATGAGTTATTCTGAACAGCTGAATGTTCCAGATGGCTTGGGGTTAACTCACTAAGTTCCAGCTAGAATGTAGCAAATATCTCCAAAACAGGCCAGGTTTTACCCATGTAAACTTTTTCAGAGCATAGACCATGCTTAGAGGTCAGTTAAATTTCACAAAGTGTATTCTCTAAGTGCACATAGTGTGCACAGCATTTGGTACTGTTCCCTACGCAGAGTAAATACCTCAGGAAATAGAAGTAATTGTTGTTACTGCTTCTTTGATCACAACCATAATTCCTAAAGATTCTTAATCTTCCTGGTCAACGTGGTATTAGATCATTGGATCTTTTGAACCTTGGATCATCTGACTGAGGACTGTTTAAAACAGAAAATAATTAAGTGGTCTAATCTGGATGGATGGAATATGCCATAAACTTTTGTGTCCTCCTAAAATTAATGTACTGAAACCTAATCCTCAACGCCATGGTATTTGGAGGTGGGGCCTCTGGGAGATAATTAGGTCATAAAGGCAGAGCCCCCATGAATGTGATTAGTGCTCTTATAAAAGAGGCCCCAGAGAGATTCCTCACCCCTTCCGCCGTGTTAGTACACAGCGACAAGATGGCCCCCTGCGTACCAGGAACCAGGCTCTCGCCAGACACTGAATCTGCTGGCACCTTGATCTTGGACTTCTCAGCCTCCAGAATGTGAGAAATGTTTGTTGTTTATCAAACCTCCAGTCTGTGGTATGTTGTTAGAGCAGCCTGAACAGAGGAAGACAGCATATACGGTGTTACAGCAAGGCTCCTGTGACTCGGCACCTGCCAAGTAACTCCACAGCCGTCCTGGGTGACCCTGGTGTTACACAGGGCAACTTAGCCAATGTTGCACTGATCCGTCAACGCGTTTCAGAATTCTCCCTGTATGTGAATGCCTATTTCCTCTTCTGAGATTATCACGGTTTTCAAGATTTCTTTCCTTTATCATTTTAGAGAATTATGCCTACACCTTAGTGAACATGGAGAACACCTGATGATGCAGGGAGAGAGCGTGTAACGGCAAGAACGAAGTCCTGATGGAGATGAGTGATGGCTGGCCTCAGATAGGAACTGTACCATTTTTCCATTATAAAAAGAGTTTCACTCAACTTAGCTCAATTTATTCAAAAACGGGCCAGCCATAAGGGATAAAACAGTAACCAAAAAATAAATCTTGTGGGTAGAGGACGAGACAATTTTCATCTGGTTGTATCTCATTTACTAAGGAAGTAGGAAGTCATCAGCTGAGTTTTTATCACAGAAGATAGAGGAAGGAGAAAATGTGAAATAGTCTAAAAGAGTGAGAGAAGAAAAATCTACTGTGGAATATGGGAGGATCTTTAGCTCCTGTTTGATAATTTTGTTATTCACTCTACTCAAGTGTGACCACCAGTGGTTGTGGTCACGAGATTTTCTTCAGCAACTTTTAGCCACCTGGGTGCAGGTAAGGGAGGTGGAACGATGAGTATGATTACAGTTGTGGTTTTGCCAGAAGAATACTAAGGAAAAAGAGAAGGATAAGAGTAAGAGTGCTTGCAGAGACCTTGTGATATAAGCTTGACAGGGAGAGATGGTGGGACAATCGTGGATCAATGGATCTCGTTTCCCTGTGGATTTGAAGGATGGTTGGAATGGTAGTACTAGCCAACATCAGCTGCAAAGAACAGGTAACTTTACTGCTGGGCATTTACTTTTCATTTGGGAGATATTCAGTGTCTATTTTCTAAATAGCCATTTTGCTGTTATCAGATAAGCATTTCAAAAGTTGCTCTCAGGAGAAGCTGTAACACTAACTTTAAAAAGTTCAATTTGATATTTTAAAAAAGGTTTAAAAGATTTTATTTATTTATTTGAGAGAGAGAGAGAGAGAGAGTGCACAAGCAGGGGGAGCAGCAGAGGGAGAGGGAGAAGCAGACTCCCAGCTAGGCAGGGAGCCTGATATGGGACTCAATCCCAGGACCCTGGGATCATGACCTGAGCCAAAGGCAGACACTTAACCAACTGAGCCACCCAGGCACCCCTGATTTTTTAAAATTTGACATTAAAAAACAGTTTTGTCTTGTTCATTTTTTTAGATGAGGCGACAATTTCTAAAGAATTAGGGGCTCTCCACACTTCTTTCCCTTTGCTCTGTTCTGAATATTTATTTCTGTATTCTGAAGAATAAAAATTTATTATTTATTTTACATCATTTATTATATTACATTATTTTATATGTGTATTATTCTTATATATTTACATTCTTTCTATTGTATCATAATATTTATATTTTATATTTTTATTTATTATTACTTAAGTAATAATAAACATTTATTCTGTTCAGCAGTTCCAAATTACGCTGAATAGGTAGAAGACAACATAAATTGTGTATCACATGGTATTAATTTTCACTCTGGAACTGTTGAGACAAGAAGATGATTTTATGAACTGGAAGATTTATGAAAATTATTTGTGAATATAGTTTATAGATACTGATCTTGCTTTGAGTCAAGAGCTAATTATTTATTTATTTTTATTTATTTTTTTTTTTTAGATTTTTTTTATTTATTTGACAGAGAGAGACACAGCGAGAGAGGGAACATAAGCAGGGAGAATGGGAGAGAGAGAAGCAGGCTTCCCGCCGAGCAGGGAGCCCGATGTGGGGCTCGATCCCAGGACCCTGGGATCATGACCTGAGCCGAAGGCAGACGCTTAACGACTGAGCCACCCAGGTGCCCCAAGAGCTAATTATTTAAACAATAAATAAGAAGTCTAGAATTTAAAATTATTTCTAATGAACCGTTCCAAAACAGAAACTTGCATTTAAACTACTGCCACATATTATGTCAAGTTTCTCAGACATTTCCAGAAATATGAAAAGTAATTTGAAAGATTCTGGTCACAGCCAACAAAGAATTAAAAGAGTTCAGAATATCCCAAATTGCATAATCAAAAACTCAAGATTAAAAAATCAAACTGAAAGTACTTTAAAAATGAGGGAAAAAATAAAGAAAAAAATTAGCTTGTTGAAAGGCTGGTTGGAGAAATGTTTTTCTCATCTTCTTAATATTAAACACCGATATGCACATTCTTAACTTTGACTTACAGTTCTCTGCTTTGTTTATAGCTCTTCTTGTATCATATTCCTAATGAACATGGAATCAAAGAAATGTAGCAACACTGAATATTTACACTTTTATGCCAATCTATCTATATGTATTTTAAAGCTTCAATATATATTTACTACTTTTAGTGATATTAAAGGATCTACCATTTAGTCATTCAATTCTTACTTAATGCTTTCTCTGGGTTTAGCAAAGTGCAATTTACCAAGTTCCTTCACTGAGACTGTTGTTCCTGTTGATTGGACGGATTTGGTCATGGGTTTAGATCACGGCTCTTTATTATAATAACTATGTGCACCGAGTAAATGATTCAGATTCTCTAAGTCTCCCATTCTGCTCTGTAAATTGTGGATAGCATTCGAACCTACTTCATAAGATTACTGTCAGTACTAAATGAAATAAAGTATTTAAAGCAGGATTCTTGCCACTTAGAATAAACAAATGATAGCTGATAAGTTATTGTATCATTCTATATGATGCACACAAAGAAAGCCCTATGCAGTGATGTTATATTGATACATTACAGATGTAGGGAGGGTGAAGATGAATGAGTCAGGAAGAAATGTGCCTTCCGACAATTCCATGGCCGTGGAGCAGAGCTTGGTTATCAGGCCAGTAGTAGACTCTTTGACAGAAGACTGCAACACTGAAGCTATCTATTGACTCAGTAGGATGGTGGTGTGATCGTTAGCCTCAGATCACCCAGAATGATGTTTTAAAAGAAAATTTATACAAAAAGAATTTAAGCATATCTAAAGTAGAGAGAAAAGTACAATTAATCTCTGTACTTCTGTTTTTGTTGAATCCAGATTCAATAATCATTAAGATTTGAAAATAGCATGTTTTGAAATTCCTTGCTCTATGTATATTCCTCCAAGGAAAAAATACAATTTCTAAAATAATATGTGAATTATATGTACCAAATTAAATACTAGACATGTATTATTCAGCACATATTTACTGTATTCTTCAGATGTACCAGGCACCATGCTAAGTGTTGGCATGGAATGGTGAAGAAGACAGTCACCTCTCTGTCCTGGGAGAGATTTATTTGCATCATCACAACCAAGTGTGTCTCAGAAAGCTCTAATTCTTTCATTTATGCAACTCGTCAATTGTTCCATAGTTGCTGAGGGGGAAAAAATGGGATTACTTATCTCAATGTGGAAAAACAGTAAGAGTACCTGACATCCAAACTTAAAAATATATTAGCTGAGTAGTTATTGCTAAAGACTAATTCTGCTAGTTAATCAGTGCTACTTTTACTTCCATGATTGCTTTTCAAAAAATCTCTATTATTCATAACCTATTCTGCTTTTATATTAATAGTAAATCTAACTAGACAGTTAAATAAGATTAAATGATTCCAAATTTCCAAAGATCTCTTCAGATTTAATAATCATATTGGTATCTTACAAAAGCGTAAAATAAATTTTTAGCTTTACTAGAACACAGACAAAATTGTTATGGTACACAGTGATACCAGTGGAGATACATCATTCAATATCTTAGATAATTTTTGATTCTTCTATTCTAGTTACTAAATTACCAAAGACAGTCCCAAGCTACAGAACCCTCCAACAGTTTTTCTGTTCTATTTGGAACTGCCATACTATCGCCCATGGGAGAGCTCTCTGGCTTGAGATTGGTGCCATATTGTCTGTTGAGAGGTCAGCAACATTTCCCTTCATCCCGGCTGTTTCTTGTGTTGCACAGGCTGGAAGCCTGAGTACTAGACTTCTCAGATTTTCTGTCAGAAGAGCTCTCCTTCCAATGAGAGGCAGTGCATGGAACACGGAAGGTGGAAAGGAAACGAAGCCACAGTATCACTTTGCAATGGGCAGATAACGTGAGTTTGGGCAGGCATGGCGTATTTGCAATAGTTTTCAGGTATTTTCTTTTGAAAGCATTCACTTCACTGTTGGAAGCGGTGGTGATTGCCTTAAGTTTCTGGGAGTTTCTGTAGCTTCTTGCCTTCACTAATTCTCTGTATGGAATCCTTTTCTATTTACTTCACGTAGACAGAGAGGTTTGTTTTCCTGACAGGGCCTAGACAGATAAATTATTTCTATATTAAATCAGAGGAGACAGAAATTGGAGAAATAGTAGACCTAAAAACTCAGTAGAAGTGTTTTTATGATCATGTCATGTTGATCTTTCATTTAAGCAAATAGTAGGTACTTAATAAGTATTTCTTATATCAATTTTAACTCTGCTAAAAATAGTATTTAGATAAATTCAGTATTGGGAGAGAGGAAGCCCACAGACATGAATTTTAAAACAGAAGAATGAATCAGTTTTTAGAATATCAAAGCAAGGGCATAGAATGTTTTCATTTTGATATTATTGGAATAATAAAGCTGATAAAAATAGAAACATCAACTTATAAATAAATGCCTTTTTTTATGTTTTCATATTTTATATTAAGAGGAGACCTCATAATATTGACAGGTTTTTGTGGATTTTTTTAGAAGATTTTTTTCCAGATTGTATATCAACTAAATAAATGATAGAGTATCTTGCCACTATTCAGAACTGGAATATTATCAACTGAAAATAATTTACTCATTTAGGTATACTATTATTTCATAATCTGAAATAAAAAAATTCCAGTCATAGATGTGATCAAATCTACATTATACTTTGTTTGTAGAGAGGCTTTATTAATTGAAATTATCTTTCCTCACCCTCCTGAATTAATAAAATGTGGCTGAGAGTCATCACAGCCTTACAGGCCACAGTTGTTAGGAAAAGATGGTTGCTAGGATACTTTCATTATTTCATCGTCATGTTACACCAGTCTATCAATTAATAAAGAAACACTCAAGTTAATTCTCAGTCACATTTATACACATTCTTAGCATATGATTTCCCTTATCTCCAAGTGACATTTCTCCCTCTAGCATTCACCTTCTACTCCATAAAATATTAAACATGAGGTTATCACATCAGTTTACAAATTACAGCAATGATGCACGTCTTCTACTTAACCTTTCCATTCACTTTCCATCATGGTGAAAGTTCTTACAGCAAATACCCAGGCAGAGAGTAAATTATTTTTTCTACTTCTCAGATTTATTTCCAAGAAAATTGATGCCTGGGAAAAAAATACATGTATTGAATTGATATCTTTAGTCCTTTTTAGTTCTTTCTAAGGGGGAAAGCGGGGGAGGAAATCCCTTTGAAAGTCACTCCTGCGTCTTTAGATATTCATAACTATTCCCAGGTTATTGTTTTACATTTTAGGGTTAGATTCACAGAAGATGTCTGATACGGTGTCTTATAAATACATTTTTATGACTATTACATTGCAGTCAGAATCACCACATGCTGCCTTGAGTTGCCACTTGACGGGACATTATAGAAATAAATATAATAAATGAAAATCGTTGATATAATAAATTCATCTCCTTTACACCTGCCTAATTCAGTGCCTACGAATTCCAGTTTATGCTACAAAAATAAAAGAAATTAAATTATCTTTTCGAAAAAAATGAGAATGCAACATGTTCTGAAAATTGTCTGGCAAAACAGAAAATACTGACTCTGATTACAGACAATATGTAAATATAGAAATTTCATCAAGATTTCATTTAGTTTTAATATCTTCTTTAAAAATCCCAGTTAAATAAAAAGTAGTGTTACCCTTGCTATACAAGGAAACAATACCGTATGGATTAAGTCATTTGCAAAGCATCGTTTAGTAAATTCAACAGTCAAGGGGAGAATGAAGATTTCCTCATTTTTACAATAGTTTTATCATTCCTTCAAATTTAATGGTTAATGTTTGACTTTGAACAGTTTTATTCAAATTATATACCAGTAGAATGCAAGAAAAGGGAAAAACAAAAACCAGGACACTGAATTCAAGGGATGGATGTTTCAACTTTTAAAACTGTTTTTAAGCAGTTCAACATATTTTTATATTTATATGTAAATACCTTAATGGTGATTGTATCAAAACTGACCATCCAGATGTAATCTTTCAAAAAGTTTGTCTGTGCCAAAAACTGCAGACAGCTGTTTTCAATTCACTGAAGTCTATGTGTGGTCCTCCTTTCAGGTCAAAGAAAAATATCTTTCTCTTTTTAAATTTCCATGTGTGGTTTGGCAAATCTTATAGTTAATGTAAGAATATTTTCATGTAAAAAAATCTTTTTATCAATCTTGGTATCCTAAAATGGGTTAAAACAGTCTTCTAATGAAATACAGGAAATTTACTAACGTATTCAATGCTTTATCAATGTCTCCCAAGTGTTACGTGTATCCTGAGGACGAAGCACCCAGATTTTTTAAACTTTGAGAATCAGAAATTAAAAGAATGTAACAATAAACCAAAGCCCAGGATTTATAGTGTTTTTGATGGAATGATCAGATTCAGATATTTTTATGTTTCGTGTTGGTATCATCAGTTCCCTTTTTATCACGGATCACTTGGTTTTTTCCTCGGCAAAACATGATCACACTTCATTTCTGTGTCCTGACTCATCTTGATCTACACTTTCGTCAGATTCAATACATTTTCTTTTCTTTTTTTTTTTTTTTTTTTTTTTTTTTTTTTTTTTTTTTTTTTTTAAGATTTTATTTATTTGCGAGAGAGACAATGACAGACAGAGAGCATGAGAGGGAGGAGGGTCAGAGGGAGAAGCAGACTCCCTGCTGAGCAGGGAGCCTGATGTGGGACTCGATCCCGGGACTCCAGGATCATGACCTGAGCCGAAGGCAGTCGCTTAACCAACTGAGCCACCCAGGCGCCCTCTTTTCTTTTTTTTTAAGATTTTATTTATTTATTTGACAGAGAGAGACACAGCGAGAGAGGGAACACAAGCAGGGGGAGTGGGAGAGGGAGAAGCAGGCTTCCTGCCGTGCAGGGAGCCCGATGTGGGGGTCGATCCCAGGACCCTGGGATCATGACCTGAGCCGAAGGCAGACGCTTAACAACTGAGCCACCCAGGTGCCCTAGATTCAATACATTTTCAATAGTATTCATTAGGTCATTAAAAAAATTTTTTAAACTTTTTCCCCTAAAACTCAAAAAAGGCACTAGGTGATAACTATGGTTCCCTATGATTTTGGCAGGCTTAACAAAATCTCAACACATTGTTATTTTCTTGTAGGTACCACTCTTGCTTTAAATTCATCATGAAACCTCTGTCTGAAAATATGATAGTAAGGTTAACTTCAATGTGAAAAATTCGTGTTTTCATCTACACATTCCTCTTTATTTTAAAACATAAAAAACTTGAAAATTGAGTCCAACAAGCGATTATCGTAACAAGTTACAATCATGAACACATCCTTTCTCAATTTTTCAAATTGCTTCAACCGCTATTCTCTCTAGATGCTGCAATTATAGCTTTGTCCTTTATGTTGAACAGTAATCGCTCACTAATTCAAAATATTAGTCCCTTCTTTTGCCCATTTATTTTTCTAAAATTCTTTTTTATCATAGTTTCTAGTCCTTGGGGCAGAATTGATTCTCTTTTTGCTTATTTCTCCTCGACATAGCCATAGTCCAACAATTCTCACCTGACATGACACATTCCACAATGACATTTTTTCCTAGTCAACTCAATCAAATATTTATTAATGGCCTACTATGTGTTAAAGACAATGAAGGTAGGCTATTCTGCCTGCCCACCTCTAATCTAGGTACCATTGTTAAAATTTGTTAAAATGGCACATTTAACACTAAATAACCAATTCAAATTTAAGTGGATGGGACCAGCAGATGTGAAATAATGTACAATCATTTAATCTCACTTCATCTTTCAATTATGAGTGTCTCCCAAGTGTTACCTCCAGCTCATCTATGTCTCAGAAAGAATAAACTAAAAGAAAAAAAGAAAAAAAAAACAAAAAACAAAGTCAGTAGACAGTGAAAAGACATCTTTATAAGCTCCTAGGAGTGTGCATGGTCTTTGGGGGAGGGGGGATTATTGTTACATGCAAGAATCTGGAAAAAATGTAAACAAGAAATAAGAAAGAATGAAGGCGAAAGGAGAGGAGAATGAAAATGTCCTGGAAAAACATTTTATTTACCAGTGTATTTTTTATTTGATTTACAATTTTGATTCCATAATACTAGTAAAATATTTCAGAGCTATAATTCTAGAAATTATAGAATTCACATAGAGAGTCAGTGTGAATGCTCAATATGTTCAAACAAGGATAATGTACTTCTTTTGTAGATTCTCTACTGAAATATACATATTTTTTAAAACATGGAGTATATAAGCTGTATCTGAATATTCTGCTTGGATATTCAGAATTCAAAATCATACTTGGTCTCCAAAGCTTCACCTACTGTGGTGAATACTAATACGGGAGCTCTAATAGGAAGCTGTCTCCACACAGACTCAGGATTCCCCACTATCCTCTCAGTCTGTTGTATTCATCAAGAGGCAATGTCTGAGCTTTAAATCTCTATTTCAGCAGACTATTTCAAAGAGATGACATTCTTATTCAAACTCTAGGCTTAAAAGATGCTGGAAATCGCCCAGACTTTGGGTAAAAAGAACGGAGACTTTATTTCTAATGCTCTCTGGAGAAGCATAACCTTTTACAAGCAATAATTTACTCAGCAAACAGAAAGGGAATAAATAAACTCCCCAAAATACCTTTATTAGGCAACATAACATTATAAGCATAGCACAGTATCGGTGGCTTTCTTTTATGTAAACGATGAATATGCTATGTTTCTTGTGAAGGTGAGCAGTACTTGGCTATAGCAAACAGGACCACGAGTTCGTTAATCTAAAACAGGACTATGTCCCTATAGGATACTCTCTGTCCCACACTCGAGTATGGTGCATTATCTTAGGAAAGTTAGAGAGCAGCTGTAAAAGCCAACAACTATAGGAGGTAAGCCTGAATTACAGCTCTCCCCATATTAATAGAATTTTTAGTTTTAAAAATCATTGATTCACTTCTAATATTATGTGAAATCTACGACAAAGGTTATAATTAGGTATAGTCTCCTCCTTGAAAGTTCATGGTTTGCAGTTAAACAGATGAAAAAATAAAGACATCTTAAAGACTGTATGTCTCATGGGGCGCCTGGGTTGCTCAGTTGGTTAAGCGTCTGCTTCCGGCTCAGGTCATGATCGAGCCCCCCATCAGGCTCCCTGCTCAGCGCGGAGCCTGCTTCTCCTTCTCCCTCTGCCTGCAGCTCTCCCTGCTTGTGCTCACGCTCTCTCGCTCTCTCTCTGTCAAATAAATAAAATCTTAAAAAAATAAAAACTGAATGTCTGAAAAGATATTATGCGAGGAAAAAATGTTAATAACCACAAATTCCACAATTATTTTCCTGTGTAAAGTTTGGATAGCAGAGACAAATGCCCTTTGGATTCTTTGAAGATTTCTGCTGATGCCCTCTCACGAAGAAAGAAATGTTCATTACTGATTCTTCAAAAATTTCAGAAGGATTTTGGCCTTGGATTGAGTCTCCCATTGTTAAGATGAAGAAAATAAAGTATAGAAAAATTTTATTCAGCTTTTATGTTCACATACTTATTCAACTGTAGAGTTAGAACTCAGAAAATACCTTGGGTTACCTGACATTGCACATTTATGAATTCTGTAACCCACACTAGACTCAACAGAATTTTAAAAGTGTAATTATTTTTTTCCCTTATCCTTTCCTGCCAACACTTGAAATGAATTCAACTGCAGTTGCATTAGCAGCATGGAACTGGTGATAGCATACAGAAGTATGAAATTCAGAGAAAACTAGGAGGAACTATATGAGATCCTATGACATTTCTTCTAGTAAATTCTCTCCTGCTTTATTAGACAAAAAAAAAAAGCTATTTGCTGCTCAACAGCATTTGGCCACATCAGAAGACTCACACCTAGGAGAATGATTTCTGTTGCCTTGGAAAAATATTTCTTCAATCATACATAAGCGTGGTTTAAAAAAAAAAAAAGTTCTACTTGTCAATCAACTCCAAAATAAGCATGAATATTCATTCGTCACTCATTTGAAACCCTGAACTTTTAGACTTCATGTAGCTCAAGGCTTATTGTTTTACAACATGTTTGTGAGAACATAATGAAAGGGAAATTATTCATCTAATTTGGGAGAAGAGGCTGCCACATTTTGGTGTGGCATGTGGCCTTCCTATGTACACAATGATGCCCTGCCATGTACCAGCTTTGCAGCACTGGCATGTCACCTGGCCTGTGGCATCTCACATTCTCATGTTCTCACACTTGTGTTGTGGCCCAATCAACTTGTTTCAGCCAAAGCCGAAAAGCAGGTGGGGCACATGCTTGAGAGAGGCTGGAATGGCAGGCCACATGCCTCTCCAAGTGCTGTAAACACCAGGGTTTGTTTGGAAATTTCATCTCCTGGTTACAGTAAACAAGACTTGCTGGAGCATCCAGCAGAGAAGTGGCATGCCCTTTTCTACAAAAAGGAATTTTTAGGAAATAATATAAGCTATTAGTGAAGTGCAGAATGACTTTTCAAATCACCTATTTCTAGCTGAGCTCTATTTAAATATAATGCAATATAATATAAGGCCATCTGATATCTTATGACATAATTTATGAAATGACCTCATCATTTATATTTCTAGAGCTCAGAGAGCAAACCTTGGAGGGTCAATTACTGTGAACTGCCGGTTGGAAGAACACAGCTCTTGAGTTTTGTGCAGTAACATTTTAGAGGTGAATGTATAATATTTTTGTAGGAAAAGATTAAATTATAGCATAGTATACTGATTACCTTTTAGCACATCCTTACAACTCTAAAAAACCCAATTATTCTAATCTAAATTTAGAGAAAACAGTTCCTATGAAATCACTCTCCTGTTTAATAATTAAAATATAATCAACTACATAAAAATGAGATAATGTCCAGTACTATCAAAGGTTTCACCAATGTACAAAAACTCCAATATCTCTTGTTGAACTCATAAATAGCCATGACACAGCAACCTGATTTCCAGTGCATTACCGGCATTAAGAGATTAGCATAAAACTATGGACTACTTAGCTTAGGATTTAATGATTTAAGATTAAGATTCTGTTCTTTTAAATTGGATTATATGCTCTTCAAATATTTTTGTTTCTTTGTTCCTCATCTTATGCCTGAATAGTCCAGCCATATATTTTTAGCTCACTTATATTTAGCTCATTATATTGATCATGTGATAATTTTTTTTTCATGTGGGGACACATTAAGAAAACATAGCTGTATGAAAGATATGTCCAAAAAAAAAAAAGATATGTCCAGATTTATTCTTAACACATACACAAAGACTTATAACTATATTAAGAGTTTTTTTATTTTTTTAAAGATTTTATTTATTTTTTTAATTGGAGAGAAACAGTGAGAGAGAGCACAAGTCAGGCAGGGGAAAGGCAGAGAGAGAAGCAGACTCCCTGCTGAGCAGGGAGCCCGATGCGGGACTCGATCCCAGGACACTGGGATCATGACCTGAGCCGAAGGCAGACGCTTAACTGAATCAGCCACCCAGACGCTCCTATATCAAGAGTTTAATTTGGAAGTGAGTGTTCAGTATCAAGGAAGCTAGAGTCTACTCCCCAGCTCTACTTTATTGCTTATTTTTAGCTAAGCTCCAGGTTAAGTTGTGAATAGTTAGAAAGACTTCACAAGGATTTTTTCTTCCACAATTATGGTTCAAAACCAAGTTCTAAATCAACTGATTATGCCAATTCAGAATTTTCACTTCTCCAGGCTGTAATATGCAACACAACTGTCTTGAGGATATTTTAGGAGTTCTCATCCACAAGGTAGAAGATCTGCTCTGATTTTTATTAATGAGGCTTCCATCCTTAGTGCTGACAGTATAGGTTAGATGACAAAGATAAATGGAACTTTCATTGAGGGCAATAGAAAGAACAGGGATGATGTCATTCTTCTCTCTCTCTCTCTCTTTTTTTTTTTTTTTGAAATTGAAACACATTTCCAATGAATTTCAATTGTAATATGAAAAGGAGTGTAAAGTAGGAGTGAGAAGTGCTTTAAAGCTTTTCTAAGGTAAATAGCTAACAGTGGAAGCTTTTTCTTTTCTTTTGATTTTTTCCCCCTCAAATTTGCTGGTAGATACTTTGTGTATCTCTCTCCAAAATTTTACTCTCTACCTCATATGTGCAAAATATGGTATAGGTGAGGTTATGCAAATTTGTCAACCTCTTTCCTCAAGTAGAACAAAATATTCAAATAGCTATAGTGACGACCAGACCATAGTGATTCCAATAAAAGCTATAAAGTATTAAAAGTGTTAGAGGAAAAGCATGTCTGGTTGAGGAAATTTTTTTTTAAAGCTTCATGGAGAAGGAGACATTTGAATGTCAGTAGAGATTTGACAGGAGGGAATGTGTAGAATATTTTAGGCAAAGGGAAAACCTTGAGGGAAGATATAAATGCCCAATATGTGCTTGGGAGGTAGCCAGAGGGACAGTTTGTCACTTGAAAAAGGCAGAAGGAGAGCCGGGTGAGATAACACTAGATGGCCTGGTTGGCCCAGATCATGGGTGGTTAGGATTCAAGGCTGAGGAATATATTTAGCAGGCAAGGAGGAAACACTCAGCGCTGTTTTTGGTTGGAAAGTGATGATTTAGAGGGGAGGGGGGAGGGGGGATGGGTTAGCCCGATGATGGGTATTAAGGAGGGCACGTACTGCATGGAGCACTGGGTGTTATACGAAAACAATGGATCGTGGATCACTACATCAAAAAACTAATGATGTGTTGTATGGTGACTAACATAATAAAATTAAATTAAATTAAAAAAAAGAAAGTGATGTTCTGAGAATGATTCTTTAAGAAGAGTTAGTGGTATGCTCTGCCTAGAGAGGGAGAATTTGAATTTGGAGAGCGATTAGGAGCAATTAGATAATATTATGACCTCAGGCAGGTTTGATGGAGTTAACAGTCAGATCTGAGGTCAAACTTCAGCTTTGTAACCAAGCAGTCATGTAACTTGGGCCAGGAAATGGCCTCAGTCCCCCAAGATATGGATGACCCTGATCCAAATGACCTCCAAATTCCTTCAAGTAATAACGTTCTATGATTCAAGGTAATACAGAACCTGGTGTAGTACAACAGAAATAGGAATGGAAAGTAGAAAATGGGAATGAGAGGCATTTGAAGAGGTGGATTCTATTCACATTTCTCAATGGGACCTCCCTTGGTATTTTGGGCTCTGCAATTCTTCCGTGTGAAAAACTCCTCCCAGCACTGCTGGGATTTCAGCATCTCTCGTCCTTTCCCACTAAGTGTGAGTAACACCTTGCAGTCATTATGACAATCCACAAGTCCCATGTAGTTCCAAATTATTCCTAGAGGATTCTGACCACTAGACTTCCCTCATCCACTATCCTGTACATAATAACCATTGTGAGTCTACTTTAACTAATATTTGAATATAGTAGAGAACTGAAAGACTATTGAAACCATTAACAGCCATAGAGGATTCATGTTGAAAAAAATTATGGTTCATTTTGGATATGTTGAATTTGAGGTGCCAGTGAGATATTCAGACACTCCATTTGTATATGGGCAGTAAGGAGTTTAGAGAAAAAAACAGCAACAACAGTTCAATAATTTGTCTACTTAACCTTGAGAGAGAAAGGAGATGTTTCTTGTTCAGGTATTCAGATATTTTATTAAATAAAAGGAATTGTTTTGGCCTTGCTAGAATCTGCCTACCTGCTACCCTCCCATTGAAACTTACCTCTTGGGCACATACATGTATCAGATGCTTGCCAGTCACTTCACATATATATTTTACACTGTCATTGTATATCAGAGAGGTTGAGTACCTTGTTCAAAATGACTCATACAGTGAAGTAGCAGAAGAGGAAGATTCAAACCCAGTTCTGTCCAGCTCCAAAACCTGGGTTCTTTTCTCTACAACAGTGTGACAGTTAGCTGATTTGAATTTTAAAAGTCTATATTGACATGCAAATTGGTATTATATATTCATGTATTACTCCCACAAGGCCTTCTGAGGCACTATGCTTAAGGGAGAGTGACAGGTGGGAATTCTAGGCACCATGCTGGGCGGGTCAATTGCAAACCATTCTGTATATAAATCCCATCAGGGAACATAAGCTACAGTTTGAACAAGGACAGGATGATTTAGACCTGTTCGATTCCTTTACAATACCTCCCCAATGACAAAAATAGATCCTTTTTGATCATTGTAATGAAAATCTCAGATCAGGGTACATGACTCAACATTATGGAGGACTGCTTTCCCTAATCTTACTGTTAAGCACAGCACACACTTGTGTGTCCTTTAGGTATGGCTTTATTCCATCCATTTTCTACTTGATTATGCATGTTGTTGGTATGATTCCTGCATCCATATGTGATGCCGTAGAGGTGGCAAGGGCTCCGCGACTTTTGCAATTATTGCTTTATGGCCCTAATTACATCTAGTAGATGCTTTAAGATTAACTCCACTAACCTCTATTTGCCTTTTTATACTGAATTCTTTCTCTTTGGCTCTTCCTTTCTCTTTGTCTTTGTCTTTCTCTTTTTCTTTCCTCCCTCCTTTCCTTTCTCCCTCCTTTCCTCCTTCCCTTCTTCCCTTCCTTCCTTCCTTCCTTCCTAATGGCATCATGAGGACACACAAATCTAAACTCCAAAACTCTTGGTTTTGGTGCTTTGGTGCTGTCCTGTCACCCAAAACAGTGAATTAATTTGCTTTCTTCACCTGTAAAATTGGTGGTCGTCATTTTTTTTTTTTTTTCCTTTATTCCCTTCAATTTAATAGGTCACAGGCTCTGGATTGTACTTCACCAGTGGACAAAGAGAGATATCTGATAAAAATAAATAAACGTGACTGATTTTAATCACCACTATATAGTCCCATTGGAGGTTAATATTAACATTTATTTTCAATGTTTATAAAACAGAACCTTGGACGCACATATAATATAAACAACAAACTATATATTTCAATATGTTTATGAACATGTAGATGTTGCAAGTTGGCCAGGTTGAGTTCAATTGGTTGATAATTTCATTTCTGTTTTGTATAACGGTTTACTGAGGAAAGGTATATTTTAAAAAAATTGCTCTCTCATTAAGCTCCTGGAAGAAACATCTGTCTTATGATGGTCTCAGGTGTCTCGTGTGGTTACTACGATACAGTAAATCATTCAAGGAATGCTTGTTTCTTGAAGGATATGATTTGGACAATCGTATCAACATAAAAACATTTATGTGGTCCAGGTTAGAGGATAGAAGAAAAATAGCTGCTTTTGTCACACGGAGTAGTCCAAATGAAGATTCAAAGATAACAGAAAAGAAAACCAAAACACGTTCTCTCACTTTCAGAAGTTACAATAAAATGTGATTACATAATATGTGTTAGTTACAGTAAGTACAGTCAAGCCCTAGAAACCCAGTGAGTTTATACATGACCATTTCCAACCAGGTCCACAGCTCTAAGAGTAAGCAGAATTCTAAATGGAAGCCAAAACAGGTATTCCTATCCTCAGAGAGAGGTACACAACAATGACTTTCAAAGTTTAACATGGCTAATCTTGCTAATTCTATCAGGTAAAAATGCCTTGACCTTGGGCGATGCCTACTCTGGATGTATCTATTAGTTTAATCTGCATATACAAGCATATACGTAACATGTATACACTTTTAATCATTTGGATTTTGACTTATTTCCTGGTCAAAGAATGATGCATATTTTTGTCTCACTGCAAGTAACTGCAAGTAACAGTTGTAACTGCAAGTAACAGTTGTAACTTGTCATTGACTATTAATGCAAAAGTAATCTAATTAAAATATCCCTCTAATGAATTTAGTGGTGTACTTCCAATAAATAATTTCTGACTGTCTTTATATATGATCATAACGGGGAAAAATCAGTATTTTGTTTCAGATATGCATTTTTCTAGGAAATACATATCTAGCAAATGATTGTAAATGTGTAAGATCAGATGTTAATTCTGAAGGTCAACCTTTTAGGATTGTGATACTGTGTTTACCCAGCAATAAATATTTAATAAATAGTATATATCATTATTGTCATTGGTAAATTATTTTCTATGTATCCATGCCCTATATACATCCCAAATATTAGCTCCTGGCTGATGCAAGGCATCCGATATTTAGAGCTGCCTTGTCTTTCAAGATTCAAGTAAAAATTTGTCTAAAAATCCTACTCGCAGTATCTCTGGGGATTGTCGGTATGGGGCTTGGTCAGACTTACATTTTTCCTGGACCCCTCTGTTCTGCATTTCTTCTAAATCTTTAATTACTTTCATGTCTTACAGCTTTCAGCTATTTTGCTCTCTCTCCCCTGTGTAACCCAGTTATAAAACAAAGCCCCTTTCCTTGATTATTTTAACACACCACAGAGAGAGAGAGTTATGAGCTTGTATGTTAAGAAAATTTGAAGGTTTCGTCTAAGTATTACATACATTTCAAACATTTTCCTAGTGAATATGAGACATTCCTACTGCCATTCTCATCAATGGGAGAATCCCACTAGCCAACTCTTCTTTTGTATCCTCAACAACCACACCTCCTGATATATCCCCAAACCCATCCCCAGAGTCCAGTTTCTTTTCATCTCCAGACCGCTTCCTCTCTTCCTCTTGGCTACCTCTGTAAGTGAAAATCTATTATGCAGAGCTACCTACCTCTTTTTGTAGAACTCTTTTTTTTTTTTTTTAAAGATTTTATTTATTTGACAGAGAGAGACACAGTGAGAGAGGGAACACAAGCAGGGGGAGTGGAAGAGGGAGAAGCAGGCTTCCCACGGAGCAGGGAGCCCGACGCAGGGCTCGATCCCAGGACCCTGGGATCATGACCTGAGCCGAAGGCAGACGCTTAACGACTGAGCCACCCAGGCGCCCCATCTTTTTGTAGAACTCTTAACTGCATTCTAGTAATGTTCGGAGGGCTATCATTACAGAACCAATACAGATCCGTATGTTATTTTGAGAAATAAAATTATCTTTTCCAAGATAATTCTGATGCCATCTTTGAACTAACAGGTTTTTCTCCTCTGATTAGATGTGCATTACCCAAGGTTATACATGCATATGAATGAACTGTGTATGCATATATATTACACTTTCATCTTATTTTTATTCCACCTCTAGCATTTTATCCCTCTATAGTTAATTCCTGCTAAAAAATGTAAATGTTCCGATTTCCCTAAGCTTTATTTAAGTTACTAACTTGGTGATGCTAAAACTCACTCTCAGTCTGTTTTCTCCTTGCACTTAATGATTGAGCATTCTGCTGACACTTCTCACCACTCTGTCCTTCCTTAATCCTCTTGGCTCAGTCTCCATTGTGCCCCTCTGCTGAAGGGGGACTCACTAATTCTCTTCTTCTGGGAAAATCCTTTGTTTCTTTTTCCTCTCTATGAACATTCTTTTCATTTTGAAGCTCTTTCCCCCCTTGAGTTTTGCTAGTATCTGGCACCAGCGGTTATTCCCCGCTTGATACCAATTTCTTACGTTTTACCACCCATGCTTTTCCTCGTGCTTTCTGTGATTTCATTCTCTAACATTCTTCTACCTTTATTCTCACTCATAAATAACTCATCCATTTGTTTTGGTCCAACTACCACCTCTAGACAAGGGTTTCCCAGATCTACAACGCCAGTCTCACCATCCAAGATGACCAGTTTCTATCTTTACCTTTTCCTCTGCACATGGCAAATGATGACAACATATCAGATATGATCTTTATAAAGAACAATCCTTCTAGACGGCAAACTCCATGGGGCAAGGAGTATATTTTCTCCATACTTTTTAAACCTTATTACATCAAGTACATTGATGGGTATCCAACAGGTGTTAAATGACAGGTCAGCTATAGAACTAAGCAAAATGTACTCTAATGGTGAGTCATTAAGAAAGTCACACAGTCTTTCCTCCTATAGCTTGCTACTCTCTCCCTGATGTATCCTCCCCCCACCCCGGCTTTTAAAGCTCAATTATTAATATGAAATAAATGAACAGTCAGGGAAGAAGAAATACTAAAAATCACTATTCATTCTGAAGCCCACCCAAGCTGAGCAATGGAGAGGTGACACTCTGCATCAGCCAGCATATCTTTAATTTCTCCCTGCTCCAGCTCCTATTATCTCTCTCCTGCCACAGCTGCATGCGGCTATTGTCAGTGGTAAAGATGAGACATCTCTAATTAGAGGGCAGGGTAAATTGCTTTTATCTACTTTTAACATGCTTTTACATGGCACCTGGTACACAAGCCTTAGCTAGGCAGCCATAATTTGAAAAGCAAATGAATGCTCAGAGAAATACGATACGTTTTTAAAAGAAAATTAAATATATAGAGTCGCAAAATCAACATGCTGGAGACTGCAGGGTTTTAGAGCTGTCAGAGGCTTGTACACTTATGTATTATAGTGAATTAAAATAAGCAGTCAGGGTCCATGTACCCTGCAGAGTCCAGTGGCCCTGTCTTTCTTTTTCTGTTGGGAATAAATGGTGAGATTTAAAGTCTAGAAAAATTATCAGTGCAAGAAGCAGATGGATGAAATGGTGAATGAGCTAGAGTGATGATGGTTAATCTTAAGTAACATTTTTTTGGATATGTGCCTCTCTTAAAGTTATCTCCTTGGTGGTCTAGAAGAGATTTTTAGGTGAAAGAGGAAGAATTCAACAGAATCTTTTTTTACTTATATACATCTAATCACCTTCATAATAAATAAATCTATTATGTGTGAGTTTCTGTTTCTGGTTTTAGATTCAATTTTTATTTCTTTAGTATTTCAGAACATTTTCAACAACCAGGCAATTTATCAGCTTTTGAAAAAATAAAACAAAGAGATTTCAACCACAGTTAGAGCCATGGTGTGTTGGACAGGAATGCCATTCAATAAAAATACCTGACATTTATTATTGGTTAGAATACAGATCCTATAGTTTGGGAGTCTGCATCTTATACAAACTCCACAGGCTCCTCTCCTTCTGATCATTATCAGCAAAAATGCATCAAGTGTTTCCCTTCAACAGCATCATGGAGATCACGTGCTCTGCCCTCTGTGCCATCATTCTAGCCCTGCCTCATGCATAAGTTCTATTACTGCTACAGGAGCTAGGGTATTGCCCTCCGAACTTTGGCTCCTTATTTCCTTGGAGATTCCCTGATTACCGACTATAACGTCCAGGCTGTAAAAACCAGCAGCTCTAAATAATAACTGGGCTACAGTGTTTATTTATCGCTGCCTTGGAACAGAAAAACAACCAGAGTCCTTTAGTGCATTGGGTAAAAAGGACTTTCAGCTAAGAGAACTGTAAACACAGTGGTTCTGGCAGGGGAACTGCCTGATTAGGGATCCCTAGTTTCTTCAATTCCCATATGTAGGCATCTATATGCATACAGAGCTTGTGAATTTCTTTTATTTTTAATATAAGTGAGAGGTTATATTTTAAAAGGCTAAAGTAAGAGGCATATTGTAGAAGTTATCTCTAATTTAACTAATTGAGCCACATGCAAGATTAGAACCTGTGCTTTCACTGTATTAAATACTACTTAGACTATCTTGATTTCTATTTTACTCTTTGTAGTAGTCATTAGCATGGTTGGTTAGAGAGTTCTCTACCTTCCATGCACAAGTCAGGATTGCACTTTCTGGCCCTTCCATCAATGGGTATGCCCATGTGACTATTTCTGACCAGTGATGCATGAGCAGAAATGGCAGTTAATGGCTGATGTGAGACCTTCTGGAGCTCTCTCCCTCTTTCTGCCTAGGCAACCAATAATGTTCAAGATGGTGACTGATCCATCAGTTTGGATCTGGGAGTGAAAACCAAGGTGAAGAATTCAGAACAGCTGTGTTTGTCACATCATATAAACAAGAAACGGAGTTTGCTGTTTTAAACCACTGAGGCTTGAGTGCTTTTTGTTATTACAACATTATTTTGCCCACACTGATAACTACACTATTGTTACTCATTTCACACTCTTAGTGTGGTTCCACCTGCTGTACTTTTAATTTATCTCCCTCAACACACTTTGATTATAGTACTTAACAACTAAATTATATTTATTCCCTTCTTTATTGGTTTACAATTTTCTTGAGGACAGAGGCCTCTCACTCATCTTTATCTTTCCAGCCCTTAGTATATTGCTGCTATTCCGTAGATGCTCAACCCTGGATTTGAACTGAATTCAATTTATCCTGTGTCGATGTTTCATCTCTGTGTTCAAATGGTGAATGAGCTGGAAGTGGCAGTTAATTTTAAGGAACATTTTTTTGGATATGTACCTCTCCTAAAGTTCAAAAAGGCAAAAATGATAGAGTCAGTCTGATGTAATAGAATATACATTAAATTTAGCAGGTTTGGCTTTAACTTCTGATTCTAGCTGGGTGACATCCAATAATTCGTTTTGGAAAATATTTATTAGTTGTCCACTTATGCTATGCCAAACAATATTCTAGACCCTGAAAATACTAAGAGTAATAAGTGCTCCTGAAGAATTAACAAGGTCATGGCAGGTCACATGAGTTAGATTTGTATCCTCTAATAAATTGGACAATAATATCAACTTTACTTAATAGATGTGTTGTAAGATTTGAAAGAAATAATATAAGAGCTTTATAAATTTCAAATCATTTTATAAATGTAAACATGATATTTTATTTTAAAATTTTGAATATAATACTTGTTTACTAATAATTATTCATGTAGATATGTTTAATAGTGCACCATTCTATGTATGAGATGACTCATTTCAACGTGACTAATCTGGCCCATGAGGGAATAACTTTAAAGCTATTATAAAATTTTAGATTAGTGTTTTAGTTTGGAAGAGGATGCATATGTAAAAGAAAAACAAGAGCCACAAATATACCTTTAGTTTGGCAGAAAGCAAGTTCTAATTTCTAATTTTAAAAAAGCCAACTGTTTTCTGGAAATAGGAATTAAGTAATTAAAAGTGGTTAAGGGGTAGGAAGGGAGGCAATGATTGGGCCTACCAGGTGACATAAATTGTAACCCCTGGTTATAAAATGATTGATACAAATGCATATAATTCATTCAAAGGAGAAACACTTTGTGATTTTTGAATATAAAGAAACAATATATATTCAAAGACAAATTTGTGCTTAATGTGCCAGAGTCAACTAATATATACATAAACACCTGCCAAAAAACTACCTTAAGTTTTCTGAGCAGTGGATTTAATGGCGCATTGCCTAAACCATAGTTTATTTCATAATATCTCAGTGGCAGGAATGAGGCTGCCTCACAGGCTCCTAGAGAAATATGCATGCTCTATTTGATGTAGCAAATACATCAATTTATTTATTGTGCTTTTTAGATAGGTCATCAATAACTACTTTTGGGATTTACTCATTTATTCATTAATTTGTTTATTCAAAGACATGTTAATTGTCTCATTCTGTTCCAAATGTTGTGTTGGGCCCTGTAAAGACAAACGTGAGTTTCACATAGTTTCTGCCCTCAAAGAGCTCATGACGTTTTGCAAAGGTTACTGTTTTGTACAAAGACATATATTAGGTTGAACTTTGTGAAATTGCTACAGTCATGATAAAATTAAAAAAAAAAAAAACACCCTGTAAAATGAAGACTTAGCTCTTAAGAAGACTAAAAATCTAGTTGGATACAAATGAAACAACTAGGTAAGTGTGTGACTTCTCCATACTTCTTAAATCTTGTTATAAGTAATAAATTGACCACAATTTAATAGCACAGCAGTATTTTCTGTGCTTATGCATATTCTGCATAGCAGGGCTAATATGTCAGAGGGTGTAAAATGTCCTGCAAAAGAAACAGGTATCTCCAATAACACATGTAAATTCACAGGAGAATTTGGAAACCTTGACCTGATAATGAGATTTTAAAAAATCTTCCTTTTCTCTGAGACAGGTAGTCAGCAATACAGCTTAGCCTGAACTCTACAGATAGAAGAAACTGCTATGGGTTTGGCGGTGACAGTGTGAACTGACTGTCTTTGTTATGTGAAGACTGGGCTAGAGGTGGCAGGGAGCCAGGCAGGGCCATAGTCCACTATAAGATTCCAGGACAAGGGAACTTTCCAGAACGCTCGGTGAGACGCGGAGGAGTGGTGGCTGCCCGAGCTGCGCCCAGCAACGCGCTCCTTCCCGCTCCCCCACACCGGCCTCCGCCCTCTCACCGGCTGTAGAAAATGGTGAAAGAAACCACTTACTATGATGTTTTGGGGGTCAAACCCAATGCCACCCAAGAGGAATTGAAAAAGGCCTACAGGAAACGGGCCTTGAAGTACCACCCTGATAAGAATCCAAATGAAGGAGAGAAGTTTAAACAGATTTCTCAAGCTTAGGAAGTACTCTCTGAGGCAAAGAAAAGGGAATTATATGACAAAGGAGGAGAACAGGCAATTAAAGAAGGTGGAGCTGGTGGTGGTTTTGGCTCCCCCATGGACATCTTTGATATGTTTTTTGGAGGAGGAGGAAGAATGCAGAGAGAAAGGATAGGTAAAAATGTTGTGCATCAGCTCTCAGTAACCTTAGAAGATTTATATAACGGTGCAACATGAAAACTAGCTCTGCAAAAGAATGTGATTTGCGATAAATGTGAAGGCCGAGGTGGTAAGAAAGGAGCAGTCAAATGTTGTCTCAATTGCCGAGGTACTGGAATGCAAATAAGAATTGATCAGATAGGACCTGGAATGGTTCAGCAAATTCAATCTGTGTGCATGGAGTGCCAGGGCCATGGGGAATGGATCAGTCCCAAAGATGGATGTAAAAGCTGCAATGGGAGGAAGATAGTTCGAGAGAAGAAGATTCTAGAAGTTCATATTGACAAAGGCATGAAGGATGGCCAGAAGATAACATTCCATGGTGAAGGAGACCAAGAACCAGGACTGGAACCAGGAGATGTTATCATTGTTTTAGATCTGAAGGACCACGCTGTTTTTACTCGGCAAGAAGACCTTTTCATGTGTATGGACATACAGCTGGTTGAAACACTGTGCGGCTTTCAAAAGCCAATATCTACTCTTGACAACTGAACCATCATCATCACCTCTCACCCAAGTCAAATTGTCAAGCATGTAGATATCAAGTGTGTGCTAAATGAAGGCATGCCAATTTATCGTAGACCATGTGAGAAGGGTCGCCTAATCATCGAATTTAGGGGTGGTGTTCAGTGTCAGACCTCTTAATGGGGCCAGTGGATAACACTACTGGCATTTTATATGCAGTAGTGAATGAGTGAAGCACTATAATCATAGCTCACTACTTGCTATTGTTTTTGTTTTAATATTCAACTATAGTAGTGTTTTAAAAGTTAAATGAAGAATAAACTCAAATATAAAAGCTCAAAAAAAAAAAAAAAAAAAAGATTCCAGGACAAGTTGGGGGCAATTGCTGCTGCCTTCCATTTCATTCTGTCTCCATGTACAACAGCCTTTTAGATGAAATGGATCTGATCTTCCTTCAGCTCTCTGTGTGAGTCCTGACTGGCCTGGGCTATTAGGGCAGCCTTCCTTACCTTCTCAGTTACTGATTCAGGGGGCGCCTGGGTGGCTCAGTTGGTTAAGCGTCTGTCTTCGGCTCAGGTCATGATCTGGGGTCCTGGGATCAAGCCCCACATTGGGCTCCCTGCTCAGCGGGGAGTCTGCTTCTCCCTCTCCCTCTGCCTCCTTCCCCCTGCTCATGCTCTCTCTCTCTTTAATAAATAAATAAAATCTTTTTTAAAAAAAAAGGTTACTGATTCAGGAATGAGCTTGTAAGCCAGGCCTAACCCAATCAGTCACAGTATCCTCCTAGTGATAGGGTTTGGTTCAGGGAAGGGCATATGATCTGAATTGCTCTAATCTGAGAGTTGCACTGGACTCCTGTTTGGTGGTTAGAGAAAAAGAAGGTATCTCTCTCCTCGAATGTGAACCAAAAAGCACATACCTCTGAACTCTACTAGTAGCCATCTTGTGACAAGGGAGAAACCATTTTATAAGCAACAGAGTGAGGGTAGAGGCAAGAGAATGACAAGGTGATGAAGCCAAAGACCTGTGATGCTGTGAACTCTTATTTTTTTTTCCACCACCCCCTAACGTCAATAAAGTCCTGTTAATTCAGTAGTGTTATCATGAATTAGAGACAGGCCTAAATGGACCTGGGACAGCAAAGATGGTGTCGCCTCCCCACAGCTGCTATCACCAATAAAACAACTATGCTCACCAGGAGGGTCATTAATTGTAGAGAGTTACCTGATGAGACAGCTGGAGGGGAAGAAGGAGAGACTGCCCCCAACAAGTGTGTAGCCAAACCCTAGGAAACTCTCAGAATTATCTGGACAACACTTAGTGAACAAAGTTAGTGGGGCACTTGCCATTATACAATGGGCTACTTCAAGATATTATTGTTGAGAGAAATTGATTTTCAATCCATTATCTCAGGTGTGCAATCATATGTAATCTGTGTACTTTCTATAACTCAATCTAATTTGTGTCTTCCTCCTGGAAACTTAATGCAGTCAATTCTAGAATTTCTTATTTAAATCACTGAAGGATTTTTCCTCTTATATAAATCCTTCCTCACTAAGTGTTAGAATCTCTTTATGATATTTTACAGCTCTTCTCTTTAAGATTACTTTACAATATGTAGCAATTTTTTTTTAACCCAGCATTGTGGAGTAGAGAACAAAGAGATCATAGGTTGGTATGATCCTCAGGTATGGCCATTTCCCATCTGGATTCTGGTGACATGATTGCTCTCTGTAAGCCTCCACTCACTGGTACCCACACTCTACCCCTTGGTCATGGTACTAAAACCCCAGATATGGCCTTTCAGCTTCTTTCATGCTTCCTAGCCTTTTCTTCTCTTCTCCTCTCTCTTTTTCCTCTCCCCACCAAGACCAGAGAGTATTAGAGTTTAGTTTTGTATTTTTCCTCTCTATGCCATAGTAAAAATAAAACGGGTTATGAACATTCTTTTTTCTCCAAATCCATGGCTTATACAACAATTTGGGCTTTGTGTCCTAGAAAGATGACAGTTAATTTCATTTGTCTTCCTTTGCATTTGCCTGTGTCTCACTTCTCTATGGTGCTGGAGTCCAAGGTCTAGTTTACGAGAGAGAGAGAGAGTATGTGTGTGTGTGTGTATTATTTGGGATGGAGGTGAAAAGGTATTTCAGGGATTAATAAACATCCTTGGTAAATATTATACCACTGCAGCCTATACAGTGGTGGTAAAATATTTACAAAATGCACATTAGTGTGAAAATGCATGGCATAGAGATAAATGTCCTAGAATGTCAGAGAAAAGGAGGAGTTCAGTGAAAGCCAGGGAATCAGGGAAGTTTTCATAGAGGACATGGGAATTCAGTGAAATTACAATAGACATATCTAATGTGTCAGGGAATTCTAAGATAGAAGAGCAATAGAAGCAAAAACACAGACGAGGGAATAAATAAATGTGCCCGTGGAAAAGTTAGAAAGTTCACATGAGTCTTTTGCTGATATTTGGTGGATGGAATCAAGAAAGCATATATGTGGTTGAGTTGGGCTATAAAAGATCCTGAAAATGAGGCATATTGGTCTAGATTTTATGAAGTAGACACTTGGCATGTACTTGAAAAGTTTATTATGTAATTACAGCTGTCTTTTAAAGAATGAGTACATGGTGTTTAGTGACTTGCTCTCCAGTGAGTACATCAATTAAAAAAAAAAAAAATTAGGCAAAGAATTAAAGAAATGGCAGAAACGTGGGAAAGTTACCCAAGCCTCTGCAACAGACATAACTTAGTCCAGCTTCTGGTCGGCAAGGACCAAAGTGAACTTGATGTCTGTGTGTTCTGGGTCAATATTGCATTATTACAATTAACTCTGACTCTTCTTTAGATCAGTCATCCAATGGCCAAAAGTTAGAAATGTTCCCAAACCTTTCTTCAATGGACCCCGCCAATTCCTGTATTAGAGGCACTTTATGCTACACATGTACACTATGAGTAACTGTCCTTCTAGAAGTATAAGTTGTTTGCTGTTCTTACCAGGTAGCCCTTACAACAAAAACATTTTTCACTAATTATTTCAATTTTTAAAATTAATATTAAATTTATTAAAAGTATAAGCTCATAAGCCTAGTTCTTCCTTGACCTGTTAAATTCAAATTATATAATAAAATTTAAGAGCTACTGCATTAGAATTAACACTAAGGTAGTTAAGGCTGATCTCAAATTTTGAAAAATGACCATGTTCCAAAGTGAGGTTTTAGATAGGATGTAAACTATATCATGTTACTGTATTTTAACAATCACTGTTAAGAGGGCTTTTTAACTTGAGTAATTCATTTTACTTAGACATTTTGAGCTGCCTTAATAAATTCAATTTTTTAATTTCCTTGTTAAGTATTTCACATTTTTTGATTAACAAATAAAATTTACCTGAGTAGTTAAGTAATGCTTGTAGAACTAATACATTAAATTTATGGATATGGTGAGTCTGAAGTTATCTTAAATGTTCCGGTACTCTTTAACTTATAGATTCTCATAACTTTCAAATAAAAATGGCAACCAGACACCATCACTCAATCACATGTTTAGAATTAAATCTGTTAGGCTAAATTCTCTTAAGTATTACAAGTTCTTAAGTTATCAAAAATACATAGATCACTCCTAATCACAAAATATTGAGTTTATGAGTTTGACTTGGTTCCTCATTTCTCCACTTAATTCTACCTTTATTCCAGAGTTAAAAAATATTCACTCAGGAAACCAATTGTGTCATTCCAAATAATTTGGAGTTCCTTTTCCAGACAAACTCTTAAAGTTGCCTTCTCAGTTAGTCTTGTTGTTTTTCAACCAGAGATTGTGGCCAATGTGAGAACTGGGGATGCAGATTTCTGAGGATATTATCCTCAAGATCAGAAAGACAAACTGAGCTGCAAATGAAGAGGTCTCTGGCATTGGGTCTATAGTAAAGTTGCACTTCGCTAAATTCTTTTTATTTAGAAAAGCTGGCAATCCACCCTGAAATTAACTAACTTCCTTTATACTGCAGGTTTTTTTTTTTTTTAATTTCTTTGGCTCTTTTAAGATATTAAGTGACATCAGATTGGATTTAGCATTTTTCCTTTTACTTTTCTGGCTCCATATCATACTTTCTAAGATCATTCTAACATTCAAACGACAATACCAAATGGTGAAATGTTGTCTAAGCAAAGTGTAAGAGAAAAATCTGCCCTCATTTTATATTCCTTTAATATACCCATAAACCCGTTACACATTATGCTCTGTTGAAATTCAATGTATCTTGAGAATATTCTGGTGAACAAAAAATAGTTCTTGTCCTCAAGGAATATAAGTCAAGTTAGGGAAATAGACAAGCAAAGAAAAAATTGCAAAGCCTTGTTTAAGTGCTAGCTCTGGAACTAATGGGAAAGAAGACTGAATATTATCTCCGAATAATCAAGGAATTCTTTCCAGAGGAAACACTTTGGTGGTTGCATTAACCCTTCAAATCACTTTAAGGCTTTCTATTGGAGTAGTGCTGAAGAGTAGCTCTCAGAGTGCAGTCTCCGACTGGAAACAACATCAGCATCATCTGGAAACTTGTTAGAAATACCAGCTCATCACCCCACCTACTGAAACAGAAACTCTTAGGTGGGTCCCTGCAATCTGTATTTAATAAGTTCTCCAGGTGATTCTGATGCACACTGGAGTTTAGGAACTACTACATTAAGAATACCACTAAGATAGGTACAGTTGATTACAAATTATGTGCATCTGAGAATGACCATGTTCAAAAGTGAGGTTATATATGGGATGTAAACACTGAAGAGTTTTATATACAGCTGATTCCTTAGTGAAGACCACTAATTCTGGTTTTGGATACTGAACTTCACTATAAACTAATGTTTAAAAAAATGGTGCCATATTTCTCAAATGATAACTGGTCAAATATTGCATTTAAGCATCTTCAAGTGATTCTGAACTTGAGTGACTCTAGATCACCTGTTATAGGACTACCAACAAAAAGATGAAAAACTGATGAACAAAGACCTTTGAGTTACGTATCTTATAGCAAGTTTAGTCCCGAAAAGCACAGAGTGAAAAGTAAGCAAAAAAAGTTACTAGTCTACTGGATGGTTTTCTATTGGGAAAAAATAAACAGAGGTAGGATGAGCAGACTTTCAACAGGACAGTAATTCATTCAGTGCAAAATTACTCTAAGCGAATCCTACTTTAAATACCTAAAAAGTACTGATAAATGAAAGCACCAAAGAAACTAAAAAGAAGACACAACATGCACAAAATTCTACCCTTAGCACTTTCTGACATGTTTAACAAATTCCAAATCCATCAAGATCAAGATCTTTGATACAAAGTGCCTTCTCTCCCCTTCTCCATCTCCAGAGAACCAGAAAAACAATAGTTCTAAGATGTACCACAAGAGACCACATTAGATGAAAGAAATAGCTTGCCCCCCAATTGCCAGACACAAGATGGTCATGTTGAGAAATGATTTCCCCAAATAATGCCCCATCCTTAAGAATAAGACAGGAGTTTGGCAATCAGCTATTCCCAATCAAATCTACATTTATTCAGTGAGGTAAAGAAAGTTATTCAGAAATTTGGGGGAAAAGTTGTAAAAACTCCTATTTTGGCATAAGTGATTAAAAAACAAAATTTCAAAGCCCATTTATGATTTGTAATAACCCAAAAAGGGTGAGTTTGGTTTCTAAAGCTAATTCCCCTTTTTACCAGAAAATCTTAATGTTTATGGATTAAGACAATGTCATTCTTATTACAATTAAAATTACCTTCCTGAGACATCCCCAAATATCCACTTATGTGTCAAGTACTTGTATTACTAATAGATTTCCTGGTCAAATCAATATGCATACAAAGCTACATGGAAGTAGTCCAGTGTAGAAAGATAAAGAAGCCCCTGTGCAAGTTAAGAACAAGAGCTTCCCTGGGTTTCAGCAAGAATGTTTACAGGTTGAAAGAAGAAAGTAGTTTCTACTCTCTTCCAATGAGCAATATTACTATGGCAATTGCTGTCTCTGTAAAGACTGGAAGAGGTGCCTACTTTCTCAAATGTGAAGACACAAACACAAGATCTTAATAATTACAAATAATGAAGGAAACGTGACACCACCAAAGAAGCTAATAAACCTTCAATGACCTAACAGAATGGAGATCCATGAACTATCTGACAGAGAATTCAGAATGATACTCTTTTTTTTGTTTTGTTTTGATTTGATTTGATTTGATTTGATTATGTTAATCACCATACAATACATCATTAGTTTTTGATGGATTGATCCACGATTCATTGTTTTTGGATAACACCCAGTACTCCATGCAGTACGTGCCCTCCTTAATACCCATCACCGGGCTAACCCATCCCCCCACTCCCTCCCTTCTAAAACCCTCAGTTTGTTGCTCAGAGTCCATAGTTTCTCATGGTTCATCTCTCCCTCTGATTCCCCCCACCCCTTGACTGGAGGAGATTATGCTAAGTGAAATAAGTCAAGCAGAGAGTCAATTATCATATGGTTTCACTTATTTGTCGAACATAAGGAATAGCATGGAAGACATTAGCTGAATGATACTCTTAAAGAAATTCAGTGAACTAAAAGAAAACACAGATGATTAAATGGAATTAGGAAAACAATGTATGAGCAAAATGAGAAGTTTAACAAAAAAATAGAAACCATTTAAAAAGAAAATCCAAATAAAAATTCTAGATTTGAAGAATATAATGACTGAAGAGTTCAATAGAGAGCTTCAAGAGAAGACTCAACTAAGCAAAGGAAAGAATTAGTGAACTAGAATACAGATCTTTGCAATCATACATTCAGAGGACTGAAAAGAAAAAACAATGAAAACAAGTAAAGAGACCTATGTGAAAGATGTGATACCATTAGGAGAAACAATCTATGTGTTACTAGAGTCCTAGAAGAAGAAAGGGAAAAAGGGACAGAAAGCTTATTTAATGAACTAATGTCTGAAAAGTTCCCATGTCTGGGGAGAGATCTGGACACTCAGGTTCATTAAGGTAATAAGTTATCCCAAAATTTCAACCCAAAACAATCTTATCCAAGACATATTAAAATAAAACTTTCCAAAATCGAAGACAAAGAAAGAATTTTAAAAGCAGTAAGAGAAAAAAGAATCTTTACGTATAAGAACCTGAATAGGCCATCAGAGGATTTCTCAGAAATCTTGTAGTATAGGACAAAGTAGAATTATATACTCAAAATGCTGAAATAGAACAAAAGCCAACCAAGAATACTTTACCTATCAAAGCTGTCCTTCAAATATGAAAGAGAAATAAAGACTTTCAAAAGCAAACAAAAGTGGAGGTTCAAACCCACTATACCTGCATTACCAGCAATGCCAAAAGGAGTTCTTCAAGCAGAAATAAAAAGACAATAGTTAATAATATGAAAATATAAAACATACTACTAAAGTTAAGTGTAAGGTGAAATTAAGAATATTCCAATTCTATAATATGTAACATTATCTAGGATAGGTCATATGTTAGGTCACAAAATAAGTCTTAGCAAATGTGAGAAGATTAAAAGCATGCCAAGTGTCTTTTCCAACCACAGTGATATAAAACTAGAAAGCAATAATAGGAGTTAAACTGAAAATTCACAAGTATGTGGAAATTAAACAACATACTCCTGAACAACCAATGAGTCAAAGAAGAAATCAAAAGAAAATATTTTAAAAATCTTAAGACAAATGAAAATGGAAACATAACATACCAAAATATATGGGATGCAGCACAGGCAGTTCTAAGAGGGATGTTTTTAGTGATAAATGCCTACATTAAGGAAAAAAGAAAGATCTCAAACAAACAACCTAAATTTACACCAAGAAACTAGAAAAACAAAAATGAAAAAGAAAAAGATAACAAAGATCAAAGCAGAAAGAAATAGAAAATAGGAAAACAGTAGAAAAGATCAACAAAGCTAAGAGTTGTTTTTTGAAAAGATAAATAAAACTGACAAACTTTTAGCTTGACTTACCAAGAAAAAAGACAAAGGACACAAATAAATAAAAT
This sequence comes from Phoca vitulina, assembly GCF_004348235.1. Lineage (NCBI taxonomy): Eukaryota > Metazoa > Chordata > Mammalia > Carnivora > Phocidae > Phoca > Phoca vitulina. Next base: position 39,525,908 of record NW_022589728.1, read on the forward strand.
CAGAAGTGAAAAAGGAGAGTTTATAACTGACTCCACATAATACAAAAGATAAGAGACTTACGAATAATGATAAAATTAGATATCCTAGGAGAAATGGATAAATTTCTAAAAACAACAACCCACCAATAGTGAGTCATAAAGAAATAGAAAATTTGAACAGATCAATAATGATTTAGGAGATTGAATCAATAATCAAAAATCTCCCAACAAAGTAAACCCAGGACCAGATGGTTTCACCAGTGAATTCTACAAAACATTTAAAGAATAAATTCCAAGGCTTCTCAAACTCTTCCAAAAAATTGGAGAGGATGATATACTCTCAAATTTATTTTACAAGACCAGCTTTACTCTGATACCAAAGCCAGAGAAAGACACCAGAAAAAAGAAAACTATAGGCCAATATTCCTGATGAATATTGATGTAAAAGTTGTCAAAAAATTGGTATTCAACAGCACAAAACAGAATTCAAAAGCACATTAAAAGGATCATAAACCATGCTCAGTGGAATTAATCTCTGGGATGCAAGAATGGTTCAACATATGTAAATCAATAAATGTGATACACCACATTAATAGAATAAAAGGTTAAAATGTCATGATCATCTCAATAGGGGCAAGAAAAGCATTTGGCAAAATTTAACATCCATTAATGATAAAAACTCTCAATAATTGGCTAAGGAACGTACCTAGATATAGTAAAGTAGATATATATGACAAACCCACAGCTAACATCATACTCAATGATGAAAGGTTTAAACCTTTTCCTCTAAGATCAAGAAGAAGGCAAGGATGTGTAATCTCACCACTCCTATTCAACATAGTACTGGAAGTCCTAGCCAGAGCAATTAGACAAGAAAAAAAAAAAAGCATCCAAATAAAAAAAAGTAAAATTGTCTCTCTACATGATATGATTTTATGTACACAAATCCTAAAAAAATTCCATTAAAGAACTATTTGAATTGATCAACAAATTCAATGAAGTTGCAGGATATAAAATCAAAATACAAAAATTAGTTGCATTTCTATACATCAAAAATGAACTATCAGAAAGAGAAATAGAAAACAAAGGGAGCCTGGGTGGCTCAGTCTGTTAAGCATCTGTCTTTGGCTCAGGTCATGATCCCAGGGTCCTGGTATTGAGACCCACATCAGGCTCCCTGCTCAGTGGAGCATCTGCTTCTCCCTCTCCCTCTGCTCCTCCCCACCACTCATACTCGTGCTCTCTCTCTCAAATAAATAAAAATTAAAAAAATATTTATTTATTTTTAAAAATATTTTATTTATTTGTCAGAGAGAAAGAGAGCACAAGCAGGGGGGGTGGCAGGTAAAGGGAGAAGCAGGTTCCCTGCTAAGCAAGGAGCCTGATGTGGGGCTTGAACCCAGGATCCTGGGATCATGACCTGAACCAAAGGCAGATGCTTAACCAACTGAGCTACCCAGGTGTCCCCAAAATAAAAATATTTAAAATAAAAAAAAATTCTACTTACAATAACATCAAAAATAATAAAATTACTTAGGAATAAATTTAACAAGAGGGGTGAAAGATGTATACACTGAAAATTACAAGACATTGATAAAAGAAATCGAGGAAGACAAAAATAAATTGAAAGATATCCTGTGTTCATGGATTAGACAAATATTGTTTAAACGTCCATACTACCCAAGGCCACCTATAAATTCAGTACAAGCCCTATCAAAATTTCAAGTCATTTTTGGAGAAATTGAAAAAACAATCTTAAAATTTGTATGGAACCACAAAAGACCCTGAATAGCCAAAGTAATCCTGAGAAAGAAGAATAAAATGGGAGCCATCATAATTCCTGATTTCAAACTTTATTGAAATGTGATAGTAATCAAAACAGTATGGTGTTGGCATAAAAACAAACATAGACCAATGGAAAAGAACTGACAGTCCAGAAAAAAAAAAAATCTATGCATATACAACTGATATTTGACAAGGGATCCAAGAACACCCAAGGACAGCCTCTTCAATAAATTATGCTGGGAAAACTGGATATTCACATGCAAAAGAATGAGGGCATTATACTGGGTGAAATAAGTCAGACAGAGAAAGACAAATACTGTATATTCTCACCTATATATGGAATCTAAATACGTTGAACTCATAGAAATAGAGGGGCAGTTGCCAGGGGCAGGAGGGTGGGGAAATGGAAGATGTTGGTCAAAGGGTACAAACTTCCAGCTATAAGATGAAGAAGTTCTGGGAATGTAATGTAAAGTATAGTAACTAAAACATTGTACTATATATTTGAAAGTTAAGAGAGTAGTTCTTAAATGCTATTGCCACAAAAAAAGAAAAAGGTGGTTGTATGAGGGGATAGAGATATTAGCTGACTTTATTGTGGTGATCATTTTGCAGTATATCCATGTATGCAAAATCACTATATTGCAAACCTTAAGTTGACATTTATGACAATAATATCTCAGTAAAGCTGGAAAAAATTATTAATATGACAATGTTTAGATGGGATGGTTTTAATGTGTGATAAAATTTGAAATGTTTAATAATATTTACCAAAGTTCAGAATTTGACATCCATTTTGTTTCATTGGGAAATGTGGAACATAGTCCTTGATTTAGTGAACGAACATTGGGTTGTTTCTTCCTTTAAGAGTTATGTCAGGGGGGATAAGAAAAGAATAGGGGGTGCCTGGGTGACTCAGTCGGTTAAGCGTCTGCCTTTGCCTCAGGTCATGATCTTGTGGTCTTGGGATCAAGCCCTGCTTCTCCCTCTACCTCTACCCCTCCTCCCCCTTGTGCTCTCTCTCTCACCACCTCAAAAAATAAAATCTTTTTTAAAAAGAAAAGAATAGAGCAAAATTTTGTTTCAGTCTTAAAGGTACAAAAGAGGGGGCATTATAAAACTCACTTAATAAACCTTGTTTAGATTGCAACTGAATAACTTTTCCAATATAGTTAAGGCACATAGGCACACCCAAGAGCAAAGAGGATATTTTTATCAGTGAACAGGAAAATCACTTCTATGCTGTGAATTGATAATTCTCCCTCTCATAAAATCTAACACCAAAAAATATATTAGATAAACACAGTATATTAATTTCTAACATAGACCACATAAAACATATTCGATCATGTTCTGGTTTATATACAATATATTATGACACGAACTGTAGGAACTAAAGAAGTTAGTCTATAATAATAAATGGTATTGCTATTTAAGTTCTAGCGCCTAATCTGTAGCAGTGAATTAGCTCTATGATGGACAGTAAATAATGAAACTTGCTATTGCTCCTACAGTGATATTTTAATAAACACCATAAGGGTAGATGTCCAAACTAAAACAGTCTGTGTGAAAGTTATTGAATGACATCTTATTCAAACCTGTTTGGGGCAAGATAGAAAATATGCCAGATTTCTTCACATGCATCTCTCATATGGAATTATTTCCCATAGAAAGCTGCCACTCCCAAAGTAAAACATTCCTTTGCCAGTTGGTCCTCTTTCTAGAATAGCAAGGCTACTTCAAATCTTACCGCACCCTAAATAATGGATCTCTGTAGTTTGCACAAGCTAATTCCCAGTGCAGTCTGAGCTTCCAGCTCTTCACATCCATAAACTGAAAATTAACAGCAATTTTTCATTATGACACTGGGACTCCAACTGTGCTCATAAGTGTTTCAGAAAAAATACAGCATGATATGATTTCCATACATACACATATTTTTTGAGATTTCAAGTACAGCATTTTTCAGACCCACTTATGTAAATACAATGATACTCTAATAGAGGGGGAATTATCATTATATTTCATTTTAAATGTTTAAGAAAGAAAAACCTCATAGCACAAATCTGAACTAGCACATTGTTTTCTTGATTTACAGGGTTTGAAGAGATACTGAATGAATAGCCCTCCCTAAAGCAATATTTCATGTACTTTCTATAGGTCTGTGAAATTTCTATAATGCAGCAAAATAAGCCTTGCCTCAGGTTTAATGTCTTCTGTTTATTAGCAGAATACTGTGCACCTGCTCAAGACACCTGCACACTTTAACTTAGCATTTTAAACCAAATTCAATCAAGTATGCATTAGCACACTGACTCACCATCTAGTACATTAAGGATTTAGGGTTCAATTCATAAATTGCTTAGCAAGATGGATGTCCCCTCTCTCCTGCCTGCTTGTTGCTCCCCCAGTTCCACACCCCACGCAGAGGATTATCTATCACAGTAGAACAGTAGCTTTATCCTTACTGTCAAGTGGAATTAGGCGGTTATTTAACTCTTAGAGGCAAATCCATAAGACTCATGGTCTGTTGTTCATGAGACAACAGGAATTTTATTTGTGATTATAAATAGGCATATTTTCAAAAGGAAATGTCCATCAATCATGAGAACATGAACCTTGTACATGACAATTTTTCTTTTCATTTGTAACAGCAGCTGCCAAGTCTGTTTCCTATAAGTAGCAGAAAAAAACTGGAAGCCCTTTTTATTTTTGTCTAAGTTCAGGTTTATTGTCATTGTTGTGTGCTTTCTCAAAATGTGTGTATCTATTTTTCAAGTAAAATATGACACATTAGTAAAATATGGTATTTCTTATTTGAATACATTCTCTCACTTCTCTTCTTGCGTCTGCGAACACTCATTCTTGGTTTCCTTAATCAGCTACTGCTTTTCATTCTACCTTCTATATTTACTCATTCAGTAAATAAATAAATAAATTTTAGGTTATTACTATCTTCCCAGCACCATTGTAGGTGGTACACAGCATCCAACAAGATAGAAAATGTTCTTTGCCTTGGTATTAACTTGCATCCTAGTGGTGGTGAAGGGTGAAAGTAGACAATAAATGAGTGAATAAGCAGATAAATAAAAATGAGGATGTAAGTTACCATGATGGTAAGTGATATGAAAGAAATAAGCAGAGTAATACAATAGGAGGAAACTAATTTGAGTGGATTTCACAGTTTCTTTTTTTTAATTCAATTAATTTTTATTTTGTACACTAACTTTGAACCACGTCCTGTTTGATAATGAGTCTACCAAGGTAAGCCGATTTGACCTGTATCTTTGCAAAACTCACATTCCAGCAGAGAGAGAGAAATGTAAACAAATTAAATAGTCTGTGACAAGAGCTCTCATAAGTTCTCTCTGGTGAATGGAATGGGGAAACTCTCCGATGCTGCCCAGGGAGTAAAGGACACTTTCCAGAATAAAGGACAGCAGAGTGGACCATTGAAGGAGCAATCAGAATTCATTCAAGTCATTATTAAGTTAAAGAGCATTGTGGGTAGACAGGCTAAAGCATGGACATTTAGATCATGAACATTTGAGGACTAGTGTTCAGTGTGTATAAAGAACGTCATGTTGTCAGGTTTACCAGATCATAGGCTTAAGTGTTTGGACGTCAAAATGTTTGCACTTTGAAGGGAACTAGTGGAGGATTTTGAAAAGACTAGAAGTGAGATCAGATTTGGGTTTTAGTGAGGTCATTCGGTCCACTGGGATGGAGACATCATTCTAGGAACTAGATGGGGGCTGGGGAAAGGCGGAGGGAACAGTGAGGGCACGCTGCTGTGAGGGCAGGCAAGATTCGTAAGGGTTGGAACGAAGACGGCTCGCACAGTGCTGGCTTTTGGTAATTTTTTAAAGTGAAGAATAATAAATGAATGCCTGAATTAAAGAAGGGCCAGATAAGAGAGTGATTTGGGAATGAAAATGGCTTATCGATTTAAGTAAACTCAGTAATGGTTTGTTGTTCTAACGAAATATAATGTGAATCAGAGTCATAAGCAGAAACACTGATGGGTGGAATGTGCTCAAGTCCCAATCCAGGTGCAGCGGTTTTCAACTGAGGGTGACTTTGCCCTTCGTAGAACATTTGGCAGTTTATGGAGACATTTTTGGTTTTCACAACCTGGAGGCACAGGGAGGTGCTACGGGTGGCTAGTAGGTAGAGGCCAGGTATACCACTAAGCATCTTACAATGCACAGAACAGATCCCCTACAACAAAGAATTATCCAGATCAAAATGTTAGTAGTGATTGAGAAACCATAGTTAAGAAGAATAGTCTCACTAGGTGTGGGAAAGCCTATTTAGTATAAAGTTCTAGGAGAAAAGCCACTGCACTGAGGGTGATATGTAGAAGATTTGAAGATTTAAAAGGGCTTTGATTCTAGGTCCACAAGCTTTGTTTGAGCTAGTCAAGTACCAAGGCTGTTTCCTTCATCCCTGCCCTTCCTTTCTATGCCTTCAGAAAAGCCACAGCGAAAAGACCTCTGTAGGACACACCTCTGTGTGCCATTTACTTCCTTGTAATATGCACACAAAGTGCTGTTGGTCATGATGCAATGCAGGAATTTTCTAAACACTTTGAGGGAGAAAAACAGCAATGCATTACAAACTTGATAACTAATACACCCAGGCTTCAAAACATGTGTTTAAAAGTATGATGTAATCAATTACCAGCGAGAGAATCAATCATGGCGTTGGAATATCTGAGAGGGTTAGTCTCAATTAACGACGACAATAGCTAATATTTATTGCATGCTTACTAGCCATGCATCCTTCTATGAGTTTCTATGCATTGTCTCACAAAATGCTTTTCCCTCATATAAAAAAATCTAATTGTTCCTGGAAATGAAATGGGAACAAATAGGCAACGGTGTCGCAACGTTTCCTTAGGAGAATCTGTTGAGGATTCAAATTTGGCCAGTGATTCTGAGATCAAAGGTTTGTCATTCTCCCCCAGATCGTGAACACTGGTGGGGAGTGGGTGGATGATTTCAGTTGGTCTTAAACTGAGGTGCAACTTTCAACTGAACAGGAAAATTCTTAGCTGTCAGAAAACTTGAAATAAAAGGAAAATGGAAGCAGTTTCTTTAAAATTGAAAAATAATATTGCCCCATGTAAGTATTATATAGTCTCTTTGTTTTGTGTGGTAAACCTTTTGAAAATGAAAATACATCTAGCAATGAAGAAAAATCCATATAGGAATTAAGTCTTGTTGGAACCTACAAAGCTTGCAATAAGTAAATTCTGTATTGATTCTATTTATACGTATAAGCAAGTGCAGAAACCAAATAAATAATGCATTTATAAATTAGGTCCCCAAAGTACAAAACGCTTGGTAGCGGTAATCTTAAAAAACACTTTTTTAAAATCTTGATCAAAGTAATAAGATTGTAACAAAATCTTGTTTTCTGTTTTTCTTTTGAAAATTATGTTTCAATGATTTGTTTTAAAAAAATGAAATAAAACTTGCCGCAGCCTTTAAATATACATGGTTTTCTCCATGAGATACAAAAAACTAAATGTTTTGATGGAAAATGGACAATTTTAAAGTAATTTACAAAAGTTCCCAGCATTTGGCATAGAGTCTTACACACAGTAGGTGGAAAGTTTTCTCAACAGTTTAAAGGAATTAACAGGTAGGGTCTAGTTTGATATAAAAAAAATATTATATCTGAGAAATATGAAGGAGAACCCAAGGAATTTATAAGTAATTTGACTAATTTGCCTAAACATTAAATGGCAGAACTGAGGTTAATGTCTTCAGGAGCAACTTGCATTCTTGTTTTATGACTAAGGGGTGCACTTCATCATGACATTTCGTATAATTCTCCAGAAAGCATATTAACCCATATCATTTCACATAGACCTCTAATGTTCTTATAAAGGCAGTGTTATAAGTATCTCCATTTTACAGACTCAGAAAGGTTCAATAACCACCCTAATGCCGAAAGTAGGATTTGAATCTTGGCCCTCAGACAATTAAACCAGTATGTTTTCCCACCTAATAGTCTTTATACATTTCCTTGGTCCATTCTGACACCCCCTTATTTCTCAAGTGAGAAAACAGTCATTTCTACCTTCATCTGGGTAATTCTCTCACTCAAGTGTGGGAAGCAGCCCAGAGCTTCATGAAAGCAAAGTGATTCAAATAACTTTCCACAATCTCCCCCCAATCCCGCAGACTATTCTATCAACAGTCCTTCCGGTTTTAACTATCTTGGAAAGCAGGCTAGCGGATTTATTATATCATCTAGCAAATAGATATCTTTTATCAGTTTCAGAGCTTGTGCTTTTCTCTAATCCTCTGCATTTGAGTGGTAGGTGAGGCATCGTTTGCTCTGTGCATCCTGACTCTCTCCCATCGTAGCTCCCATCCTTGGAGCTGGACCTAGAGAAATGTGTTTGTTGGCATACCCCTGTGCCATGGCCAGTGGCACAATTCTGGCATGGTCACACTCCTCAGCATCTGTTCAAGCAGGTGAGGCGAGTCTATTTCACAGTTCACTGGAAAAGAGCTTGCTGGTTTGGGGTACACAATGGTGGTGGTGTAACATGATGGTGAGTGCTTTTCTTCCCTTCCTGCTCACAGAACACATCATATATTCTGAGCTGTCCCCTGTACTGAAGGAAAGGGTGTCTGCACCTCCAGAGAGAGGGGACTTGAATCCTTTAATAACTTTACCAGGACCATCAAGTAGTGTCTTTTTCTTATCCTCTCTCTGTTATTTTTTTAATTTTTTTTCATTTATTCTACCTGAGAATAGGAAAAACAGACAAAATTGCCCACAAAATATATGTGCACAGTAAAAATTATGACAAGAATGCTCTCCAAGATAAACAAGCCATGGCTCCATTTCCGCTGAAAATCCACCTCTTGCTGTCAGACATTGGTAATTCGGGCTTACTTCTTGGAATGATTCATGAATCAATGCCTTAAACTGTAACTGATTTAAGAAACCAAATGGCAAATTTCCACTAGAGAAGTTCAACGTGTTTGTTCAAGAATAAGTTAAATTCTGAACTAAAGGATCCAGAAACTGTCCCATAATGAAGCCCTTTCTTTTACCAAGTAGATATTTAGATAATGGATATTTAAATATTTCAATGTTTATTTTAAAGCCTGTCCATTTCAGATTAAATTTGAATTTTTCCTAGCTGGGGAATCTGCATTATTAACTGCCAGCTAAAAATAATACAGCATAAGAACATCATGGGAAACAAGTCAAGGCAAGACAGAAACATGAAAGATTACAATTCTGTTCAAGTTCCCTCTTTGGGGGTAATAGAATTTTGAAGTGAACAGACACTCTAGGGGTACACCATTTTTCCTCCTTTAAGTCTGATGATTTTATTTTTAGTAAACAAGTATTCTTAAGATTTTTCTAGTGCTTTCCTCAAAGAAATAATTGGAATTGCTCTCTTTCATATAACAATGGGAAATAACAAGGATTGAATGCTCATTTTACTAAACCTGTGCTTACACTCTTTTGTTGTTAAATCAAGAGGATGAATGGCTAGGATCCTGTGTTTAATTCCTGCTTTTTCAACCCACTTTCTGATATATAGTAGCTGGAGTTCACATGCTGTAATTAGTTCACTGTAAAATTACCTTGAAGAGGTAGTCAAGTCAAGGAGTTAGAAAATCCATGATCTGAAGGAATTTGAGCTTCTTTGGTTTGCGTATTGTGGTGTAATTGATTTTCTTTTAATCACTAGTATTAGAAGGCTTTAATGAACCTTAAAAGCTAATCATATTGTGATAGATGTCCATTATGGGGTCGTTAAATTTCAAGGAGTCAGATTTTAAAAATTCATTTGATCCCAAGGTGAGTCCCAACTTTTAGCTCTCATCTGACCTTGGGCTCTACTTGGGTCTACCTCTAACTCGGTATTGATAGGACAAGTCCACAAACACTTCAGGATCTTTGATTCATAGAATTTAAATATCCAACCATGTTATTTAAAGTCAGATATCAATTAGAACCATAAGAATCAAACTAAGGCTTTTCTAGTAGGCTGTCTCTAAATATTTAACACTTATAAAATATTTAACTAGTATTAACACTTTGAGTCTTCAGAAAAATTTTATTAAAGAAATTATTAAATTGGTCTATAGGCTGAATTAAATACAGCATAAACTATTAACTATTTCATATAAGTTTTTCAAAACCTTTATACTTCTAAGCATAAAAAATACATTTATAAGTTCTTATTTCATCTTTTTAATGTGAAAGAAGTTGAGAGGCAGGAAATGAGTACTTCATTTCAAACTTTTAAGGGAAAATCCTAGAAAATGGACCATCAAGGAAAAGTAAGCTGTGTTTTTATTAACCTTCAGTAGCTCTATCAGACAGTGTGAAGCTTGGCTCATTCTTCCCAATCCATTACAAAGACAGGATAGCCAAGTACTCAAGCTCACAAAGTTGGCATCAATCTTCAACCATGGTATGGACTTTTATGACATTTCACCTTTCCATATAATGCTAGTCTCTCCAAACAACTATTGTACCTACCATACCTAATCCCTCTCTCCAGGATCCATCTGGTTAAATATTAAAAACACAAAGCAACTATAATTTTGTACAAAGGCTACTCCAACTGCCCTGAGCAGAACTGTTCCCTGGATCATCTTCTGAGCTGCTAAGACATCTTAGTCTTAAAGCACGTACCTTTTTGATCCTACCACTAGACTATGAACTTTCTCATGGTGATGAACCATGTTGTACCTAACTTTGTATCTCCATAACCTAGTGCAAATGCCCATATTTGATTATCAGTAAGTGCATGAATAAATGAGAAAAATTCCAACTTGGTTTTGCTCGAAGATGCCTCCCGAGATCTTTTTTGCCTGTGAAGTATTTGAGCTATCTGTAGAGACTGTGAACCCTCTCAGATGTTTCCAACATGAGATTCAATTTCAAAAGCACATGATTTGTAGATGCTCCAAGGTTAGGCATGAGCAAAATGTGTAGCATACCTGTTCACCACTTAGTGACTTAAAGAATGTTATTTAGACCCTTACATCTATTGGTGGGAATGAACGGATACAGATTTTTGGAAAGCAATTTGGCAGACTATTTAGGCAAAAACTTTTATGCATAAATTTTAGTTTTCAATGAAGTGTTACTCTAAGTTGAAAGCAAAATATATAAATAATTACTTAACAAAGATAAAATTCATTCGATGGAATGCTAGGGAGTTTTTATTTTATTTATTTATTTTTTATTTTTTTTAAAGATTTTATTTATTCATTTGAGAAAGAGAGATAGAGAGCAGAAGCAAGGGGAGAGGCAGCGGAAGAGGGAGAAGCAGACTCCCCGCTGAGCCAGGAGCCAGACATGGGGCTCCATCCCAGGACCTGGAGATCATGACCTGAGCCGAAGGCAGACACTTAACCATCTGAGCCACCCAGGCACCCCACCCAGGGAGTTCTTAAATAATTTGTATGAAAGTGTTAATGTGACAATATTATGGGCAAAGAAAATTTTTATATACAACATGATCATAACTGTCCGAAAAGTTGTATAGGAAAATGCTGATTAAAACAAAAATATAATGTGGAAAGATTTCTTTTTACTTATTAAATCTGAATTTTCTCCCCTAAAACAAAGTTATGTTTTTTTACTGTTAAGCAAAATTTAAAAAACTTGAACAACAACAAAACATACTCTTAATCATCAGGGTATTTTTCTAAATAGAGTTCTAAAATATTAAAGTTGGAATGGAAGTTAAGAACAGTGGTTTTGACACTTCTCTGAGAAAATTCAGGTCTCCAACAAGGTGCCTGTGTGTTTGCATGTGGTGGGCAACATATAAAGTTGCAGCCTCTGTCCCCCACCCTCCAATCTTACCAGAACACCTCTACTCTTACCTATTTTATTTATTGTAGGTCTGTCAAATATATTGCTTGAAACAAGAATTCTGCCAATAAAATCAAATAAGCTTGGAAACTACAGTTTGGGCACAAAGGTTTTAAGTTACAGACGAAGACACTGAGTCTTAGGAAGGCTAAGTGACCCATGGTTGTTCACTGAGATTAATGGAAGTGGGGTAGAAAATATTAGGCCTCTTAATATTCCAGTTCATCATTGTTTCCATTACACCTAAAGACATGCTTTTTCCTGATCTACTGCACCAGGCTCCTCTGTAGACCACACATTATTCTGTGGGAGGAAAAAAATCATATCAACTTAATCTAGAGTCTTAAGTGTCAACTCAGGACCTGTTTTCTTGATTAACTCATCTAAACCCGTCCAGCGTGTAGCAAGTTTCCTTCTGAAACTCAAATTCACTCTTGAGTAAAGCTCAACACCCTCAACAAATGCATAAGTCCTCTTACATGGTGAAATGTGAATTTGCAAACATTCAACAAATGAAAAGAGAAAGAGAAAATTGAAGTTGGTTATATAAAACATCACTTCTATTATCAAACCACAACAAACCGAAATGATATTTCTGATACTGATGCTTTCAAAAAGATCAACTTTATTGAGGTATCATTTATACACAATTGCACAGGTCAATGAGCTTTGATAAATGTATACACCTGTGTAACGACTGTCACAACAAAGGTAGAACACATTTCCATTACCCCAAAAACTTCTCTCATGCCTCTTTCCAGTCAACCTCATCCTCACCCCAGACTCGAAGCAACCACTGATCTTTTTGTTACCATTGATTTGTTTTGCCTTTTTAATAATTAGCTATTACTGAGGCTGTTTCCGTGTTGTTCTAAAGGCATCAGTTTAATAGTATGTTATATATAGATTGTACCATCATCATGAAAGCACAATTAGGCAATAGCTGACACTTGCTATTTAGTTAGGAGTCACATAAAATGCTAGAGAGGTCTGAACACCAGTCTGTCAGCCCAACGGTTAAAGAACCACTTCAGGCAATGTAGTCTCTCTGTCTCTAACATTGGAATGGGCTGGATCCAACCACAGGCTCCTAATATTTTCTCCAACCAGCATTTTGCATTAAGTCTCATACTAGAGACGATATCTTTTCCCTTTTTTAAGTACAAAATGGAGTTTAAAATGTGACCCTGCCTTGAAAATAATTGTAGAGCCTGTCCATATCATATGAGAAGGACATTTATGATCAAATATGAAATGACTCTGTTTCCCTCCCCACTTCTCATATTAAAATATTGCCAATTGGTTTTCAAGATTTCCTCCTACGGCAGCAACTTAAAAATAATTTGGATATCAATTTTTTTGCTTACTGTTGTGTTGTGATTCTTTCTTCTGTTGTCACAAGTATGAATATCAGGTAATGGGCACCATTCATTTTTGTGCTTAGTAGTTTTCCTGGGGTGCCAGTGACAGGAGAAATGTATGCATTAAAACAAGCGTGATGAAAAGCAGCTCTCTTTATAATTTCAGCCCAGCTGCTGTATTGATGGATACAATCTCTAGCACATGCTCCAGGTGGCTTCTAATGCCTGACTCCCTGCAGAAGCCTCTATTTGCACATCTTAAACCACTTATTGGATTTGAACAGGATTTTTCAGCCTGAGTGCAGTAACAGTGTTCACTTGTGTAATATTTGTAAATCCTGGCTTTACATTTCACTCACCAAACCATCGTCAGAAGACATTCAACAGTGCTTTTGTGCATCCCCGATTCTCTTCTTTGGATTAGATGGTGTCCATTTTGTGTGACTAAAAAGTGCATTGATAAATATATTTCTGTCACTGGTGGCATGCGCAATGAAGAGCGACTCAATTAATCAGCCTTCTCAAATGGCGCTTTTCTTTATCTCTCAAATTTATATAAAATTCATTGAAAGGTTTTGTAATCAAACTGTACGAAGTTTAACTTTTTATTCAAAATACATATCTCAAAAGGCTCTGCCCAACGCATTTGTTTTTGCTTAAACTTCTATTACTATTGTATCAGTTGCTCTGAATTATGTGCTTAGGACTTCTGTTCAATGCTGACAACAATTTAGTATTAGACACCCTGTAGCCTGCACAGCTCAAGGCTTTTAAAGTTACACGTGGGAGCTGGCAAGGACTAAAGCAAATGCCCTCCTTTAGTTCGGAATGAAATACAGCACAACAACCTCCAGGCAGATATTTTGCTCTGCTCTTTGTATGCAAGTAACACAAATTTCAGGATTTCCAAATATAAAGGATATCTCCGCTCACATATCTAAATCGTGCAACATTTAAGAGACTTGTTAATAGGTTAGTTCACCAATTAGCAGGAACGACAAATGCCTGTGATTTAGAGGCAATGCCTCACATGTGATTATGTTGCTGAACCACAAAGAAACCTTATTTCTTAGCTGTACGCCACTAGAATTCATCGTACAACAACATATTTGTAGCTCTGTGCCTCTAGTTTTATTTTAAGGATTCCTGTCCCTGAAAGGTTGGGCTTCTTGTATCTGAAGAAGTTCTCTTCCTAGGGAACACCATTGGTATTCAGAAGCACTATATGTCACGTGGTTAGAGCACAGCGTCTCTGCATCCTCTGTGCAGAATAAAGACATATTCTCCTGTTGAGTGATGCTTGCGAGTTGGTATTCCAGAGCATTTGGCTTGAATTGTGACCCGAATTCAATTACATATATGTGCAATGTGGATTATTACAACAGGATACTCTGAAGGGTGCTGGGGAGATAGAGAAACAAGAATCGTGACCTAATGATTGCGTTTAGCTTTGGAGTGGGCTTACATCAGTGTCCTTTGCTGAACTCTCAAAAGCACAAAGGGTAAGCATGCCTGTGTGGCAGTGGATTGGATATAATAAACTAAGGAGCCATTATACATCTTGTGGGTCAATAATTCTTGTGCTAAGAGGGATTTGCATCCTAAGAAGAACTACTCCTTTACCAGTGGTACCGTCTGCCAGGTTCAAAGTCTACTTTCTGAGAGATACTAAAACATAATATTTTCTGTAAATCTTGTATCTTCACAGTTATTAAAGTATTCATTAAGTATATAAGCCTAAGATAATTCCGAATAAGTTTTAGGACCTTTGGGAGTTTGGTGGGGGAACGAACAAATAAAGCGCAAGAAAAAAACTAATAAAACATGAAACAAGTAAGCATGGTGCCTTTTAGTTATGCAAGGTCCTCGCATGTTATGTTGTGAGCTAGGTACACATGGATATGCTTACACTATATAACTTACACAATCTTTGCAGTAAAAGTTTTAATGGATTATGTGGGACTTTTTAAAAATAAAGTGCAGTGAAAACCCTGCCTTCAAAGTTATTCGTGTATGAATATAAAGTATGTTCAACTGCACAGCTACGCATTTATATCTGGCTCTCCACATTCTGAATTGACTACCTGTGACCTATTTTACCGCCATATCCTGCTTTTTTCCTCAGTCACAGTGGCCTGAAATTTGTCAATTATATTATAATTACCCAACCATATGATTTGGCATAATAAAGTCACACATCAAGAGTAAGAATCCATGACGAGTAAATTGGGCCAATAAGGACTTCACATTTGTTTCTTCTGAGTCTTATCTGCAACTGAGATAAATTTAAAATAAGAATTCTATTTTCTCTGGTTGCTGGGTACAAACACACCAAGAGAGACTGGCTTCAAACTAAGCCAATCTTTACCATTTGGAGAATTCCAGAATACTGCTCTGCTTAAACCAGAGCCATTAGGCAGTGATGTCCTTACCTATCAGTTGTGACATACTTTGCTTAGGATGAAATGGCACTTCTGACACATTCCTCCCTCACATGACAGTCACTTAAGGGAACTACCCGGACAAATTCCACTGTATATCCTTGGCATTTGTGTATTTTTAGTCATCCCAAAGATATTGTCTTGCTCTACCTTCTCCACAGCCTCATGATAGTGGCCGCTAAACACATCAAACTTCCAGCATGGACAGGTCAGCATGTCTTTCCAGAAGGAACACACTCATCACCTCATTATCATTCAGCCAGGCAGAGGAGAAAAATTGCTTCTCATTCAGAGTAGCCTAGACAAATGGCTGTTAAGTCTTCTCACTAAAGACCAGTGAGCAAAAATGGGAGGGTAGAACCCTATAATTACTCCAGTGCCACAAGCCAAGATAACCACAACATTTTAGACAAAATAATACAGCGAGAGCCACCATGATATGATGAGAGACGCTTAAGAGGCCTGACTTAACTGCCATTATGACCAAATTCAGTATTTGTGAGGATTCTTATAAAAGGCACTTTGCCACTCTGTGCCACTATGCCCCCTGCTTTTCCTTAAGACACCATCACATTTAACAATTTTTAATAAAGAAGAGTTTTGAAACCTGATTTTAGTTATGCCTGTTTTTCATAATCAGTCATCCCTCTGCTACACATAAGCACAGGCACACGCATGCATGTACACACACACACACACAACCATCAAACAAAACAGCGCAGAAAAGAGAACTATGCATTCACTAAAACACTAGATTCCATACATTGGCCATGGGATTTCTACTCTATCCAAGGCAGAACATAGCTTCCCTTTGACTTTGCAGCCTTCGTAAAACAACTCATCGAGCCACAAAAATCTGCTTCTGTTCATCATGTACAGACAGACCCATGCTGGTACAAGGTATATTAGAAAGCAAGAATATGGCACCACAAATAGTGATCTATTATGAGAATGGCTCACTAAGTTGCTACCTTAGAAGCTTCTCTTTCCCATCATGTTGCCTGGAATTTCAATTTTCCATCATAATGGGTGTCCATGCAATGGACACCACTCTTAAAGGTACAATCTAGTCTTCCAAGAAATAGTACTCATTATGGCCATTGAGAAGTTCCCTTACAATGAGAAGTTGTCTTAAATGTGCTTATTTGAAAAAGAAAATAACTGGGTGGGGGGATGTGCTGGTGTACATTTCTATAGTGAAATCTATGGAATCATGAAAAAATATAAGAATTAGTATTTGGTAAAGTCTCCCAAACAGCAAACAACCCAGAAAAGGGTAAGAGACACAAATACAAGTCAATAATTATAGAAAGCAGTTGGACATAGGTGTATTTAGAACTTAGTGGCCTGGAAGTAGAAGTGCAACATATGTGAGATCTACTAAATGAAAACAAAGCTTGCAGACACTGCAGAGGGGTTAGAAAAATATGTGCATGGGCAAAATCAGCCACTCAAGGACTGACATTCTCATAATTCCTCATACTCCTATGTAATTCTCTTTACAACACCCCTATTCAGTGATTGGGTACAGTTGTCATTAATACTATCTTCTAGGTACGTTGTGGAATTGTCCTTCCTAATCGCCTTATGTTTGCAGTCAAATGTCTAGTTCTTGCCAATGAGTTGTAAGTAGAAATAATGCATCACTCACAGGCTGCAGCATTTGTTGTCCATTCATAAATTTCTACAGCACATTCCTTTTCCCTCAGCCATGATGACTGGGGAACATTCAAGATGATGGTTGTTCCATCAGCCTGGGTCCAGGTGACTCAAATGGTCAAAGCATCCCTCCTAACCCCTGATGGTTACAGACCATGAAAGACATTGTTTGGAGTCCCTGAATTTTAGCTTTTTTTGTTATTGCAGCATTTCCTAGTTTTTCCTGATGGATACAATAACCTCTGCTGAGAAAAACTCAGTGATCTCAAAGACATTATTTTAAAAGGCATCCTGTTCCATTTTTGGATTTCTCTGAGGTTTAATTTTCATCTTTCTTATGTTGAACCTCTATTTGTCTTCCTATGACATCCTATTACAAGCATAGTTTTATTTCTGGAGAGTATAGAAGACAAAACTAATTGCCCTTCACATGATTACCTATCATATTCATTTAGCTGTTCATTCAGCACACATTATTGATTATCTATTAAATGCCTGGCACCAACAATAAGAAGAATAGAGTCCCTGCCTAAGAATTCACTCAAAGAGGTTATTCTTAGCCTTACGTGTGAACTCCACAAAGTGGCAGGCAATGTTGCTGGAATAATGAGCCAGACAACCATGTCTGTGCTGGCTGGTGCTTTAGGGTGGATAAATTGCCTTGGTAAACATTATCCTACCTATTATTATCATCATTACTATTTCTGATAGCCTTCAAAATCTTGTAAATAGAGAGACTGGAAAGATAATTTTATGATTAGTATTATTATTAGCCACCTTTTAGACAGATCAGAAACAGAGTCAGAGTGGTTAAGGGATGTGTTCATACCCTCACACCTAATAACTTTTGAAGCCCAGGCTTACCTCCCAAGATTTCTAGGTCCAAAGAATGCACTCTCTCCAGGACCCAAGCTTCTCTGTCACACTCTTGGGGAGTTTCACCGGACTGGAATGCCAACCAACAGTAGACAGAGCAGACATTTCCAGTCATAGCATGATCCAGGGAAAACTGTTGGAAGAACCAAAATAGACAGTTTGCTTTATCCACCAGAAACTGTAAAGAACTTTAAAGGTACTCTAGGGAAATCAGTACTCTTGTCATTTTAATTTTTTCTGTCTTTTTACATTTGTTGTTGTCCATTTTTTAAATGCCCCTCTGGCATATCTTGATAACGGGGCTTTGAAACAAGGATCACTGCAGACTGTAGGTTAGGCGAACAGCCTAAGTGGCCTAAGGTTGAGAAGAAGGTTTCAAGCCAAGAAATAGGATTTTTGAGAAAATTATTACAACCTTTGTCCACTGGCATCTTTGGTAAAAAGCTCACGTGACATTGCGATGGCCAGAGCTTTTCCTCGTGACAGCACAGTCTGGTGGAATATACATGCTTGGTTGTTTTCGTACATACTCCCTCCTCACCACCCCTTCCCTCCCATTGTAGCTGACATGCTTCCACGCATAAAAATTAATGTTCCCATTTCAACTAACTCATTTAGCAGGAACAAGTTTGTAAGCCAAAGCAAACGTGGAAGGAGGGAAAGAAATAAAGCATAGACAAGAGGCATGAAGAGGGCATTTGGAGATTCTACAAAATGAGGACCAGAATTACCTACTTTACAGCAACAGCAACAACAAAAACATTTTTATAATTTGTTTACTGTTTTTTAAACTGGTATCAAATTGATGCTAAGTAGCTCACAATAACAAAGTAATAAACCAAAAATAACCAACATTAAAATCAGAGGCAATAAATAAAGTTTATATTAGAATTACCAAGATATAAAGGACATATAATTTTAGATTTTCTGTTGGGTATATATTTTTTCCATTAGAAATTTTGTCTAAAGAGTAATCATTCTAACATTTTTTTTACCCTTGCCCATTATAAGCTTTACAAAGCATCCATTCTAAAATTGTCTCTCGCACCGGCCTCAACCAAAATAGGAGTTTAACCTAAAGTGCTAATTCTTCTTATTGTCATTTCCTTCACCTTGAAAAGACTGATATTTTTAACAGTTATGAAAGCCCCTGAAAGAATATGCTCTGGCCCTTCAATTACACAGGGAAAACTTGGCGGGTGGTTTCTTGCAGAATAACAGGAGACTAGCACACAGCAGTGTGGGTCATTAAATAATAGATATGGAAAGTATAATTTTAACATTTTATGTAAAACGATTTTAAAATACAAGGATAATAGATAATCTAAATTAAATGATATTCACATTTGGAGACTGCATACTTCCTACTAGATTTATCATTTAGCTGAATGTCTAGCAACAATAGCTGATTATTAGGATTACAACTACAGGAAAATGATATTTAAAATCATCTATGTATATGTTTAATGAAGAAAATAGATTAAGTAATTTACTGGCTATACCTATTTTTGTTCCAAAAATTAAAAATAAAACCTCATGGAGAAACCTTAGAGATGTGAATAGAAGGTAAATCAGCTGCCCAGACTACGCCCATCCTGAGCTGTGCCCAAACACCACACAGAGTTAACCTCAGCATTGATACATTGCCCTGTTCCATCAGTGTTCTCCTAGGTCATAGAAATAAGGTGTATTTTTCTCCAAAGAAAAAACAAATTGAAAATTTATATCTCTTCCTGTCACATCCTATTCTCTTAAGGAGCCAAAGCAAAATATATGGCAGAACGAATGCAGGGCCCAGTATTTTTATCCCTATGTATGCCGATCTGTAACTACAGCAGTAAAACTTTCCAAAATCAAATGACCCTTTTTATGTTGACTTTTATTTGTCTTGTATTCCAATTGCAAAGAAAGTCTATAAAACAGTTGCACTCTGTAACTTGCGATATTCAGTTTGAGTTGTCAAAATAATGAAGGAATGGCAGTAGTTTAAAAATAGATTTGTCTGTGACCATTAGAGTAGGTAAGAGAACTTCATTATTGAAAGAAACTATATTAATAAATAAAATTTATCTGGACGTAATTTCTAGGCAATGAAAAACAGAATTCAGGACATTCTATTTTGTACAATTTGATTTCTAATTGAGTGCTTTCTAAGATGTTGCTTAACGTCAAAGATTAATTTATTCAATTAATTAAAAAAATATTTTCCAATGCTTTGTATCTTAGTTTAAAGTTTAGAATTTTATTTTAACATGTCTATAATCTTTATGAGATAAGTGAATGGATAATGTTTCATTTAATTTTAATTTCTCAGCAAGTGACTACATTGTATGATCAGCAAATAGCACAATTAGGAACATGTCAATAGAATATAATGTTGTGAGCAAATAGAGCCCACACAAATTAGTGTGTGGCACATTTCACCTACACAAGTAAAGTCACAACCATACTGCATGGTAGTCATAAAAATTAAGCAATTTATAATGTTGACTCAAATTCAGATTACGTTTACACATCAAAAGAACATGTGTGCAGTTCCCCTTTTCAGATATTCCTAGAGAGTTTTGTTTGCTTGTTTGCTTGCTTTCTTCATTTGATCATTTATTGGCTTGGGATACAAAAGTTCTCTTTTTTTTACAAAAGTTCTGACCACCTATCTCAACTCTGACACAAATGTCCCTGCTGAGCCTCTCTTTCCTTATCTGTGAATGGCTGAATTAACTAATCCTTAAACCATTTCTAGATCTATGACTCAAGAATACTTGATTAGACCATAATGTCTCCATCTTTCCCAGCTATAAAATGTTAGGTTTTTCAATACTTCATGCTCTTGAATTCTTACAACAGTAGCTAATACACAATTAATCTCTCAGAAAAGAGTGCACACTCAGTAGCCAGCTCCAAAATGACCCCCAGTGATCCACACCCCCAATATCTATAATCTTGTGTTGTCCTGTCTCAAAATGAATCAAGACTGGTCCTGTGTGTTAGAATGAATGGGGCAGAAGTGTGACTTCTGACAATGGGTCATAAAAGGCACTGCAGCTTTGGCTTTGGCTTCTGGGATCACATACTCTGGAGGAAGCCAGATGCCATGTGGTGAGGGCACTGAAGCCACCTTGTGCGGAGGCACTCAGCCAACGTCCCGGGAATGTGGATCCTCAGCCCTAGTAGAACCTTCAGACAACAGCAGCCCTCTGACAGCCATCACATAACCCCAGTGAGAAATGCCCGGTCAAGTCCTTCCTGAATACCTATCCTAAAGAATCTGCAAACATGGAAATAATTGCTTATATCATTAAGGTTGGAGTAATTTGTGACATAACTATAGGAATTGGTATACAGGAACACAGGAAACTTTTTTCATTAGGCGGCAGCAGGAAGAAGAGAAAATTATAAAAGGGGGAGACAAAATACCTTCCTAGCTTATCAGTTCTGTATTACTCTGAAGAAAATAAGTTAGATTTTTCTTAGTGCGATTCTGATCAGTAGATATAATACATATTCAGAACACTCTAGTCACCACATATTTTGAGATATGTGTTTGCACAGAGAAATCACAGTCACTAAGATGTCCTTGTTAATCAAGGTGAAATGGGAGAGGCAGGATTTCGTATGATTGTTCCCAAATCTGCCTCCTCCATAACCACCCGACACAACTCTTACACACTAGGGACAACTGCTGTTGAGGTTCTTTGACTTTCTCAGCCTTCTAAAGAAAGTGCTTTTGTTCTCTGAAACTTTCAAATTGCAAAATCAGGAGGAAGAAGGAGGGACAAGGAAGGTAAAAGTCAAATGGAACAGGGTATGTCAAAGACTCTCCAGGAAGTTTGGAAGAAAAAGGTGTGATGGCGGGTGGGTTGTGAGAAAGCCGGAAAGAGAAAAACTTGGGAGGATGGGTGCTTTGTATTGGAACTGCCTTGAGTGTTCAACAGACATAAGCAAAAAATAGGATTTATTGTATTGAATTATTTTTGCCCAATTGAACTGCACACCTTTTAATGCTGTTATTCCAGCACTCCATGCTTTATAAATTCTCATAATGATAAAAGTAAAAAAGTATGAAATGCAGTGGGGGCAGAGTGTTTGAGAATCCTGCCGAAGGAGCTGCCAACAGTCCCAGAGCCGTCACAAGGGGTCACAGAAGGGAGGTGACTACCAAACCAGGAGGGAAGCACCTGCAAAGTATGGAGGTAGAAACTCCAACTAGATGAGAGTAGATGTATGGAAGTGGAGAGAGACAGGCAAGGACCAGTCTGGAGAGGGTTTGTGTATTTTGCCTTTTTCTTCTGGCTGAAGGCTCTCAAACTTTTATTGGTCCATGGAGTGGCTTCATCAAAATTCCCAGGGTTAGCCTCTGAGCTCATCAAATGCATACTGAACCAACATCTTCAGAGACAAAGAGTTTGACCAGGTGAGTGTCATGGGCAATCTGGATTGGGACTTCTGCTGAGGCCATGCAACACTATTAGATTTTTGAGCATGAGAGTAGTATGATCAGGGATGTTTTTTGGAAAGCTTATTCTGGATGCAGCGCAGATAATGAGCTATAGGGAAAGGAATCAAGTAAGCTAGAAAGCAAGGAAGGAAACTTCTCAGAATTTTTGGTGGTAAATGATTAACCAAGGAACTAAAGCAGTCATGCTGGGGATGTAGATAGAAATGGAAAAAAATATTGCTGGTTTAGAATCAATAATTGTTTGGGACTAATAGGATGTGTAATTTATATATTAAGTCTTCAGGGACCCCTTCACTGTACCCCCAAATCTTTTATGTCTGGCACTAACTAAAAGTCTTTTAAAGAGAAGAAATGCTTTTAGTTTATCATTATTGAAAAGGGCTTAAAATCTAACCATGCCTGGTTGAAGAGACACAGTGCAAATCATTCACAGACATACAAATTTAACTAGAATATCAACTAAAAAGTGTGATAAACTGACATTAGATTATTTCTCCTTTAAGTGAAATTGATTACAAAGTAAGATGATACTAGGAATAATAAACATATATTGCAATGATTTCATAATTTTACCCACAAGAATAAAGAGAAGTTACATCGATTTGAAGAGATATTGATCATCAATATGGCAAATACCATCTTCTTGAGCTCAAAATCTAAACCTTCATTCAAATTAAAAGTTGATTTTGGGCCATCTGGGTGGCTTAGTCAGTTAAGTATCCGACTCTTGATTTCGGCTCAGGTCATGATCTCAGGGTCCTGGAATCAAGCCCCTCATCAGGCTCCTTTCTCAGTGGGGAGCCTGCATCTCCCTCTCCCTCTGCCCTTTCCCTGATCGTGCTCTCTCGCTCTCTCAAATAAATAAATAAAAATCTTAAAAAAAATTAAAATAAATAAAAGTTGATTTTATGCAATGTTAGGCATTTACAGGCTAGAATAATATCTGAATATTTTGAACACATTAGGAACAAAGACCTTCCCTTGCTTTGTTCTCTGTGCTGGGAATGTTATCACCTACCTATCTTTATTTATCTACTTATAAGACACTTACAATGTACCCTGAATTGCTCTAAATTCTTAATAAATATGCTATTCCTTATAAAGCTTCATACATTTGGTATTAGCAGTCATTAGAGCTTCTCCATTTTACAGAGGAAAAAACTGAGGCACTAAGAGGTTAAGTAATTTGTCCTGACTCACAGAGCTGGCAAGAGGAGGAGCTGATCTGAACCCAGGCAATCTGGTTCCAGAATTTGTGCTCTTAGCCACTTCCATAATATATGTTCCATTATTATTGGTGAATAAAAGAAAGAAAGAAAAAAGAAAGAAAGAAGAAAGAAACAAAAAAAGAAAGAAAGAAAGAAGGAAGGAAGGAAAGAAAGAAAGAAAGAAGAAAGAAAGAAAGAAAGAAAGAAAGAAAGAAAGAAAGAAAGAAAGAAGAAAGAAAGAAAGAGAGAAAGAAAGGAAAGAAAGAAAGAAAGAAAGAAAAGAAAGAAAGAAAGAAAGAAAGAAAGAAAGAAAGAAAGAAAGAAAGAGAGAAAGAAAGAAAGAAAGAAAGAAAGAAAGAAAGAAAGAAAGAAAGAAAGAAAGAGAAAGAAAGAAAGAAAGACTGATTCACTACATGGCCCACACAGCCATTAAACAAGTATTTTGAATTCCTATTTTGTACCAGGTACTACATTTTACCTTACTCTGCAGTATGGTCCTATCTTAGACATACAAAAATAGCCATTAATGATGATAGTAGCTTAGAGCAGGATTTGCCTGAGCTAAATCTGTGTCACTATTATTCTCAATGCAGAGTCCATGTAAATTGAGTCTTCCAGAACCTTTTCTTTTATTTCATTAACTTGAGAGTAAATTATTGATTTTCTGGGTTTATTTTTTAAAACACCCAAAGTGAACCGTTGGCCATAAATATTCAAAATCAATACTGACTATTAATAACAAAATAGATTACCTTTTCTCTTTAAAGGAATCCCAAATAAATAAATGGGTGGTGTTTGTGGCACCTGGGTGGCTCAGTTGTTAAGCGTCTGCCTTTGGCTCAGGTCACGATCCCAGGGTCCTGGAATCGAGCCCCACATTGGGCTCCCTGCTCAGCGGGAAGCCTGCTTCTCCCTCTCCCACTCCCCCTGCTTGTGTTCCCTCTCTCACTGTCTCTCTCTCTGTCAAATAAATAAATAAAATCTTTAAAAAAAAATAAAATAAATGGGTGGTGTTTTAGAGACTAGAAATTTAAGAGACACCATTTCCATGAAGAACTGCACTCAAAACATTGACTTTTTTGAGGAAAGAAAAATCTAAAGATGTAGATTTATTTACTGATCTGATTAACATCCCCAAACTATTATGGATGTTAAAGAAGTTGTAGGCAACACAAAAGATATTATATTGAGATATCAGAATATAATTAGGATGTTTCAGAAATGCCCATTATCATGAGTAGGAAAATAAAACTCCAGTTCTGAAAACCTGAGACATGAGCATTTACTTGGACTTCAAGTTGGTTATTTTATACAGAGATGATGAAGATATCTTTCAAAAGATAAATATAAAATCCACAATCTGGTTTGTTGAGAGAATTCTTAAGATCTTGCCTCCCAGTTAATCCGTAGAGCTCTTCACTTACTTTTCAGACCCATTTTTACCAGCCCTTGTGTCTGTTAACAATGAGTATTAGATTGTAAATATATAGGGAAGAGAGTACTCAGCAATATATTATACTATAGAGAGACCAGAAGGCAATGTTATCAGATACATGGTAAATAAAATTATGCTTGGATATCATCTTGTTGTGATTATAACTTTACAACTTTCAGTGCCATCTCTCATTGGGGATTTTTTTTTTTTTTAACCATTGCCTCATTAAAACTGCTTGGCTGGAGAAATGGAAAAACATATCTTTTATTTCCCTTGGAATATTTTGGGTTACCTCTTTATCCACAGAACTTTGAAACACATTCACTCGCTACAGTGAATATGAGGTGGCAATTTAGTACCTGGTCTATACCAAGAATTATTTATAACAACACTGAATAATGGATAAGTTTTGACTGTGACAACAGTGAGATGTCTTTGGATAACTATAATGAAGGAGCATTATTATAGAGAAACACCTTAGAAGCTTGTGAAAGAAATTCCAGTCTACTAGAGTTATGAAGAAGTATCAAATATAAATGAGTTAGTTAACGTGAACAGGAGGAAGTGCTAAGTGCTTCCAGTGTTAGGGAGGCTTGCAATGTGGGTGATTTTATTCTTTCCTGTCTTTATTCTATTGTGAAATGCTGACTGATCACCCCTTAAATTAAATCAAATCAATCTGAGATTTAAACTTAAGATGAACCTAGGGATTTTGATAACAACAAATGGGTTGGTAAAACTCCAGCATCATTTCCTATCTTGTTGCTCAGAAGACTTTTTTTTTTTTAAACTTTCTTTCCATAATCATTTCTTCTCCTTGAGAAATGGTTTTTTACCTGGATTTACCACTGGAAAAAGGTATGGTTGTGATTTATGCAATTTAGAATTGGAAGTTAATATTTTAATATTAATAATTAGTAACATATTAATATTTTAAAATTATTTTAATGTGTTTTAATACTTTAACATTAATAATTAATACTTTTAATATCAAGAAGTCATTACAATATTCAGTCAATGGTTTTAAAGCAGACAGTAGATTTCCAGATTATATCCGGAACTAACTGAACGAATGTAGATTTCTCAGTCAGACCGCTATCGTTTCTCTTACCTATTCTGAGGACTACATAGATATTATTGGCTCTTCAAGGTCTGTCTGTAGACAATTTGCAGAGTTTAACGTGAGAACATATTATTGGCTTTCCAATTTCTTTCCTTCTATTCACAACTAGAGGTTCGCTCCTGGTTTCTCTTGTTTCTCCCTCTAAATTCACTGAGCACAACTTAGAAGGAATTCCTACCTCTTTTTTTCTTCAGCAATGTCTCTTCTCTAGATTTTTTTTTTTTTTTTCTGAAAGGAAAGGACTACACTACCATAAAGTTTCATGGCTGTTATAACCTCTAAAGGAGAAAAAAGAATCAAGCCAATTCCAATGAGAGAAAAAAATCAGTAGCACCATGATACATGTC
This sequence comes from Phoca vitulina, assembly GCF_004348235.1. NCBI lineage: Eukaryota > Metazoa > Chordata > Mammalia > Carnivora > Phocidae > Phoca > Phoca vitulina. Next base: position 39,552,454 of record NW_022589728.1, read on the forward strand.
AGATTTGTGGGGTGAAAAGTTGATGCTATTTTAGACATTTAATACATTGACTTAATGATTTCTTTTACCTCTCAAATGCTGATGCAGAGCTTGATACAATATCATTAAAAGCCAATTTAAAATCAATAAATTGTGGATGCTCTAAGCCAGGCCTAATATACACTTTGAATCAAAAGGCTTAGTTACAAAGCTAATCACCTCAGAGTGCAACTCCATTGCATGCTTTCATTTCACACCCAGGGAGCAGGCATGAAAATCCCAAATGGAAGAGATATACAAACAGGTTTCAGTATGCACACACTGCTACCCTGGGGCTGGGTATGTTGCATATTTGTGTATACAGTATATGAATGTGTGCGGAGCAAGTGGGGATTACAGCTGAAATACAGCATAACTAAATACACTGCTATAGGAAAAAATTTACAGGAACAAACTAAGAGCGGAAAAGACCTTTTAGAGTGTGCTTCCAGGTGAAATGCCACAATGTTTTCTAATTATTACAATGTGAAAAGTCATTAAATAAATAGAAACAAGTTTATTTTCCTCCCTGATTCCCAATGACAACACACAGGCCACAGATAATAGCCTTTTTCTGTCATCACTATTTAGCAACTTTGAGCCAGTTTTTTTTTTTAGCAGTCCGCCCTCTCCATTATATTCTGCTATAAAATGCAGCCCGATTCAGCGCATCAGAGTATAATTTCCCCAAGGTTTTATAAAAATTATTAATATGAAACATTAATGCGAAGGACCTGTAGGCCTTTTTTTGTTAAGAGTTTAAATCCATTGACTTGTAACTGGCTTTTAAAATGACATTTTTCCTTGCTGCCTTCAATTCAGTCCAAATTAAAAAAAAATAATAAAATAAAAAGATGCCAGATGTCATGAGGCCAATAAGCAGGTGGGCTGAAGCTTCTGTACCAATTCAAACTGGCACCGCATCAAACCTGGTGGGTATAACCTTTAATTCACTGCTTCCCTGGCACCAGATCCAGTTCCATCTGCTCAGCCTTGCTAAGCTGTGCTTGTTTCTGTGCAGGGACGATGCCAACAATGCAAACTGTCTCCTACATGTGCAGGGAATCATCAGCGCAACTAGTTTTTCGAGACCCATATGGTGGCATCTGCGAATGCACACTGTCAGCATCATGCCTGTCCCACCCTTCGCGTTTTAAGAATGGGAGGAGACAACGCCGGTTTGTAATTCACTATGAGAGCCAGGAGGAAAACTTTTTCCTTCCTTCTCAGTGCTTTTCTTAGGGTCTTTTGAAGTGAAGACCCAAGGCGCTGGAAGAGGCTTGCTTTTATTTTAGCTCGGAGGCTAAGGACTCCGGGAAGACCTTCCATGAATGTCACACCCAGAAATGGCCCCCTTGTGTACTTACTAAAGAAGCCTGGATCAACGGAAACCAAAGTCCTCCCCATCCGTGCACCAACACTCTGGAAGCTATCTTTTAAGAATTCTTTCTCAGTTCCATTAAGACCTTAAATGCTAAGATTTAAATAGATCCGGGGGGGGGGGGGGGGGGGGCGGGGATTGGGGGGGAACATATCGTGTTTTACCAGGCAATAAATGAAGGTGGGAAAACAAATTTGTTTTATCACTGTCTACATTCAGAATGCCTTAGATATACTGAGTATTCCTGAACTATTTTTTTTTTATGAAGAATGACCCCTAACCTATTGATTCATTTTATATTATTTGCTGAGCACTGATGAGGTGATTTGAAGGAAATGCACAGGCACACATTAATTGTGCTCTGTAAAGTGGTGGGAAAGGCATAAACTGCAGGGTACAGCCAATTAATTGCCTTAGAGCCCAGAGCTCCCAAATGAAACAGTGAATTTTCTAGATTCATGCCTACTGACAATTCCCCACTCTGTTCCATATCTCAGTACAATGCTCAGAGTCTGACTTCCAGTAGCCTTAAGGTAGGAATCCCTGATCAACACTCTACTGCTAAACAGACAAAAAAAATATGTGGATTTGTTAGTTTGCTTGTTTATTATCTCTTTCTCATACTGACCACAATTTCCATGAAAAGAAGAACTTTGCTTAGCTCACCATTTCAAACCTAGCTTCTGGCAAGGTATCCAGCACATAGTAGTTACTCAATAAATACTTAATAAGTAAATGAATTTATAAACACAGAAAATTCTGTTTTTAGATAGTGTAAGAGAAAACATATATTCCATATATTCCAGAATATATGAGATATACCAAATATGGGCTAATCCAACAAAATTAACATTGCTATTAATAAGTAATAATATACCAATAATACTATCTACTGAATACCGACTTTAAGCTAAATATTATGCTAGGCAGTTCACATTCTTTATCTTATTTTATAATTTCAGCAACCCTAGTAGTTACAAATCTGGTCCCCATTGTACAGATGAGAAAACCAGTCCTGCAAAGTTTAGCAGCTAGTAAAGCAACAGAAGGAAGAGCCAAATCCAGCTCTGACTCCAGAGTCTAAGCTTTTAATCACAACATTAAAAGGCCTCCCCTCTATCAAAATATTTGGTAAATTCAGCCTAAATCAAATGGAAAAAAAAGTGTCAGACAAATAGGTTTATGTTGCTAACATATGTTAGGTATTATTTTGAAAATTTCCTCTCTGTCAAACTATTGTTATCATTAATTTTAATGATTTGGGACAGGTACGTGTTTAACCTTTTATTTGTTTAAAAGGCGTTCATATTATATCACATATGAAACATACATATCTCGCTAAGAATCCTAAAATTCACAAGTATGAAAAATATAATTCTCACTCTGTTAACACCCATCTCTGATGGTTACATTTCTGCATATATGGGAACTCTTGATTGCTGTATTAGTGATCTCAATACCATCTGGCACAATAAAGATCTTGAAATACAAGGCAGAATCATTTAGGGAAAGGATCATGATAATTGTAGTGCAATATTTATCACACACACACATTTAAGAATGTTAATTCACCTGATAAATGCTAACAACTGAAACTAGGAAGATAATACCTTTCTTAAACATTAAATTATTGAAAAAAAATTTATCATCACTGATTTTAGTTGTTACTGTATTCCGTGAGATAATTTAAGCAGCACAACCAGAGTCTGGTGATATTGTCTCACCAAAAGAAATCTGTCCCATAGAATCATAGTTACTATAAATACTCACCTACATAGATCCTGTCTTTAACCTGTAAGGATCTCTTTGGGAGCTTTACAATTTTCTTCACTTTGATTAATTCAATCCAACCTCTTCCTTATGCTTCATCCCTACCCTTCTTTAGCCCATGTACATGCACATGCGTGCGCACATGCACACGCGCACACACACACACACACACACCTTTTTTTCTAGAAACAAAAGGAAGGAAGGAAGAAATCAAGGAAGAAAAATAATTTAATGTTAACACCTACTAATAGGCAGCATTTCCAACAGAAAATCAGCCAAGAGTCCAGTCTCCAAGTGCATTTCTTCTCAGAGTCAGAGGATAGGGAGGTTTTAAAAAGGCAAACGGATTATGTAAAAGTAAAATTTAGCTAGCAGACCATAGACATTGCAAAGAGAAAAGAGGTCACTGTACATATAAGCAGAGGAACACACACTCTAAATGAATGCTAGTGACCATGGGTTCTTTAAGAATATGGCTAATCTCTGGCTGCAGTAATTTTTCTAGTTCATTGAATTGCTTCAAGGATCAAATACGATAATGGATATGACACTGCGTTGTTCAATGTGGCATGCGACACAAATGTAAGGTGACTTTTTATAAGCATTATTATCACTCCTTATTGCCAGCCATGGCCCAAACACTTCTGTCAACACAACAGGGACAGGCAAGACTCTCATCATCAGGAAAGTCTGACTCCAAATGGCAGATGCCTTGAAAATGACCACTTTGCACATTTAAGTTCCACTTCATCTCACACCCGAGCTGCCAGGTCAACTGACTTGAGCTTCATAAACCTAAATCAGCACATTTTGGTTTTCAGTGACCACCGTCCTCATTTGCATTCAGGTAGGTCTTGCAACTTGGAATCTGTTCAGAGTTTAAACCTCAATGGAAAATCCCCTTGACTGAGTTTCATTGGAGGAGGTTAAATATCACCCCAGGGCAGCTTCCTAAAATGGTAGGACTGAAGGCATAATCCAGTTTAGAAGCACTGTCCTCCCTTCTAACTCCAGTCCTAGCCTCTACTACAAAGACCATCCAGGCTATCCACAAGAGCGAGAAGAAATTAACAAGCTTCTGCTCTGCTCTTTTCTCTAGCCTTGGGCACACTATCTTTGCCTTCCTTGACCTTCCAGTGCCTACTCCTCCCAACTCCCTCAGTCTCCTTATAAAACTAGGCATGTAATGGCACCAGCTCTGTCCAGTTCCAATACAGAATGAAAACACACTCATTAATCAAAACACTGTAACAAGAACATAGGCTGAAAACTTATGTACCAGACCCAGTGTCCAAGCACTTCATGTATTTCATCCCCATAAAAATCCTGTTTGATAGATGAGAAAACGAAGGCTTGAGGAGGTGAAGAGGCTTGCTTAGTGACAGATATGGGTTCCAAACCCGGATCTGTCTGTTATCCACGCTTGAGCTCTGGGACCCAGTGCTAGTGCTGTACAAACTGGGGAGGACATGGTATACTGGGAGGTCATGAAGCGTGGAATCACATGGCACATCCTGCAAGACTCTTTTACTTGAAAATTTTTTGTGAAAAAAAATTTATATCAAAATAAAGAGAATGCATTATGGAGTAGAAAGCCATGAGGACATGAATTTTTAATTTTAAAAATGCAAGAATTCAAGTAATTGCATGCATGTCATGGCTATCTTGTCATAGGAGAAGCTTCCGCCCTTCACTCTGCCATTTGGGGTAGCCCAGAGAGGGGAAAACAGACTGCGAATACCATAGGCGCCCCTCACCCACCCCTAATAAATTTTTCTGTGAACTAGTGGTTCTCAAATCTGCTCACATACTGGTAACATGAGGAGTGTTTTTCTTAAAAAATACCCATGTGTAAGCTCTACTCACAAAAAATTTCATTTAAGTGGTCTGGAGTGGGTCCAGACATCAGTATTTTTCGAAATTCCCAGCTAAGGTTGAGAATGATTTCATAAACAAAAAGCATGTATCACACTATTAATTAAATAAACACGATTTAAAATGCTTCTCATTCATTTAATACATACTCATGCATGCCTACCTGAGTGAGGCACTGTGCTAGGCACAGTGGTATTGTAACCAGTACAGCAATTGAGGTCTGAAATATGCCTCCTGTATTCCTGAAAGATTATAATTAATTGAATTGTCTTACTACTTTTCATTGCCTTGCTTCTGCCCTCAGATAGTCTTCAATAATAGTGTGAATAGACTCTTTTTATAGCTCTTATTTCTACCCGGTGGCAAATAAAATGGTAGAAGGAAGAAAGAATTCCATCCTAATGTCATCAGTAGACAAAGTTATTATAGGATCAGTCTATATGAAGGCAGAAGGAGGCAGAAGAAATGGGGAAAAGCGGGGGGGGAAGGAAAATATGACAAAAAGGAATATGGGTCACCTGCTGAGAAGGTACCATACTGAATTCTAAATTCCTCCAGGTGAGGTGTTGAAGGATCACTAAGCCATACTGAAATGAAAGATACTGATTTTAAGTATGTAAGACATTTGTCCCAAGCCAATCATTCCAGTGGTGACACCCAGAGTGAGAACGAGAACAAGCACAAGATGAGGATGGGGGGAAAGAGAGAGAGAATGAGAGAGAGAGAACACAAAAAGACACCAACAAAGGAATTACAAAAGTTTTTTTGTCGTTTTGGGAATTTGCGCTTCGAGGTCATACTGAAAGAAGATAATGCATGGCTATCAAGATTGGGAAGTTTCTGGTTCCAGTTTCCAGCATTCATAAACAGATATTTTGCAGGATTTTGACTCATGAGTTTAGGACCCATTCCACCTGCCAGGTGTCTGTTTCCAACTGGGGATTTGAAATGGCCCAGTTATGTTGAGTAACACACGTAATCCAGGCATTTAAATGCATCCTTGTGTTTCTGTATAAGTGATAATAACTGCTATACTCTTTGGAGCACCTTTATGTGTGAAGCACTATTCTAAATACATTTTATGGATAAACCATTTGCTTGGCTAGCTATTCCTCGCTCAGAGTGTCACGCAGGTGTGGTCAGATGGTGGCTGGGACAGGAACAGCTGGGAGCTGGCAGGACTTCTCGCTCCTCATTTCACCACAAAGATTCTGCATGTGGTCTCTCCACATGGACCAGGCTGGACTTTCACAGCATGACAGCCTCGGGACAGTGGCACCGCTTACACGGACACTTGTGCACCCACACGGAGTTCGGGGCCGTACTCCCTTTCATTAGCAGCATCGCAACTGATGAAGCATCACTTCCAGCACATTCTCTGGGTTATGAGCAAGTCGCAATCCCACTCAGAATTAAAGAAAGGGCAATTAGGCTCTACCTCTTTCTAAGAAAATGGCAAGGTTCTAGCAGAGCATATGGCATTGTTGTGGCCTCTTTGGAAAATACAATCAGTCACAGATGGATACAGAGATGGGTATGTAGATACAGAGGTTTGAATCTATTGAATGTATCAATCTATTAAACGTGTATGTATATTACACACACACACACGCACACACACACAGGTTTCTCTGAGTATGGTCTGAAGATCCCTTCCAGTAACAGAATCATCTGAGTGGGGGCAAAAATTGTTTGAAGGACATGCTATCCTCCTGTGTCCTCATTGGTTTGCATTTCATTTCCCTTAAATTGCAATAGATTCTAGTCTCACTCTATCTGCAGCAAGGTGTATGATTGTGGTACAGTAAGAATTATCCCCAAGTGACCCTGGAAGCTCAGGCTGAGCTTCTTGAATAATGGTATCAACCCCGCCCTCTCTCCCCCCGCCACCACCTTCTAGGAGAAACTAGATGGGATTGACTTCCCCGCTTCTCTCCATGGTAGAGGTTGCACCTTAACTTAGTATTTCACAGAACCAGTGTTTTCTTTCTCCCTTCAAGGGTAGCTGTAATTTTCCCCCAAAGCCTCAAGGTTCCCAGGTTGACCACCCTTTATTATCAGACAACTCCTATAAATAACTGGCACCCAATAACTTGGGACCCCGCGCTATAAGGCAGTTTTCATGTCTCCATCACACTTACTATCTCAACCTTAGAGATCGCTAGGAAAAGAGATCCTTGCCCTGGAACACAGATTCAAACTGTACACTGCCAAACATCTAATAATCCTAAATTAGGCCATCTTTTGCTCTGGCCACTGTGTTTTCTTTCCCAGGGTCCTTTAGAATGCCCATTTATTTTTGGAAGTAGAAAATTATATACATTAAGGTTTGCAAATTCTGACATTGCTCCTGTACAAAGGACATATGTAAGAAAATGAAAGTGATTCACTTAAAAACCTGGGTATAAAACTGAAAAATAGTGGCTTACTTGTTTGTTATCTCATTCACCTTGACAACTGGCAGTCACATTATGCTTAGATGTTTACTTAGTAAGTGGATTGAGGGGCACCTGGCTGGCTCAGTCAGTAGAGCATGTGACTCTTGATCTCAGGGTCATGAGTTCAAGTCCCATGTTAGGCATAGAGCTTACTCAAAAAAAAAAAAATTAACAAAACTAAGTAGATTGATTATATACTGCAAAATTATTGGTATTTATATTAGAATTCTTTACTTGTAGGTCCTTCAAATTTGACATGTTGATGTGTCTAAAATTGCAAATTGTTTGCTGGAAAAATGCAACTTACAGTTATGTTTCTGTGGCCTGTAAGCTTTTTAAATATTTGATTTAATAGCCAGGATATAAACATGGAGAAATAGCTTTAAAAATTAGATTTCTAGCTTCTCTTTAAAAATCACTGGAGCTGGCACCACAAGGCCCATGTTGCTTTTGGCCAATTACCAGTTAGTTGATGGTGAGTAGCTGTTCTCTTTGCACCTGGCTGGTGGCTAATCTGCTTTACTTATTTTGCATAACCTCCTTGGCCCCTGAGGGCATTAAGTTTGAGACACTTAATAAATTTCATATCTAAAATATTCAGCTTATCAAATGATGGATAGTAATAAAGATTGTATTATAATTGGCATATCTATTGAAATACAGAGGAGCAATGGAAAATGTCAAGAAAGCTACTCAATGTACAATCATCCAAGAGTAATAGTAGAGCTATTTGGTGGTAATTTATCTGTCAACCTCAATACATACCTAGGATGAGGAAGGGAGATAAAGAAGCATCTGAGCAGACTGAAAATATGGCATGAAATTCATGCAATAGGATTCATGCACTTTCCTCATAGGTGAGTACCCTAAACCCTCATTCAACACCCATTTACCCTTATTTTAGATCATGCAAGTAGAAAGCTTAGAGTGACAAATATTCTACAAGTAACCGATAACCTTATCATATAGAACACTGTTTACAGTATGTTATACCATCTAGGCAACTGCATGCAGATTTTTTAAAATATCAGTACCATGTCATATATGTATGTATGTATACTACGTATCATCTTTTGTCACATTTCTTTTCAATTAATACATCCTTAATTTCCCCCTTGTTATATTTTCTTTTACATGTTTTTTAATAACTGCAGTATTCCACAATATAGATGCACCATGTTTTAATTGGCATAGTTTTTCATCTGTTATTACTGTTGACATTATTTAATAAACAACCTTGAAAATGAATTTTTCCTCTATATTTATGATTATTTTCTTATAAACACTTAGTATAAAGTACAAAAATTGGAGATTGCTCATTCAAATATTAAGCGTATTTCTAACACTTTAGATACTTGTTTTGGAAAGACCTCTTAGTTTGTTTGGGCTACTTTAACAAACTACCATAGACTGGGTGGCTTATAAACAACAAACATTTATTTTTCACAGTTCTGGAGCCTGAGAAGTCCAAGATTATAATGCCAGTTTGAGGGTTGTTTATAAGTGCACTAATCCTATTCATGAGGGCTCACCCTCATGACCTGGTCAGTTCTCCATGGTCCCACCTCAAAACACCATTACATTGGGGATTAGGTGTCAACAAATGAATTTTGGATTCCAGTTGTTACACAATAGGTTTGTTTTTAAATAGTTAAGCTAATAAATATGTTTTTCTGTTCTAAGTGGTAAGTTTCAATTGTCTGGAGAAATCCTCACCAAAGTTCAAAATGTTATTCATCATTGATAACAGATAAATTAGATATTACTACTTACGAGATGTCTCCAACTTACACCCGCATTACTATGTAGACTAGAAGGTATTCTGGTGATCGCATTAATAAGTATGACATCATTTTTGGAGCGTCCCTACGCATATCAATTATCCATTGCCTCAATAATACTGCATTAGAAGTGATCACAAAACTGAGGCACCTTCGTGGCTCAGTTGGTTGAGCGTCCAACTCTTGGTTTCATCTCAGGGTCGTGGAATTGGCCCTGCATGGGGCTCTGCGCTCAGCAGGGGAGTCTGCTTAGGATGCTCTCTCCCTCTCCCTCTGCCCCTTCTCCCCCTCTCAACTAAATAAGTAAATCTTAAAAAAAAAAAATGACCACAAAACTTAATGACAAACAACAAATAGTCATGAAACCCATGAATTTGTAGGTCAGAAATTTAGTCTCGGCTTGGCTGGGAACTTCTTATATTGAATGAGCTTGTTCGACATATCTGGTGGTGAGTGTCATGTGAAGTCTTGTCTGGGTGGATTGTGGCTACCTGGCTTTACCAGGAAGTCTGTCATCTTCCATCAGACTGTCTGGTCATGCAGTCATGTTCCCATGGTGATGCAAAAGGAAGAGTATCAGCAGAAGTGCTCAAGTGCTTTTTCTAGATTCTTTGATCACATCCCATTGACCAAAGCAAGTCACATAGCCAAGTCCCAAGCCAGTGTGAAGAGACACAAGAGTTACACAGCAATGGGTGTGGCTTCAGAGAGGTGTGATAGATTCCTTAGATGAAATGAAATAAGGCTTCCATTCTATAAAAAACATTTGCAGGTTTTTCTATTTTTAGATGGTTATCCCTGAGCTGGTGTGACTGTTAACACACTGTTCCAGTACACTTGAGAACCCATTAAACCTGGGAAATGGCAAGTCTGATTCCTCTTCATAACTCCACATTGTAGGGACAAACCAAAAAATTCTTGTATCCAAATGGAGAAAGCATTATGGAAGAAACATCTATTGGGATGCAGCTGGACAAATCTGATATAGCTGGAGAAAATTTCTCTTGGCCTTAACTGACATGTATTCATTTCAGAACCAAAAACTGAAAAGAGCATCTGGTATTTTATAAGAGTCTTTGTTACAGTTTATTTTTAAGCTTGCATTTTATCATCCAACACAAAGTTAATTTCATACAAAACTAATTCCATGAGAGCATCAGGATAGATAAATGCTCATTGAGCAACTGAATGCTGGATTTAATCAACTGATATTTGAATTATGTCCTACAAATAATTAATAGTAGAACTCGCTGTTTTATAATTCATCCAGACAGAAATGGACTACATATGCTTTTTCACTTCTCCCCACCACAAAACTAATTTTTTTATAGACAGAAAGAATGAAAAAAAAAGGATATCATTATTCTAATCAAAAATATATCTTACCATCTGGGAAGTCTTACTCATATAAGTTTGAGAGAGTATTAGATAAGGAAACTCAGCAGATGAAAAGTAGAAGGCTGTTAGTGGTAGGAGGACACATCTTTTCTCTACAATCACTCATTGAGATAGAAAGATGATAATGTTTTAGAATTAGGAAACACATGTTGATATAATTTGTTTCATCATTAAAAGTAAAGACATAACTTAATTCATTTTGAACTTTAGTATATTAATTGATCTATAAAGACATTATAAGACATTCTTAAAATGTAAAATTATCATTATTATAGAAAGGTATAAAATATTGATACATGATACAACATGAATGAAACTTGAAAAACTATACTAAGTGTAAGAAGCCAGTCACAAAACACCACATGTTGTATGATCCCTTTCATAAAAAAAATGTCCAAGATGGGCAACTGTACAGAGACAGGAAGATTAGGAGTTGCCTGGGGCAGGAATGAGGAATGACCGCTAGTGGATACTGTTTCTTTGGGAGTTTAAAAATGTTCTAATACTAAATCGTAGTGATACTTGCACAACTCTAAATATACTTAAAAGCCATTTCACTGTATACTTTAAATAGGTGAATTTTATGGTATGTGAAATATATCTTGATAAAGTTGTAAAACATGCAAAGTTGAAAATCTGGCAGACGCTTAGAGAAGAGGCAAACATTATGAAAAATATTGGATACAAAGAGAATATTAATCATTAATGGTTTAAATCAATTGGAATTATTTTACTAAAATCATATGAATGATTTAAAATGAATTATAATATCACTTAGATTTAAGTAAACTGAACTAAGAATCATTTTTATCTTAATGTAATGAGAATTAGATACATGGAGTTTAGAAAATACAGTGAGAAAAAGAGAAAATAGAAGATCATTGAAATATAACGAAGAGACAGAGGTAAATTCCATGGAAAGAAATGAAGGGATTTGAAAAGAAGAAAAAGATCAAATAAGGAGGAAAGAGGTCTGAGAGGAAAATAATGAGTTCTACCTTAGGACTCAAGTTTCCATGAATGTTATCAGAATGAGGGCTGGGGTAAGACAACATTCCCTTCCCAGCTAAATTATCACAGCATAGCTTCTCATTTGTTTAAAATTTTTTTTTTCCTGAAAGAACCATATCTGTATATCTGTATTTGCAAAAAAATTATGAGACAAATATAAATAATATACCTAATCTCCTGAACATATTATGTGTCTATAGATGCACAGAACCCACCTAGCTCAGGAAGACTTGACAAAGGATAGCTAACATATGGGTAGTCTCCAAGTGTAGATTCATTTCTCTGTATTTTTTTTTAACTTTTCTTCAAGGTTCTCCTGTTTTTCCTTGTGATTCTCTGAAACTCATTTGTTTACTTTAAGAGTCAATGCAGGTGCTCATATACTTGATTACAGCAAGCCACACCACAGGCACGCACACTGATCCCTGGACCAAAAAAGCTGCGTTACAGACAGTCTGCTCTCACAACCGGCTTCAGTTAGCCTCGGAACACCCAAAGATTCTGGAATAAGAATCGATCTCTATCACATATCCTCAGTCACTTTTGTTGAAATCACAAGCCCATGTCACAGACAACATTCATATCAAATTACTTATTTCTTCTCTGTCAAGCAACAGCTTAACCTTGGATTGACTTCTTAGCTTACAAGCTACACAAGGTTATTATGTGACCAAAAAAAGCTGAAGTCATTCGAAGAAACAGACAGAGAAGGCCACCCAGTTCAATCAGAGCCAAGGAAACTGAATGACATTCATAGCTTATACTGTCCAAGGTGAAACCTCACAATCGTTGCCACTCTTCAGTGTTCTGAGCTTCAGAATGCATTTCAGGAAAGAAAATAAAGTAGGTTAAGATAGAATATTTAAAGTACACTAAATGAGCATTTGGGAACATCTATGAATCAACCCAATAAGGATTTGTCCTTCTTTGAAACATTTTGAGTGTGCTACACCCTGAAAAACTGCTGAGATTGATGTGAATAGTGGTGACACAACCTAAGAATTCATTCTGGAAAGTTCTCAGACACAGAGTGAGCCCAATCCCTTGGCATCTGCACTGTTGACTCCTGTTAGCTCTTCCTATTCCTTCTACTCTTAGGATCCACTATACCCAGATATGGCTTGATCCACTTTGGGAATATTCCTATCTTACTTCTTCACTTATTGCTAGAAGATATGTTTTTGTTCACCACCTTATCCCATATCTCAAGTAATAATAAAGATGTGTTTATGTTTAATGGCAAGAATAAGTGGTAAACATTTTGATGATGACATACAACAAGCAGGACAGCAGAGAAGCTAACTTAGTGAAGTTATATAACCATTCAAATTAATCCTTTCTTACTTTATAGAGTATAAGATTTCAATTTGTTGCAATTAAACAGCCTATCTTTACTTGCATCTAGCCGTATTTTTTTTTTAAGATTTATTTATTTATTTGAGAGAGAGAGAGAAAGGTGAGGGGCAGAGGGAGACGGAGAGAGAGAATCTCAAGCAGACTCCCTGCTGAGCACGGAGCACCCTGTGGGGCTAGGATCTCATGACCCTGAGATCATGACCTGAGCTGAAATCAAGAGTCAATCACTTAACTGACTGAGCCACCCAGGCACTCCTAGTCAGGTAAGTTTATGTTATTGAAGCCACTTGAATTAGGCTCTCTGAAATACAAAACTGCAGAAATATCTTAAGAATACACCATTTGGGTTCTAGGAAGCATCTGTGAAATTTACATTTGCATAGCTTGATTCACATAAAGCACAGACCTAAACATTCATTAGAAAATTAAACATGGCTTGAGAGGGTAGTACTACTGAACTCTGCAACAGAGAAATAGAAAAACATAGTTCATATGAAATGAAAGAGAAAAAAATAAAATAAAATTTTGGATACACATGAGCTATAAAGGAAACGTTGCCAGAATTACTGCAAAAAGAGTGACTAAAATGTCAAGGCATTTTAGAGATAAATGGAGTTATTAATAGAAAACCTTTCAAATAGCAATGGTGCAGAATTTTAGAAATGGATAGGGAAACCTAGAAATCATGGAAAAGATAAATAAAAACTTTTTATAATGAAAGAGAGATATACACAGAAAGGGAATGTGTAAATTGTATCAACTCATCTCAAATCGTTTTTTGATGAGGTAAGATATGAGCAATAGCTAATTAGTTAGGAGGAGACCACTGAGATGCTCTACTGATAGCACTCGTTTTTAAGAAAGAAAGGGAAAGTGTTAGAGAAAAGTGGATATTTTAGATTATCCTAGGAGGGAAAAGATTTATCGGAGATATAATCTTGGAATTACTTTTTTATAATTAGACACAAGTCACTTACCAAAATAAAATTATATTAAAAATCAAATTACATTTTTATACTCTACGTTATCATTTATATTATATATTATGGAATAACATAACATATACTTTTACATATAACACAACTTCTACTTGGATAAAATTTCACTACAATTCCAATTTTTTCAAATGACAATATGACAAGAATCTAGATTTTTTAAATTTAGAAGTAAATCTTGGATCTAAAGCCAACTTTACAAAATTCAGATGGAAAAGCAGCTACTAGCTCAGCCACCTGAGATATCTGCCAAGAAGCCAGGTGCTTTGTGGGAACCTCTTCCATAGCTTAGCATCTGGGTTTTCTAAGTTGTTACCAAGGGAGGAAAAGGGAAAAAAATCCACCACAGTGTGTAGTGCTGAGGTTACCGGCCTCTTCGGAACAATAACATGAAAATGTTTTCTTTTCAACAATGAGACTTACAAAATGGGAATAGAAATCCAAAGGTAACAAAATATTGTATGCTCCAAAATGTCTTTTCTGCATTATTTTTAATTTATGTTAAGACTGTATTAGCTTCAGAGTGTTTATCTATGTCCCCAAGAGAGGATTAGCTGGGAACATTCTTTGAGATAAACTAAAAGAACTATTTGGTGCTGGCACTGTTCAATTTTTCCAATGTGCAGGTGTTTGTAGTATTTGTACAGTTGCCTGATTGGTTTCCATCCAGGTAAATCCACAGAGAATAAGGTTTATCGTTTCAGGATGGAGAGGAGCTGAGGCTATTGCAGGATAGACGAGATTGGGCGCGTTCAGGGTGGTATGGCCGTAGACGCTATTGCAGGATAGAGCAAAAACCTGCCACTAGCCACTTCCGGGCTGTTTTCTAAGAGTTCCGTGTTCTGACTCTGAGAATATAAGCAAGTCTTCACTTCCTCATTAAATGTTTCTTGCTGATCTTTGCTGAATCCCATTCATCTTACTTTTTTCCCCAACATCTTTCACAATCAACTCTGCATTCATAACTCTTCATCAGTATTACAAAGTAAGAATATATATTGTTACTGACAAATAAGAAAATACACCAAGAAGCTTGTACTGCATGGAGCACTGGGTGTTATATGCAAACAATGAATCATGGAACACTACACCAAAAACTAATGATGTAATGTATGGTGATTAACATAACATAATAAAAAAAAGAAAAGAAAAGAAAAGAAGATACGCCAAGAAGCTTGTTATTTTTACACATGCTTTAGAACAGTACTGGAAAAATAGTCCATTCCACTCTATTGCACTGACAAAATTTTGTAGAGTGTCTGAAATTTTTCAGGCACTGTGCTGGGTGCAAAGGATATAAGAGTGATAAAAACAGAAATGGTCCCTGCCTTCGTGGAGTTTATGGTTCACTGGGAAGGCATAACTGAACAGCAGATTAGAGGTTTCAACCATGACAACCAATGGAAATGCGATGCCGCTTTCCACAGGATGTATTAGACCACAGGCTGAATTAATAAATGATTTAATCAAAACTCCCTCACCCTTGAAACTCTTCATCCACAGCAGAAGCCATGGAGTTGGAGGTTGGGAAAAGATTTCTTGGAAATGTTTCTTTGAATCTGTGCTATGAGTTCCCCAGACCAAACAAACAAACAAACAAAATGGTGGAGATTAGAGTGTCCCTGTCTTTACTTCAACATTTCAGACACAATGGACTGATGACTAACTGGAACCTAGAAAGCCAAATTGTAGGAACAGGCTGGCCAGCTCCTTCTTTAATGGAACCGAGAAGAATTGATAATGTATTGGGATTGTGTTGCTCATCCAGAATTTGTCCTTTAAAAGAAACCTAAGACTGTTTTATGCATCGGATGTGGGCCAGAGGACAGACAGCTGGCCAGGAGCTGTTCTAAAAATCTACCTAACAGGGCAATGTAGGAGGGTGATAGGACCCCAAAGATAAATTGTATGTGGTGTAGACTTTAAAAAAAAAAAAAAAAAGGAGGTGCTAAGAGGTATGTGACCAGCAAGAGAAAAATGCATTTCCTATGTCTCAGGAAGTACAGAGAATCAAGGTTAGAATGAGGTGATATGAATAAATTACTCATCTCAGGCACAAAATTGAAGGGGGTACCAAAATCAAAGACTCAGTAATCAAGATAAGTAATATTTAATGCAATATTTTAAAATATCAGAATCAATGCAAAACAATCCATGATGAACAAAATATCAAAAAAAGTTTAAAAGAACAGGATCTAACCCTGTACTTATATATCCCTGACTCATCTGCCTCAACTTAATCTTGGCCTTGCAAGGAAGATTCACAGAGAGGGCCTCTGAAGAATCAAAAATCACCCAAGAAAGAGTCAATTTGAAACATGTGCCAGACCCAGAAGGAATGAAGCTCTCTAATACTAGTACCAGCAGGCAAGACTAGACTGCTCCCCTTGTCTTCTATCCTTCCTCCTTTGCCAAGACAGCCATCAGCTCTCATTCCTGTTGGGGTCAAAACTACAGCAAGTAAGTGGAGGACATGAGCTGGGTGTGAGTAATGTTAATGATACCAAGTTAAGTCCGTGTTCTGTGTCTTAGCATGATCACAGGTTTGTTTGTTTTTTGTTTTTTGTTTTTTTGTATTATTTAAGAGTTACAATTGCTCTCAATTTTTTATCCATTGTCAAGGAAAAGGATAGCCCAAGGGGGCTGTAGGAGACAAAGATGTTTTCTGTTTGTTCAGTGTAACAGTTATATGAGAAAGTAAATAAATTTGTAATTATAAATCAAAGCACATGTTCTATAGAAAACAAACATGGTGTTAAGCTAGGTATGTGACAGTGGCGAGTACTTGAGATAGGCTGGCCAAGTACAGTGTATCTGAGCATCTCTGAAGAGGGGAGAAAATGCTCCCAAGAGTTGGAGGAAATACCTAAGGAAATGGCTTGCCACAGAAGACAGCATGTCTCCTTCCACATCCCAAAGGCCAGATTGACTACAGTGTACTCATTGGTGGCATCAGATTAGAAAGGGTAGACAAGGGCGAGAACATATGGGGTTATGGCAAGGACTCTGGATTTTTTTCTAAGCTCTATGAAGATCCATTTTAATTAAGGGCTTTGAGGATAAGAATAATATGGTCTACTGTTACCACTGATTTCTAAATAGTGCAATAAGGCAAAAACAAAAAACAAAAAAACAAAGCATGAAGAGTAGAAAGAAAGAAGTAAACTGCCTCTATTCACAGACAGTACAGAATATCCTAAGGAATTCTTAACTACTGAGGAGAACTAATACATGAATTTAGCAGTGTCTCAGGAAAAAAAAAAAAATTGTTAAAAAAATTACTTTTGTTTCTACGTATTAGCAGAAAAGACAATTGGAAAACAAAATTTATAAAACAATTTTACTTAAAATAGCATTAAAAACCATAAAATACTGAGAAATAAAATTAACAAAAGATGTGGAAGACCTCTACAATAAAAAACATGATTGCTTGCTAAAAGAAAGTAAGAGACCTAAATAAATGGAGTTATGTCAGTTTCAAGTATTAAAAGACCCAATAATGTCAACATATCAATTCTCCCTAAATTGATCCATATATTCAGTGCAATCCCAATCAAAATCCAATAGATAATTTTGTAGAAACCAGAAAAATAATTATAAAATTTCTATGATATAACAAAAGACCTTGCATATTCATAACAATCTTGAAAAAGAACAAACTTGTAAGATTCACAATATCTGATTTTCCAGTTACATTAGAGCTATAGTAATAGAGACAATGTGGAATTGGGCGCCTGGGTGCTCAGTCACTTAAGCATCTGCCTTCAGCTCAGGTCATAATCCCAGGGTCCTGGGTTTGAGTCCGAAGTCAGGCTCCCTGCTAAGCAGGGAGTCTGCTTCTCCCTCTGCCCCTACCCCCTCCTCATGTGCGCTCTCTCTCTCTCTCTCACTCTCTCAAATAAATAAATAAAATCTTAAAAATAAATAAATAAATAAAGACAATACGGAATTGTATAAGTATAGACAAATGGAATAGGCCCAAATATATAGGATCAATTAATTTTTAACAAACATCCAAGTTAAATTCAATGGGGAAAGGAAAATCATTTCAATAAATGTTACTGCAATAACTGGATAGCAATATCACATGCACAAAATCAACCCCAGCCTTTTATGACACCATAAACAAAAATTAACTTGAGGTGGACCATAGGCCTAAATACAAGAGCTAAAATTACAAAACTCATAGAAGAAAACTTATGAAAACAATTTAGTAATCTTGGATTTGGCAACGTTTTCTTACAGAAGATACACAAAGTATTAATATATGGATAAACTAGATGGCAACAAAATTAAAAATTCAGCTAAAAAACACTCTCACTAGGAGAAACTATTTTTTTAGGCGAAATTTTCTTAAAACATATAACTATAATCTTTACATGTAAGTAAAGAACTCTTATAAAGCCATAACAGAAAAGCAAATGACCAATAAAAAATGGACAAAAGAATAGGTATAAAAAGATGTATCAATGGCTAATAATCACATGAAAAGGTGCTTCGCATAATTAGTAGTGATGAAAATGCAAACCGAAACCAAAATGAGATTTCATTTCCCATCTACCAGGATGGCTAAAACAAAAACTAATGACAACACCAAATGCTGATTTGGATGCAGTGGACCTACAATTCTCATACATTACAGGAAGGATGCAAATGAAACAGCAACTTTAGAAAAAAGTTTGGCAGCTTCTTATTAAGTAAAATATACACCTACTCCATGACCCAGCAGTTACACTTCTATATACTTACCCACAGGAAATGAAAACATACTTCCACACAAAGAATTGTACATGAATATTCATAATACCCAAAGAGTGAAAACAATCCAAATGTCTATCAACTAGTGAAAGAATAAATGAGATGTGTTATATTCATACAATGGAATAATACTCGGAAATTAAGAGAATACATTTTATACACACAGATACACAATTAAGGCTTAACCTGTTGTGTTTTTTGTTGTTGCTGTTTTATTGCATCCAGATATTTACACAGTTTTTGAGGTTCCAAAATAACTTATCTATTCACATTCTAGAAAAAAAATTAAAAACTTTCACCCCAGTGGTCAAAAAACATAAAGCTAGTGTAGTAAATGGAATTCTACATTTTCTCTTCTTGCATGCTTAAGTTTCATTTATTTTAATGTGAGAGATTAAAGTGAGGAAGAAAGCTATTAAAGCATAATTATAATATAATAAATTCTATTTTTGTTATACTAAGAGAACTGCAATACAATGAATTACTTTAATTTTATAATAGATGAAAGTTACATCTTTTGTTTAGAATTTAAATTAGAGGGAAACGTATGCTTACCTCTGTGAATAAAAAAAATAATGAAACTGGGTTTAATAGAAATTAAAATTATGAGGGAATCAAAGAAAAATGATTTACCAAAACTTATTATTTATTTACAATGGGTTTAGGCCTTTATATTATATAAATTACCTATATCAGTAAAAGGCTTTTCGGCTTCTCTCCACGACCCTTGGCACACCTATAAATTTGAGCAAATCTTTCAATGTTCCTTTTTTTCTGATAAAGTCTTTCACTACAAATTAAATACTTATGGTAAACAAGTAATATTTTATATAGTTATTATATTTCCTCATTTCATGAGTGTGTGTATGCCTGGATGCATTCTAGACGATCCCCGTACTTGGTGTGTTTCAGCTTTTGTTAATGTGTAATTCTGTACCATTAAAATAATAACAGCCATCACTTATTCAGTACTTCCTCTACCTGATGCTGTGCTAAAGACATTACCTACATTATCTCAATTAATCCTCACAACAGGCATCGGAAGGAGGGATAATAATTAATCCCCATTTTACAGATGAGGATTCAGTAGCTCTGAGAAATTAAGAAACATAACTAAAGTGTCACTGTTAAGAAATACTGGAGCAGGGCTTGAACGAAGTTCTTCAGGACTTTAAAGCCTGTGTTTTTAGATGCCAGAGCACACCGACCCTTGCTTCTCATAACGTGATACACATTATTTGTATAGAACTAATGTTGCCCCAAAGGGTGTGAGACCAGATGTCCGAGATAACACAAAGAGAAACTGTGTCCACTTCTCTAGTGCAGCTCTTCCCATAGCCCAGGAGCTGTCTGGCTGAATGGCACTAAGCAATATAAATAGTGAAATTACCTAGATGTAAACACAACCTGTCACTAGGCTTCAGCTACAAGTAATTTCTAGTTGTATTTTACCTTAAACTTTGCTCATAAAGACCCTATTACCCAAATGGCAGATTGATTAGGCACTTATTTCTTCTGTATATAAAAACCCTACTTGAAGAATAGTAAATGTGTTTAAAATGGTTTTAACCTACAAGGACAATCAGACAAGAGGAGATGAAACAGAAAAGGATGCTTGGAAGATGGAATAGGGAAAAACAATGACTTTTTAAAAATTACAAAATATGGAAATTGATATACAAAATTATATTTGGACTAAAATCAAAGAAATCACCCAGCATAGAACAAGGAGACAAAAATACGAAAAATATAAAAGAAAAGGTAATAAAAATCTTCTAACATCTATATATACACTTCTAGAAAGAGAACAGAGAAAATAAAGGGGAGAGAATTGTCACATGTGAAATACAAGAAGCGATTTTAAAAGTGAAACACACGGACCCCCAGACTGAAAGTGCTCATTGAGAGCCCAACGAAGTGATTGAAAAAAAGCACACTATCCCAAAACACATGATCTTGAAATTTCAGAATGCTGGAGACTGAGAGGAAAGCTCCCAGAGAAAAGAAAGGAGTCTCCTCAGAGGAACAGAAACGAAAATGGCCTCAGCTCCTCAACAGCAACATGGATTTTAGAAGACAATGCAGTCATGTCTTCAACATTCTAAGGGAAAAATTACTTTTAACTCTAAATTTTACATACAAAGCACTCAAGTGTGAAGGTAAAACAAAGATATTTGCAAGTGTACAAAGTATGTTCTATTAGGTATTCTGTTAGGACATTAGTGCTTGCTAAAATATGACAGAATACTAATAGGTATGTTTTATGTTTACATATGCATATACTCAAATATAACTTAATATTATTTCTTGATCTTCTAACAGGTGATAGTAGGTATTAGCGCTACTGAGCATGACTCTTGTCCCTGCGGTCATTCAGGAAACCCAGGCTCATGGAAGCCCTGCCACCTTCCACAAGCAGCTTCCAAAGTCACTACAGTTTCTGCCTCCATTACACACTGTAGGGAAGGAGGTGGGGGGCCATCCACTGGAAGTCTTTATAAGCCTGAAAGTGGCCCATATTACTTCTTGGAGTTCACTGGTCATCACTTAGTTTCATGGAAACTATAGTCTACTCATGTGCCTAGAAAGAAGAAATGGCTTTGGTGAACAGCTACCAGTCCTTACCATCAATGTCTCCAAAATATATTTTCAATGCTCATTTTTTTTTTTTCCGAAAACTAAAAAATGCAATCACTGTGATTTCTGTCTACAAATGGGAACAAGGCTGCTTTGTGGTTACCAATTCTCGGGGAATATTTGTTCTCCACTCAAAGAAATTTCAAGACAGGCAACTTTCCTTCTTCCTCCTCAGGTGCAGAGAAAAGGCAGTTGTATTTTAGTTCATTCTCGCTTTGAGAGAGGAACTCCTGCGGTGCTCTCTGTGTGGAGCCGTCCGATTACACCGCACACTCTAGGTACGGCCAGACTCTCTCCTGCCCCGTCCCCACACCCCTCTAAGAGGCTGGGAAAATTGGATTTTTTGGCAGCACTTTCAGGATATGGGCTCTGCCTCCCACATCAGATTCCCACTTTAATTGACCTTTTAGTTGGTCTCTGAGAATTCTTTAGTTTCTATCCAGATTTCTAGCAGAAGAGTCATTTTCGGTATAAGTCATTCAGGATCTCTAATCTGCCATCCTTATGAAAATGCAGTGGGTACTGCTCTTTTTTATTTCATCCTTTCAACACTATTTGGTTATTTAACTCTGTGTACATGTATTCATAACTGAAGACTTACTACTGATTATTTGTTTACTACTTCCAGCTTCATAAACCTAACCGGAAACTGAGTTTCCAACCCTTGCCAAAGTCATTGCCAGAAGAGAAAATATGAACACGATTACATCAGTCTATAATTCATATTTCCAAATAAAGCAGGTGAGATTCCTTTAAAACATAATTCATTATAAAACAAAAATTAACTTTTTCCAAAACAGTTTCTTTCCAACCCCAAACACCACTCTCACATAGCCTGCCTCAGAAGTTCTATTTGGAGTGGGCAACCAGCCACAATGAACTGGATCTCTGGCTGAAACTCATTAGACATATCCCGTAACTAAGCCACTGACATCGTGTTTCCTGGAAATTTGAAACTGGGAAAGAGGGACCCTAATAAGATTAAAGTTGAGTGCTGAGACTGTGAATTCGGGTAGGGTAAGGAGTGACTTTTATAAATTTATTTTCCTTTATGTCCATTGAAGATACAAGAGTCAGTGATAAGAGACCATTTGGTCACAGAGAGAAGCGGAGCCCCTGTTGACTTGTAAAGTCCCTTCTGCGGCCCAGCTAAACTTGCTTCACTTTTGTGGTCAAGGTGGTTAGGTCGCAAGCCAGACTTAAAATCCTGTTCCAACCAGCAATGTGATTTTGCCAAACTATTTTGGCTAACTTTGTTCCAGTTTTTTCGTGTGTAAAATGAGGGTGATCGTAATACCTAAGTTACAGGGTTATTGTGAATGTGGCAGATTGGTTTTTGTTTGTTTATTTATAATTTTTGTTGCCTTCCCTCTGAGAAGATTACGCATTCCCCCTCCCCCACTGACAAGTGACTGGTAGTGCATCCCTGCGTCATGACAGTCAGACTTGGTCCTGTGACTTGCTTCAACCAGTGGAATATGAGCAAGAATAACAAATGGCACTACTGAGCAGAAGCTGTAAGGATCACTGAATAGTTCAGTTATTGCTTCTTAAACCTCTGCCCCAAAATCTGGATCCTCACATAAAGAAAACATTTTGGACAGTGCCGTAGAGTATAGACCATACTGACCTTCAATTGACATGTAACATAAGCCAGAAAAAAAAATATTTTTGTGGTAAGTCACTAGAATTTAGGAATTGTTTGATACCACAGAATTATCTGGCAAAAGCTACCATACACATTAATTGGTACATAATTGCTATTGTGGCTCAGAGGTGATTAGAGTCAAATAGATGAAAAGAAGACAATATTTTTGAGACAGTTGTATTGCCAAAGAATTGCTTGCCTGAACTCCTTTTTGAATGGGAAGGTCCATGCCTCACTGTTGTACCTTGAGTCTGTGCATGGAAGACAACTTTTCTTTTTGGTTCACAGGGTTCTGAATGAAGAGGAGCACCACTGGATGTAGAGATAGGAGAGAAATATCAAAAAGCAGAGAAGCAACTATTCTGAAGAGGAAGGATGTATTAATGTTTTCAAATAGTTTCTGTTCTCCTAGGAGAATGATACATCCTGATTTGTTGACATTTGACTTACAGTGCCGTCTATGGGAAGAACTCATTTACCCATTCTACTGATTGTTAGGTGTGGCCAAGGAACTTGCTTTGTTCAATGGACCATGGCCAAGTGGAAGCTTTAGGAGACATTTCATGGTTTGGCTATTTCTGTTTTCCTCTGCCTTGAAACTAAAATGAGGGCTACTACTTCAGTTGGCTCCCTAAATAAAAAACATACAGCCAACATGTAATGGTACAAGACATAAATCTTTGATTTGTAAGCTACTGAGATTTGGAGTTGTTTGTTACTACAGCAGTACCTAGCAAAGACTGGTTGATATAGAGATAAATTAGTTAGGGAAGAGCCTGAAATAGTTACTGGCGAATACCAAGCACTAAGTAAGTGTTTGCTATAATAATACCGCCTTACAACCCCGGTACTGTTCCAATGAATGTCTTTTTTCTTAAGCTACTTTTGTTCTTTGAAAATCAACACTCTCTATATATGATCAAAACATTCTGTTAAAAAATACAACCAATTAGCTGGTAACTGTTTATAAGTTACTGTGTGATCCAAATACCATAAACGATTGACAATGTAATTACAAGCATGTCATCCTACTAGATAACACAATGTGTGGCCTTTCAAACCAGGGCTATTGTTTCTATTGGATAATTTCTAATAAGCAGATAGTTGCCTGAAATGAAATTTCCTAACTTAGTAAGCAATAATATAAAATCCTCACAAATTGTGGAGCCATATCTTTACTCCTTGGTTCTTTCTAATTTTAAAAGGGGTGGGATGAAACATCAATGGAGAACATTATAATATGTGGACAAGCTGACAAAAAGCTCAATTTGAAGTCATAGAAACTTCATTAAAACCATCTATTTGACCATCATTGTAGATAAAAATAATTCCATTATATTTATAAAGATCTGTCAAATTTGCCCAACAAAACAATACTTACAAGTAAAATGTTCAAATCTTTGAATTTCAAGATTAAGTTTAGACATACCAGTTGGATTCTTCTTACGCTTGTAATTTGTCAACTCTTATTTACACTGTGTTACATTGACCAAAATTTACCATTGCTAAATTCTCAAAATATAAAATCTCACATTTGAGTTAAATTCTCTTTCTTTAAGAAAGATAGGAATTAAATATTGTTTTGTTGAATATGCCAACCAACTGAATTGCACAAATTATCATTTTAAAAAACTCAATATGTCTTAATCCTGATACTGCCTATAGTATATTTTATTTTTTATGAAGCCTCTGTTTCTTTTCTTGACACAAGGATATCATCACTATTAATTACTATAATATGGTTATATACACATAAGATGTGTAGAAAATTGGTATGAATCAGTAGCACAAAATGTCTATCATATATGACAAATACTGCTTTTTAAGGAAACAAACCACTGCCATCGCCAATCTATCTTTGAGTTTCTTAGGCAGCCAATACAAGCAAGCTCTTGTCTGGGTGTTAGGGGTGAAAAAAATAGAAGACATAATCTTCGCTTTTAATAAGCTTATTATCTAGTACAGGTGATAGAGTGAAGAACTCAATTGTGACCACACAATTTCATTCCCTTCTACTCAGTCCACAGGAGTAGCCAACTCTCCTGACAGTGCTGTTCTACTCCTCATCACCCACCCACTTCCAGCCTATCATAGAGTGGCTTTCACCTCCATTACTCCTTTGAAGCTGTTCCCACCAGTTAGACCACCCTCTGGTAAAATCCAGCAGATACTTCCCAATTCTTACCCTTATAGGTGTGGCTACTATTAACCACTTACTCTCCTTGGAATGCTCTGGAGTTCTAGGCCTCAACGGTACCATGTTCTTCATCTTCCTTTCTCTCAATGGGGACTCGGTGTCCTCTTTCTCTGAGCTTCATTCCCTGACATTCCTTAATTTTTGTGCTACGTAGGCTAATTTATGTATCTTCTCACACATTCTCATTCACCCTGTGATTTACATTTCCACTTCTATACTAATGAATCCCAAATAAACATTTCCAGTCCAAATCTCTTTCTGAATTACAGACACAGACCTCTCCCTGGATGTCCCACAGACATCTCAAACTAAACATGTCAGAATAAAGCCCAAACCCTTTAAAATGTCTTATTCTTCCTTCTATCTTTAATTCCCTAATACATCATGCTTTCTCTCATCCCCTGGGCTTTTGCTAATGCCAGTACCCCCACCCCTTCCTGACCCATTTTATCTGACCGAATCTGCCCATCAAATTTTCATTCCTCCACAAGCCTTCACTTGGACTCCAAAGCATGAATTTGGGACCCTCATAGGTACTCCCATCCCATGTACCATAATGCCCTGTACCCTTCATTAGACTGTGGGCCTTGTGGGAGTATGTCTATCTTGCTCTGCATTGTCTACAGGGCCTGGCACCGTGGCTGTTACATAGGAGCTGTTCTACCATGTGCAGTGCAGGAGAGTGGCTGAGGGCTAAGCCTCCAAAGCAAACGGCCTGGTTTTAAGTCCTGATTCTGCCATGTATTACCTATGTAACTTTATTTTTCAAAGATTTTATTTATTTATTTATTTATTTATTTGAGAGACAGAGAACATGAGCGGAAGTAGGGGGAGGGGCAGATTGAGAGGGAGAAGCAGGCTCCCTGCTGAGCAGGGAGCCCACGCAGGGCTCGATCCCAGGACCCTGGGATCATGACTGAGCTGAAGGCAGATGCTTAACTGACTGAGCCACCCAGGCGCCCCTTACCTATGTAACTTGAGACAAGCTATTGAATATCTTGGTACCCAGATCGTGGGTATAATACTTTCTGTTTCGTGGAATTATTGTGAGAATTAAATTAGTTTACAAATCTTTACAAAGTGTGCAAAATAAGTGCCTAACACATAAGAAGTGCTAAATAAATATTAGTTACTATTTTCAGTTAAAAATTATTTGTATTGTGCTTTTGCTGTCCCTATCCATCAACAAATTCGCCATAAACAACTTTAAGCTAATGCTGAGCATTGGCCTAGGAAGACAGTGCAATCTAACTGGAAGATATTGTTCACTGTAGCAGCCACTTTACAATGCACGCAGAGTATGGAGGAGTGAATTTTACAGCCTCTTTCATATCCTCTCTGCCTAGACCCTTCTATTTCCTGCAAGAAAAGACCTGATTGGTTAGAGCCCACACCAGAATGGACCACATTTGCTCTAATAGGGCTCTCAACCATTCCATAAGACTAGACGGGAAAATGTGATGTGCTCTGGATTTGCAGCATCTACTCTCTTAAACTGCCTTCCTCCAACTGAATAGTCAGAGGGGAAAAAGGAGATCTCACTTAGACTTTGACTATAAGCCATGCATTCTAATGTAGCCTTGGACCAGAAATTTCCTTTTGGGAATCAGGTGCCTGCATAGCAATCAAAGTCCTCCGATTCACATTCTGCACCTGTTTCTGCACTTACTACACAAGGTGACTTGGGAAACTGGCAGGGCAAGATTCCAGCATTCCCATGGCCTTGACTGAGCACCATCATAAAACAGAAAACTGACAGTTATATCCCTAATATATGCCAGTGTCCACCAGGGGCACCAGACTAGGGATGGTAGATTACCTGGAGCTGGGTCCTGTCCTAGATATAGAGACTACAAAGGTGAGTAGGTCAGCCCTGCTTTTAGAGAGTGTGGGCAATCTGCTAAGGGGGGGGTGGGTATGTGTAACACACTATAGCAAGTGTTTTAATAAGGATGTATGCATACATAGGTAGGTATGAGGGAGTGATCAGCTCTCTCCTTAAGAAAGTCAGGAAAAGTTTCAAAGGAGAAGGCACTCAGGAGTTTTCTACATTTAGAAAAGGAGACAAATGCTCTCAGAGGAAGCATGTGTAAGGCCATAGAAAGGTGGCACAGCAGGATGGATTTGAAGAAATAGAAGTAATTCCATCTGTCTTTGGGGTAGAAGCAGTGAGGGGACTGGCTTTCAGTGACACTGGAGAAGTAGGCAAGAGCCACATAGATCATGGAGGACGGCATCTGGTTGGACTTGATGCCATAATGGATGAAGACGCCAGCAGAGAGTTTGAAGTAGCTCTGTTTTCATTTTAGTACAATCCTTTAGAGGGAATGTGGTCTGAGGAAGGAAGTGCACTCTTCCCAGCATGAAATGTGTTTCCAGAGTATGAATTGAACATTGAAAGTATACGGCTGAAATTTCCTTAGAGGGAAGATAAAGATATTAATTCATGTCGCCATAACCATGAGCAATAACTTAAAGACAGAGTACTCTAAACACAATTCTAATTTGATTGCCCCCTAAAAATGAAACGAACCTAACTAGCAAAACAGAGACAATTTCAAACCGTTAAAATTAGAAATGAGCTCATGTTTAACTTCAATTTTATAGTCTTTTTTATGTGGGTTTCAGAAAATCTAGTAGATTCAATAAAATAAAATATCCCAGACACCTGGTATAATTAAAGCAAGTGAACCAAGTGGTAAAAATATCTCTGATTGAGGCTATGTTTGATGTCTAGCCAGAAAGACTACAGATTCTGTGACTCTGGAGTCTGAAATAAATATATTGGTTGGAGTGTGGACAGAACAGAAATACATTAATTATTTCTTATGGGTCAGAAAGTCACTACCCTGTTTTCTAAGGACTAAGAAGGTCAGCAGGTTTTTCACTGGCTCCTTAAATAGTTCAACCCTATGTATCCTCCTACATTTATCCGGTGAAATTTCCAGAGGAAAACTAGTTCGTTTGAGGAGAGCCCCCAAATGCTCTCCCATTTCCTTTTCACTCACTAGGATAAACTGATCTCCCTAATAAATTGTCTTTTGCTTGTTGGCCATGTCGAAAAGAGGCTGCTTGCAGTTTTCCATGCTAGTTCCTTGTAAATCATTCTTAATTGCAAAATCTTCATTCCCCATCACTTAAAATGTCACCTTTCACTTACATACCACAACGGTGTTAAATTCTAGTAAGGGATATGGTTAGCAGATAAAACTGTTTTTGAAAAAGTATTTTTAAAAGATTAAGTTCATTAAGAACCAGTTTTTCCTTCCCAATGCTAGAGGACGGGTGACAGGAACTGCAGAACAGCCGTTACTGTAAGGTGTTTATAACTTACAACTTTTACACACTGTGATTCTGTCTCAAATGCGCAGTTTCCATAGCAACTACCATATCATCTGATCCTACAGATATTTTTAAGATGCAAATAAATTTTTTAAGAAAATGGATCAGGATCTCAAGGTAAATTTATTCCCTAAATCCACTCTGTTCCCAGTGACACCAGCAAGAGTCTATTTTTGACAGAAAGTGTGCTAAAGCAAGAATGTCTGTGTATATTCCATTTACTGACTTTACAGGTTATTGAAATTAATGTTCAAGTTTATTTTAAGTAAACATTTTTACTTTTTCATATTTAACAGCTTAATTGAGATATAGTTAAAATATAACAAACTGCAAATAGTTAAGGTGCAAAGCCTGTTAAGTTTTATATATGAATACATTGTGAAACCGTCACATCTAGGTAGTGAACATATCCTCACTCTAAAAGTTTCCTAATATCCTCTGTGATCCCTCACTCTCTCCTCTACCCAGTCCCCCACCATTCCCAGGGAACCACTAGTCTGCTTTACCATCAATTAGTTTACACGTTCTAGAAATCTTAGTAAAGATAGTCATATAATATGTACTGTTTGGTGTCTTTATTGCTCAGCATAATTATTTTTAGATTCATCCATGTCTTAGTTTGTATCATTAGTTCATGTGTCCCCTTTTATTGCTGAGTAGTAGCCCATTGCACGTATAGACCATGATTTCTTTATCCGTTCACTAGCTGATGGACATTTGTATTGTTTCTAGTTTGGAACTATTACAGAAAAAGTGGCCAAGAACATTCATGCGTAACCTTTATATGAGCATACGCTTTCATTTCTCTTGCATAATTACCTAGGAATGAAATGTCTGAATCATAAAGTAGGCAATGTTAATTTTTAAGAACTATCGATTTTTTTCTAAAGAATTTGTTCCATTTCACATTCCCACTACTAGTGATGAGAACTCCAATTGCTATCTTTGCTAACACTTAGGACAATCAACTTTTTTCATTTTTCTATCTTTCCATTCTAATAGGCTGGGCTGGCATATTATTTTCATATTAATTTGCACTTTCCTAATGACTAATGATGTTGAGCATATTTCCATGTGTTTATTTGCCATAAATATATCTTCTTTGATAAATTATCTGTTTAAATATTTTGCCCATTTTTAAAAATTGGATTATTTTTCTTATTGAATTTGAAAAGTCTTTACACAGAATTCATACAAGTCCTTTGTCATATATAAGATTCGTAAATATTTTGTTCCAGTCTGTTGCTTGTTCTTTCATTCTTTTAATGGTTCCTTTCAAAAAGCAGAAATTTTTAATTTTGATGTAATTCAAACGATCACTTCTTCTTTTACGGATCATCCGTTTGGTGTGTGTCTACGAAATCTTTGCCAAACTCCAGTTCAAAACTCTTCTCCTATATTTCCTCTGGTCTTATAGTGTTAGGACTTATATTTAGATCTGTGATAAATTTTGAGTTAATTTTTGTGTTTAGTGCTATAAATGATTCTCCAAATTCTGCATTAGTAGAATTTCACAAATTTTATATGCTGTATTTTCATTCAGTTCAAAACACTTTCAAATTTCCCCTTTGATTTCTTCCTTGTATCTTGAAACTCTGACATTAGGTACATAAACATTTAGAATTGTTGTTAGAATTGGATGAATTGTCTTCTTTTTCATTATGAAATGACCTTCTTTATCCCTGATAATATTCTTTACTCTGGAATCTTATCTGATACTAATACAGCCACTACAGGTTTCTTTTGATTAGAGTTAGTACAGTATATCTTTCTCAACCCTTACTTTTTAATATGTTTTTGTCTTTAAATTTAAAGTAAACTTCTTGTAGTAAAGTGAGCATCATACAGGTAAGGTCTTGCTTTTGCATCCACTCTAACAGTCTCTGTCTTTTAATTGGAGTGGGTTTCGGTTTGGTGTTTTGTTTTGTTTGCCATTATATTTGTCTTACTTTTCTGTGGCTGCAAAATAAATTATTACCAGATATTTAGCAGGTTTAAACACCCCTTCATTATCTTCCAGATCTATAGGTCAGAAGTCCAGGTGGACTCAGATAGATTCTCTGCTTAGGCTCACGAGGCCAAAATCCAGGGGTTGGCTAAGTTGGGCTTTTATCTAGAGGCTCTATCAAAGAATTTTCTTCCAGCTCATTTAAGTTGTCAGAATTCAATTGATTGTGATTGTAGAACTGAGGTTCCATTTCCTTGCTGGCTGTCAGCCAAGGGTTCCTTTCAGCTACCAGAGGCTGCCCAGGGTCCTTATCATATGACCCCCTCATTCTTCAAGTCTCCAATGGTACACCGAATTTTTCTCTTGCTTTGAATCTCTCTGAATTCTCGTGCTCCCAACAGAAAAATCTGTCTGCTTTTAAAGAGTTCAGTGATTAGTTTGGACCTACATAGATAATCTCCTTCACCCTATAATTTAATCCAACCACCAGCTTGATATCTCATCATATTCACAGTCCCAGGGATTAGGGAGGGAAATCTTGTGGGGCCCTTTTAAAAGGATTTTGCTTACCACAACCATTAATATAATCATTGATGTAGTCGGGTTTCAATCTATGATTTTGTAATTTGTTTTCTTGTTCCATTTGTTCTTTCTTTCCTTTTTTTCCCTTACTTTCTTCTGGATTGAGCAAATTATTATTCCCTTTTATCTCTTTTATTAGATCTTTAGCTATAATTCTTATCTTATTATTTTAATGTTTGCTTTGGGGTTTATCATAGAAATTTTTGATTTATCAAAAGTTTTCCTTCAAGTGATATTATTATACCACTTCATAGAATAGTATAATAATGTGATGATATTATACTCTCATTTCTTCTCTCCTAGCCATGTATTATTGTTGCCGTACATTGTACCTGCATATTTGATATAAACCGGCACTACAGGTCTAATAGTTTTGTTTAAATAGTTAACTATCATTTAGTGGTTTTTAAATTAAATAATAAAATAACTTGCATACTGACCCACAGGGTTAACATTTCCAGGACTTTTTCATATTCCATTGTATAGATCCATATTTTCATGTGGTATTATTTTCCTTCTAAGAGATTACCTTTACCATTTCTTACAGTGTGGGTCTATTGGCAATGAATTCTTCTGGATTTTATAGGTCTGAAAAACTTCATATCACTTTCATCTTGAAATATATTTTCAGTGGGCATAGAATTCCATGTTGTTGTTGTTTTCCCTCCTTTCAATACTCTAAAGACACTACCCCACTCTCTTTTGTTTTCATTGTTCTCAACAAAAAAATCAGTTGTCATGCTTCTCTCTTTCTCCTCTGTATATAATGTGTCTTTTCTCTCTGGCTACTTTTAAGATTTTTTCTTCATCCCTTGTTTTGAGTAACTTCACTATGATGTGCTTTTCTGTAGTTTTCTTCATGTTTCTTATGCTTGGGGTTCACTGAGCTCCTGAAAACTCTATGTTTAGTAACATTGTGTGTTTACCATACTTCAATAAAAAAAGTTTAAAAACTCTGTGTGTCTATAATTTTCATCAAATTTAGAAATTCTTTGGCTATTATTTCTTTGAATGTATTTCCCCCTACACATTCCTTCATGGTGTCTAATCACATGTACTTTAGACTGTGTGAGGTTGGCCTAGAGCTCTCATCTTTTCCTTCAATGTGTTTAACTTGGAAAGCTTCAATTACTATGTCTTCAGGCTTACTAATATTTTCTTCTACAATGCCTAATCTATCATTAATCTCATCCAGTTAATTTTTCTCAGACACTGAAGTTTGATTTTGTGCTTTTTTATGATTCATACAAATATATGTATTCATCCATGTCTTTACTTAACCTGTTAAATCTTTCCTATAGTTTCCTGAACATGTAGAATATAGTTATAGTAACTATTTCAAGGTTCTTATTTGCTAATTCTAACATCTGTGTTAGTTCTGGGTTGATTTCAATTGATTGATTTTTCTCCTCATTATGGGTTATATTTTCTTGCTTCTTTGCATGCCTATAATTTTTTATTGGATGCCAGACGTCGTGAATTTTGCCTTGTTGAGAGCTGAGTATTTTTGTATTTCTATAAATACCTTGAGTTTTATTTCTGGTATGCAGTTAAGTTACTTGGAAACATTTTCATCCTTGCTCTGAAGATTTGTTAGGTGGGATCAGAGCAGTGTTTAGTCTAGGGCCCATTATTT
This sequence comes from Phoca vitulina, assembly GCF_004348235.1. NCBI lineage: Eukaryota > Metazoa > Chordata > Mammalia > Carnivora > Phocidae > Phoca > Phoca vitulina. The sequence continues at coordinate 39,585,225 of NW_022589728.1, forward strand.
CCTATTGCTGAAGCATGACCCTTCTGAGTACTCTATACAATGTCCTGTAAATTATCCATTTTTCCAGTCTGGCTAGTGGCAACAGGCATCATTTCCAGCCCTGTGTGGGTTTCCCCTACTTTTCCTTCTAACCATTTCATTGGGTTATTCTCACAGTCTTGGTTAGTTTCTTCACATACATGTGCTGATCAATACTCAGCTGAATACTAAAGGGGAACCCAATGCAGATTTCAAGAGTGCCCTCACCATGTAGCTCTCCCCTCATGGTTCTCAGCACTATAGCCACTTTGGCCTCACTAAAGTGTCAGTTTCATCTCCTCAACTAAGGAATTCTATCAGGTTCAGTCTGGGCTCCCTCTCCCTGTGCCAGAGCTGGGAAACACTCTAATGACCATAAGCTGGGCAATCATAGGGTCACCTTGTTTGTTTCCTGTCTCTCAGGATTCACTATCTTTAGAACCTAATATCCAATATCTTGAAAAACACTTTTTCCCAAAAAAAAAAAAACTGTTACAGGCAAGAGGGGAAACCCAGTCCCTTACTCCATCTTGTTTCAGAGTACTTATCTAAATATACATTTTAAAAGTCTAATAACATTAACTCTTCAAAGTATGAAAAGCATGTGATTCTAGAGATATAGTTCAACTGAAATAACTGAAGAATACTGATATCATAGAAACTGTCTTAGCTATGATGGTAAGAATTTGTGCTTGTTCAACTCTAGTGTAACAACATTTATACATTGTCTTATCTAGAGAGATGAATATCACTCAGAGCTGAGGTTGTGCTGAATTTGACATTTACCACAGATGCAAAAATAGTGAATTATAAAATTCTGCTCTTCACATCTTCAAGGGAAACCAGATCTTGCCAAATTACCTGAAAATTGAATCCATCCAGATAGAAAAGGATTTCTGTAGTCACCACATAGATCCAAGCACTTTAGCCCATTATACTCAGTCACTGATTTTAACCATAATAGGGATAAAATCCCACAGATTTACCCAGTTGATAAGTAAAGAAATTATAAAAACAAAACTTGTCATTTTTCAACACTTGGGGATATAGCACAGTCTGTGCACACTTTCTATTGGTTTATGGACATTTGGATTTTTTCAGAGGTTGGCTATTATAAAAAATGGTGCAATGAACATTACAGTCTATGTTCCCTGGTACATACACATGGACACATATCCCTTTAGGGTACATATTTAGTAGAATTCCTGAGTCATGTGGCAAGTATATCTTATACTTACTAGATTATGCCAAACATGTTTTACCAATTTATACTTCATCAGCAGTGAATGAGGATCACTTTCAATTCACATTTATACCTACATTTGGTGTTTTTCTATTCTCAGATTTTTTTTCTTTTTAAGAAGCCAGAGAAAAATAATAAAGGTTATATTCATTTTTTCTTCCATACATTTTCTCATTACATCTAGTTTTTTCTTACTTTTGGGGTGTTTTGGATTCACATATAAAGACAATATAACCCTCACTTTCACTAGAGGCATCACAGACTAAGGGATATAGAATTAGTATAAAATATAAAAGATAAGATTCAATACTGTGCTAACATAGAGGTTCAAACTAAGATCAATCTATTTGTAATCATACCATAGAATGATAAATAATTATCAAAAACATTCAGTTGGCTGATGAGGAATCTTTACTTAGCCCAAGGTTTACAGTTTATGATTAGGTAAAATGCATGTGTCTGGAGTGTGTAAGCATGTGTGTGTGTGTGTGTGTCTATAAGATAGAGAAAGAGAGAGTCATTTTTTTAAGGACAAATAAGGAAGCCAGTAAGTCAAAGTTCCTTTCAGAGGATCAAGTCTAGAATTTATGATAGGAATCAGAAAACTTTTATGGTAAAAGGCCAGATAGTAAATAGTCTAGGCTTTGCAGACCATAAGTTTTCTGTCTCAACTACTCAACTCTGCCCTTGTAGTATAAAAGTAGCACAGACAATATGTAAACAATTGAGTGCAATTGTGCTTCAACCAAACTTTATTTACAAGAACAAGCCGTAGACCTGATTTGGTCCAAGGGCCATAGTTTGTGAATCCCTGATCTAAGGCATGAAAACTTAGAGTCAAATGATCTATGGAGACTCTGTTAGTGTAAGTTAGTATCAGTTATTTTATAGTTTAGTATAAATGAAGACTCCAAAAATAGGTTATAATAGAGAGGATAGAGAGGAAGGAGAAAACACAACGAAGATGCCTGAGGGCATGGGAAAATACCACCTCCATCATGACTTTACTTGGGCCATGACTAGGACCTAGTTTTCATTGGAATTTTGCATTTTCAAAGGCAATTACTATGCCACATGACATACAATACATGTGACAGCAATATGCATTTAGTGAATGAAAGAACTCTCTGGAAGCAGAGTAACTTTACCTTTTAAAAGACCAACACATTTCATTTTACTAATGAAAGAAGATAGTGATAAGTTTAATGAGCACCAAAGGTCAAAAGTGTTCACTAAAATTTTATTCCTAAAGAAATAAATATGTAGGGTTGTTTTTTGTTTTGTTTTCTTTTGCATTTACCAGCTGAGAATTTCTTAGCTGGTATATACAGAGATATATAGAGAGAGCTTAGCTATATATAGAGAGATATATATATCTCTATATTCTTATAATATATCTCTATATTCTTAGAAAATATAAAATATTGTGCCAGATTATTAAATATGAATGCTGTTTAAAGTTAGTACTTCAGAAAAGCAAATTATCTCTTTTAGTTTACTGAAACCTACGCAATCAAATATACCATTAGTATCCCAGTGAAAGAGATTGTAGAATCTTTTTTTGTCTATAGTATTCCTAGCCAATAATTAGCACAATAGAAAATCTATTTCATAATATTTAAAATAATAAGAGCTAAAGCTAATTAAAAACCTATTACGCATCTGTAAAGAATTGGTCATAACAACTCTACCAGGTAGAAAATATAATTACCACCCTATTTTATGGATTAAAAAAAAAAAAAACAGAAAAAAGACACAGAGAAGTTAAGTAACTTCCCCAGGGGCACACAGCTAGTAAGTATTGGTGTTATAATTCAAACAAAGGCAATCTTCTCTCAGGGTCTCTCTCTTTAAATAGTATGCTGTTCTGCCTCTTAGTCAAAGAGACTATACCATTTATACCCTTCTTCTTCTCAAATAGTATATATTCAGGACCAGACTGTATGTAGTATTTAAAATTAGTCATTGACTAACTTTACCTTTTTTATTTAGGTTTGAAATTTCACATGAAATTTTTTTAGTACAGTTGACATACAATGTTACATTAGTTTCAGGTGTACAACATAGTGATTGAACAAGTTTATACATTATGCCATGCTCACCACAAGTGTTAGTTACCATCTGTTATACAACACTGTTAAAATACCAATGACTACATTCCCTATGCTGTACCTTTTATTCCCATGACTTACTCATTCCATAACTGGAAACTTTGCCTTTTAAGAGACCAGCACATAATAGAGATTTGATGCTTTAAAGAAATAGAAAAGGAAATTTCCTGCTGTGTTTGTTACTAATAGTATGTTACCAAAAAAAAGACACTCTCCTCTTATCTAGAATAACTTTGTTATGGACTAAATGTTTGTGTGCCCCTCAAATTCACATGTTGAAATCCTAACCCTCAATGTAATGGAATTAAGAGGTGAGGCTTTGGGAAGTGACTGGGCCATGAAAATGGAGCCCGCATGAATGGGATTCATGCTCTTATAAAAGAGTATTTTTATCTCACCTGCCATGTGAGGACACAAGACAATTGTCTATAAACCAGGAAGTGAATTCTCCCCAGACACTGAATCTGCAGGCACCATGATTTTAGACTTCCTGGCCTTCAGAACTGTGAGAAATAAATGTTTAAGTCACACAGTCTATGGTATTTTTGTTATAGTAGCCTGACAAACTAAGACAAACTTACTTGTAGATTTTTCCAAACTTTGTTCCAAACTTTTTCCTCATCCTCCTGGCAAATTGGTCATGGTTTCTAAGCACCTTGCTCCTACTGCTAATATGGCACTGATCATGTTAGGCGGCAGTAATTTGCTTTTATATTTGTCTTTTTCTCTGGATGTGGACTCCTCAGGGACAGAAAGTATGTCACACTTCTCTTCGTGTCTCCAGAATGTTCACAGGGTCTATTATGGAAGGCACTCAAATGTTTGATGAATGGTTGAATGAACACATGAATCAATGCATCCCAAGCGATGGTTCCATGATTATAACTCCCCCAAAGAAGAGATAGGCCAATATCCAGCAATTCTAAAAACAAAACAAAATCTTTTGAAAAGATTCTTTCTTAATTGAACACATCTGTTTCACTTATTGCAGGAGTGTCCACATAAGCACGATTGGGGAAGGTTGCTGTCCAATAAAGATCAGGTTCTGCGACTTAGAAGAAGTCATGTTAATAAATGCTAGCTGTCCCTGAGCAGCACACACTATTGTTTTGTCTTTTCAGAGACTCTTCCACAGGGACACAGCTATAGTCCATTTACCCCCTCTCAAGTTTTAGTAATATTGTTAAAGAATCTGTTATAAGAAATTGCTGAGAACACTTAGGGGAATTGCCAAATGATTCCGCAGTAGTTCTGCTTAAACATCTTAAGTGCTAGGCTGCAGAGGACAACTGCTTTTTCATTCGTTTTTGGGTTTTTTTGTTGTTGTTCTTGTTGAGCATGAAACAATGTGAATATCACCACTGTTGTTCTTCCAAATACAGTGTCGAAAGAAATTGGATTTTCAGAGCTTTCATTGTGCTGGATTAAATTGTAATAAGTTTAAAATTTAAAAAGTGGTGTTTCAACTTAACATGGGATAGGCTTTTTAAAACACTAAGTAGAGGGGAAATTTGCAAAGTAATTATTTATTCTTTTGCTTTGTCTTTCATGACATGAAATCCTTTGCTGAATTATTCTACTTAGAAGGTTCAGGGTTGCTTTATTGTGATGGCATGTATATTTTTTTGTTTGTTTTTGTTACAATGCAGGATTATTGCTTTTCAAAGGGTGGTGTCACAAGAGGATGCTGTAAAAATCCAGCGATGCTGCCAGTAATTAGGCAGCTGGGTGGCCTAGAAATCCTCTCCATTACACTGTTGTTTCCCTGCCAGTTCTCCCTGTTCTCTCTTCTGGAGAAAAGAGAAAAAAACCAACAAAACAAAACAAAAAACAACTTTGTTTTTCTTTACATAGTTCTTATAGGCAGGATGAATAAACCTTTTCTTCACTTGCCAGTCTTCTACACATCAACTTCCATTATTTATGATTCATGATCCTTGCTTTGATTTACAATCAGTTGTCAAAAACATGTTTAACGAATGATCTGGGCTCTAATATTTAGTGTGTTAAGGGAGTTATCACAAATCCATGGGCTTCCCACCTGTACATATGCTGTCCACATGGATTAATACTGTGTCCATTTTTTAAACCAAAGCAGTTCTCAAGTATGTATCACTGATAACCAAGATAATACATACCCAGGGCTAGTAACAGATGAGTGTCAGTCCAAGGGACACAGAACAGATTTTGCTCTTCTCCCTCGGTCTCTCCCTCTCTGTCTCTCTTAATCTCTGAGGTCTCTGTCTATCTCAATCTGTAATGTCTCTCCTTTCATTCCAACATGTGGTTGTAAGAAATGAATATAAATGTGTGTGTGTGTGTGTGTGTGTGTGTGTGTGTGTATGTTTTGAAGTGTTTTATTAGGGTATGTGAGGGAATTTGTATGCTATGTGTGATGGTGCTTAGTAGGCTTTCCCTAATTGTTTATTGAGCTGAATTACGAGTATTTGGATTTCTTTTTCAAATCCTTTTGAGGCTGCCTACAGTGGGCTGAATAGTGGTCCTCAAAAAGATATATCAATGTCCTAATCCTTAGAACCTGTAAACGTTACCCTGTATTGTAAGAGGGAATTTTACCTTATATGGTAAAAGATGTGATTGAGTTAAAGATCTTGGAGGAAGAGCTCATCTTGGCTTATACCATAGACCCTAAATGCAATCATACGTATCCTTATAGAAGGGAGGCAGAGGGGGGTTTGAGGCATACACACAAAGGAGAAAGGAGGCAAAGTGAACACAGAGGTAGAGTTTGGAGTGATGCAGCCACAAACTAAGTAATGCCAAGGAATGCCAGGTGGCCCCCAGAAACTAAAAGAGGCAAAGAACCAATTCTCCCCCAGAGTCTCGGGGGCGGCGGGGGGAGTGCAACCCTGCTGACACCCTGAATTCAGACTTCTGACCTCCAGAATTGTGAAAGAATACATTTCTGTTGTGTTCAACTGCCCAAATTGTGGTAATTTGTTTACAGAAAGACTAGGAAACTAATATACTAACTAACCTCAGAACCAGGCAGGCAAGGGCCTGGGAATGCAGGAAAAAAAAAGCCCTGACCTGTGAGGAAGGCCAGGAAGGCTCCAAAAGTAAGGCAGAAACTGCGGGAAAGCATCTTGATCCAGATGTTGCTCCATACATAGGAACACAGCAAACCAAGTGTGATTCAGGCAAGCACTGATATTTGAGGTGACCCAAAATAGTGCAGTGGGAACTGCAGCAGTAATTCAGATAGCAGGGGAAAAAAAAGGCAATGGGCATCAGTATGATCTGTGATTGATTATAACTATTAATAGGAGAAAACATTCACTGAGAACTCAGTTTCCCAGGTTTTGAACTACCACCCCCCTATCAGGTAAGTTTCATTTTTCCCATTTTACACATGAGAAAAATAAAATTCAACAGAGATTAAATAAATTGTTCAAGATCACTTAGATAATAAGTGGCAAAAACAGGATTCAAACTCAAGTTTGTGTGACTCCTAGAAAAGGTTTTCCACTCCTGTGCTGTAAGCCCCCACTCTGCTTTACTACCCTAGTCAGGAGAGTTGTTAACAGCAACAGGATCCAGGCCCAGTGGGCAGCATGTTGACAGGAACTGGACAGTGCCAAGGCCCATTCCGGACAAACCTCCAGACCAATGAAGGAGGGACGGTAATGAAGCAGAAGAGAAATGAGTGTGCAGTTCAAGGTAGGTTACATTCAGGTTCAGGTTTGACCAGTGGTTGGCTGTCTGATCTCTATCCAACTTCTTTATCTTTATAATGTAACAGTACCTATTCCACAGAATCAATCCATGATGGAATATATGTAAATAAAATGTCGAATTCAATATCTATTGAGAAAAATGGCTTCCTGTTACATGACAAGGTTTGAAGGAAATTGAAGAAAATAATGACAGGCGTAGTTATTGGCAACTATAAATTATAACACAGTCCTATGCTTCATTTTTTGAAGTCAACATTGAGTTAAATTAAAACTATAGAAAATGAGAGGTGGTTTGTATATTAGTCCACTTGGGCTGCTATAGCAAAACTACCATAACCTGGGTGGCTTATAAATAACAGAAATTTATTTCTCACAGTTCTGGAGACAGAGAAGTCCAAGATCATGGTGCTGGCTGATTCTGTGTCTGGTAAGAGCTTCCTGGTTCACAGCCATCTTTCCCCTGTGTCCTCACATGGTAGATAGGGAAGGGAGGTTGCATGGGTCCCTTGTATAATGGTACTAATCCCATTCTTCTTCCTCATGACCTAATCACTCCCAAAGTTCCCACCTTCTATACCATGACCTTAGGGGTTAGGCTTCAACATATGAACTTTGTGGGGACACAGACTTTCAAACCACAGCAGTTTGGTTTGATGAAATGGTCATGTGATTAGAAATCCAATTCCCTAAAATCCCTGGGTTTCCTGTCCACACAATTAACTAAATGGATTTGAGAAGGACTTGGGTTTCATACCAAAAAAAAAAAAAAAAAGGCATGTTATTTATTACAAATACAGATAACTATAAAAAAGGGTTGACCTGTATTCTGACATTCAGCATATATTGGGCTACATATGATATAATTCTGATTGGCCTTCCTCATCAAACTTCTGGGATGCAAATTTGCAATCATCCTCTAGGGGTGTATCAATCTTCCAGGCAGAGCTTCTTACTCACAAGCACACAGTATTCACATTTCAAAGGAATTATTTAATAACTTTTTTAAAACATATTAAGTATAGGGGCGCCTGGGTGGCTTAGTTGGTTGGGCGACTGCCTTCGGCTCTGGTCATGATCCCAGGGTCCTAGGATCGAGCCCCAAATCGGGCTCCCTGCTCAGCAGAGAGCCTGCTTCTCCCTCTCCCTCTGCCTGCTGCTCTGCCTACTTGTGCTCTCTCTCTATCTCTCTGTCAAATAAATAAATAAAATTTTAAAAAAAATAAAAGAAAAACATATTAAGTATAAAGCATTTTGTGTTTCTTGAATTTTTTTCAACTCAACATTGCAAACAGTTCATTTGAAATACAGGTTATCTGAGACCGAAGAAAGGATAATTATGTGGTCTTTTTCTTATTTTCTAAAATAAGAGAGTAAATGGAAGCAATAATGCAATGTATATATATATATGTGTGTGTATATATACGTATATATACACACACATATATATATGCTATAGTAAAAATGAATATATCCTTCAAATAGAATTTTTTGATGGATCACTCAAAAACTTAAACAAAAACTTTATAAAATTCTCTATGTGGCTTTAAATGATCACTTAACTTAAAAAAATAAAAAGACACCCTGAAAGTTTATGAGCTGCTCATGCTTCAGAAGTAAAGATAATACCATCAACCCACCACCAGTAAGACATGTTCTTTAAGTGATTTTTGTTTTAATATTGACAACGTTTTCTGATAAATGAGAATTTTCTCTCTGCTTCCTTTACAACCAGCAGCACACATTTACAAATGGCTGACTTTGGTTATCCAGGCCATCAGAAGCATAGAGCTAGAACAAAGCATACTTGCACTCACTCATGTGAGATCAAATCAATGACCTTCACCTCATTAGCACATTTTCCAACCAATGGATAAAGCTACGGTGAACTTCTTCCTCTGGGAGGAGTTGTCAAAGCTGACTCTTACATGAAGGCCTCAAAAATCCTTTCTAAAGAACAAAATGAGAACAAATAATAATCCAGTCCTTATAATCTGACTTTTAGATCTACACTCAGTCACTGGTTGATCCAAGTTAGTGAAGGATGGTGATAACCTCATTTTTATATTTGGATGTCTCATGGATATCAGATTTTTAGGGGCATGAAAGGTTCAATTTTGTACTGCTTTCTTGGGAGGAGGTAAAATACTATGTGGCCAGGAAAGAAAGTGTAATAATAGGGACCAGAATTACTTATTTGTATACCAGAAGATACATCTGTAATTACTGTCAGTGATTACAGGCTCTATCTTATAGTGTATACATGGTGAAAGTCATAGTTATTAGCCCATGCAAAGAGTTTTGGAAATAACTCATAAACAAAACTACACCTTGGCATCAAGTAGGTTCCACTGAAAGGTATATCATAGGCTTGACTGAATTAATGACTTAGTAGGACCAGCCCTGACAGCCTGAAAATATCCCCATTTGTTCTGAAAACACGAGACTCTGAAATGTAACAACAACTTTTCCAAATTTATTATCAATCCTTCTGTCTTTGTACCAAAAAGCAAATAAGTTTTTTAAGTGCTAATTGGCGGTTCTGCAAAGATTCCGCAGTGCCCCCACACTAATTGCATCACCTGCAGAATTCTCAGTTGGACTCCACTTCCAACCTATACAGTCAGGAAGTCTGACAGGAAGATGTATACTCAAAGTTCTCAACAAAGGGGAAATTACCCTACAGTCTGCTATAAACATGTGGAGATAGCTAAAAATTATTTCATTTCATTCATTAGGGATGGTCTAACTTGGCTAATCTACACTGCGTTTAAATTATATAGCTGCTTCTCCTAATTTTTGGATAAGTGCTATATTTATGGCCCACATGCTGAATATTTGAAATAGTTTGAAACAATATATATGGCATGATGGCTTGTTTATAGTTGAGTTGGTTAAATTGCCCACTCCACATTTTACATGGTTCTTTCTCATAAATTATTTCGATCAATGTAAAAGTTTCTTAGGCTGAAGGAATTATGTCTTTGACAGCTGGTTGTTGGTTGTTGGCTCCAAGCAGTTGATCAAAAAAGGAATTTCAAAGTGGGGTGGGGGTAGCCCTTTGTAAGACTGAGAAGCTGATGTGCTACAAAACCCATGGAACACATGGGAAAGAGAAGTATAAAGCCATTGTACACTTCTTTTTTTGTGGTTCTAACAGTTACAACTGTGACCTACAAAAAGTTAATTTCTTTCATGCCTCAGATTTCTCATCTGTCAAATGGGGTTAACATTTGCATCAACCATATGAAAATTGCCAATTTTATAGATCAAAAATTGTCAAAATCCAGCAATTTCGTATGGTTTATTTTAATAACATCCATACTGTGGGATTATCAGACAGTTTCAATAAATTAATGTAGTTAGAGCACACAACGCAATGACTGAAATGTATTAAGTACATGCACAATAAATGTTAATAATTACTACCATATTTAAGGCTGGGTTAATGTAAAGAGCATATACTAGTAACTTCTGTTTCAAATGCTGCTTCTGTATCATTTCACTTTTTACTGTGGGACCATGGGAGATATTACTAAGCAGTCATCCAGGTTGACACAGGCTGCCTGTTCCATAAGGCTGGAGTGGTTGCCTGATTCGAGAGAGGATAATCCACAAACAAAGCTAAGTGAAAGCAGGCAACAAGTGTAGGTGCCGAGGATTGAGTCTGGGAACCATTATTTCATCCCAGAATCTGGTCACTGAAGCCAAGTTTGGAAAATTCAATAACATAGCCAAATGTGGCTAATGAGTTCAAGTTGTAGTCATGGGTCATGAATTGGAGAGTAAGTCAGAAAGACTCCAAAGCCTCAGGTACAGGAGGGAATGGACAGCTTCCAACCGGCAATGTCACAGATAAAGTTCCAGCCTAGGAGTAGAGGATTTTGAGTCACCACACAGCACCCCAAGTCATAAAGTGTTGGCTAGTTGGGGAATTTCTTTTTGCTTTTGGATGCCACGGCTCCTGGGAGCCTCCTGGATGATTATTAGCCCTAATGTTGTAATTATGTTTATTCTTTGGACATGAGAGAACTCTCTCTGTTACAGTTCCTATAAGATGGTATCTCGCCAGAGAAAGACAGACAAGTTCAGGATATGGATTTGATAAATGTTCTTGCTGTTCAATCAAAAGACCACAGCACCTTCTAAGAAATTGCCATGAGCCTCCCAATATCCTCAGTGCTCTAGGTCCTCCACAAATCATTGACCCAGCGTGTTTCAAAACGAATAAGAATATTTGATCTTCATATATAATATCCACCTTCATCATGAGGTCACTTCAAGATTTAAGAGATAACCAAAAGAAATGTTAAGTATCTTTTGCTTTAATTTTAATATAATTCAATTGTAATAAGCTATATTAATAGTAATACCGATAAATATTAATACCTATCAATAGCATCATTAACACTTTTTCATACTGTACTAGATACACTGAATATTTTAGTTATATATATGTGTGTGTGTGTATATATATATGTGTATATATATATATTCACATAATTGGGGCAAAATATTCTATTTAATGCTATAAAGTAGCTTATATATAAGCTAACCAATAATACATTATATCATATTTTAGAACTGCATCTTGTAATGTAAGGCTATCAACTCTTCACTATTGATTTTCAATGATCTGGTGTATTTTTTGATGGGTATGTTACTATCAGTGATGAGGACTATCCATGGGCCTGTTCTACACAAGCCCACTTTAGTTTATGCTACTTTATACCAGCTATTTGAATGTCTATTATCTAGAATGGTACAATGAAGACACCTTGAGATAGGCCCAAAACTGACTCTGCCAATTACTGTATCACTGACTAGCAAAGTAATTGCATCTCCAGGTCTTGGTTTCTTCCTCCATCACTAAAGGGGGCAAAATTACCTCAGGGGGCTATTGTGAAAAATACTGGGAACTAAAGCTACTCCCCCAGTTCTGTAGAACAGGGATATCCTTGGTAAATCTTCATCTCTTCTTCTTGTTCCTAGGATCACAAATCCCATCAAGGGGTATGCAGTAAGCAGTGCCAATGCAACTAGAATTAAATTCCCACAGGGGCGCCTGGGTGGCTCAGTCGTTAAGCGTCTGCCTTCGGCTCAGGTCATGATCCCAGGGTCCTGGGATCGAGCCCCGCATCGGGCTCCCTGCTCAGCGGGAAGCCTGCTTCTTCTTCTCCCACTCCCCCTGCTTGTGTTCCCTCTTTCGCTGTGTCTCTCTCTGTCAAATAAATAAAATCTTAAAAAAAAAAAAGAATTAAATTCACACAATAACTTTGGTAAGAATAATAAAAAGTACCAGCTGCGTTAAGTCTATATGATTTGCTTAGTAATAGCATTTAATCCTCATAAAAATACTACCGTCTTCATCCTACTATTGAAAAAGTTTTGCAGCGCCTGGGTTGCTTATTTGGTTAAGTGTCTGCCTTTGGCTCAGGTCATGATTCCAGGGTCCTGGGATCGAGCCCCATGTTGGGCTCCCTGCTCAGTGGGGAGTCTGCTTCTCCCTCTCCTTCTGTCCCTCCCCGCATTTGTGCTTTCTCTCTGGCTCACTCTCTCTCAAATAAATAAAATCTTTAAAAAAGAAAGAAAGAAAGAAAGAAAAAGTACTGAGCCTCAGGAAGCCTAAGATCGCAGAGTTAACAGCATAGTTTGGAACTGAACCCAAGTCTTCTGACTTGAAGTATACTAATCCTGCAATCTAGTCTCGTAAATGGGGATTATAAACGTTTTAAAATTTTTTATCTGGAGAAATGGTTGTCTCATGAATGATCACCTTACTAGGCAGAAATGATATGATATTCATCATAAAATATTAATACATTATAATAATACAGAAAGTAAGAAATATCTGGGAGATTGTAGGGAACTCTAGGGCTGACCCCTGATTTCTTAGTTGGGCTGATTGTACTTTCCAGCACCTATGTTGCTACGTGACTTTCCTTTAGGGACAAGCCAGGTTCACCTACCAGTAAATTTAGGACATTTTCATTCAGCTAATTAACCTTCTAGGCAGACATAGGGCATTGGGAGAATCCAGTTAATTTGCCAACTATTAACTTCCCTCTTCTTTTGTGCAAAAAGTAGAATAGAACCTGTTTTATAGCATAAATAATCAAAGGGCTAATTCCATTGGAAATTTTAGATCCAAGATGTTGATGTTGAGTGGGTAAGCTCTATGTTCTAAAGATGCAGAGAAAAACACATTTTTATGCAACCTTAAAATCACTGAGTCTTTTTTGTTTGTTCATTTTGTTTTGTTTTACCTGATACACTGGTTTCATCTTTGCTGGTCCGTGACTCGACATTTCCCAATGTGACAATAGTTCATGTATCAAATGGAGCAGTGTGATATTACTGGGAAAAGGTGAGACAAAAAAAGGAGCTTCTCTCCTTTTTCTGATACCAAGATTGTCTGAGAAGTAACAGACCCAATGAAGAGGAGAGGAATACAGTACAATTTGTAAATGTTAGGACTTGCTAAGTTTCTTGCAACTTCTTAGTTGAGGATGAATGGACATTAATTTCAAAGACATCTCTGTCTTCTAGCTACTACCATAGGAAAAATACTTAAACATTACTTACATATTGGGCCTTCAAAGGCAAAGCATACACATAAATTGTGAGATACCTGTCCTTGCTTAATTTAAGAAGGTCAATATCTTGTTATGTTTTGAGGCATCATTATTCATCAGTGCTTGCTTATGTGAAGAAGATATAGTCTTTGCCGAAGTCATTACCTCTTTGGTACCTGGACAGCTTTTTCCAAGGATGCCTCCATCTTCTCCTTCACATGTCAAACTACACCAACTGCTACACCTACTGGCAGTGGTGAAATTGCAGGGGTGCCTCCTGTCTTTCTTGTCAACCGTACATCAGTGCTTTGAGGAAATAAACTGGGCTAAAAAAGGTTTGGCAATGCTCTCACTGATTTGAACAGAAAAGTAATCTACATATCACTGTCATCCGGTACCTCTGAAGATGTCAGGAGGCAGGCCATTTCTCTCTGCTGAAGTGCTTTTTCTTTTATTACCAGCCCTATAACATGATTATTGAAATGATTCAACAATAGTCATGCCACAGCTATAGATACTTGTTGAAAGTAAATAATAAAAGCATTTTATCTGAATGGCTGTCATTTTCCTGTTGAGGGATACATCTGGTACATAAAGTACATTTGTATGCATGTTTGCCTTATGTGAACTGCTCTAATTTGGTTATCCTGATAGGTGCCATTGTAGCTTCATTCTAACAATATTAGCAGAGAGGAAGAGGTCAGTGGTTTTCAAACTATAATTTGCAGTCACTCCAGCCAACGGGATTGCAACAAGATTGAAACCTAGTAAGAAAGGATTTTAAGGAGACTCCTGGAAAGGATTCAAGCACCATACCATAATTTGACATTTAAGTTCACCTTAAGCAAAACTCCATTAGAAAAAAGGAAACCAGTTCACTGCACTGAGATGAAAAAGTAGTAAGGAAGAGTAAGCTACGCTTAAAGTTAGAGGGCTAAATGCTTTTATATGTAACTGACCTTCCAAATTTGAGAGCTGGGTCACTTTTAAATAATTAAAGTAATATTTGTGGCTTCCTTTTTAGTTTTCTTAAATACCATCTTTTTCATTACTTAAAATTTTAAGCAACGGGGACTCAAGGTTTGTTAATTTATTTCATATTTTTCTATTTTGTTTCCAACAAGAAACCAAGAATTTTGCAGAGATTTAATTAAATAAAATTTTCATGTTCCTTATAGTTCAAGTAAATAAAGTTATCAGAAACAACTGCTTAGATCAACTTACTCAATGCAGAGAAAAAATGTCATGTGTATCTGGAATCAATTCTAAAAACGTTTATTGAGTACATCCTGTGTGTCAGGCATTTTGCAAGGTACTGAGCAAAGAGCAAAGGTTTTTATGGACCTTATTGCCCATCTGGAAATAAGAAGATATCAAACAAACAAAAACAATGAAATGTGCTAAGTGTTAAAAATGAGAATGTGATGTTCTCTGAGATTGGGTGGCTAAAAGTCAAACAACCAGGAAGGCCTCATGGAAGAAGTAAAGCTCAAACTTTCAACTAAATGATAAGTGGAAGTTACCCCAGGAAGAGACAGGGAAGAGAGCATTAGGACAAAGAAACAACATCTGCCCAAGTCCATTCTCCAGACAGAGTAGAAAATTCAAGGAAGGAAAAATAAGTTTCATATAATAAGACTATAGAGCACAAGGTGAGATGTCACAGATAAAGCTTAGACCTTAAAAACTAGGTTAAAAATTGGAAAAACCACTGAATGGTTTTAATAGAGGAGTAACATGATAAGATGTGAGCGCTGGAAAATCTTTCTGACTACAGTTTCAAGAATATTTTAGAAAAGAGCATGACTGGGAGAACGGGAGTCAATTAGAAGTCTATTCCAACAGTCTAGCTGAGCACTAATGGTGGCCCAGACTAGGGAGTTGGTAATGGGCATGGTTTAGGATATGGGATGTATGAGAGTTGGTGAATAAATATAACAAGTGATGAAGAAGGAGGAATAAAAATCATGGGTTTTTGGGGGGCAACTTCATGGATGGCAGTGCTCTTTCCTGAGATAGGAAATATTGGTGACAATCAAGATTGATTGAAATTCTGAAATGTTAGGTGTATGACAGAAAATAGAAAATATTACATAGCTATTTAGTTCTATGTAAGTATATATTGTACATAAAATATATGAAGACATAGGATGTTTTGCTTCATTTTTCAGAAAACCAGACTGCATTAATTTGTTAATCACACCATTTTAAGGAAATAGAGATCTGGAACTATCAGTATGCTTTCCCAAAAAGGAAAACATAAAGCACTGAACAATTAAGTGGCCTTCTCAGAACAGCTTAAAGAATCAGAGGGTTAGATACAGCACAAGTTGACAACTTTTTTTTTTCATATACGGAATGCAAACTTTCAAGCTGAGAACGTCAGGTGGACCTAACTTGTGTCTCCAAAATACACCTTCTGTTGGTGGCACTGCATGGCCTCCAGGCTCTGTGAAGACAATTAAAAGTATATACATATTGTCTCTGACTTAAACTTTCTTACAATCATTACTTCACTCATTCATTAATTAGTGCATTAAATACATATTTTGAACTCTCACTCTTAACCAAATGTTGGGTTTGACCCCTGCCTGTGTTTATAAAATACAAAAGATACACTCCTTGCTTTCAAAGAGCTCATTATCTTGAAAATACTTAGAATCTTTATCTGTACTCAGTGCAATGTCAGTGGTTAAGATAGAGAAACACAGAGGAAGGACTCCCGGGGAAGGTGATGCTTGAATAGTGGAACTGAACCCTAACGATAAATAAGAATTGACCAGGAAGGAGAAGACCGGGGAAGGAGTGTCGAGAGATAGCTGCACATGGAAAAGGACAGACATATGAAATCCCTGTATGTATTTGAAGAAGTGCAAGCAGTCGGAGAGGCAAGAAGGCAGTTAGAGATTCTGAAGGGTAACTTTGTTGCTGTGGTCAGGGAAAAGAGATTGATTTTTGTCCTCACTGTCCTGGGAAGCCATTGCAGTTACCTGACAGGTCTGTATTTTCTCAGTTGGAGCATCTCTAACGTGGTAGTGAACCTTGAGCCAGTCTACAAGTAGGAAGACTAATTCAAAGGCTATTTCATGTGTTGGTTGGGGACAAGTTTGAGAAAAATGATTTAAACAGCCTGTTTGGTGACTGAATAAATATGGAGGTGGAGCAGGAAGAAATCACAGTCTGAGGCACCTAATATGCATGCAATGAATATCCCCTCCTAGACTCAGCAGTGCTTCCCAAGTGCCGGTGGTCTTAAGTATTGCTGTTAAACTGACTTTTTAGCTTCTCAAATCTAATACAGCACCAAGTTTATTGACTTTTCACTTCAAGATATTTCTTAGATAGGCCCCTCTTTGTTTTTCCAACTGCCACCCTCTCATGGCAAATTTACTAGGATTTTCTTGACCTTCCTGTATATCCCTTGATTTGATCTGTTAATTTCTTTAACTGTCTTCCTTTTGGTGGAAAAGATACTTTGTTCTAAGTATGTAACTAATTTACCCTAGAGAAATTTGAAGAAGGGAAAAAATAATATTTTCTTGGTGACTGTTTTTCTAAAATCTCTTTAGTTAGGAAAAGGAAAAATATGCCCCTTGACTTTGTTATTTAAGTGCATTGAAATGATTTCAAAGGCTATTTAATACTCGTGGATCTACCATAGGATTAGGCACATTGCCAAGAAATCATATGATTTTGATGTTCCTTAATTTTCAAATGCAAGCTCCTGATGCTGTTTCCAACCTGTCCATGGAAAACCATTATAAAAACACTGTAAGACAAATTTTGAGTGCCAAAATCTATCATACACAAGCATAATCAGAGATTGTATTTAAGATTTTCCTTGTTAAAAGGAAAAGTATAATACTTGACTAAGAAATGAAATAAATTTTTTCTTGTACTTTTAATTATAATAAATGTTATTCTTGGAAGCCATATTCCAAACTTGATTATTAGCACTGAGATTAATAGAAACTACAGGCCCATTGCCATCATTCCAAGGGTAAATTAATTGTCAAGAAAGTGACTTTAAATATTTTTTTTCAACATTTCATTCTAAGTAACACACAGTCACAGGCCAGAAAAAAATTTTGTGGTACAAGTGAATGACTTGTGTTAAATTATGGACTTATTTCTTTAGTTTCCAATCCCACCTTAAAAGTGGATTTTCTAAACTTGGGTTTATGAGTCTATGAAATGCATCCAGTCTTATAAATACTTCACACGAGGTAAACTTGAATACAGTGTAATATACAAATAGGTTGGAAGATTAGAGAGATTAAAATGCTATTATTGTAGGTATACACACACACAGCATCAAAAATTATGACTAAAAAATGAGATATTTCACAATCCATATGCAAAACAATGCAGCCTAGAAATACTGTCATATTTTGTTTTCCATACAAAGCTTGTAAAAACACATAGAAATAGAAGTATTTTCCTATCTTGTGCTCCACTATACATAAGCATCCTTCGGCTGTCCGCTTTCGATGAAGAGAGAAGCTGAGTTGACAATACTTAATGGAAAACGTGAAGGGTAAATCTTAATGGAAAGAGAATTTCATCTGACCAGGAGTCTTTTATCCATTTCATCCCAGTGGTGCTGTTGTTACTTTGACATTGACATTCACATGAGTTATAAACTGAAAAAGAATTTCCGTAAAAACAGCTAGCCAGCTTTGTTAAGTAAAACAAATCCTTTTACCTTCATTGTCTAATACAGAAGTAAAGAACAGCGAAGGAGAAGAAGGAACCTGCTTTCCAATCTGTAACCTCTTAGATGTTTATATTTCATGTAATTAGGAGGTTGTTCTTATCATTTTATAAATAAACTCAGTGGTGCTATATATAGCATTTAATTTGCTTTACACTTGAAAATTTTTGTTTGTTGGTTTAACATTCCATAAACCACATATAGAAACAAGTGACTTGACTCAGGCATTCTGGTTTGTTTCTTTCCTACTAGACAAAATTGTTCTAATGCTCTCTGGGAAATCCTAAATCTGAGTTTGAAGACCAAGAAGCAGTTAAACAACAAACACTTATTGAACACCTAGGCTTGGATAGAGTATTTTACTAGGTACTCAGAGAGTGCCTGTAAAAGCAAAGGAAAAGGTAACCCTTGCTCTTAAGGAAGCTTGCAAGACTTTTCACGAAGAGAAATATATCACGGGAATGTACCAATCACTTTGTTCATCAAGAAATTAAGTCTAAATTCATAGGTAGTGAAATTAGAGGACCTTTATTATTTGTGTTCTTTCATTTATCTACTTTATATCAAGATAACTGTCAAACAATCTGCATTCATTTGTCAAAGTACATGGACATTAATGTTTATCATATATCCATTTCTTTATACAGTGAAACACAGCATTAGTAAGCTAAAAAAGAGCACTAGCATGAGCAATGGCTTGTTCATCCCATTTGGAGATAAAATTTATGGAAGAGAATGACATTTGCTGAATGTTAGTTTACTATGGGGTAGCTATTGTCCTAGTTCACAAAATCCACAGTCTTATTATATCCTCATCATTCCATGGGATAGGTGTTATCCCTGTCTTTTTAATGAAAAAGTTAAGGTTCAGAGAGATGAATTAAATTGGCATTCTTACATATCATCTGGGTTGACTTGACTCTTTAGTTTTTTTCTGTTATATGTGCCGAAAGTAGGCTCCACTTACATAGGAGGAAGAAAAACATTTGTAATTTATGATGCCACTTAGGAAAATAATTTGTCAGAATAATGTTAGTTTTAGAATTAATAATAAAGGTGGAAAGCACATTAATGCTATAGTGAGATGCATTCTTTATCCCCCTGAGCTGGTAAATTCAGATGAAAAGTAAATGTTAAAAATTTGCTAAAATCTATAAATAAAGTTAGTGAACTTCTATTCATCCTTCAAAGACCAGCTCAAAGGTGACCTCCTCAGGCAGAGTTAATCACTGCTACCACTGGACAGTTATACGTATTTCAGTACAGAGCACACTGCATTATAATTATTTGTGCACCTGTTTCTCTTTTGGTATGTTGAGCCTTACAGAATGTGTCTTTTCCTTTTGTCCCAAGATTTGGGATTTTAATAAAGGTGTGTGTGCTGTACAAATGGATAGATTATTGTATACTAATAATCTGGAGCATTCACATTTTTTATTCATCAGAAACACATTCCCAATAATTTTTTTTAGCTCCCTTTCTCTTTGGTTGGTGGTTTATTTCTTCCTAATACACCTTAGGATTTTTTTTAAATTTTTGAATATACTTCTATTCTTTGTTTACTGTCATGACGTCTCAATAGTTAGCTGACATTCTATTCAACTGTATAATACATTGTTGAAATAATTTCACCAAAATTTATATAATTTTACTTTTATATCATTGTGTCTATGGATAACATTGATAGATTTTCTCCTTTGCAATCCTAAGATAAAATTGATGGTCAAAAAAGAAAAAAAAATACAATGCACTAAAATCTCTGTAGTTCTCCCCCTCCCTTTCTATAAAATAAGGGAGAAAACAAGGTCTGTTATGAATTCTCCATATTACCTGCTTTTTAAAAATTATCCAAGTGGTTCAAATATGGGGAAATTGCTTTAAAGAGTAAACATATAGGAGGGAAAAAAAGCAAATGTGTGGAAAAATAAAAGCTTCGGTCTATGGCACTATTCTTCAACAAACCCTGTTTTCTTTATTTCCATATTAAACAAAAGAGCTAGTCATATGTAAGTTAATAAAGTGAACACAAGGGAGATGTACCTCCAAATTAGAGCCAGACGGTGAATAACAGAGCAGGAATGTACTTAAAGCCTGGTACCAGCTCGTGACAAGGTCTGTTCTCTGTCTTAGCCCTTGATTTTTGGAAAAGCTTCAGGAGCTATGAGAAAAACTTTCAACCTGACAAGCACTCCAGGGCTGGGAAAGGCTCCTGTTTTAATTCAGCCCAGATGTGATCTCTAATGAAAGCATGATGGTTCTGCAGCTGCAGTGGATGGTATAAGCATTTTTAAAAGAATAAATTATTTTAAAAGATTTTCTTTTTCCCTTTTACAATTATGCTTGACCTGTGCTGGAGTAAAATCTTAAGATATGCTATAAAACAATTTATCATGTCATGCCTTGTACAGCCTGAATATTGTATTAAACTTCATGCAAAGGAGAGAGAGGTGAAAAGTCAGGATGTATGTGCTATATAAATCTGTTTATCATCCTGAGATAGATTGCCTCATCCAGTAACTCTCCAAAAGCTAAGTTTCAGGCATATGTAGCATGAAAACATTAAGCCAACCA
This sequence comes from Phoca vitulina, assembly GCF_004348235.1. Lineage (NCBI taxonomy): Eukaryota > Metazoa > Chordata > Mammalia > Carnivora > Phocidae > Phoca > Phoca vitulina. The sequence continues at coordinate 39,606,152 of NW_022589728.1, forward strand.
GAAAACTGATTCTCATGATATAAGATAAATTCTTTACATGGACATTGCTTGCTTATTCATATCTGCATTTTATCACAGTCCCCAGGGGGCATACATGCACAGATAGAAACAGTATTTTTTTTCATTGAAATTTTTAAAAGTAAATATAGAATGAATATCATTTTTAAAAAGGCAATGATAAAAACAAGATCTTAGATGGAGAAAATGCACTTAAATAATCTGAGTTGCTCCTTCAATATTTCAGAAACATAATATGCCAGAGCACCTAAATGCCAACCTGCCTTCATCTCTACATAAGAGGAAATCCTCCACTCAATATGATCTCTGTTTTCACCAATAAAATAGAAAAATAGATGAACAATGTTTGGGGGGAAATGTAAAATTATGATTATTTTGAAGCATTCTTTGTTTGCCTTGTTTACTGTTTTGGAAATGCTCTAGTTGAGAGGCATCCAGTGGGGACTCAGGGAAGAGCATTTTACATATTTATAGAAACATTTGCTAACCATATAACATTCCAGCTAAAGAAAAACCTCCATTAAGCCCATAAAATAGTTTCTAAGCTGTTATAGGAAGTTATTTTCTAAGAGTAACAAGAAAAAAGAAAAAAGAGGGAAGAACCAAATGATTGAAAGGTATTAAATGATTCTGTTTGAGAGCAGGAAATGCAGGTTATTATTTGCTGACGGATTATTCAGAATGAATTTCATCATTCTTGCTACAAATGTGTTTTTTGACACTTTAATTATGAAGGAACTATTCTGAAACACAATATGAGCAGAAGATGCTATAAGTTTAAGTAAAATGCTATTACATCCTCATTTTACAAAATTCACAATCACACTGAAATTAAACAGCATTTCTCTTTTGTAGAAAGAAATGCTTATTGCAAAAATGGAATGCATGTGGATCCAGTGACATTTTAATCATTTTATTTTAGACAGTATTTAGAAATAGTGAAAATGGAATGGGGAAAGCTTTGCAATTTAATGCATATATACAGCACTATGTATATGGCACTCTCACAGGCCAGAAAAATGGAACCTTTTCTATTGCAATTTAGTGAAAAAAGATACTCAATTGAAGACGGGCGAGCAGGTAACTGATGTTGGTACCTGAGTACATCTATGCTCAGCTGAGCTTTGTGCACCCAGCTGGTTTTACTTTTCTACCCTCATGCCCCCAATTTACTAATGAACATCTCGGTTTGTAATTTATTTGGGCACATGTACTCTAGAAGAGCCAGCCAATCAGCCCAATGACCATAATTTAAACAAATAATCTACAAATCATTTTTATAAGTTATGCCTATTAAGTTGTGATGTGTTGATAAATTTAACAGAAAATATAATGGCATGTGAGGGGTTCAAAGAAACATGCACTCCGAATAACACAAAATCAAGTGTTAATCAGTGATGTAGATTCTCAGAGAATTCTCAACCCGAGCTAATGTAAGAAATTGAATCTCTAGAGTGTAAAATCCCATTCTTACTTTCAGCCAGTGGGGATAGACTACAATAAAAATTTGACCCACAAAGACTGATTTCTCTTATTTTTAGAAGTTTCCACCTAAATGAGAGGATGACCGTGTCAAATGTTCCCTTCTATGGGGTTCTGTAGGCGCACCTTCAACATCTGACAAGATCTCTGCTGTCATTATTTTAAACTGAAGTCAAAGATTACGTGTATGACTTTAGGATAAATGCACCTGTAGTGTTTGTCTTCAATACATTTCCAGGCAGCTCAGGAAATAGGCAAGTTGCAAGAGTGCTGCCACTGTTATCACAAGCTGTCCTTTTCTGCGTATAAACATGTCTGCTGCAACGCATGGTAGTTCTCAAGACTGGGGCGCACAGCACCACCGAGGTCTGCATGGCAAAAAAAATGCCAGTTGAGCGAGTTAATTTTACTTCTACACAAGCTGGGAAAATGTTTGGCCAGGACTTTAATTTGCTCAAGAGCTAAAGGCCATTTTTTTTGCTTCCATTCTAGGAAAAGACTCCATCTTATAAAAAGAAGGAAAAGCAAAAACTTGAAAAGACTATTCCATTGAGTGAGTTTGGGAACATGACCTTCTGTAATGTTTATTTTAATTAGGCCTCCTTCTCTAAGTATTACACTCCCCAAACGGTAATGCTTTAAAATTCCATCTCCTTGAGGGAGAGGAATATTGAGGTAATCAACTTCCTGCCACCCTCCCAGAAGCAATTCTATAATGGTAATAATAATAAATTATATAATAATATATTATTAAATATTGTGAAACACATATAGAAGTAATTACCCATTTTACTTAGCTTGCATCTATAGAGACTTTATGTTTAAGCAACGTATATTATCGTGATTTATAACATCAATCAGTAAGTGCTCAACATACGTACTGAGTCAATCTCATTTTACAGGTGATCCATTCATGAATTCTCTGTTTTTACCAGTTTTCAAAAGCTGGCTTTTAATATTTAACACATAGATGATCAAATGTATACCCTCATAAAAATTAGTCACATGATCAAGCAACTACTGAGATAGCAAAACATACATATATACACACACACACATATATATTTTTTAATTCTAAAAAGAAAAAGAAAAGCTTTTTATCTTTGGAGATTATAAAAAAAATCCCTAGGATTCTTCTTTTGTTGTTTGTTTTTTAACAAAAGAAAGTATAATTTCAAGCTGCTTTGCCTCTTTAATCCCTTTTGTATGACTGGAAATTAGTGACGCATATGGTTCTGAAATTCAAATATAATGCAAAAGACTTTCTACATTTCAATCATTTGAATTCATATTTAATGTATTGAAAAATTAACATAAATGGAATATTTCCAAAAATGTACATATCATACGTGAAAATAGCATGAAAAATTCAATCTTCTTGGCTTTGTCTTACATTACTAAAGCTGGTTCCAGAGAGTTTTGACTGTGGCAAGACAACAGTATTTTTATCCACTTCAAAGAGGCATGAAGGCCATCCTGCTTATTCCTACATCTTTCCTGTGCCATTTTCATAGAAGATGCCCTCATTTAGCAGCTACACCTCCACTGTGCAATATGCAGAGAAACATAATTAAATTTAATAGAAGCTGCCCCTGTTTTGAAGACGCACTTGATTTAGAGCCACTCACAATTTAAAGCTGCAGGGAGATGTAATTAAATTTTATAGAAGCCACGGCTTTTAAATGAAGACACATGATCTATGTGCATGTGTGAACATACACACACATGCAGTAAAAATGAGACATTTAAAAAGTTATTCTTCTGTAATTATTTATATTATGATTCAAAATACAAGACATTATTGCTTAAATTATATGAAGATTATTTTTATTCATATCATAGGTATGGCTATAAGAATATACCAAGATAACCATTATTGTACTATTACAATAGTACTTTATTGACTAAATTGATAAATAGTAATCAATATACATTTTACTATTAATGTTATCTACTTTTCATCTGGCTCTATATATTTATGGCAAAGACATCAATGGAGAAAATGCTCTAATCATGTATCTGCCTGTGCACCAAAAGACTTACTAAAATGATGTAATATTATTTAAAGTAATCTAAGAATGAAATTCACACACTTGCATGTGTACAGGATATACAGGTCATTTGAAGTTAGAAGGTATTACACATGCTCTTACTATATTTGCATATATAGTATTTATTAATGCATCTAAGAATTCTGATATGTAGAAAGAATCAAAATATAAATCTATCATAAAGCATCTCCTACCCTCCAACTTTTGATTGAGCCTTTAGGGTTATCTACACACTGTTAATATTAATTTATGTGCTCAAATTTGACCAGTTTTAAACTTTTACTAAAAGGGTAAAAGATATAAATTAAGACTCCTAAAGTCATTAAGTAATTGTCTTATGTGGAGGAAAAAAAAAAAAAACTCCTTTGTAGATTAAATCTTTGAAGAAGACCCCGGTGAAAACTCTCCAGACTGGCTTTGTTCCTTTAATGTCTGTTTAATGCCTTAGAGAAGACATCTTCTGCTTTGACCCCCTTGAACCTTACAGACTAGCTCAATAAACCACGGAAAGACCAAAAGTTTCAGAAAGAATGGTCTTTAAAACTAAAAACCTTCCTCAGGGCTATAACCTCAGTGTGAGAATAAGCCCAAGGAGGGAGGGAAGATCTCCTATCTTTGCCACCATTAATTATCCACTTAGTAATCTACTTCTGCCATAAATGTTCTACTTTCCTAATAGGACCTTTCTTTCCCATGCCTCGAGCCATGGATCATCAACTCAACTCCAACCCCCACCCACCCCCAAAAAATCCCTCTTTTGTTGTTCAAGATTATTAAGCTAGGTAAACTGTGTAACCAGTTTTTAAAGCAAACAATTCGATCTTTGTTTTTACGCTGAAGCTCCTTCGGGGCCCATATAATGAATTGTGTGAAGTAAGAAGTGTGGGAATTTCTGAATTGGTTTAAATGTGTAGCATACTCTTTTTCATTTACTGTTATTCTGCAGTTAAGAAAGAATACCAATTCTTTCTATTACAACTGTTTTATTGGCATCTTTTTGGCCTTCTGTCTTAAATTTCTTTCCTTTACTCCCTATACTTTGTAGAATCATTGAAAGTTATATTCTATAATACTATTTATTACATTTCAAGCCACAGAGAATATTCAGAAAAGAACTGATTAAAAACAAATCATACAAATTAAACTTCAAATATTTTTTTTTCCTCTGTGGAAAGTAGTCAGTGGAGTAATCAAACTGTCCAGCTACATTACTAATGTCCTCATGCAGCATTCACCACTGTGTGTGCTAGGTGTTTCATGAATGAAGATATCATAAAAATGTCAACAGTTGTTATCTATGGGTAATGGGATATTGAGTGACATTGTTGTTTTTCCTGTATTTTCTATTTTGAAATTTTTCCCAATAAGTATCATATTTATTAGCATAAAAATAGTATTTGTTTATATATTTATTATATAAATTATATTATTGAAGTATATTTAAAGATAAATGCATTTGATTAATACTTCAAAACTGAAAGAAATAGAATTATTTATATAAACTAGTTTCCTAAGAAGCCCTCCCTCTGTTTTTTTTGGGGGGGGAGTGGGAAATAAAAGCTGTCACCTGTCATAGTGTCTGATTCATTATGTGTGGTGACTATTTGGATGGTTTATTTCCTGCTATCACTTTTCTCCATGTATCGATTAAAAAAAAACACTATCAGCCTAAATACTGGATAGTCTTCTACAATAAGTTTTTTTAAAAACATAAGTTCCTTTTCTATTTAAATGTAAATTTATAGACTAAATTTGATTTAAAACTCTTACCTAGCCTTTCTTAATTCTTTAATTGGTTATTGAGTATTAAAATCTTACAGCTCAGGGGCGCCTGGGTGGCTCAGTCGTTAAGCGTCTGCCTTCCGCTCAGGTCATGATCCCAGGGCCCTGGGATCGAGCCCCGCATCGGGCTCCCTGCTCCGTGGGAAGACTGCTTCTCCCTCTCCCACTCCCCCTGCTTGTGTTCCCTCTCTCGCTGTCTCTCTCTCTGTCAAAAAATAAATAAAAAAATAAAAATATTAAAATCTTACAGCTCATATTTGGGACTTTCACAACTGAGTCAAGATTTATTAACTTTCATGTGCTAAAATGTCTAATTAAAATTCTATTTAAAAGGAAAAAAAAAAGCAGAAAACTGATCTTGATAACAGAATCAGAATTCATGACTGGTTTAATTCCAGTCTTCTTATCTTTGAACCTTACCCAGAATTGATTTGGTTTTATTTGTGCTGTTATTTTTGTTTGTTTCCCCTTGATGAGCTGTGTAGTACAGTGGTTAAGACAAAGGTTTTGTATTTGCACTGCCCTGGCTTTAAGTCCCAGTTTCTTCTCCCATTCAGTAAATTTTGATTGAGTGTCTAATTTGTGCTAAGCATTGTCTGACCTTGGAACTCAACTCAGTTGCATTTCCTCATCTGTAAAAGACAGATAAAATATAACTCATGAGGTTATTGTGAAGATTAAGTCAGATGATCTAAAAAAGGGTTTAGCACAGCATGTGCCACACAATAAACATAGAAACTATTATTGAATAGCATCTGCTTATGTGGATATATTTATAAACTGCTGCACATAGATTTATGTATATATTTTGTTATTGTTAAGCATACAACAGGACTGTTGATGAGATTTTTACAGGCAGCATGTGAAAGTCAATTGAACTAAATCCCTCTTCTTCAAAGACAAATTCAAGCTCTTTTCTACATTCTAGGACTAGCCTCTGTGATTATCAAGAGTCCCGACATAAGAATATTTATAAATTTACTGAGGCTAGGGAACATATTTTATTCTTCTATTTTCTTCACCGACATAGTGCCTGTCACCAAATTGGTGCTAAATAAGTTTTATTGAATTCAAAGCTAAAGTAGCAGAAAACATTGACATTAATTTGAGTCTCTCTTGTTCTGATGACAGAATGATATATCAAAGACACTAATTTTCCTGAAAAGAAAAAATCCATAGAGTTGCACATATGCTGAATATTATAAGTAAAAAAGATTTTAAATAAGACTTCAAATAATGAGGTTAACAGGTGTAAAGGTGATTACTGTGAAAAGGTAGACACCAAATATAACTTGCTGAAAAATAACTTTTAAGAATGAAGACTTCCATAAGCATCCAGGAAGAAAAAAATAGCTCACATATAAGAGGAGAAAAATCATGCAGATTCCAACTTCTCCACAATATTTAATGTCAGAGGATAATAAAACAACTTCTTTAGAGTACCTAAGTGCAAAAGGACATAACAGAAAAATTTTATACCCAGCCAAATTGTCATAGGAGACAATCTCAAATAATTATTCACAAAATGTGCCACTAAAAAAATTTTCCTGAAAAAAAAAATCTCTCACATATGTTATTCACCTAACCAAGAGACACTGAAATACAGAATTCAAAAATGAGCATGATTTAGCTTTAAAAGAAAAATTAGAAGCTTTTAAATATACTATTATATCTAAATAATTTATGATAAATGTGGCTATAAAACATAAGGCAAAGTCTTTAACAAAACTCTTGCTAGAAAGTATAAAATTTGTGATAAAATTCATCAATGATAAGATCAAATTCCAAATTACATAAACAAAAGTTGTACATAAGAATTTATGTTGAGGGCACCATAAGTGTCATATTTTTTTTCTTTTTCCTGTTGTTTTTCTTTATTAAATTCTCTACAAGTGAAATATCTTACCTATTTAAACAAAATACATATAATGTAATAATAAATGAACAAATTTATCACCTTATCCCATATATTTTTATATGAAATGTTAGTATCTATTATTAGAAGGATTAGTATAATGTGTTATTTGAATGAATATAATGCAAACCACAGCAAAGGATATATTCTTGATTCATCCTTGAAAATAGTATTGCTTCCTAGCTATATCCTAGATTCATCTGAGAAAACAGATATTTTCAAGTTATAATGTTCTTTTCCTCTTCTGTATTTTCTCATTGGCTCTCCATTTTTTAGTGGCATATTTCCTAGGCTTTAGTCCTATTCAGACGCTAGGTTGACCAGCTTCTGCCATTCAACAATCTCCCACTTCCACTGAAGGACATCATTCTTCCCGCATTTATCATATGATGAATTGGCAGCTCAGTTCTGTCTGACTGCTTATAATTACCCAGTCTTGGAATTTTTCAATCTCATCTCTGGCTATCAATGGGTGGGACCCAGCCCTCTTCGACTCTGTCTACCTTCTCTGTCAATTATGATCCTTCCCTAAGTTTGGCAAAGTTTTAGGGCATTACACATGGTAGTCCCTTGCTATGGTCAAATTCATAGCCCTAATCATTATTCCTGTTGACCTTGGTTGTTGCTCATAAGCTCTGCACATTAAGTCCCTTATGGTAACTGTTTAGTATAACATTTCTTTATCTTTTACAAATTCCTACTTTCTCCATAATCACAGTAAGCAGTAATAATATTGGCTGTTTTCTTAAACAACACTTAAAATCATTATTTATTATCATTATTTTTCCTTGGTGAAGAATAGAGAAAATTTAAAAGAAATTTTTATAAGGATTTATCTTTATGAATGTTGATTTTTGAATGAAAAAATGGAGGCAGGAGGACAAATATAAAAAAAAAATGAAGTCAATGAAAAAGCAAAGAATGTTATAAAATTCCAGTTTAGCACAGTGTCTGCTTAATAGCTTCTGATATATTCTCCCTATAATGTCCTTTAAAATATTATGAAGATACAAGTTTTTTTGACAATTAGCACGATTACCCCAAATTAAGACATGTGGACAACCTTTGGCTAGAATCAAGAAAATATTTCATCAAAAATAAATACGGGGCAGGAGGAATATGGAAAAATCTCGTAATAGGCACCTCATGTTTTATCTCATAAAAAAACAGGTGGAAAACAATGGAAGGCCCTCCTTGGAAGGAGAATAAGATTCTCCTATTTTGAGAATGTAGGAAGGAACTGTCATGCCTTCTAACTGTCTGTTTCTTTGGTTCAAAGTTCAGAGCATTAACAGCCCCAGATCTGGTCACTGGTCCCTTTTCTTCACTATTGCTATATTTTGTAAGTTATGAATTGCATTATTCCCTTTTTACTTGATTTTCAATATCCCTTCAGACATGGCATCTTCCAGAATAAAACAGGACAATAATAGGAGTAGAGTGGTAGGAGCATCTTACCATCATGGATAACCTGAAGATGGGGCAGAGAGCACATTTCCATCATAATGATCAAAAGTTCTGAGATGGAAATAAGCATGGCATTTTTTAGAAAGGTTAATCTGGCTGCAGCATTGGAAACAACAGAGGAATGGAGGGAGCTGAAGTCAAAGATATGGGCTGTGTAAGAAGTTTTACTCCAATTACCAAACACTGCAATAAGAGGGTGTAACCATGGGAATGATACAAACTGGTTTATGCTTTGGGGAGGTCAATCTTCCTGTAGGAAGGAAAAAGGTAAAAAAAAAAAAAAAAAAAAAAAAGGCACCAAAAGTAAAGGCAAGGAGACCAGATAGAAGGCATAATCACAACAAAGACCTTGAGACCATGATGATTTGTGTATGTGTGATATGACATCCCTAGCAGGGGAGGGAGCTAATGCTGTCAGAACCAAGAGTGGAACTGCAGGAACAGGCAGTAGAGCTTAGAGTGTGGTTAGGGTTGGTTGCAGGGTCAGGGAGCACAGCCAGGGTCTTGACATGGCAACTCACTAGCCCACAATCCGAGCTGGGTAAGGGAGGTATGAGAAAGAGCTGAGGTGAAGATCAATAACAAAAACAATTTTGTCTGGTAAGGCCTCTTAGATGAACTGCTTTCATTTATTTGTTTAGTTGGCTTTTGCTGTATAACAGATTACTCCAAAACTCAATAGATCAAAATGCCAATCATTTATTCTCATTCATGTGCCTGATGGTTGGCTGGGGCTAACTGATGTAGGCTGGTCTCAGGTGGGCTTAACTTTACACTACACATTAAAATCTCCCACAGCCGTGAGTTAGTTGAGACATACAGCCATGACAGAAAAACAGAGGGACAAGCAGAGACATCCAATGTCTGTTTATGTCCAAGACAAACCTGGAACAAGTCATTTCTGTCCACATTCCATTATCCAAAGCAAATCACATTGTCAAACCTAATGTCTTAGTCCATTTGGGCTGCTATAAAAGAAATACCATAAATTGGGTGCTCATAAACAACAAACATTTATTTCTCACAGTTCTAGAGACTAGGAAGTCCAAGATTCGGTGTCTAATGAGAGCCTGCTTCCTCACTGATGGTTGTCGTCCCACTAAAACCTCATATGGCACAAGGGGTAAGGGATCTTTCTTGGGCTTTTTTTATAAGGGCACCATTCCCATTCATGAGGACTTTAAGCTCATTACCTATCCACCTTCCAAAGGCCCCACCTCCTAACACCATTACCTTGGGGGTTAGGATTTCAACATATGAATTTGGGGAGGGAGGGGATGCAAGCATTCAGACCATAGCACCCAATATCAGTAGGATGGTGGATACACTCGCTTGTAGAGGAAGAACTGCAAAGTCATATGGCAAAGGCTGAGGCCAGGGGTCCCTTCATGGGGTGTGCTACTTGTACGTCACACAAGCCTCCATGCTTAGAAGGATCCCATGATTAGTTTAATGCTCTGCTGTTGTTATCTTGAAATTCTTAATTTTGACCAAGCAGCTACACATTTTGAATTTGCATTAAGTCTTGCAAATAATGTAGCTGGTCCTGGGGGTGGATGCAGAAATAAGTCGAGAATCTGGACCAATAATAAAATCTACCCCAGAAAGACACACACATTTTACAGCATGTCTTTTAAGGCACCAGCTTGCTTCTGGTTATAGCTAAAAAGCAGCAAAAAATAGAAGAATAAAGAGAATGTGATACTAATGGAAGGAATGGCAGACTACTAGAGGAAGTGAAAGACAAATGAAACAAACAAAACTGTAAGAAAACAAAAGTGAAAGTCTCTTGGAAAGAAATGTAAAAAGCCAGAGGTGTGGATTGACAGATGAGAGAGGGAAAACAAGAAAATAAGAAAATTCTAGGCAAACTAAGTTGACTGTAGTTAACTATGACATTCACTATCCAATTAACTGTGAAGAAAAAAAAATACATTTTTTTTGCAGGGTGGGAAGGTTAAATTTAAAATATCACTCTCCTGAATTGTATTTGTCTAAAAAAAGAAGATAGTTCTTTTTTAGATAAATGATTAAGTCTGTCAATAACTCTTTAAAGGCAATTATGATAAGATAGTTATGAAACAAAGTTAGCTTTTAATTGGGATAAAAATTACTTCTTATTGATAATTTTGGCTGGCAAGATTTCAAATACTATATTAGGTGGTGATCGTATGTTTTGTGACAGGCTTATGGCCTGCATCATAAACCATTCTGAAATGTATTACAATATTAAAATTATCAGCTACTTAAAACATCATATTTCAATTGCCTTTAAATTTCACATCTGCCTACAAGCTAGCACATCAAGTCTAAATACTACTAAATCGCATACTCAATCCCTTAGTCACTCTCAGAGTCAATATGTTCATTCTAAGGAAGTTTATTATGTGCTTACTATGTGTCCAGATACTTTGCTTCATTATTTCAATGAGGGTTGTTACCTTAAGCAAAGTATCTTTGAAAACCCCTCAATAAACAGCTGATGGATAGGAGTAGCTACTGTTACTATGACTTCTTTTTAGGATAGCACATAAATTCCACTAGATGAAGGATATCAAGAAAAGTTCCTCAAGTCTTAATTCAGAAGGAGGTGTAAGAAAGTTGAGGTCTACTGCTTAGGAATCGGTACAGACGAGGTGTCTTTTTCCACAATATTCTGAGGTAACTGGGACTATCACTACAAATATTTCCAGGAGAAAATAGGTGAAAAAATAAGTTTGTTGAAGAGGGAAATGTAGTTATTAGAAGACATTGGGGGACATATATAAAGGAAAAGACTGGGGGACAAATACAAAGGGACACACTTTCGTAAAAATTATGTTGATGGCCATTGAGGAGTATAAAATAGGAGGATTCAGCAAATGGAGGAGACTGAACTGATAAGAACAGTGAAATAAATGTACTTTTCAGTCATCTTTGTTGTATACTGAATACCTACTTTGGGCCCATTTTGTGGGGCTTTCTTGGTAGCAAAAATGTAAGCCATTCAGCAAGTTATTCCTTTGCCAAACTCACAAAATATTGTTCGCTCTTCTAACATACCCCAATGAATATTCAATAAACATAAGATTGGGCTCAGAGGCAGCTATATATACAGAAAACCCCCTATTTATGCTATCACAATTTTGCATTTTCTCATTTCCTGAGCCATGAAGTTGTCTATGTTGCTAATGTACAGATTTCTTGCCATTTGCTATCATTTCTCAGAAACTGTTAAAACATAATCCCGTGTTTGCTGTGAAATTAGCCTTGAAAAGAAAGCTGCTGAAGAGTACATAGCACCTTCTTGAGTAGTACACACCTCTCCAATTCCTACCGCCTTCCCACTTGGGTAGGAAAATAATATATTTCCCTTGTCGGTGAACAAACAGGCCTTGTTAAACATTACTCTGTGCTAGGCGCTGCGCTAGCTCCTGAGGTACAGGATTCTCAAGAGACAGCCAACCACACCTCCTCTAGAAAGTTACTGCAGAGTAATGAGCAAAGGAGGATTGCTCTGATTGAGGTTGTAAAAGGCTCACTCTAATTGCCATTTGGAGAATAGACTGAGAGGCACAGGGTAGGTAGACCAAGAGAAGGGGCACGAGTGAGGACAGAGAATCCTGTCTGGGGCTACTGTGACAATCCAGAGTTAGAACAGTGGCTTTGACTAGGGCATTATTAGTGAAGATTACATGAAGTAGTCAGATTTGAGATCCATATTAGAAAGGCATCAAGGATGGTTTTTGGTTGGTCTGAGGATGAACGATATCATTTACTGAGATGGGGAATATTAAGAGGGGGAAATGTTGTGGGAGGATTAGTAAATCAAGAAGTTTGAGATGTCTATTAGAGGTCCAAGTGGAGATGCTAGACAGGTGGGGAAGAGGTTGGAGCTGGACATTAGCTTTAAGTATCACCAGCACATAGATGGTATTTAAAGCCATGAGGCAGGATGAGGTCACCTAGCAAGTAATTTACATAGGGAAGAGCTGTAGTGGCAAGATATCTCACTCCCCCATGATGACTTGGCTCCCACCTCCTCGGGGGAGCTCGGTGGTACTGACCGCTGGTTACTTCCTGAAACTCACAAAGGATTCCACCTGTTGGCATCATGCTAGTCTGAGTGTGGGTTATGTTCCTCCCTTCATTGGTCTTTTCTGAGCATAAATACAACTTCTTCCTTTATTTTCCGAGCCAATGGCACCAGTAACTCAGTACATTTGTGTATCAAGAGGATCGACAAAATCCGGCACCTATCACAAGAAAATTTTGTTACAGAGAAGACTTAAAAATCAGCAGCTACTGTCATTGCTTCCAATGTACATGAACTCAGCTGAGTCTCCCGGATCCTTCCTCCCTCCTAAGCTCAGGTAACAGACATTGCTCTCTGCTGGCTTCTCCCAAACCCCAGTCCTCTCTCCTTCCATTCCCAGCCCCAGTACCTGTGCCTTTCTCATCCCCAAGGAGGCCACCTTTTTTTAAATCACACAATTTCATTCTGCTTTTTCTTAACTTCCTTGATCTTATTTATAACAGTATACTCAAAAGTTTTAGTAAAATGTATTCCCAAACAAAAGAGCAGGTTTTTTCCTGTAATAAATTCTGCTAGTCCATAGAATGTGAAAAACACTGTTTTTTTTTAATTTTATTTTATTTTTATGTTAGTCACCATACAGTACACCATTAGTTTTTGATGTAGTGTTCCATGCTTCATTGTTTGCATATAACACCCAGTGCTCCATTCAATACGTGCCCCCTTTAATACCCACCACCAGGCTAACCCATCCCCCCACCCCCTCCCCTCTAGAACCCTCTGTTTGTTTCTCAGAGTCCGTAGTCTCTCATGGTTCATCTCCCCCTCCGATTTCCCCTGCTTCATTTTTCCCTTCTTACCATCTTCTTTTTTTTTTTTAAACGTATAATGTATTATTTGTTTCAGAGGTACAGGTCTGTGATTCATCAGTCTTACACAATTCACAGCGCTCACCATAGCACATACCCTCCCCAATGTCTATCACCCAACCACCCCATCCCTCCCACCCCCCACCACTCCAGCAACCCTCAGTTTGTTTCCTGAGATTAAGAATTCCTCATATCAGTGAGATCATATGATACATATCTTTCTCTGATTGACTTATTTTGCTTAGCATAATACCCTCTAATTCCATCCACATCATTGCAAATGGCAAGATTTTGGGTTCTTTGGTGGCTGTATAATATTCCATTGTGTGTGTATATATATAGATATCACATCTTCTTTATCCATGGACATCTTGGCTCTTCCCATAGTTTGGCTATTGTGGACATTGCTGCTACAAACATTGGGGTGCACGTACCCCTTCAGATCATTACATTTGTATCTTTGGGGTAAATACCCAGTAGTGCAATTGCTGGGTCATACGGTAGCTCTATTTTCAACTTTGTGAGGAACCTCCATACTGTTTTCCAGAGTGGCTGCACCAGCTGGCATTCCCACCAACAGTGTAGGAGGGTTCCCCTTTCTCCGCATCCTTGCCAACATCTGTCATTTCCTGACTTGTGAAAAACACTATTTTTTAAAATTTTATTATGTTAAGTTAATCACCATACATTACATCATTAGTTTTTGATGTAGCATTCCATGATTCATTGTTTGCATATGACACCCAGTGCTCCATTCAATACGTGCCCTCTTTAATACCCACCACCAGGCTAACACATCCTCCCACCCTGCTCCCCTCTAGAACCCTCAGTTTGTTTCTCAGAGTCCATAGTCTCTCATGGTTCCGTCTCCCCCTCCGATTTCCCCCCGCTTCATTTTTCCCTTCCTACTATCTTTTTTTTTTTTTTTAACATATAATGTATTATTTGTTTCAGAGGTACAGGTCTGTGATTCAACAGTCTTACACAATTCACAGCACTCACCAGAGCACATACCCTCCCCAGTGTCTATCACCCAGCCACCCCATCCCTCCCACCCCCCACCACTCCAGCAACCCTCAGTTTGTTTCCTGAGATTAAGAATTAAAAATTGAGGAAGACATAAAGAAATGGAAAAAATGTTCCATGCTCATGGATTAGAAGAACAAACATTGTGAAGATGTCAGTGCTACACATTCAATGCAATCCCCATCAAAATACCATCAATTTTTTTCAAAGAAATGGAACAAACAATCCTAAAATTTGTATGGAACCAGAAAAGACCCCGAATAGCCAGAAGAATGTTGAAAAAGAAAAACAAAGCTGGCGGCATCACAATTCCGGACTTCAAGCTCTATTACAAAGCTGTCATCATCAAGACAGTATGGTGCTGGCACAAAAACAGACACATCGATCAATGGAACAGAATAGAGAGCCCAGAAATGGACCCTCAACTCTATGGTCAACTAATCTTCAACAAAGCAGGAAAGAATGTCCAATGGAAAAAAGACAGTCTCTTCAACAGATGGTGTTGGGAAAATTGGACAGCCACATGCAGAAGAATGAAACTGGACCATTTCCTTACACCACACACAAAAATAGACGCAAAATTGTTGAAAGACCTCAATGTGAGACAGGAGTCCATCAACATCCTAAAGGAGAACACAGGCAGCAACGTCTTCGACCTCAGCCGCAGCAACTTCTTCCTAGAAACATCGCCAAAGGCAAGGGAAGCAAGGGCAAAAATGAACTATTGGGACTTCATCAAGATAAAAAGCTTTTGCACAGCAAAAGAAACAGTCAACAAAACCAAAAGACAACCGACAGAATGGGAGAAGATATTTGCAAATGACATATCAGATAAAGGGCTAGTATCCAAAATCTATAAAGAACTTACCAAACTCAACACCCAAAGAATAATCCAATCAAGAAATGGGCAGAAGACATGAACAAACATTTTTCCAAAGAAGACATCCAAATGGCCAGCAGACACATGAAAAAGTGCTCAACACTGTTTTTTAAAGTGACATTTTCCATTTTCCATTTTTCTTTTTTCTAATTGTATTCATATTATATGTAATTTACATATCACACTTCTAAGTAGAAGATTCCTAAACTTACTGCTATTTGTGTTTAGGTCTGGTACTTGACAAACTTCTGCCAGTTACCTGATAGAAGTCAAGTTTAGAAAAAAAATGTTCTATTTAAATTTGTAATAAGCCAAATATTGTACACAGCAAAATTACACATAGAATATTCTTTCTAATAGATTTTTTTAATTTATAGTTTTTCCTATTACTAATAGTCCCTCCCTTTCACTACAAAAGTGAAATAGAAATGATTGACTGAAATGTAGAAACAGGAAATTATTGGAAAGCCAGTAATAGAATTTTGGAAACAACCGAGCTTGGGAGCTAGATAGAGCTATGTCTGATCCTCGCTCTTCTGATTTCTAGCTGTTAGCCCTGAGATGCTCATCCAACTGACCCTCAGGTTCTCATCTGAAAAAGAGTGACCATCACCTTGCAGGATTGTTCTAAAGATAGAGAAAATATTTATAAATATCTGCTATATAATAGGCACTAAATCCCAATTATTACCTGAGATGTTCAGTGTCTGCCTTTTTGTTAGGACAACAGAAGATGGTCTAGCCACTGGGCTAGTTGGGTAGAGCCACAGACCCTTTACATAAACTCTGACCCTGGAAAATGCAAGAGAACATTCCCTGGGTTGCCCATCTCACTTGTCAGCTATTATACTTGACTCCCATCTGCCATGTCAAAGTCACAGGGCTCCTGTTCTTGGCAGAGAGCCCTGCGCTGTCAGCAATTGCTGACAGGTGAGACCCACTGGCCTAAGATTAGAAAGCTTGCTTGCATTGCAAAAGGACCCACCTCACCTGTCAGCTGTCACAGTCACTCTTTTTTACACTGCTCCACTCCAGGAAAGGTGATATCTCGTTCAGGAGAATAACAGTCTGGAGTTACAAAGTACAAATGAAGTGATGGCTGTGTGTTTGTTAGACTGTGAGTGGTGTTTCTTAGAACTGGTTTGCTTTTTCCATGGCACTCTAGAGTCATTGGAAATGGCTTCTTCCATGGCACTCTAGAGTCACACCTAAAGGTTGCAAGGCTGACTGCCTGGCTGAAAAAATGGAATTTGTTGCTGAAAAGAGCCCAAATTCATCAGTGGATTCCACCTGTCAGGTGACAGGCCAGGCTCAGGGTATGGCTGCCGTGGCAACATGGTGGGTTCCACCTGTCAGCTGGGCTCCCAGCCAGTGTTTCTGAGTTTAGAGACCCGGTTCTAAACATGAAATACTGAGCTGCCTAATATCAGTGGTCTACCCTGAGCAGCCAACTGAAGGAGAGCATCTTTAAAACATAGTAAATAATGTTAAAGAACCACAACTTGCCCCATCCTTACCCTGTGAGCATAATAAGCACCATCTTAATTCTACTGAGACTACAGATTGTAAGAAACATGACAATTGCTTCTTTTCTACTACGAGGCTTACATACAACACACATATTTTCTTATTTTGCGTCAAAAAAAAATGTTGACTCACAGAAAAGCTCTTTTAAATACCAACTACTTAAAATTAGAAATAAAATAACAATCACAAAATTTTGGAGTGACAAAAACAAAAACAAGAAAAAGAGAAACAATAGCATCAACTTAAAAATATACAAATTTTATTGTAACTACTTCATGGTCCTAAAATTTAAAAAATTAGAGTAGGATAAAAGGGAACACTTAAGTTTATTCTTTCCCCAGTTATTTCCAAGCTCCCCATGACATAGCTTTCTAACATTCACACTCTCACTCATTGCTGTCTTTCCCTGCTGGGATTTCACCTCAGCCCGAGTTTGCTGTTTGTCTAGTTCACCATAATTTCTCACTGTTGAGTTCAGTGCCTGGCACAAGTAGGCATTCGATACATTTGTGGAATGACTGGATATTTACACTCTTTCATTGACAGTCAGCCCTCCTTTGGCACTGGATTGGGAACCTGAAATGTAGAACTCTTTTTAATCAAGAACACTAAGTACCTGTACTTAGTCTCATTAGTAAACTCCATCTTGTGTTGGCTGCCATCCAGCTCCCATCAAAAAGACAGTTAAGAAAAATCATATTTGAAAAATAGTGTCTAAGGCAGTGTTTCCTAACTTGAATTATACTATTGACTGGCAAACTTACAATTCTTTACAACAGACAAAACAATTTAGGGAATAAAGAGGGAAGAAACCAAGTTACTAAGGATGAGGTTAAGAGGAGAAATGACCATTCAGGGACAAGATTTTTCTTGCTAGAATTGGGTTTGTGGTTGGGAAATAAGTTCGTGTCATCTGTAGGTACATACAGTAGGTTCCGTAAATGCATTCCTTTTAATATAAATTAAAGATAACTGAAGGCCAATATTGTCACTCACACATATTTTTAAATTCTTTCTTGTATGGCAGAGAAAGGCAAGGCATTTTAGCAATGTACCTACATATGCATTTCTGCCACACTAAAAAGATGTCACACTTACTGAAGGCATCCTTCATGTGCATTGTGGCAAAAAGTGGTAAAGGATTATTGGTTTAAAAAGGTATTTAACAATTTGTACTCTGAGCTATATACCTTTATCAGACTAAGACATCAGAGGAAAACAATATGAATGACATTAGTTTCCCTTGGTGAAAATATTTGTACAGAGCATGTAAATCCTTTCCTTTCATATGGGTTAATAAAATTGCTGTTTGTCTCATAATACACATTAATTTTAGATCGAGTGTTGTTTTATGATTCCATTCCATTCCTTTGTTGGTTTATTGGCTATAACTCTTTGTTTTGTTCTTTCAGTGGTTGTTTTAGGGTTTATAGTATATATCTTTATCTTATCACTCCACTTTCACGTGATACTATAATGTTTCACCAATAGCGTAAGAACTTGACAGTAGTATGCTTCCATTTCTTCCTTCCTGGCCTTTGTATTATTGTTGTCATGTATTTCAGTTCTATGTGTATTACAATCCTCATACTATACTTTTTATTTTTGCTTAGCCAATTTTCTTTGAAAGAGATTTAAATAATAAGAAAATAACCTTGTACATTAACCCAATGTAGCTATCATTTCCCATGCTCTTCCTTCCTTTGTGTGGATCCATATTTACTTCTGGTACCATTTTTCTTCTGCCTGAATGGCTTCCTTCAACTTTTCTCACAATATGTGTTTGCTGGTGATGAATTCTTTTGGCATATGTATGTCTGAAAGTCTTCATTTGCCTTCATTTTTTAAGATAACTTCTCTGGGTAGAGAATTTTTTTGTCTTTCTCTTTTAGTATCTTAAAGAGGGTGCTACATTGTCTTCTTTTTTGTGCTATTCCCAGTGAGAAATCTACTGTCATCCTTACCTTCTTTTTTTTTTCTTTCCTTGATTCCTCTTAAGATTTTTCTCTTTGTTGCTGGTTTTAAGCAATTTGATTATGATAAGCTATGGTATAGTTTTCTTCATTTCTAATACTTAGAGTTTATTGAACTTCTTAGATCTGTGGGTTTATAATTTTCACCAAACTTGGATATTTGGGGCCATTATTTCTTGAACTCTTTTTTTTCTGCCCCTCCCTGTAGGCATTTCATAATAAATAATGGCATGTTTATTGTTAGGCCATTTTGAAATTTTTCCAATGCTCTCTGATACTATCTTCATTTATTTTAGTCTTTTTCTCTTTGTGTATTTTATTTTGAGTACTTTCTATTTCTCTCTTCAGGTTCACTAATCTTTCCCTTAGCAACATCTAATCTGATATTATTTCTATCCAGTGTATTTTTTTAATCCCATAAATCATAATTTTAAACTGTAGAACAAGGATTTGGATCTTTTTATATCTTCTATGTCTCACTTAACATGCTCTATCTCTAGTTGTTTGAAAATATGAAATGCCCTTGTAAGTTTTAATGTGTTTGTGAATTCTAACATCTGTGTCAGTTCTGGGTCAATTTTTGATTGATTTTTCTCCTCATTATGCATTTTCTTTTCCTACTTCTTTGAATGCCTGTAATTTTTATTGGATGCTTTGATGGATAATTATGTATTGCTATAAATATCCTTGAGCTTTATTCTGGGACAAATGAAGTTACTCAGAAACGGTACGATGATTCCAGGTCTTGTTTGTAAGATTTGTTAGATCAGACCAAAACAGTTTTTGTTAATTATTTGGTTAATTATTCCCTAGGGTTGATACCAGACTTTCAGTCCTCTCCTCAATGATCTGTAGACTGTGAGTTTTTCTAGCCTGAGCGTTGGAAACAAGCACTATTGCCTGGCCTGTGTGAGCTCCCTGTTCTGTTCCTTCTAATACTTTTGAGTGGTTCTTTCCCCAACTATAGGTAGTTTCCTCACATGGGTGCACTTCAGCACTCAGCTGAATACTTAAGGGGGAGTCTCTAAGGGGGAGTCTCTCTCTGTGTAGTTCTCTCCTCTTTTCTGAAAACCTAGCTGCTTCAGTCTCTCTGGAATCTCAATTTGTCTCCTCAACTCAGGGTAAGCAAGGCTCTGGTTGGCTTTCCTTTCCCTGTGCTGTGGCCTGGAAGCTTTCTCAAGACAATAAGCTGGGATGACTTTAGGGTTCACTTGACTTGTTTCTTATTAGGGAATACGGTCCTTTGTTGCCTGATATCCAATGTCTTAAAACCATTGTTTCCTGTATTTTGTCTGGTTTTCTGGTTGTTTGAATCAGTATGATAAATTTGGTCTCTGTTATCCCATCATGGTCAGAAGCATAAGTCTTTCTTATCTAAATACATTAGTTATCTAAATAATTATTATTATTATTTATTATTTAATTAAAACTTGCTCTTCTCCAAGGAAGGAATTAAATTATCTAAAAACATTAATTTTAAGTGTCTATTGTTTGATTTGTGCCTCAAGATATTTAGTTTTTCTCCCTGGGAGGAAAATGCGTTTTTCTAGCTTTCTGAAAAATTGAAGTGATGGCTGGTTCTATATTAAATGATACTAATTCCTTCTGGAAAGCTCCCAGTTACTTGAGGAAGAGCTGGTGGAATCTTTTTCTAAGTTTTTGTAGCTAAGATGTAAAGTTGTCTAAGTCACTGGGTCTCTTATATTGAAAATAACTGGTTTCTCCCTAAAATGCTTTTATGTCACAGGAAATTCCCCTAAAAAATAAGTGTACAGTGGGCCTCAATACATGTGGCAACCTGGGACTTAATAAAGTATTGTGGAAAACTCTTTCTACAATTATTGATTGTATTGACTCTTACAGCTTTGTTCCTACTTTTGATAATTCTTTCGGAAAGCACTTACTCAATTCTTCAAGACTCCAATTAAATGAAGTTTTTCTTACAGCTCTTCCAGACACATGTCAATCCCACCTTCTATTGCTCTCATAACATTTTGTAAATAGCATCGCTAAGACACACAGGGCTATATGGTAATTATTTATTGTGAAGTCTCTTTCCACCAATAAGATGTGCTCTTATATGACAGGGCCCTATTATTCATATTCATATTGGTACTTCTCACTCACCCTTACTATGGAGAGGTGATATATATTTGGGAAACTAAATAACATGCATAAGACATTTATGAATGGGGATAAGAAAATAATGTGATAGGAGCCATGAATCGAGAGTAGTGAGAAGCAAAGTTGGATTAATAGGGTGGGATCAGATTAGGAAGGATGGAAAAGTTAGTAAGAGCAGCAGAAGATTAAATCACTGAGTTACTGAATACTATTTAATAAGGAAGACCAAACAAATTGTATAAAACAATATCACAAGCTTTTCCTTCTAAAAAAAGTATAAACTTAATCATCTTAAAAGTTTCTCACAATTTCAGTATTTCAAAAATACTTGAAGCAAAGCACAAAATAAACAAGTACCTTAGAATACCCCCCTTCCTGATCCTCCCCCCTTCCTCCCTGTCCTCCTCTCCCTGTCTTATATCTTAAGGATATTTTCTAAAGCTATCTTTAGAACCACCCATGTAAATTTTCAGTATTGGCACTGAATACTGCAATTCTTTCAGAAACACTTAATACTTTACCACCATGATATAGACATTTCAGCTTCAGGTCTCTGGTAAAAACTGAAATATTTTAATCTTTTTTTTTTTTAAGATTTTATTTATTTATTTGAGAGAGAGAGAATGAGAGAGAGCACAGGAGAGGGGTTAGGGTCAGAGGGAGAAGCAGACTCCCTGCCGAGCAGGGAGCCCGATGCGGGACTCGATCCAGGGACTCCAGGATCATGACCTGAGCCAAAGGCAGTCGCTTAGCCAACTGAGCCACCCAGGCGCCCAAAACTGAAATATTTTAAAATAGTATCAGATCACCAGCAGAGTGGAAGAATTTGACACAGAGAGTGAATGCTTTACAATACTCAAAATGTCCAAATCAGGATACTGAGATAATAAGGTCAGTACATAAAGTATCAAGCAGCCTGAGTTCAAAGAAATTTATTTCAAAAATACCTTCCATTTATTGCAATATGGTAATGAAGTTGTGTCACCTTCAAAATAATGACCTTGTGTGAAGGACTATAATGGAATGAAATTTAAAGCTAACACACAAAAATAAAATCCAGGGCAGTACAAAGCCAAAAGGAAGTTGCTAATTTGGGAGCACTCTGTGGAAGTGATGTAGTTTGGTTCCTAAGTTGCTACTTGGAGCCTCTTGCTTCAGCTCTAGACTCTCAATTCCTACTACTTCATAGAATGTCTCATTGTGATCATACTGCCACTTTATATTAAATATGCTTATCACATAACACACATCACTCCTCCCTTCCTTCCTTCTTCTTCCCCTTTCCTTTCATTCTTCCCTCCAACTTATACTGCTGCACTACTACATGGTAAGGATATAGAGATAAAAAGACACTTCTTTCTTTGTTTAAGGAGAGGAAAGATGGCCATATAAACAAAGTAAATCTGGTGTTACAAGTTGGATAAAAATATCAGTATGAAAGTTATTCTCCATTTGTCTCCCCTTTCATACATCCATTCTTCTCCTGATGCCACAGAAGGCAGGCAGACCCCAAATTACACCTCTCTGACTCCTTTGCCAAATTAATAAAAACTAAATATAACCCCTTATAATATAATATGTACTATAACTTGTAATATCTTCTTTGCACACCCAAGACATCATCTTGCACCGCTGCTCTAAATCATACCCTATTTATAGGTCAATTGGGGCAACTTATTCACCTCTCTGCATCTCCATTGCCTCTGTTAAAATATAGTCACTCCTGTTGTAGTTTGGGGCCCCAACAACATATTCCTCATCTTCTTCAAGGCCTAATGGTAAGGAATAGAACAGAGAACTAACTGGAAATCAAAGTCTCAGCCTATTTAGGGATGTCTTGTTACTCCCGGAGTATAATGATTCATGGAAAGATGGATGGGGGATGTGACTACTAACAGGTCTACATGGCTGTCTCTTACCCTCCCCACCTTTCCTGAGTCTAGACCTTAGTTGCCAGCCATGGGGAAGAGCAGGGTCTGAAAGAGCAGCTTCAGAGTGCATGTTCCATGTCTGCTGCTTGAAGAATCCATCTGCTTCACAATGATGAGCAGTGATGCTCACCAACTGCTGCTCAAGGGAGAAGGCACCGAGGTGCCCAAGAAGAGAACACAGTGGGTCCTGGAATCTTCCCTGGGTCTGTTACTTTGAGGATAGAGGGAGCCGAGGAAGAGCCCCCATCTTTCTCACTCATTTAAATAAGCAGCTCAAGAGAGCCAAGAAAGAGTCTCTTTCCCACTACTGAAGGGTGACCGTGGGGGTGGTGTATGGGCTGTGACCCACTGGTTGCCCAACAGTGTTATTACCTATTGGGAGGAGAAAGCATGCAGTGGAGAAAATAAAGCCAGAAATGTTCCCTTCAAAACTCCCCAAACTGGGAGAAAATTTGAAAAGCCCTCTCTATGGAAATATAAATATAATGGATAAAGATTCTTTCCTAAAAAACCTATTTGGCAGGACTGGTAAAATGATTAATTGAAGTAAATATAAAAAGCAACTAAATATGACCATACACATAGTAGGCATTCCATTAAATTAGTTTAAAAAGTAAGAATAGTCCTTGAACCATATTGTCTGGACTCCAATGGGAAGAAGTTGCCAGTAATTACTAATAATGACTAATTTTCAACAAGAACTTTAATCGCTCCTTATATATTATTGCTATTATTAAGTACCTAACAAGGTTTGTTGGCATAGAACAATGCATTGCCTCAAATTGAAAATAGGCAGTAATTCAATAGAAAAATTTATAGGCAGTGTAGAACCCCCTTAAACTGAATTAGATTCTTAAATATAGTACTTATAGTACCGTTGATGTAAGCTTTTTTAAAGCATTAGGGGAATCAAACAAACAAGGTCTATATTTTTACATAGGGTGTTTTATGTTCAATGCTGCAATATTTATGTTTGGCACTATTCACTCCATGAGAAAATATAGGCTGTGTGTCTTTTATTTGCTTGATAGTTCAGACTCGCTGATACCCAAGGGCTTACTACACCCACAGATTTTGTCACAATACTTATATTCTGAAAAAGGATTTTCACCATTCAAAAGCAAGCCAAGTCTAATTTTGTAATTGTTATATACTGTAAAA
This sequence comes from Phoca vitulina, assembly GCF_004348235.1. Classification (NCBI taxonomy): domain Eukaryota; kingdom Metazoa; phylum Chordata; class Mammalia; order Carnivora; family Phocidae; genus Phoca; species Phoca vitulina. The sequence continues at coordinate 39,630,373 of NW_022589728.1, forward strand.
TGTTATTATTTAGTATGTGTGAAGTACCTAAAAGATCTATCATCAGTCAGTATGACATAACATAATCTATTTTACACAGTAAAATTGCTTGCCAGGATCTGCTTCATTTCCAACCGATGGCCAATTTAAAGAGTCTTGTTTCTTTCTTTTTTTTTTTTTTTCCTGTTTCCTTAGTCTATTATTAAATTTACTATCAAAGCAATCAAGAGAAAATAATCCAGTTCTCCTACACTTATTTAGAACAAATGGATTCTGACTTCATCACTTCAATGAATGTTTTGTCTATGAACTATTTAAATATTCTTTTCTTTGAGGAATTCTGATAGTGCAGGTCTTGAAATAACAATAGTAAAGATCAACTCAGCAATATTATTTCCCAGGGCTATGTCATATACCAATTTTTCTTTCAGAAATAGCAAAAGATGAGAACTTTATCTTGCTTTTGGTTGGAAGAGCTACTGATGTTTATTAGTTGGGAAGTCAGAGACAATAAAGAGAGACTACTGCGTGGAGGAGACTGTAGCAAAGATCTACTGACAAAACGTCAGAGCCTGAGCAAAGAAGCAAGACGGTTCAAGGCTTTCGGAAAGCAAGAATGTGCATTAGAGTTTTTCCACCAAACTATGCTAGCATTTGCTTACCTGGGGACTATGCCAAGTAAAAGTAGTAGAAAGTAAATTAAGATAAAGATAAAACCAACAACAACAATAATACCCATTATTCACTGAGTACCTATTATATGCCACATGATTTATAAAGTACCTATTATGTGCCAAATGCTATTACACAGGAAGAAACTGAAGCTCAGAGAGGTTAAGAACATGGGTTAAGATCACATAGCTCATAAATCATACAACAGCGACTCAAGCCAATTCAAAAGCTACACTTTTTCCACTAAACTGTTATCATGTAAGAAAAAAGCTATGCTCATCAAACTGATCATTTGTATTTCATTTATACAGAAAATTTAAGCTACTTAGAATCTAGTCCACTGTCATTTACCAGCACTATTTCTGTAGGGAAGAACTACACTAATTTCAGTTCATTCAGGCTGACTCAATGGCATGCATGGATTTATGATTATAAATACCTCTGTGATTCAAAAAGGCAACTGGTGTTCCATTTTTCCAAGCCATCAAGTTGACTGTTTGCTTCAGAATAAAACATTGCTACATGAGCTGTTGCATGTTGATATTAGCCTTTCTAAAAAGGAATGGAATTAACAATTGCGTCAGGTCTTGTGCAAGAATTTGCTTTCTTGATCCTAAGCTAACTTTATGAAAGTTTAGGTCCATTTTATAGATGAGGAATTAAAAGCTCACAGAGAACAAGTCAGTTGCCAAAGAATACAAAATGCCAGTAGTCTAGCACTCTTGAACAGAGTGGTGGTAACACAGATGCAGAAGGAATGAGATAGACCTAGGGTCTAAGTCCTAGAGGTGCTCCTCACCATAAACATTCCAGGCTCTGGATCAGGCATAGGGATACCAAGAAAGAGTAAGTTTTTTCACTTAACTTGCTCATGATACAGTTTCTTTGATGACTCAGTTCCGTAGTGTGCCATTTGAGAGGCATTCTTGAAAGCCATTTCTTCGGCTCTCAGGATGATTTTGTAATCCATCTCATTCCGTATAGAAAATTCCTCCCTGCTTAAAGATGCTGGAGTAAATTGATTCCCTTTTATTGAATTCTTATTGATACCCATGTGAATACAATGGATTAATGAAATTTGTGAATCAGCCCATATCATTTACACCTTAGTATCCCTTAATGTTTTAGACTTTAGGTGTCACAATTCAGGAAAATGCGTGCCCCTGTTGTTTGTTCAATGGAATGTCAGAGGGTTTGACTTTTCTTTAAACTCTGGAAAAAGGGCTAAAGAAAAAATAAATGCACCAGATGCCCTGGCCCAGGATAGGACGGCAGCTGATGGATTGTCTGCAGCACTTTCTTCTTACTTTACCTCATCTCTTTATCAAGTGTGTAGTGAAAAGAGAAGACCAAGAAAGAGAATGGAGAAAAAAAAATGGTCAATCTTTTCTTTTAATAGAATAAAATTTAAAAAAAAAAATAGGAAAAAAAAAAGTACCAGAAGCAGATCACACAGAAAGATTAAATATTGTTTAAAAATTATCTCCTGATGTTATTTCAAGACCTACAAATGGATTATGAACTGAAGTTTGAACACACTGGAGTTCTAATTTCTCCATCATCTTTGGTTGGCAACAAAGTTTAAACAGAATGAGGAGATGTTTCTCTCCCCCAACTCCTGCTTTTTTATCCTTCTGCTTTTTTTCCAGAGGAAGTCTTAAGTATCTCCATCTAGCTGGAGACTTACCACTAAACTCCACCCTGTCCCCAGTCACCCAAACCATTTAAACTTGTTGACTTTGTTTTACCCCCCAGATGTCGAGACCACATTATTAAACGAAATCATGTCCAAACTCAACAAAGTAGCAATTCTTTTTACAACATCCCTAAAGAATGGCCATTTAACCTCTGCCTGAATAGTTGTTAATGCTTTTGTTGCCTAATTAATTAAGAGAAGGAATTCAGGTCAGATGTGAAGAATAGTCAGGTATTCTTCCCTAAAAGTAATTAGCCACTCGGTTTTAACATTTATGTTCCTTGAAAACATTATGTTTATTTACACTGTGCTTCCCCCTCTCCCTCCCCAATTCAGGTGTAAACAAAATAACAAAGTGTTAGCCTTTTCTGGTGCATCTGTGAACACAATATTAGCTTCTAACAGCTGAGGACGGCTGGACCTTCACCTTTACTTTATTTCCTCAAAATAACAGTTGTCAGATGCATAAATACAAACATGTCTATATAATTAAAACCTCAGAAATTAACATATGCAGAGAATCATGTGCCCATACTAAAATATCTTAACACAATTCAATCAATTGATGTTTTAGACTTTTCAAGTTCAAGTGACAAAGATTTATTCTGATGTAAGTTGATGTCAACCATATGCAACTACAACACAGCTGGGAGCCCTTGAGTGCTGGGTATGCTAGAAAGAAATGAAATCATTTTTCTATATTGGGAGCAGGAGTCACAAACTCAACAGCCCACAGGGGCCAGGCAGATGACAGAAATGAGGGAAGTGGTGAAGAACTGGGGTCTACTGGGAGGCCTGTGCCCTACCAAAAGGAAGTTCCCACTGCTCAAGGTTTTCCCGCTAGCCAGGGTTTTCTGGCAGAAGATGTAGCTCAGTTTTCTAGATTTTTCTATTTTTTTAAGAGAAGCCAGACCACCTTTTTGTATTTAAGGAAATCTTTTTTATTTTTAAATGTTGGACACTAGCTCAATTAAAAACAAAACAAAACAAAACAAAAACAAACTACTGGTCAAACAAAATATATCTGCGGGCTCATGTGTCTCTAGTTTGGTAGACTTGTTTTAGGCAGATGGGCCACTTTCAGCTTCTTTCCTAAAATTCAGTGTTTATATTCATTTATTTATATACTTAGGCAAAAGTAAGTTATTTCTCTAATGTTTTTAATGTGCTTAGGCTAAATTAGATAGGAAATGCCTTTGAGATGAATTATCTTAAAGCAATGGCTGCTGGGTAAGGTGGAGACACTTCTGCTAGGTTGTAGCGGGGTGGGGGTGGGGCAGGAAGCCAGAATGAAAAGAAATATTTCCTTGTAGAAATTATTGTTCAAGACAGTCTCAGGGTCACCATCCAACAGAAGTTTCTATAATGATGAAATGTTCTATATCTGCTCTGTCAAATATAGCCGCCAGCCACACATGTGGCTGGCTATTAAGCATTTGAAATGTGACTAGTACAAGCAAAGAACAGAATTTTCAATGTTATTTAATTTAAATTAACCAAATTTAACCATATGTGGTTAGTGACTACTGTATTTGACAGTATAGCTCTAGATATACATGTCAGAAGAGAACATCTGCTTCAAAGAGGACACTCCTTTGTGCAACCTTTATTAGATATTGTCAAATTGATTCCCCCCCAAATTTGTTTTACTAATTTATATATGTAAAAGTTATTTGTTTGTTTGTTTTTAAGATTTTATTTATTTATTTGACAGAGAGAGACACAGCGAAAGAGGGAACACAAACAGGGGGAGTGGGAGAGGCAGGCTTCCCACTGAGCAGAGAGCCCGAACCTGATGTGGGCCTCAATCCCAGGACTCTGGGATCATGACCTGAGCCGAAGGCAGACGCTTAATGACTGAGCCACCCAGACACCCCAAAATTATTTGGTTTTTATAATTTACCTTCTTCAACACCTGTATTGGCAAAATTTTAAATTTTGGGTAGTCACATGAGCAATAATGTCAGCTCTTGATTAGTTTACTCTCAATTTTCCTGATTATTAGTGAAGTTTGTCATCTTATACTATCAAACATTTGGGTTTACACTTTGGAATTGTCTATTCATGTACTTTGATCATTTTTCAAGTGAGTTATTTTCTTTCTTTGCTTTTATCTCTCTCTCCTTTCCTTCCTTCTTTACTAATTTGTAGACATAACTTATAAATTCTCAATTTTAATCTTTTGCCAGTTATATGGATCATAAATATCTTCTCCCAGTCTGTGTGTTGTATTTTCACTTTGTTTATCGTGTCTTATCTGATCAGAAGTTTTAAAATTTTAATGCAGTGTGATGTATCTATCACTTACTTTATGGCTTATGCAGTTTGTGCCTTATTAAAGAAATTCCTTCTGAACCATTTATCTGATATTAATATAGCTAGAACAACAATGTTTTCATTAAGGTTTGCCAGATTTAGTAAATAATTATAGGGCACACAGTTAAATAAATTTGACTTTCTGATAAACTATGAACTCTTTTTAGTATGTTTGCTCATGCAATATTTGGGACATACTTATAGTAAAAGGTATTCCTTGTCTATCTGAAATTAAAATTTAACTGGTCATCCTGTGTTTCATCTGGCAACACTATGTTGTTTAGAAAATACCTACTATGTATTTTTCTCTCATTTTTCTTCCAAACTTTCAAGATCCTTATGCATTAGGTGTGTCTTTCATAACTAGCATTTAAATGAGATTTACTTCCTTACCCAACATAAGGATCTGCCTTTCAAAAGGCAAAGTCCATTTACATTTATTGTGACTATTTTCTTTTAATATTTACCATAGTTTTTCCTCTGCTTATTTTTTCTCTTTCTCTGCCTTTTCCTACATTGATTGCGTTTTCTTTATTCTGGGCTTTATACTCTACTGACTTGGATGATATGACTCTATTAACTTTAATTATTGACCTTAATATCTTAAGCAACCTTTTTTTTTTGAAGCTATATATATTTTAGAGACATTCATCTTCTTTTGCCATATTTGAATGAAATTTTTCTCATTACTTAAACTCCTTCTTTTTGAGTGTATTTAATGCTTTAAACGTAATCTTTTCTTATAGTCTCTGTTAGGTTGCCCTATTATCTCAACTTTTGAGGAAATCTAATACTTATCTTTCATGTACTTTTATTTCATGTTTCCATGTGTATTCTGTTTCAGACCATTGAATTACCTCTGACTTTTCAGAGCTAATATCTTTTAATATCCCTGAATATTTCTATTTTGCAATGGTATGTTTATTGATGTTACAAATGTATGTTGAAAGTCTACTCTGCTTAAGTAAGAGTTGTGGCTGTTACAAGATGAATGAGGCAGAATCCCTGAGCTCAAGATATTTATAGATGTTATTACCTCATAAAATAATAAACATAAAATACACCTTTTTATATAAGTGCATATATATGAGTATGTGTGTGAATATAGCTTGCTACCTAACATCTATATGTATCTACTGCTTATAAACACACACACACACAAATACTTATTCTACTGACCACTGCTATGATGGTGCATTGGTGTGAAAACTGACCATATGCCTGGTACCAGTGGGGGGCCACATGGAGCCACTGACCCATAGTCTTCACAATAAAAAAGTTTGAAGTGCTTATAAACACAGAACAGTCTCACATAACATGACAACAGTGTTTTAAAAGTACTTTCATGTTCCTTCTCTCACTTAACTTTTTCAAAATTCTTACAGGAGTAGGAGAGATATTCTAAACCTCTATATGTAAAGTAGTAATTGAGACACTAAAATGTTTTTAAAAAGATTAGTTCAGAAAGTGTTTTTCTGAATCCTGGAAAATGAACTTCTAGGATTCTGTAAACCTCAACTTCAGTTTCAGGCAGTATTTGATTTTTTACTACAAAGTATGGCCTTTTATTTTATTTTATTCACATTTTAAACATAGCTTAATGAAATAAGTTTATTTTAACCAGAGTTCTGTGTTTTTTTCTTCACAAAGCCTTCCCTGAAACATTAGAACCATGAAGAAAGCCACATCAAAAATAATCTACTCTCCGAACAGAAACTCAACATGACCACATATACCATGTTTAAATTGAACATCAAAGTATATGTTTATGTTTTTAAAATTACAGTAAAATAGCTAACATTTTCTCATATACATCTCATAGTAAATAGTTCAATGATTTATGTTGCTATTTTAATTAAAATCAATCTTATACGAAAAAATGACTTAATCATGTGTTTCATACAAGGTTTTTCCTGGTTAAATTTCATAACAGAATCCTAACCTCGTGAGCTATGCAACTAAAAGCCATCAAATTGCAGACATGAGGTAGAAGGAAAGAGCAAACTTCTGGGATTCCTTTTATACAGGACCAATGAAGAAAGAATTCTCTTTTTTCTTAATCAGGAAAATGATGCAGATGACCTTTAGAGAAAAAGAAGAAGATAGCAGGAGGGGAAGGATGAAGGGGGGGAAATCGGAGGGGGAGATGAACCATGAGAGAGGATGGACTCTGAGAAACAAACTGAGGGTTCTAGAGGGGAGGGGGGTGGGAGGATGGGTTAGCCCGGTGATGGGTATTAAAGAGGGCACGTACTGCATGGAGCACTGGGTGTTATACGCAAACAATGAATCATGGAACATTACATCAAAACTAATGATGTAATGTATGGGGATTAACATAACATAATAATAAAAAAAAGGATACGGATAAAAAGAAGGAAACCTGTTGAAGATAGGCATAGCCACAGAAGCTACTTTGATTAGTCAAATAATGTAATTTATAAGCAAATAAAAGCATTCTCATTTATCTAATTATAGAAGTGTCTTATCAGGGATTAGTTTGAAAACTTGTCCCTCATCCATATAATACAAACTGAAATCCAGTTGTTGGACATGCTTCTACAAAGATTTAACATATTTGACACTGTTAGAAGTCGGTCTACAGTTGAAATGAGTTACCTGTGTAGGAAAGGAGGGGTGCTATAGCAATTTCCTACTTACTCAATATTACATCGCAAGAGCAGAAATTGGAGAAATACATGGTAGGACTGTCATCTAAACATCTGTGGGTAGTAAAAGCATCTTCCCATTCATTCACTGCACTGTGCTCACTGTCCTAAACACAGCTTAACACATATAAACCACTTAATAAGTATTTACCAAAGAAATGAATGAACGAAGTTTAAGCACCAAAAACTAAATTTTCCTTTTTCACCCTTCCCCTAAGTTCAGACCAGTCCAGGTGGATATGAAATAGACTTTATAAGATTGCACCAGTTGCTACCTAAAGGGCTTGGCATCAAGTTGGCTCCTAGGCATGCTGCAGTGTAAGAATCATACCTCTGTGTGATCATCTAAGTTTCTTTCATCACCATCCATAGGGGTCCCAGTGTCCTGGTGACCGTGTCCAAGTTCCCATGCCCTGGGAATCACAACTATTCTGTCTGCCCCAGCTAAATGAATTTAGCATCAGCTGTCTTTGTTTCTTCCTTCTCTTCTTCTTAATAGAGTAACATCCCTGTAATTTGGAAACTTAGCTCTCCCTCTTATAGAATCAGCACTCTCTTTTCCTGGAGAGCTGCTCCTCACCCAACTATAATCACTTGGCTTAGTGGAAGTTGCCAATCATATTATTCTTCCATACCCTCCCCAGGCAGTTGTATTTCCAATTGGATTGTGAGGTCGAAACAATCAGAATCTGTCTGTAGAACTTTTTGAAATAATATGCAAAAAGAAATATAAGCCTTTCCTGTGTAAATCCGTGAAATATGGGGAATGAATTTATTGATGATCGAATTTTTATATATGTGAATGGAAGTGGTCTGAAAAAACTAAGATGGTGGGAAAAGCAGATGAGAGAAAGAGAGAAAAAGAGGGGAGAGGAGGAGAAGGAGAAGAAAGAAAAAGACAAGAGAAGAGAAAGATGGGGGGAATGAAGTTCAAGGTTCCGATTTTCCCTGAAGATTTAACTATATATATCCCTAATCATCCCTCGGTTTTGTGAGGGAAGAAATGGTTCTTTTTGCCCATGTTAATATGATTTTTTGGGCCACTTTCAATCAAATGATGGGGAATGATGAGGAGGAGCAGTTGGAGGATTAACAACCCCACTTCCGCAACCCACCTGAGGGTTGAGTGCTCTATGCAGTTTTCCAAAGGTCCCTGGCAGGGCCGAGTCCCAGTTGCCCACAGTGGTAATCTGCCCATGAAGAGCCTGTGTGGGCATCATCCCCCTTCTTGTCTCGGTTCTCCACTCCTTACCAGGGCTCCCATTTGTTACCTCCCAAGTAAACTCATTGTGCTCGAATCCTTATTTCAGAGTTTACTGCTGGAAAACCCAACTAAGGAAAAATAAGAATATTTTTATGTTGCTACTGTTTTCTGATCATAAAAACAATAGACTGAAGGCAATTTGAAAAATAAAGAGGTACAAAGAAGAAAACAAAAACTATTAGAACATAATTATAGTAGATAAAATTATCATTAAAATTTTCATGTATTTCAATCCATATAAACAAATATAAAGTATTTGAATTGTGTTCACTATCCAAGTTTGTATCCCTATACCACTACCAAGATGTATAACTTATCAACAGCTATTTTACTTCTGTATGTCTCAATTTTTTATTAGTAAAATATGTACACACAGACACACACAGATACATAGACACACACACACCAACAGGATTGTTGCAAAGATTAAATGCAATAAAATATGTGAAAGTGTGTAGTGCAAATCAGGTGCCTAATACCCACCATTATTATTCTTTGTTTCAGGGATTTTCTATGAAATAGAAGATCTATCCATGCCTCATCCAGCCTACTTGGTAATCTTTACTCAGACCCACATTTTCTAATACTTAGAAATATAGAGATCAGTGTTTCTCAAATTGTGGTTGAGAAATCATGAACAACAGAATCACATAGGGGGCTTATTAAAAAGGGAAATTCCTACACTCTACTAAATCAGTCTTTGAGAAAGGGCCCTAGAATATGCATTTCAATAAAGCACCTCATGTGACTCTTTTTCTTTCTCAAGAAAGAACTCAAGAAAGCAGTCATTTAGGTGAAGCTAGTAAGTGTGGCCTGGGAAGCCTGACACCCAGCCCGTTTTCCCCATTTTCGAGCCTCAGTTTCCTCCTCCGTGAAATACAGGTGATATCGGTAACCACCTTTGAGGGTTTGGGACGACTGAAGAGGGTAATGATGCGGGCAGAGCAGAATGTGTGGCACTGGGCACAGAGCGAGTGCCCGGTAAATGTTTGGCATCTTCATTATCACCCATCTGCTCCCAGGAAGCACTGGAAATGTACAACCAATAAAACACCCAACAGTGAAGCTGCGGCAGGGTTGGTTACTCAGTGAAACAATATAACTAGAAGATAAATCTTTGACTTAAAATTGGGGTGCCAGAAAATTTATTATACAACTAATCCATTTTTGTTCAGGACAAATGCTAAAAACCAATGGACTACCTAGACAACACCTGGAACTGGTATCTGCCCACGTGAATCAAGAGACTGTGCAGTCACCCTGCTTACAATCCAACCTCCGAACTGCAAAGAGCCTGTCTTTGGGATGGAAAATCCCAATATTACACAGTTTGTCATTTTCTGCTGGTGTCTAAAACACGTGATCCCTCTGTTGCCCAAATTGTAGGATAAATCAGGGCTAATACTATGCCTTCCAATTATGCATTAAATTATTTCTATTTACCAGAAGGAGTTACTTTTTAGGTTTGTCTCCTATACATAACAAATAACGTAACAGCATTACCAAGTAGTTTGTCAGCAGGTCATAATTTAATTTCTGTGGCTGGAGGGCAAGGGATGATGCAGTGGAGAAACATAAATAAATATTTAGGATAGTTAGATTATTTGGATGCTCATTCTGGTGCCGTCACCAGCTGGCTGTGTGATCACAGGGAAATCACTAAACTCCACTGTGTCACAGTTCCATCAGCTGCAAAATGAGAAAAATGCCACCTGCCCTAAGTCCCTCAGAGACTGGTAATAAGATCAAATGAGATGTCAGTGTAAGTGCTTTGAAAAAGTATGACAAAAGAACACTTATTTTTAGTAAAGGATGGAGCCTCACTTCTTAAACAGAAAGCACCCATATCTCCTTTTAAGCCACCAAACAGAATTGAAAGAGGCAATGTATAATTATAATAAAGCTCAAAAGATCTGGTCTCATGGGCCTCATCTTCCTTGCCCTCCCATTGTTGTGGCAGATGATTAATCATCAGGTTCTTGACTTCCCTCTTTGCTGATTGGCCACCCTAGGGTCGTAGCCACTTTTCAGATCCATCTTTGGGCTTTGCAGCTATGCAGGGCAAAAAGCCTTCCCTAGTGTTAGGGCATGCCAAAGCTGAACCCGGAACCGCCATTAGCCTAATTGACAGCATGACTTTCCCCTGGAGAGAAGAGTGATAATCTAGCTATTTATCTTGTCTGTAGGTTTATCACCACTGTGCTCAGGCAGAGATGTTTAAATATAAAAATGAGGTAAGGCACATTCTTGCCAGGCTATGTGCCATTAAAGCCAGGTTGGGGGTCAGAAGCATGAAAGGGGAGCATCTGGGATTGTGGTCTTCTCTGCTGCCGCTTAATGTCTCAAGCGGCCTTGGAGTACGGGGCTGCCCACGAGGGCACTAAAGGACATCTCTTTGTAATTGGGAGCAGGCTGGAGCTGTGTGGCCACTGCTACCCACGGAGCTGCTGCCTGCAAGCGGCTAGACTGCTGCTTTTCGGCAAGGCAGGAGAAGCCCATTAGAAACACGAAGGGGCGGTTTAACTCTGCAACAAGATGTGTACAAATGTATGCCTCCTATCGAAACCCATGCAACAGCTTCCAAAGTTAATTAAAAGCTAATTTTCTAATGAGGTGGCAACACTGGCAACAACATGAAATCAGTATGAGAGCTGCAGCCAGCAGCCGGTGAGGGAACAGGCCACCTCCTTCTTACAGGCTGGAGCATCCTACCTGCATCCATTAATTAGCCTCCAGCTGTATTGTTTTAATACCGGACACCAGTATAGACTGTCACAAAGATCATAAATTGTTTTGGCGTCGCCAAGATATTGTGGATACTTATTTTACAGCAGGACTCTTTCCAGCCATAACACCATAGGCAATGAGCTCCATTCCTGGAAATATTAAATCCAGGGGGCAGTGCCATGGACACTCGGTTATGTCAAGTGACATGGCGTTTTAATCCTTTGGGCAATTGTTAATTGTAAGCCAGACTTGCAATTAGCTTTAGTAAATAGAGAGAAAATGCCTTAAATTAACTGCACTTACACTGGTTTTGCCTCTTGTTTTGATTTCAAACACAGAGCCACGCAGGATGACTTGTGGCCATTATCCTAATGATCTGGGTCTCCTGGCCATAGTCAGAGCATGCCAGACACCTGTGGCCGTTCCTTGGCATCCTTCACAGGGAGTGTATAGTGATGTCATGCAAATAGATGCTGAGAATCTTGAAAAAAATAATAACATTTCTACAGAAACTCCAGGTTTCTGGATATTTAAGATGTAACTTGTTTGTTCAATTCTATCCATAAGTATTTATTTATTTATTTATTTATTTATTTATTTATTTTAAAGATTTTATTCATTTATTTGACAGAGAGAGAGACAGCGAGAGAGGGAACACAAGCAGGGGGAGTAGGAGAGGGAGGAGCAGGCTTCCCGCGGAGCAGGGAGCCCGATGCGGGGCTCGATCCCAGGACCCTGGAATCACGACCTGAGCCGAAGGCAGACGCTTAACGACTGAGCCACCCAGGCGCCCCTATCCATAAGTATTTAAAAGACATATGTAAGATCTCCAACATAATCTAAGAAATAGAATAAAAACTTATTACATAGTCATTCAGTGGTAAGCAGCAGGTAGAAAAATCCACTTTGAATTTTCTGCTTCTACAGGAAGCTTCTTGCTGCCAGCTCAATAGAAGAGTCATTTTTTATTTGCTCATCCTCTTGGAAAATAGTATAGAGTTAGGGCTTTTCAGTTAGCTGGTCTTTATGTACACTCTTTCTCTCTTATTCTTGGACTCATTTTCTCTCCCTCACAGTCTTGCCTGTAGTTTCTGTCTCTCATTCTTGTATTCATTTCTTATTCTCTCGGTCTCTTGTATCTGTTCATTGTGGCTCTTTCTCTCACTCTTGCTCTCTTATATTCTTACATTCTAGCACTCTCTAGAGCGCTCTAAAACTTAGAGTATGATGTTATGTCTACTTTGTTACCAGTTCAGGAAAACTTTAAGAAATGCCCCTCACATCTCATTGGCCAACACCAAGTCACAAGTCCATACTTAAATCAATCACCAGAAAAGGGAACAAGACCATATGATTGGATTAGATTAATCAGGACCCATTCCCTGGGGCTGGGGCTGGCCTCACCTCCCCTGGAGCGATGGCTGTGCACAGAAGTGTGGCTACCTGAACAGAACGGGGGTTCTGAAGGAAGGATAAAGGGGAAAATCGCTGCTGGGTCAGCAACCAATCGTGTCTGCTATGCAGATCACAAGGGAAATTTAAAGCATGGCAAACAGAGAGAACAGGATCTGAATAATAGCTCTCGGGATTGTTTCCGGAAAAGTAAGATGAGCAAAGCTGGGCCCTCTGGAGAGCAAGTAGAGTTCCACATTCTGTGAGACTAGGCCCTACCCATGCTAGCGGGTGTGAGGAAAACCTTAACTAGTCCTAGGACGAGTAAGAGTTAGGTGTCATTCTCTTGTTCTTTCAATGGATGTTTGTTAAGTGCTTACTATGTGTCTGGCACTTCAGATGATTTATGGCCATGACAACTGAACAAGATAAGGTCCTTACTCTGACAAAACTGACTCTCTAGCAGGAGAAACAGACGATGAGCAAATTAAACACATCAAGTAATAGATTATGAAGAATCTGAGATTCATAAATAGTAGAGAATTCCTGGTTTAGCATAGGAGTTGGGAGTCTTAGCCAGGCTTGCTGGGAAGGCCTCTCTGAGGAAGCGACAACAAATATAAAGTAGCAATGGGAACTTAGAACAAGCTGAACGCCTGCTGCACGTGGCAAACAGTTAAATGGCTTGTTCCAGAGACTTCTTCACCTGTCTGGGGATTATTTCACTTCCAAAACATTATTTTCATCACTGTGGTTAAAAAGTCATTACTAAGGACATACCATCTGCTAAGAATTCTGTGTGCTTTATTGATTCATTCAATAAATATTCATGACGCACCTACTATGGGCCAGGCACTGTTCTGGACAAGAACTCAGGAACAGCAATTACCAAAACAAATGACATTTCTGGGGCCAGGGAGCTGATGTTCCCATTTAATACTCACCCATTAAAAAACAAACAAACAAACAAATAAGCAATGAAGTAGATCCTAATCACACTTAGCAGATGGGACTACTGTCACTTAGAGATATTAAATACCTTGACTTTTGCTATTATACACACTGCCTTAAATGAACCAGTAATACAAAACAGCTGTGTTAGAAAACACAGGTGGTAACCAAGTCTTATGAAGGCAGACTTCAAAATATTCAGAGTAAAGACAGGTATAAACTTGTGATGGGAGACCCTACAACAAATATTGTTAAAATTAAGTTACTTATATTAAAATTGTAATTGCCTTGATACAATTGTGGTAATCTTAATGAAAATGAAAATGAGAAACTCTTCAATAATGGTGGTTGTAATCAGAATTTTGTCCACAAGAGTTCATGGACGAAAGTCTTAGATTTATAAATTCCCTGAAATTATAGGAAATTTGGATGGCTAGGTGTACTATTTGAGGAAGGGGTATCCAGAGCTTTCATCAGGTTCCTAAAAGTCTGTTCATTCAAAATGGTCTAGAATCATCACTTCAGAAGTCAGATATATCCCCAAAGGGTCTTTCCAATAGATTTCACTGTACAAGAGTATATTAAAGAAGAACACATAGTACCAGATATTTCTAGAGAATACTATTCATCAGGAAGTCTTAGCCCCTAAATGAACTGAAGTGAGTGAAAATTATTGGACAAATATATAAAAAGTCTCACTTACCTATCTTCCAAATAAGAGCGGGGAAGGTCCAGGCTTGCCTGTGGCTCAGGTCCAATTGTACAATGCTGACAGATGACAAGCAGAGAACAGATCTGATAAGGTCTGATGATTTTTCTGCCTTGGTTGTCAAGGAGAGTGATCTTCAGATAGGAAAAGTAGGGCAAATGCTGGTGGGAGGAAATCGAAGTCTGCAATCCATATGAAGTCTGTAAGAATTTCTATGTCTCAATTGCACTGGTCTCTTAGCTTTCAAATATTCCTTATTTAGAACTTCAAAGAAACTTAATATAAGTTCATCCATCTAACTTAGATATCCTTACGGATTCATTAAAATTTGAAATTTTGAAAGACTGGAGGTGGGCAAACTTCACTCTGATGTTCCAAAATAGGTCAGACAACTTGACTGCAGTCAAGGGTAGAGAATGGATTGTTTAAAATGTATTTTTGTGAGTACATAAAATGAAGCCAGGCTCATTTTCTTTTAAGCTAGTGCTTCTCAAATAAAAGATTTTGGAGATGCAAATGCAGTAAACACACTGCATTCCATAGGATGTTCAATAAATTTCCTATTTGGGAACATTTTTTTCCTAGAGCCAAGTGCAACATGACCTTACCAATGTTAAATATGGGAAGTGGCCGACTGGATGGAAGTGGTGTCACCTACTCAAATATCCGTCTTACTGAAAGCAAAGAGATCTACAAGCTGAATAAGTATGGTTAAAAGCCGGCCCTGGAATCAGACATTTTTATTTTGAAGATCTAGAACCGTTCTTTCTTTCTTTTTTTTTAAATTTTTTATTGTTATGTTAATCACCATACATCACATCATTAGTTTTTGATGTAGTGTTCCATGATTCATTATTTGTGTATAAGACCCAGTGCTCCATGCAGAACATGCCCTCTTTAATACCCATCACCAGGCTAACCCATCCCCCCACCCCACTCCCCTCTAGAACCCTCAGTTTGTTTTTCAGAGTCCATCATCTCTCATCTAGAACCATTATTTCTAGATTATGACCTTGAAAAAGTCACTTTACTTTTCGGTTTCAATGTAAAATGGGGATATCAATGTTATCTACCTCCCAGGGTTCTGTGAGGATCAAAGAAAATGATGCCAAAGAAGTGCTTACCAGTAGGCCTAGGCTGGCATAATGCTCAATAAATGGTAACTTTTGTTGTTATTTTTATTCCTAGCTAATTAAATGTAGTAGTTTTTGGTAGTTATAAACTCAAGCAATGCTCAAGGAAAAGGGGCCCATATAATGGCATAATAAATTTTAGAACTCTTAAAAAAATTATCATATGAGGGATATTAGTAATAAGTGTAATAAGCCCTAATCTCCTCACATGTTAATATAATGCTCCATTAAAATGTTATTAATAATCATTAATGTTAATTGTATTTCAGAGTGAACTCTGCCAAGGTACTCAGAGAACTGTGAAGGCATATATAATAAATGTCTTAAACATTATAAAAACTTGTGAAATAACAGTATTGATGTACACGTAAATGGTTCATTGAAAGTAACTGAAGATAACCACTATAATTTGCATATTTTAAATGCATTTCTATATTTTAGTGTCCAGTTATTCAGAACTGTGAAAAAGATACCTACTTCTCAGTGAATCGTTATCATAACCATCACTCACTGAGATGCTTTGCAACCACAGTATTTTCAACAGGACAGGAATCCAACAGGACTGAGTTTGCTCAGTCCTTAATTTGGGAGTGTGGTAGGCAATTCTGGAAGCTGTTAACCAAATGACCTTTTCCTATGACTCTACTGTGTCATTCTAATATTAGGACATTCCTATTTATTTATTCTGTCTTCAGTCCATTTATTGAGTTTCAGCAATCCAAGGCCAATGTGGGAAAGAAGACATTCGACATGGGGCCAGCCTGCAGGCAAATAATGGGTTTCATAAATAATTCTAATGCTTGATGAGCTGTGGTAAGTGCCTTATGAAAGGGACAGCTGAAGTGCTCTAGGGAGGAAGAGAAAATGCCATTTCAGTTGAATCCTGAAGCACCAGTACTATATAGATCTGTGAGTGAGCAGGTGGTGCCAGCAGAGAAAGAACCTGGAAAGTAGATAGAGCACTAGCAAAAAGCAGAGGAGGGAAACACAGGTGAGCATTGGGGAATGAATGAGTTTATTTAGATTTAATTAGATCGGAACAAGGGGTCCATGTAGATTAAAGCCTGAGGAATGCTTACGGACCATAGATCGAACCCCACGGGATACTGAAATTTAAGGCCAGAGAGAGAAAAAGGGAAGTCACAGAGGAGGCTACAAAGAATCATGAGGAAAAGTGGAAAAGAAGGATAATGTGTTGTGACAGAGCCAGGAGAAGAAAAGGTGTCAAGAAGAAGAGAGCTTCCAACAATGTCAAATCCCCAGACAGGCAAAGTAAGCACCGAAGAGTGTCCATTGAACTGGACAGTTAGGCCATTATCAGTAATCTCAGCTAGAACAGATATGGAGATATGAGGACCTAAGTCAAAGTGCAATAAGTGGGGAATGAAAGGGAGAGTTAGCAAATGCAGATGAGCCTTGAGAGAGATTGCTTTCATAACACTTGGTTATGAAGAGAAAACTGAAAGCACAATATTAAGGGCTTGGAAGAAGATGCCCACTGTAGAGACAGAGAGGACAGGAGATGGGAATGAGCATGGGGTGAAGTTGGTAGGATGTGAAGCAACAGAGCTAGACCTTTTGCTGGAAAAGGGAAGAAGAATCAGGTGGGACAGCTAAGCTTCTACGGAAAAGATGTGCCATGTGGAAAATAGAGGAGCAAAAGAACTGAGAAAGCAGGAGTAAGGGAACTGAGAAAGCAGGAAAGCATCCCAAGAAGGATGATCTCAATCTGAGGTCCCTTCGAGTCTTATTTTGTAGATCAACAATCTCTAAAGTAGAGTTGGTACATCTTAACACATTAAAGATATTTGCTATTCATTTTCTGGGCCACACTGCAGTTTACGCATGTGCTTAATTTTACAAAAATTAGAATCTCTGTAACACTTGGAGATTGGAGTGACAATAAAAATTGATTTTACTACTCAGAATTATAGAGCTTCTCTTGTAGTACAGTACTTAATAAGAGCAGTAAAACTTAAGAGATGTTGCATATTTATCTTTTGCAAAAAGATAGATACTCCAAATTTGCTGGCCTTTTCTTTATTAAAATATGTTCTTTGCTCAAATCATAGAAGGCCATGCTCAATTGGTGTTCCTACTTTAGTCCCCACTTTTCTCAGCCTTTCTCCCTGGAGCTTCCTCGTCTTGCTGATTTCTTAATATTGACATGCCTAACGATTTTTCCAACAACCTCTCTTCTTCTCCTTTTAACTCATTCCCTAGAAGATCTCTTCCAATTTTATGACTTAAAATGTCAGCCTACATGACTTCCACGTTTGTATTTCTACCCTGGACTTCGCCTTCAAAACTCGAGTTTTGCATATTCAACCACTTATTCAACATCTCCACTTATCTCACATATATTTTTGAACACCTACTGTGTGCCAGGCACTAGTTTCAGCACTTGGAATACACGATTGACCAGACAAAACGAAACAAAACAAAACAAACAAACAAAAAACTCTGCCCTTATAAACCTTACAATCCAGTGGAGGAAGACTGAAAAATAGATAATACGCAGAATAACCAAGTAAAATATGCATAATGTTCAAAAGTGGTAAGTGTTCAATATGAAGAAAAAGGACTATGCTAAGTGTCTGGGGGATGCTGGGGGCAGAAGAGGTGGCATCAGGTTGCAATTTGAAATAGGGAAGTTAGGGTAGGCCTCAATGAGAAGGAGACATTTGAATGAAGATGAGATAGAGGAGGAAGAATGAGTCACAAAGAAAGAACAGTGAGTACAAAGGCCCTCAGGTCAAAGCATGTCTGGTGAAATCAAGACAGGTGTGAGCTGTGGCTGTGCCAGAGGAAGTGGGAGGATGGGGACACTCATTCTCCACCCCCTACCTTCTTTTCTCCAAAACACTTCTCGTCTCCTGGCATACTGTGTTTATATATTTTTATGTATTTTTTCATTTGTCTATTTCATATTTCTGCTTACCTACTCTTCCAGAATGTGAGCTCTGTGTGGACAGGGACTTTACTCATTTTAGCTCACTACTATATTCCCAGTTGCTAAAAGTGCCTTGCATGTAGTACAAATGCATTAAGTATCTGTTGAGTGAATGAATACATTAGAAAGAATATGGCAATATGGTAGACCTGTATCTGCCTACATATGCATTCTTTTGATTAAAGAGAGCAAAAATGTGGGTGTTGCTGTAGTCACAGGCTATTGAGGTCTGGGAACAAATAAATTACATATTTTTATAAGAATATGAATGTACTATAACGCCTAGAAGGCTAAAAGGAAAAGCACAAATATATAAATATTATTAGGGAATATTTCTGATAATATGATTTGGATTGAGTTTTTTTATTAGCTTTCATATTTTTTCTTTAATGCACATATATATTAAAGAATGATAAAACATATATATCCTAAACCTGTGATATTGCTGTATTGATTTCAACTTTTAAAATAGAAAGAGGAGGTTAGTGTATATTAAAGCTTTGCTTTGGGATCTTATTATAATTTTTGGTTCAGTAGGCTATAATTGTGGTATCCCTCCACAAGCCACAATTTAATGAACCTGAAGCCTCATTTCTAGGACCAAAGAAGATTGGGAAACCTGGAGCTCGATAATGCTGTTTTGTTTCATTAAATGTTCTCACTGTCTGTGTGGAAATAAATGTGACTTGTCCCTGACAGATGATAAAAGGCAGCAGACATCATTAGTGTCCATCACATGACTCCTGACACCTACTGGAGAGAGGGCCTCTGTTTGCTCATGATCAGAGGTAAAATCTTTCTACAGATTGATTTGAAATTGCTTCTTAACTTCAATGTTCAGATCTAGCCATGAAGCCAAGAGTGGCTTCCTATTCCAACCTTAAAAACCTTCTTCTGAGGTTTTAAATCATTTCAGCTCTGTATTTCAGGTTGTTTCAAGGGGCAGCAATGTTCACAAAGGAAGAGAGCTCTGTGGAATGCTTTATTAGAATTTCAAAAAAGTGCCATCTCTAAAACTGCTCATTACTAGGAACAACCTGATGCCAAGCAATTTATGATTATTAAAACATATAATTTGCATATAAATTAAATGAATTAATAAATAGCAGAGATTATAATAATGTGTTATATTTCCTTATTGTTTGTTGCTTTAATTTTCACACATGCTAAAATAAAGAACAAACTGTATAAGTTTTCTTTTGTGTTTTTGCAGAGAAGGTATTGAGAAGTATGAATTGGAGAAATTACTCAGTCTCTATTATTTCATGAGAATGTGTCCTCAGATGGGTGTTTCCCTTAAAACCTGGCTTCTTTTTAAGAAATTGAACTATATTTTAGTTGTTTCAGAAGATATTTCTCAACATTTATTCTGAAGTAAGAAATCTTTTTTAAAAGATCTATAAATAACTCAAATGTTTTGCTTTAAGTATCATATATAATATTTACTTATATCAATAAATGATAGTCTTAATAACTAATTAATATTTACTGAGAAACCATTATGTGTACATTAATATACCAAGTACTGTGGTAAAAATCAAAACTACAAGACCCCTCCCCTCAAATTATGGAGTCCGGTTAGGGATATGCAACTTACACACAAAAAATTTAAATTCAAAATATAATAAAACCTGTTGAAAACAAATCCAAGGTAACCTTATACATTTAACCTAGAAAATAGTCAATTTCAAACTCTATTTCCAAGCAAATTCTGGGACTGGATATAATGGTGTCCTTCTGAAACCAAATCTCTCCTCAAATCTTCCCCCAAAATGATTAATATCAAAAATCAGTACAAATAAAATCCCAAATGACTCAAGCCTTTAGCTTTACTAGGAAGTAGAAAATATCATGATTAAGTTATCTTACAGTGTTTATAGAGATATAAACACCACAGCCAAATGATCTCTTGAGCCTGTAGATGACAAACATAGGAAAAAAGAAGCTGAAGAGATACCATTAAAAAGTGGAATACAAAGACAAAGCAAAGACCCCAGAGAAGAAAGTACAATGCTAAGTGGCAAAATTTGGTGTCTGGTATTTGGTAGTTCACAGTATCAGCTATAGGAAAGAGGTTAGAAAATGAGTTGTACTGCAGAAGTCAGAAGCTTCAAAAAGCATTGCTTCCTGGAGACAATCCTAAAAGTAGAGAAAAGATTATGCCCTTGAGGATGTAGTAGAAGTGAGAAAGAAAAAAGTAAGAGGGGAATTCAGAAATAAAAGAGACACAAGGCATGCCAATTCTTGTCTCCCCTACCACTAGGGCATTCATATAAGAAACCGGCCTTACTATACTGACAGAAGGGGGCACTCCTGGACTACAGACTCTACCCCCAAAATGACTAGGAATAGGAAAAAAAAAAAAAATCAAGCTAACTCCATACAAAGTTAATGGAAGAAGGAAACAGAAAATTCAATTGAAATACTTCAGCTGTTGAAATGCTCCCTACCAAAGAAGAAAAGAATAAAGAAAAGTCCACAAAACAGAAGAGCACTCTAACACAATTTTTCACTGAATTGATAATCCTCAAATAAGCAGCTGGAGATTAGATGTAGATATGAAGATATGCATAGATGTAGATATAGATACAAATAAGAATCAGAAATTTTAAACCTAAGCCCATAAGTGGGAAAAAAAAGAAAGTAAATCATTAAGAGTTAATTGATTTCAGTAAAAAACTAAAGAAAACAAGTCCATCTCAGAAATAAAGAATAAATTAAAAGGTATCTAAGGTATAATAGATTCTAGTGAAATTGAGTAAGAGACGTTGAAGAAAAGCAAGAAAACCAAGAGGATAAAAATGAGATAAGGTAACATGTAAAATGGTCAAAGAGAAAATGGTTGAAATAGAAGATATGCAAAGAGAGTTCAACATACATATAATTGAAGTCTTTGAAGAAGGAAAACAAAACATACTATTACTGATACGTAAACCTATAATAAAAAAATTTTGAAGACTAAGAAAAGTAACCATTTTTACATATTCAAAGGGCCCACTGTGTATCTTTGAAAACTCAAAAACAAACTCTGAGACATATCCTAGAGAAACAGTACGAATTTAAAGACAAAGAAAAGCATTCAGGGTATACAGACAGTAAGATCAAATTACTTGCAATCACTATTTAAAAAAAAAAAATAGCCTGGCATCAAACTTCTCAAGGGCAACATACAAAACAAAGCAACAGTGAAAAGCAATATTTTAAAGAAATTCAAGGACTTGAATACTTGAATACTTGAATACTTGCAAGCCGAGTATTTTAGAAACAGCCAACTGCCCCTCAAATGTCAAGGCAACAGAAAAACACTTTTAAACGCTTATGAATCCACAGAATTCTTTACACATGAGCCCTTCCTTGTTTGGATGAGCTTCATTCAACTAGGACAAAACCTGAAGAATTCTGGCAAAAGAATTAATGATTAGCATTTCATAGATTTAATGTTAGAATTAAGTGTAAGAATTAAATGCCTAGGGGCGCCTGGGTGGCTCAGTTGGTTAAGCGACTGCCTTCGGCTCAGGTCATGATCCTGGAGTCCCAGGATCGAGTCCCGCATCAGGCTCCCTGCTCAGCAGGGAGTCTGCTTCTCCCTCTGACCCTCCTCCCTCTCATGCTCTCTGTCTCTCATTCTCTCTCTCTCAAATAAATAAATAAAATCTTTAAAAAAAAAAAAAGAATTAAATGCCTAAAAGGAGGGTAGTAACAAGGCCAGAAGGAAGAGTAGTGTGTACGTATTATGTGTTACCTATGATATACTCTGGCAAATTAGAAAGAAAACACCTTGAAATAGAAGGAAAAGACAAAGAAGGAAATACAATAAGATTATTGACTGTTTTATAGGCAATGGATGAGAATCAAGGATATCATGTAAGATTGACAGTCCACAGAGTAAAAGGTTTTTTATAAAAATGTTCTCAAGTGCAAAAAAAATGTGTAAATATAAGAGAAACCTCTAAATAAAAATACCAATGTTCAAAAATACCAAAATAATCTTTTTATAAAAGCAGAGATATATCAGAGAAACATAGCATATATAACAAAATTAACATGGTAACTATTACATAAAATTATACACAGAATTGATACCAGTATATTAGCCACATCAAAAACTGTGAATGGGCTTGACTCATCCATTACAAGAAAAACATTCCTAATTGGCTCATGAAGCAAATATCAACTCTATGGTTCTATGCAAGGGGACCACCTCACATACAGTGATTCCAAAGGTTGAAATTAGAAGTGTGGGAAAAGATATATCAGGAAAACAAAACTATGAGAAAGCAGGAAGCGTGATATTCGATGTAGTTTTTTAATATATATGAGGTTTGGTGGTGGGGTCCAGAGTCAATGGCCCAGAAAGAATTCTTGAGACATCTTCGGTGCGAAATGGTGGTTTTATTAAAGCACGGGGACAGGACCCGGGGGCAGGAAGAGGTATGGCAGAGGCTGTTGCTACCTCTGCTCCCGGCTGCCCCCGGATTGTGAGGGGCAACTGATTCTATACTTTGGGGGGAGGGGGAGTAAAGATAAGGGACGTTCCAAAAGGATTTTCCTATGTAAAGAAGACTCACCAGATACTGGAGGCCTTGCTATTGTCAAACCAAGGTTGTTTTTCCCTCTAGCAGGGGATTAACATTAAGACAAGTTGGGTGCTTCCTGGAGAAATGTTATACTCTCTGTCTCAAGTATCTGTCAATGGGCAGCACGTTATGAGGACATTCAATTTTATCTACATTTCCTCCAACATCACCAGTTGCCTTTGTTTCCCACATCAGTATGGATATTTAAAAAAAAGTAGAAATCAGGCCAAAAAGTATCAAAAATACTCTATAATGCTAAAGCCAAAACTCACAATAAAGATATAATAGCTATGAATATCAATATACCAAATAAAAGAGCAACCATGTTCAAAAGCAAATACCACAGAAGATGCAAGAACAAGTAAGTACCTAATAATAAAAGACTTTAATGTACCAGTCTCAGTATAAGGCAAGTCAAATGGATGAAAAATAAGTGTTGAAGATCTGTACAGCATAAGGTAGATTTTATGTACTAATATTGAACATAATACTATAATAGAATATACCACTTTTTAAAGTGTACATGAATCATTTGCAAAAAGTAATTATGTATTAGGTCAAATAGAAAACATGAGCAAGTTCCACAAAATAGAAATAATGGAAGCAACACTGATTGCTGTGCAGTAAAACTTGAACTTTAAAATTTAAATAACAGACTGTTCTACCTGTAAACATATATATTTTTAAAATTTCTATTAAATAATTCTTGGATTATTTAATATTGTTTGGGAAAACCCAAACAATAAGGATTGGATAAGAACAACATAAAGTATCCATTTACCGATGACAGCAGAGGATCCTTGGAAATCTTAAGAGAATCAACGGTAGAACTAATGGTGAAACAATAAAGATGATCAGGAAAATGAAATTTTTTAAAGGGAAACATCTTTATATACTCTTCGAAAAGGCAAAAAGTAAAATAGCCAAACAATAAGAAATGTCAGTCAGCCGGGCACCAGTTGCATGGATACGTATTTATTTTATTCCTATCTCTCAGCAATATACATGTACATATATATGCTTTTTTAAAATATGAGTCATTTCACATTCAAAAATAGAGAAAATGGGGGTCAGACACTGCATCCACGAAAAAGAATTTATACATTAAAGTTTCTGATAACTCTAAGAATTATGTTATGTTTCTAAGGCTCATTATTTAGCTACCTATGTATAAAATTTCTCTGGCTGCACTGAATGTGTCTTGTTAGTAGTAAATACATACATACATACATACATACATAAAAGGAGGTGGAAGGGCCGTCCTTTCCTGGTTTAGGAGTTTTGTCTTACGGTGTGTTTAAAATTTCTTGAAAAAAAGTTCTAGATTGTTGGATAACATCGATATCTTAAAGTCCTTCTCCCTTTCCTTTGAGAAAAGAAACAAAACAAGCTTGCAGTAACACCAGGGATTTGAGCAGCAGGTGGGTCAAGTTCAGACATCTCTTGTGACCTCCCCCCCCACCACCACCCACCAGAATGAGTATAGGATTTGAGTCAACAATTTGTATAGAGCTAGGAATGCTTGGAGTTAACAAAAATTAAATGCCTCTGAAAAATGACTTGAAGTAACTCTAAAGTCCTGTCCCAGACTTCCCCATTTCCACCTTGTTCTCATTGCAACTGTGATTTTCATAGTTCTAGGGCAGTGGTGGTTCTCAGGGGTACAGCTGGGAATCATTCTGACCCCAGGGGACACTTTGCTATGTCTGGAGACATTTTTGGTTGTCATAACTATTGGTTCGAATCCTCAGCAGCTTCCCCAGTGAAATCTGAAACAGGCCCCCAGACACAGCTGGCAAGGGGAGATGGGAGAAAGAGGTTTAATAAGCAAGGGAATAAGCGCAAGGCTTGTCTGGGCGGCGGTGCTACGAAATCTTTTTTTATTTTTATTTTTTTTTAAAGATTTTTTGTTTATTTTTTAACAGCGAGAGAGGGAACACAAGCAGGGGGAGTGGGAGAGGGAGAAGCAGGCTTCCCGCCAAGCAGGGAGCCCGCTGTGGGACTCGATCCCAGGACCCTGGGATCATGACCTGAGCCGAAGGCAGACGCTTACCGACTGAGCCACCCAGGCGCCCGGCACTACGAAATCTTAAAAGTATGAAGAGGCCTTACCTGGGTTCAGTCAGTGTACTGCCCACGTTGCTCGGTCGAGGTTGCAGCCTTGAAAACTAACGCTTCTGGCTGTGAAAACCTGCTGAGGACGGAAGTACATTCCAAAGACAGGGGCCCACCTGAGGGGCCTCAGCTTGCCCATGGCTCCTGTGCAGCTCACGGGTCAGCCAGTGGTCACATCCTCTCGATGGACCTCCTCCAACTATAACTGGGGCAGGAGGAGGTGCCCCTGGCATCTAGCTGATTACTAGCATCTAGGTTCCCTGCTAAACATCCTACAATTCACAACATCTCCACACACAGAATTAGCTGGCTCAAAATGTCAATAATGCCAAAGCTGAGAAATCCTGTTCTATGGGAATGAGGTGTAGTACTTATTCAAACATATTTACTGTGGAATAAACCATGTGTCTAGTGCAGCGATTGGCATTTGAGATAAAGCAATAAAACCCAGAGTTCCTTCCTTAAAGACCTCAGAGTCCAGTTAAGAGGCACATAAATGGGTAATCATGGAATAGATTCTATGTAAGAGAAGAATCACCTAACTTAGCCTTGGGTGGGTAGGGTCGGGGGCTTCTGTGGGGAAAGTCTGGGGATTTATCTGGGAATAGATAAATCTTGAAGGATAGATATGTAGGCATTTTACAGATTAAATAAGAGAAAATGGTTTTAGGCAGAGGAAGGAAAGAAGGTTAACAATGAGCGCAAACGGACATAATCTTCCTACCCCACAGGCCAAGCACTAATATGTCTTTGTGCTCTTTCATTGGTTTTTTTCTCACTTGGAATACCTTTTTCACCCTCTTTTTCTGTTTGATGAAACCATCACCATCTCTCAAGTCATATGTCATGAGAGCAAGAGTACTATTTTTGTTTTCTTGTTCGTAATGTTCAAGGATTTGTTGCAAGCATAAAGTACAGTTCTGCCATGTGGCAAATGAGCTCAATAAATATTTTTTGAATGAAAATTAATGAACTTAAATATCAGTTCCTTTCTGAAACATTCTGAATTTCTCACTATGAAAAAAGCAGAGCCACCTTTTTCTATACTACTTAACATTGTGTATAGATGGGGAATTTGAAAGATGACTTATTAGTACCTGATAAGTGCTTAATGGTTATTAAATGAATGAAAAATAGAAAAACATAATGGAAAAAAACAGACAGACTTACCATGTGTCTGGACTCATGATATAGCTCACTAAAACATGGTCTTTCCAGTCCTCTCTGTAGAGTGGAGATTGATTCACTCAATATAAAGAAGTAAAAATCACTTATAATCTAATATCCAGAAATAGTCTTTTACTTCTTCCTAAATATTCTTCAAATATACTCAGATAGACTCACATGTGTACACACACACACATTACAGCCAGAGTTCTATCTCAACATGGTTTATTTATAAAACCTTCTCTTACAAAACTAACACACACACACACACACAGACATACACATTCAAGCAAAATAGAATCCTATCACATGTATCCTATTTTTAAGTGCTTCTTCACCTCTCTCCATATCCGTAGGTATAAATACATATTATTTTAATGAATCCATCACATTTTATTTAATAGATGTAACACGACTTGTATAAAAAGACTCTTATGTTGGACATTTTCATTGCTTTCAGGTTTTTTGAGGCCATGAACAAAGCTGTGGTTAACATACTTTGTGCGCTTCTGCACACTACAGGCATTATTATCTTGAAAGAATTTCTAAAGAGATATGGAAGCAACTAAAGTATATATGAAATTTTAGACTTTTAAAGTACACTGCAAAAATGCCTTCCAGAAAGTGTGTGAGATTACCATTCCCCCAAGCAGTATATGAAAGAGACTGTTTCTTCACATCTTTAATTAACACAGAGTGCTGGGCTGCGTGTTAGATTTTAATTTAATGTGTTATAATCCAACAGTATTTCCTTTATGATTTCTGACTCATGAATCAATGCCTAGAAATAATTTCTGTACTATAAGATTCTAAAAATGCTGTAGTGTCTTCTAATAATTTTTATGGGTTTTTTTCATTTAGAAATAATAAATTCCATCAGAAATTAATCTTGTTTTAAAGTCATGGTATAGGCATCTTTTAATTTCCAAATGGATACTCAATTGTTTTAATATATTTAATAAGTAATCTATCTTTCCATCTTCATGACTTACAGGATACATTAAGTGAATATTTATATTTTGATCTATTTCCAGACAGCACATTTTATTGCTTTGTCTACTTTCCTTGACTATGAGATTATTTTAATTATTATAACTTTATAATACACTTTAATATCTGGTGGATTAAGGTTCTCTTTTCTGTTTCCAATTTAGAAGAAAGTTTAAATTTGTACAGTATTGAATCATCTCATCCAGGGAGACAGTTGGTCTCTTTTTATTAAAGTTTGATTATCTTACCCTGCAAGGTCTTTTTTCCAATGAAGACTCTTCATAATTCTTGCTGATTTTTTTCTAGACAATTCATAATTTTGATTGTGATTGTAATAAATATTTTTATGATATTTAGCTAACTATTGTAATTATTAGATAGAGCCATTAATTTTCACATAGTTATTTTCTAATGGACCATGTTATATAAATCTTACTCAATATCTTATTAGTTTTCCAGTTAATCATATAATCTGCAAATATTAGTCTTTTTCCACATTTACCACTTACTCCTATTATTTTAAAAATCTGATTCCATTGGCTATTACTTTCGGAAAAATGTAAAATCATATAAAAGCATAAAAATTTCATGATTTTAATGATAATACCTCTAATATAAAGCATGATAATGGAATTTGTATTTCAGTATTGAAAAGAATGATGATTGCATTGGGTTGAAACACACATCACATATGTAAAATCTATGGCTTTATAGTGATAATAAAAACTACAACAGGAATAGCAATGGCAAATCTCCACTGAAATTTGATAAAGGCAAAGATTCAAGAATTTATCCTTCTTTTCCTGTTATGAGCCATATTTTAAGGTAACCAAATAGTTGATTAAGTTTCTTATTTTTGTTTTTTTTTTTTTTCAATAATTTCACTTAAATGCTGAAGGAATGATCGAAAATTGTCATTCTGGGGAGCCTGGGTGGTTTAGTCAGTTAAGTGTCCAACTCTTGATTTCGACTCAGGTAATGATCTCGGGGTCCTGAGATCAAGCCCCAGGGCAAGCTCTGTGCTGGGCATGGAGTCTGCTTAGGATTCTCTCTCTCCCTCTCCTTCTGCCCCACCCCTCCATCTCATTTGTGCACATGCTCTCTCACTCTCTCTTGAAAAAAAAATAAGTAAAACGTTTAAAAAATTGTCATTTTGTAATGTCAAAAAATCATCAAATGAGATAATAGACCTAGGGAATAATTATAAACAGATGCTAAAAGCTTTAGGCAAAATGTTGATATAAATCTTATTTTGGAGGGAATCAGGTTACTAGCACATGAATCCACTGGTAAATTTCAGCATCATCATAAATGAGACAACCAGAGATAATGTGTCTCATTAAGTACTATGACATACTATTGCCTTAAAAACAAACAAATAACAATAACAAAACTATCTGGATCTAATCTAGCCTAAGATCCAACTCCTAATTTACAGAAAATATGAAAAATAGAGGTATAAAATAAATAACAAAATGAAAATAGCCAAGTTTAGAATATTGGACATTCAAGAGGACAAATATTGTGGTTTCTTCAACAAATCAGTGGCATTAAAGAAAACGAGATTTGCTATAGAATAAAAGAAATTTAAGATGCTTACAATCAAATGCAGTACAGATCTTGATCCAAACCTATTATAAACAGGTATCTTGAAGACAATTAGGGACATTCTAATATGGACTTGGTATGAAATGATTTGAAGAAATAACTAATCCTATTAGCTGTAATAATAGCTTCTTGGTAATGCAAGAAAAAAAAAACAAATTACAAACAAGAAACGAAAGTTCTTGTCAGAGATGTATACTGAGATATTTGTAGGTAAAGTGTCACCTTATTTGACGTTTGCTTTAAAATACCTCAAGTTACAAAAAAAAAAAAAATGGGGGAACAAAAGAGTGGCAAAATATTGGTAATTGTTGACTCTAGGTGATGGGTATACTGTGGTTCATTCTTCTCTCTAGTTTTGTGTAATGCATGTGGTCAGTGTTAAAAAAGGGGTAAGGAGTGAGAGTGGGAAAAACAGTCTTGATTTTAAGTAAAAAAAATAGAGGCAGTTAATACGGTAAGTACATAGTTAAATGCGACTTAACGTACAAGTGAGGTTCAGACAAACAGAGAGGAAATGTTAGAGATTGCCTAGAGTATAGAATTAGGGCAGATAGTGGAAAAGGTGAAGGGTAGAAAAGGGAGCAATGGTACTTAAATAAGATGCCTACAAGGGCGCTCGCTATCTGGATCACCAATGTTTGGGAACTAGCATAATAAATGATTGTTTGTGTCTGGATTATTTCTCTTTGATCTACAAACTTCTCACATGACAGCGCTTCATGCAAAGCATCCCACTGCAGCTAAAACTGTGACCTCCTTCTCATGGACATTACAGCCAGAGTTCTATCTCAACATGGTTTATTTATAAAACCTTCTCTTACAAAACTAATTGCTGCAATTTAAGAGACTTACAGTGTCTTTAACCTCGCTTTATAAATATGAAAACAGAAAAAAAACTCTGATTTTTTGTGTTACCCTAGGAGGTACAGAGAACGCAATGCAATGAAGACCTGCCTTGTGACCTTCAGTGGAGCAACTGCAGAAGCAATTTGTTACAAGCAGATGGATAGTTGAACGCTAAAAAGGATAATAAACTCGAACGAAATTAGATATTGAAATCAATTTCTTTTAGGCTTACCATGAACCTTCAGATTTACACGATTGTATTTGAAGAAGTCAGGAAAAAAAAAAAAGGCATACTAAGATGGGTGCCCGTGAAAACAGAACTTTACACATGCTATAGCCTTTATAGTCACCATTTACTTGGTTGGTTCAAATATTTATAGTTCATTGTTATGACTGCCAAAACTGGCAACCACAAGGATTGTTGTCTCAATTAGGACAGTAAACAGATTGTCTCTTTTTTTAATGAAAAAATCTAAAATGTAATACTTCACAGTTTAACATGTTTATTCATCTAAACGAGCTAAAAAATAATGGTGCGACATCTGTTCGAGAGGCATTGGTACCTCAAATTTTGGCTGCCTCCCCACCAATTTGGTTGTTGTTTTAAAAAATGAAGAATAGGAGGGGGTACTGTCATCAAAAAATCTTCTGGCATGTAAAGTATCTTATTTTTCTTGAAATAAGGATCTCATGTCTGTTGCTAAGGATAAAAAAATTATTTAAGAATGAGGCACTATGTTGAATAGGGCAGCAGTTCAATTGTTTTAAATGAATTTACTGGTCCACTATGGATATTTCCACACTGGTATAGTTCTTTGAGTGACTCTCCCAGTTCCCTTCATATTTACCTGCATTGCTAAAATACAAAATAAAATAGTAAGAATGTTTCTGTTGGCACTGAATTCATCTGCTAGGTTTTTTTTTTTTTTTTTACTGTGGGTTGCACTGATTCTAGATATGATGTCAGTGGAACAAAATCTAGCAAACACCATTCTATCCAGGCTGCATTGGAGCAATTCTAATAAAAGAAGGCAGAGCCGCTAAGGGAGAAATGGTAGAAATCTCCCCAGAGAAGTCCAAGGTAAGTGTACTTATCTTAGATAGGCTCTGGCTCAACAACCTTACATTACGGATGGAATATATGAAAATTCTCTAAGTTTAATTTCTAGAAGTTTTATTTCTGAAGCCCATCTAAATAAACCATAATTTACTGAATTATCATTGACTATATCATTTTAGAATCTGGAAAATATAGTGCTTTAGTATTCACATAAATATAAGCATTATAATGAAAATTTAGTTTTATTTTTGTTGGGAGTGAGGATATATAATAAGTTAAATTAAAAACACTGAGGGTGGTTTTCAACAATACTAAGATAAAAATAACATATTTGATTTCCTAGAAAAGAGCAATCAATGTTTCTGTTCTACAGCAAATTTAACACTAGTTGTTTTGACCTTAAACAGGAACAGGATGAAACATATATTTGTCCCAGAACATTCAATGATCATAAATGTTAAATGCTGAGTTAATCAATATAGTGATTTCTAAGTTTTATTTATTAAATGCAAATAATTTTTGATAATCTCTTACATGCAGCAACTGTACCAGACTCTGAGAGCACTAAAAGAAATTAACTTAAATTTTGACAAGCATTTATTAAATATGTGCAGATCACTACACTACTGGAATTACAGAAATGATAAGAACATATTTTCAGGATCTTGCAATCATTGGTTGGGGTAAAAGTATTTCAGAAAAATTGAAAAGATGGAAAATCTTCAAGTATTTGCCACCTTAAAACAACAAACTCTATACTGTACTATGATAGGCTTTTTGTTCATTTGTTTTAAAAGAAATCCTGGATGAGGTTATATTTTTACGATATCTCCTCTCAGATGAATCTATAAATGTTTATTTTGCATGCAAAATAAGAACAAGCTACTCTTCAAGCTTCATTCACAGTATTCCATAGGCTATATGTAAAGTCTGCTGCATTAGCTAAAATTTATCCTGCAGAGTATGTTAGCAAATAGATTCTAACATTCTGAAAAGTCATTATAATTTTTCTGTTTTTGTCTCCTGAATTACTCTGAGCAGTGAATTATTGGAGGAGAAAAACCCACGCCTAAAATTTGTGTCTGGTGCCAGTCTTAGATTTATGCCAAACACCACTCACTATTCAGAAGTGTGGTCTGCTGAAAATGTAGGCCAGATATCACCTTTCTATCTTCAAAGATTCAAACCAGATTTCAATCTGGGATTTCTCTACAGGCCCCTTCCCAGTTAATGTGAGTTTGAAAAATTTACATTTCATGAAAACAGTGTTGTATAAACATATATTGTCTCAGTTTACCTGCTATTTATTAAAATCAGAGTTGAGCCTTTGGGACTTATGGTTCTCTGGAGCCATCATAAGTCAATTACACAAATGGATTAGCCAGAGACTCAGGATATCAAGAAAATGAGGTACCCAAACTAGCCTATAATTATACTATGTATAGATTAATACTTATTACTATCAGAAACAACCTTTTTCCCTCAAGAGAACACCTCAAGAACAGAAGGGAAGAGTAACACTTTTTTTTCAGGGTAATGAATTTCAGACATTTCCAAGAGTATACTCATCTATTTTAAATACTGTAAATTCTGTTGTATTTCACTTGGATAGGTATCTAATAAACAATTATTACATATCTTCTCATTTAAATTACTACTGAAATTAGAAATAATCTTTATTTAATATGACTTTTTAACACCATATGGGAGGTAAAATAACTAAATGAAAATTGTTCACGTAAATGTGATAGGAGTGGGGGAAAAGCAGTATTTCTTGACATGTGGCATGTCACTCAGGAAAGGAAAAGGCCCATCATATCCAAAATGCCAGCTTGGATATTCCCTTGCCACCCACTTCACGAACAGACATACCACATGGCATTAAATGCTGCAACCTTTCCTAAAAATGCCACTTGGATTGGTCTGCTGTGGTGAGTGTATAAGAACTCTTGGTCTGTCTCATGAGTTTGTGATTTCAAGGGGTAGAATCCAGTAAATAACACTGGCTAAATTTTGCCCTCAGATGTTTGGCATAAATGATCTGTGAGGATACTGGAACTTTGGGCTGTTTTCACATTGATAAAATAAATTATGCTACTTGAAAAAATTCTACAGAACATAATGCTACACAGTCATATTCAACTATTTCCAAAAGTCTCAAAGAATATCGAGTGTATTCATCAAAGCTTTCTTCTCTGGGCAAATATGGAAACAATCTTAACATTTTATTTGCTCTTCATAAATACAATGTATATGATATAAAACACTTTGTGCACATGGTTCTAACTATTAATTTTTTATACATCTTTATATAAGGTAGTAACTAACAGCTCTGCTGTGGACACATATTTTCTCATTTTCTAAGCTTTATGTATTCATGTGTTCTAAAAATATTTTTAAAAAATCCATTACTGGTAAAAATATTGAATATATTGATTGTTATACTCCAACAAATTCAAAATATCTTGAAAATTTATGTAAACAAAAAAATTACATATGCGAGTAATATGAGACATATATTTTCTATTATTTATCTTTCACAAAACAGTTCTGATTAACTCTCAATAGACAAAACGTAATTTTGTAAACCAACTTTGTATTGTTTAGGTTTAAGAGACAACCCAAGAAAATTATTCTGAGTAGGTAGGACTTCCGTTACTGTTGTGTGAAAAAAAAAAAAAAACCTGCACAACTAAACGACAGATTGTTGCATATCTCCCTAACAAGAAGGGCAAACTGATACTGCAAGCAGCCAGAACCACATAATTAAAATAGAATTCCAAGTTTATATTAATACAATAATAAGTTAATTAAAATCAAGATCAACTGAACTTTCTATTTACACCAGTTCAGACAGCCCAAGAGGAAAGGAACTCTATTTTACAGACATATGTGACTCTTGAGCTTCTGTCATCCAGGTGCCATTTCTGATGGAGCACATGTGCACTGAACAGTTGGCAAAGAAGGAAAAAGATTACTGTAGATGTATGGCAGATAGTCTCTCTAATGATATAAAATATGTCTGGAAAGAAAGCAGGGCTTCTTTGTAAAATGAAAAATTTCCCATGACTTTTCCTTGCTTCTTAGGCTCTGAATGTGATTTGAGAATGTTTCTGTAAATGAGGATATATACTTTTACTTACGACGTATATGGAACAAAAATAGATTTAGTAATCTGTAAGTGATGGAGTTATACACATAAATTGGCTAAGACACCAGAAGAATTTAGGATCTGTTTTCCATTTAATCTAAACGCACCATGAATAGGTTGCTTGTCAAAGTAGAAAGATTTATAAAAGTATCTGGTAGCATACATTATACTCCATTGCTAGGTAAGGTTCTTTTCTTGATATCCTATGCAACTATTTAAAAAGATATTTCTGAAAACTGAAAATACCAGCAGAAAGAATTCAAGATGTTCCAGTTTCAGTACTTTAGAAAGTATTGGTCCCAAGGGGTGCTTTTGTAAAATTATTTCCCTTTAATGCATTGATTGCTGTTCAGCTAATCTTCATCTCCTTCCAGATCAGGGTCAACATCTGTGGACAGTCTGAGATAAAAGAAAGCATAGAAAGCCAGTAGGAGGGCCAATATAGCTGCAAGTACGAGGCCAACTTCCTGAGGAGGGAAAAAAAAAAAAAAGTAGGTTTGAAATTGATGAAAAGAGATTGGTTAATGTTATGAATTTCATCAGAGAAAATAGCGATATAATTCCATCATCTAGAATAATAATTTAAACCTAATTAATCACATTCTTTTTGTTTAACACTTCTTGTCATTTAGTAAAGTAACTTATTTTGTACTTGACAATACCAACTGCAATGACAAGTACATCAGTGGGTGACTCATTTCTGTTATTATTCCTATGTAATTTGTGCTTTTCTAATAGTAAAATTAAACTTTATAATTTTGATATATTTGCATAGTTTGAATATCAAGATGTTGGGTGCAAGCAGTGTAGTTTGTGCCAACACAGTTTCTCTCTTCTCTATTTGAGTATCTTTAACTTTATTTGTTGCTTCAATTAATTTGTTATTAGTTTCAGCTTTAGGACATGATTTTAAAACATGTATCTTTCTTTTTCTAATAGGAAGAAACTGCTATTATAGCCAGTTTCTAAATTATGTCTCTGTAAATCTTTATTAAATATTATTTTGTTGAAACTAAATTTAAACTCTAAATTCCATAGTTTATAACGTGGGGGAACAAAACTGAAGACTCTTAGTTCACGAAGCAAGATACAATATAATTTATCAGAACTGTGAAGGGTGATTCTGAATATTTCATTTGGTGATTTGATGTGGGTTATATTAATTATGTTAAAATAGTAGCCAAAAATTTACTACATATATTATGGCAAAAATCCTATTATCTCTTAAGAAGTCCATAAACTTCATATTTATATGAAATATAGAGTGTGCAGTATACAACACACACAGACTTACACACATACCATTAAGGAATATTCTTGATATTAACATAGCATTTGGCTAAAAAGATCAAAAAAGAGCAACTAGTGCCAGTTCCATATCCTAAAGAGCCTAATATGCCTTTCTAATTTTCAATTGTGTATCACACCCATTCCCAGCATTGTTTTCTGGAGAAGCAAGTTATTTGCATTTACGTGAATATATTTTACATTTCATCAGAATGTAAAATTACTAATTCAACATATACTACCTAATAAACTTTAAAAACATTAAAATGAATTTGGTTTATAATCAACATGAAATTTTTACCTGGATGTTGAAATTACAAATGGGCACTTTATACAGATATTTAGCTTCAAATTTACATTTATTTAGATTTCCAAGCTATGAAAATAAATATTGATAAAAATCAGGGGGTTGATAGACTCAGTGTCAACTATTTTAATCTAATACATCAATATAATGTCAAACGAAAGTGAATTTTTCTTTGTTGCAGTTGGAACACTTCAGCATCTCAAAAGGGCATGGCAGCATCAGACAGGTTTCATTTATATTCCTATATCCACAGCTGTGCTCCCAGACCCATCTGGTTACACAGCTACTAATTTTAAGAGGATGTAATAAACAAGTGACACACAACTGCAAACTCCATCTGTTCTGTATAGTGGACAACAAAACTGTTTAACAGCAGTCACCATTCATACAAGCTTAAAGCAAGAATAAAGTTTTTACTCTTGATTGGAGGCCATCATCCACATCTCATTTGATAATCACCTCTAACTGCTGCTTTTCAACTGCTCCTTGTCCCTTCAAAAAACTCTCTATCATCTTCACTATACATTTTCAGGCTATCCAGAGGCATGAAAATGGGTTTTAAGGGTTAGAAGCCAAGAACCTTCATAGAATACAACTCCAGAGGATCCATTAATTCAATGAAGTCTACTGAATATATGGTGGAGGGGGTAGGGCTAAAGAGTATTAAATGGGGAGGAATAGCAACATTTAAAAAAAAAATGCCCCATACTGTTGTGGGGACTGAATGTATAGAGGTTAAACAACGATAACATTTGAAAATACTGCTTGCAGGATACTGGTGACACTAACCATAACTTAGAGACCTGTAGGCATTTATGACCCCCCACCCCCTGGCCATTTTTAGTTTTACATCCGAAATCACAAAAAAAGAAGAAATAACGTTTCCAGATGTCTCATCCCAAGAGGTTGTTCGCAGGATCTGGTTGACACTTGAAGATTTTATTTATGTAACAGATAAATTAAATTTTTGATACTTATTCTTTTATTAGATTACACCTTTCAAATAAACCTTTCAAATGAACTAATTAATTAACAAATATGAATTATCTTTTTTCTTCTAAATACTGGGAAATATGGGTATTTACATTCTAAAAAATTTTTAACAAAGTTGTAATTCTTAAAAAATAATCTAACTGAACAGCAACCAAATAGGAAATCTTAGTTGTGCTAATATTTTTTAGGTAGCACTCATTACTGGATCACAAATTACAACATTTTGTTTACATTGGTAAGACACAGGAAATAAAATAGCTTCTAAACAGAAATTAATTCTAGATTTTGACACAATAATATTCACATCTTATTCTGAATCATTACTGTTCTCCCAAAACATTTTCAATTACTAAACATATGTTTACAAAAAGGCACTAAAAGTGTTTGAGCATAAAGACTGTATTGTGTATTCTTTACATCTCCAGTCCTAGATCTCTCAGTCAATACTGTTGATTTGATTTTATGTGGTAATGAAATCTGGAAGTTATTTCTTGTATAAATTCCTCCCAGATGATCCTGTCTTGGTCATCTTTCTTTCTATAGGTTCTACAACATTGTAATACTTACAGCATTTCTAAACAGAAAATGAAGGATTGAGTAAGATTTAGATAACATATATATGAAGTATATTAAAATCATGTAATACTTGGAAAACTTTACAACAGCAATATCAGTATCTCCACAGCAAAACTAAGAACATTTTATAATATGCAATATAATAACACAGTGCAGCCTGAGTTGAAGTGGGGGATCTTAAGGCCACTGACAAACAACCAAGGAAGTCTTATTTGTACAAACCAGCAGTGGCTAATTCAAAGAAATATTTCCTCAATCAGCTAACAATTCATAAGTGAATTTGATGTCCTGGGTTCAATGTTAACTGTTTTTGTGGTATTACTTAACTCTTCTGACAGCCCTGTGAGGTAATAGCATAATCGCTTTTGCAAATGTGTCAGCTTAGACTTAGCTAGATCAAGACGACAGGAAGAGGCAAGAGGAATGTGATCCTAGGCCTCTTTCTCCTGTGTTCAGTGTTGTCATGGCTGGCATTTTTCTATTCCATGCAGCTGTTCATATTTTCTATAGATTTAAATTATTTTAAGAGCATAACTATGATTCATTCTAAAAATAAGCAGTAAAGTGATAAAATACTATAATATTATGGTCATCCTGTACCAACTAGATAAGAGTCAAACATGTTTGATGTTCATTAGTCCTTAGTTGCTTCTCTGACATTATCAATATGGATAAAATCACTCACTGGGGAAATTAAACAGCATTAAATGGCAATTGCTGAAAGAAACTTCGTTATTTAAAATCCTATGCTAAAATGACAAGGCAATCAAAGTTTGACAGAGCAAACTAATTAGTATGCCAGATTTGAAATGTAAAACACCTCCATGGTTCTGATTCTAAAGAGTTTCAAATCATTTTAATGGGCTCTTCATATAATTTTTCAAGCAAAGTGACCAATGCTTAAAGTTAAGGTTTTTGTTTTCCACAGGTTTACAAATCAAAATGATATGTTAGCTTATTAAAAAGAAGCTATGTTCAGATGTCGTTAGAAATTCTTCTGTACATGCATTAGATCATAAATTAAATCTAAGAAAAACTTTTTTCTCAAAAAAAATAAGCAAATTCTGCATTGTTTATAAAATGATATTAGATAATTGCATTATAAGGTAGATTTATCTGATACTAGTCATTTCCTCAAATTAAAATAATAAAAATTATAAGAGCAAATAAAGAGAATGTATATATATTAATAAATGAATGGCTGCACCATTTCTCAAATTCTGATTTATAGCTGTTCATTATATTGTGCCACAAGTGGATTTTGCTACCCCAATATCTTTCTTTAAAAAAAAAAACCCAAAACCAAAACAGAGAGTTAAAAGTGAGTGACATAGTGCCTTGGTGGAAAATTACAAATAATGCTCTCACTATAAGAGACAATCACCAGGTAACTAACTGTACAATAAAGAGAAAAAAAACCCTAACTAATGCTTTTAGAAATATCATGTCATGGAAATAATTTTAAAGATGAATAAAATTTCATGTGAAATTAGAAGAAAACTTCAAAAGATTAATCATCTGTCTTTTCAAAAAAAGGCAATTTACTTTTTTTTTCATTAAAAACTGACACACAGCACTAACTGAGGGGATTGTGTTGTGAAAACATACCGTATCACACGGCAATGCTTGATCAAAATCAGCAATCAAGAGTAAAAAGAAGGCAGTGTTTCGTGATCATAATAGCAAATTCTGGAAGACAACCAAATATATCATCTGGCAGTTCAACAGCTGTTACAGCCTAGTAGTAATACCTTGGCATTTGCTATAAGCTATAACTTAGAAAAATTGATTTTTCATCTGCCAGATAAAAACCAAAATCTCCTTTTAACATTTTAATATTTAAATAAAGTATATATACTAGTCACTTTAATTTTACACATTTGACAGTAGAACCATCAAGTTAATTTTTGTATTTATAGTTTGATTCACCTCTAAATACTTGGCAAAAAATTGACATGAGTAATAATGTAAACGTAATTTTGTTGAACTTCATTGTGCTAGCACATTGGATTAATATCTGCTAACATCATTCTCAGATGCATTTATCCCTCTTAAGCAGTTAAAACACTGGTTTTCTAAAAGAACAAGTTTGGGGACATCACTAGAATTTCATCATAGAGAGTACTGACAATAATAATAATACACAGAGTAAAATTACATATATTAATGATCTAAGTATCTATAATTACAACTAAAATTTCAATAACCATAAAATTAAATTTATTGAAATTAAGTTTTTTATTCAGGCCACATAAATCACTGAAATATTTGAACAATATACACGGTAGCTAGAGGAAAAAATAAATTGCAACTTTCTGTATAACTGGTTTTCTTATGTGACATTGTGTTTTATTTTAAGACCTGATCAGAATGATGTTTCCCATTAAGTAAATTCCTTATAAAAACCTTCAATTCTGGCATTGACTTTGATTTTGAAATGTCATAAAACATTTAGCATTCAACATTTATGCAATTCAGTTTTAGAAAATGAAATGGCATGCATATATCAAATTTTAAAGTTACCAAATACAGGTACCTTTATCCCTATTGCTGTTTTCTTTGCTTCTGCTTTTAATTTGGTTGCTCGTAAAATAGGTTTGGTTTTTTTATAATCTTGTTTACCTAGAAAGAAATAATTTCAGGCAATGAGCTATGCTTATATATAATTCAAGTTTAACAGCCATCTGAAATGTCAAAGAATGTTTAAATACAGTAATACTGGGACACAGAGTTGCAAAGTAGCTCCCAGTTTTGGAAACCATAAACTTGTCACCCTAAGGTCAACATCTCCTCTCTTAATTTTCTGCAGGAAGAAGATCCAACAGACGTCTTTGATTTGGTGTGCAGTGAAGAGCTAAAAAGATAAAAACTAATTTTAGAGAGTAGGATGTTTAAGGTAAAGACAGTAAACCTTTCGGAAGCATTTAGAAACAAATGGGTAAATGAGTATACATAAGATCCCATTAATAGGTAAGTTAACTTCATCTTCCTACATGAAGAATAAGAGCTCCTTATAAATTTATTTTATTAGGGATATATAAAATACCCAAATAATCAATTTGAGGAATATCCTCAAGTTTTCTGTAAGAAACTAAGGAAAGTTAAGTAAATACTTAACTTTCAGTCACTGAATTCATTAGAAAAATACATATTTAACTTTGTTTGCTCTTAAGAGAGGACAGAATAAATATGGCTAAATAAAAGATGTAGGAAAGCCACATTTAGATATTAGTTCCAATCTTCTCTACCACATTTCACAGCCAAAGACGAACAAAACTAAGTTAGTTAACATCACCAAATTTCCTTTTTTGTGTACCATTTGATGACTAATGAGTAACAAACCTGAGTTTGCGCGTAACCTGGATGAGTTACATAACTTGTGAAGAAAATAGATTTAACATAACAAAAAACAAAACAAGAGTAACAAAAACTTTGACTAGAATAATATACTCTTCTGTTAACCAAAAGAACTTTTAACTAAGAACTGGGTCAATGGGTCTCAAATACAG
Source organism: Phoca vitulina (assembly GCF_004348235.1). Taxonomy (NCBI): domain Eukaryota; kingdom Metazoa; phylum Chordata; class Mammalia; order Carnivora; family Phocidae; genus Phoca; species Phoca vitulina. The sequence continues at coordinate 39,671,020 of NW_022589728.1, forward strand.
CATATCACTCTGTGTGGGAGTTAGCATAAAACCATGTGATCTCTCTTTTAGTTTGCCTTGTTTCTATCTTGCTCCCTTTCCTTCATGATCGGTTCCTTTCCAAATCTTACCTCTATATCTCCTTTATGTAAATAATACAACTTCCAACTTTAAGTTCCACATCTTCCTCACATTGAAATAAATCTGAACACAATTGATCTACACTACAGTATATCATAAAAAGTTAATGTGCAATAAAATGTCTTTGTTAATGATTCAAAAGTGCCTTTAAAATCCATATAGATTTTTAGAATTAGAAATGGCAGGGAGAAGTTAGTCAAAAGGATGGGAGTAATGAAGAAATGCTCTATTTGTGTTCATTAGACACATAAAAGTGTTAGTTTGGCTGAAGAGCTACGTATTGGTTTTTTGTTTTTGTTTTTTTGTTTTTTTGTTTTTAAAGACCAGTGTATGCTATTTCCTTAACTGTGATCATATAGCAGTCATTCTGGATCTACGAACATGCGGAAGCTTAATAAATATTATTTGATGATAAGGTTTAATGATCCAGAAATGAACCAATTGTAAAAATGTACATCAAATGATCTAAATTTAAATTGTGGAATGAACAAACTACAGAAAAATATTACTCTGACCCATTTTAAATTAGCAACATTTAATTTTGCTGAAAAAGCCTTGACAAGTATTCACTCTGATTTCACATCTCAACAGTCAAACTATTCATGTCATTATTCCTGCTGAGACATAAACAGTTCAGAACAATGAAAATGGTGACACATCAAATGCCTCCACTCAGGGTTACAAAGCAAATTTCTAAGGAGAATCTAAAGAGAAATTTGAAGATTATAGATCTGAGGCCAAAAAGTCATTTCTTGTTTTCTCTTATATATACCCTATAATAATCTCTGGGTGCAATGGGAAAAAATAAATGGAAAAAGGATTATCTTAACCCAAATGTTTTACATACACATATGCATTATTCTGGATGATGTGTCTGCCATAAAACAGATTCAAATATACCTCAAAGAGTCAAGGTTAAAGTGAGAATTTATCATTCTACTTCACTTGCCATATAACTTATTGGTTAAATAATGTGTTCCATTTCAATTCAACTCCTGTATCTCTTAGAGAATAATACCTCTAGATTCATATTAAAGTTGACATGAACATTTGAAACTGTATTTATAATAAATAGATGGTTTTAAAAATTATTTACACCTGGTACTTTCCAAATAGTGCATCTGTCAGTAGTTTAGCATTCTGCTTGCTAACTATGATATCCAAAAGTACATACTGAAAAACGAGGTTTCAGTCTATTAAGTGAAAACGTTTACAGGGGCATCTGTTCTTTATAACTAAAACTAGATATTTCTATTATACCTAAAGAAGTTTTCAACATTTAAATTTTTTATGGCTTCAAGAAGGATACCTATGCCTACACAATTGTAAAAAATGTAAAATACAGAAGCCCCTGACTTCTGAGTACTTAGAAAAAAATACATATATATATGTATATATATGTGCATGTATGTATATATATGTATGTATATAACATATATAATAATCTAGATTTTATATGTAGATGGATTCTTAGACATAGTTGGGCCTGATTTTGGTTATATCAATAATGCAATAACCAAAGTAGCTGTTTGACAATTGCTCATTACCTTTTATATGAGAAGAAACCTGGAGAATTCAAGCCTATGAAGCTAATCTGGGGCCTCAATTATTTAGTTTCTCTGTTTAATGACACCATTCATCATATTTCTGTATTTTCATTTCCTATGGCATAGTTTAAGCAACAAAAGCTTTTTTTCTCCATCTCCAAGCTTCCTGATTGAGTGATTTATGCTTCCTCTCTCCAATATAATCTTATAATACTACTTTATTATATTTTATTCTTAAATTATCACAATGAAATTGACTTTTTTTTCCTTTTGGTATACAGTTCTATGAAATTTAATGCTCTTCCATAGATTCATGTAACTACTACCATAATCACAGTACAGAAGAGTTCTATTTCAAAAAACTCCCCATGCTATCCTTTCATATCCATGCCTCCTCCCAGCCATAATTTCTGGCAACCACTGAGCTACTATCCATTTCTATAGCCGTGTCTTTTCAGTAATATGGCAATAACATTACAATGGCTTCTTTGATTCAGCATAAGGCCTTTAAGTTTTACCCAAGTTGTATGAATCACCAATTCATTCTTCTCTATTGTTGATTAGTATTCCATTATATGAAGGTACCAGAGTTTGTTATTCATTCACTCACTGAAGTGCTTTTCGGTTATGTATAGTATTTGGCAAGTACAAGAGCTACCTATAAGCACAGGTGTATGGGTTTTTACATGAACACAATTTTTCAATTTATCTAGAGTAGGACTACTGAGTCATATGGTAAGTATATATTTAACTTTGTAAGAAACTACCAAACCATTTTCCAGAGTGGCTATAATATTTCATATTCCCACCAGGAATGGATCAGAGTTCTGGTAGCTTTGTATCAGAACTTGTATTAGTATTATTACATCTAGATTATCTAGATTATTTAACTGTTTATAGTATTCCTTTATAATCCATTTTATATTAAGATCGATAGTAATGTACTCTGTTTCATTAATGATATTAGTAATCTGAGTGTTCTTTGTGGTTTTTTTTTAACAGTGTTAAAGGTTTTCAATCATGTTGATCTTTCTAAACAAACTTTTGGTTTTGTTGATTATTTTTTTATTGTTTTTCTCTTTATGTTTTTTCCACTTTAATCCTCATTATTTCCTTTTCTTCAGCTTTGGGTTTAGTTTGCTCTTTTCATATTCTAACTTGTCTAGGCAGAAAGTTAGGTTATTGATTTGAAATCTTTCCTCTTTATAAACATAGTGTTTAACAGGTGTAAATTGCCATCGAAATACTGCTTTAGCAGCATCTCATAAATTAGCAAGGAGAGGAAAAAAGTTACACACAGAAAACATATGTAGACTTCTATTATATTTATCTATGTGGTTACCTTTACTGGTGTTAGGTTTTTGCTGTTGTTGTTGCTTTCTATATATGGATTTGAGTTACTATCTTGTGTACTTCCATTCCAGGCTCAAGGACTTCCTTTAGTGTTTCTTGCAGGGCAGGTGTGCTATTAACAAATTATCTGGTTTTGTTTATCCAAAAATATCTTAATTTCTCCCTTTTTTAAAGGACAGTTGTGCTGGATATAGAATTCTTGGCTGGCCATCTATTGCTTTCAGCACATCATATGTAATATGTTACTCTTCTCTTGCTGCTTTCAACAATCATTCTTTATGTTTGACTTTCAACAGTTTGACTATAATGTAGCCCAGTGTGGATCTCTTTGAGTTTATCCTACTTGAAATTTATTGAGGTTCTTGGATAAAAAAATCAAACTCTATGGTGACTAACATAACATAATTTAAAAAAAGGCAAAACTACTAAAAAAAATCAAAGTGTTTCATCAAATTAGGGAAGTTTTTGGATATTATTTTCTGACCCTCTCTCTTCTCCTCTCATTCTGGAAGTATTGTTGTACATAGGTTGGTATGACGGATGGTGTCCTACAGGTCTTTGTGTGTCTGCTCATTTTTTGTCATTCTTCATTCATTCTTTTTCTTCATGTTCCTCAGAAAATCTCAATTAACTTTTCTTCATGTTCCCTGATTCTTCAGTCAGTTCACATCTGCTTTGAGGTCCTTCTAGTGAAATTTTTATAATCATTGTATTTTCCAAATCCAGAATTTCTATTTGCTTTTTAAAATACACATAATTTATATTTCTGTAATGAGGTGCTTTATTTTGTGAGGTATTGTTCTCATATTTCAATTCTTTAGACAGGATTTTCTTTAGTTTTTTGAACATATTTCAAAGGGCTAACTTAAAGTCTCTGTTCAATAAGTCCAAGATATGACCTTTCTTAGATATAAGTTCTATTATCCTTTTTTGTGTATGGAGCACACTTTGCTGATTCTTTATGCATTTTATAATTCTTGTAGAAACTGGACATATCAAATAATGTAATGTGGCAACTCTGCAAATCATATCTCCCCTATAATGTTGTTGCTGCTGTTTGTTTTTCTTTTGTTGGTTTTTTTGTTTGTTTTTTTAATGACTTTTATGGTCTAATTCTGTAAAGTCTGTATTGTTGTCATATGCAGCCACTTAGCTTAATGTTCATCTAAAGACTGGACAAATATTCTCTTAAATGCTTTGAACCAATGTCTTCCAGCTTTGCTGGGGAGCTGTGTGGAGTATATATGTTGGTATATATTTATATGTTGGTATATATTTTCCAAGCTCTGACAGGAGTTTTTAGTCCTGTCTTAGCCTTCACTTCCTGCTAGCTTCCTCAAGGTCAGCAAGAAGTGAGAAATTTTACAGCCTTTTCAGGTCTTTATTGGACAAACCACAGGCTTGTGGCTTTCTAGATTTCCAGAAATCTATGTTGGAGATTTTTAAAGACCCTACGGACATCTCATTCCCAGTTTTTTAATATTTTTAGGACTGCCCCCTGCTAGTCCCAGCTAGTAATCCTGCTTCAAGTAGTTGCAATGTTAAAAACTTGCCTCTGACTGTGTCAAATTCTGGGAGAGGGCTCTTCACACAGACAGCTCTAAGTCTAGTCAAATAAGGGCAAGTTTTGAGAATGAGGCTTTTCAGTGAGTTACCAGACAGGTCAGATAGGGACAATTTTCTGAGGATGGAGTGTTGCATAGCTCCAAACACATTCTGCCTTCTCCATTGACTGCAGGGCACTGTTTTTCACAACTACAATAGTTGCAAGGATGAGCAGAGAAAGATGGAATTAAGATCAGTTAAAACCCAACAAAGCCTAATGTGCTTACTGAGATTCAGCAAGCAAGGAAAGAATTATAAAAGTGAATAGACTGCTGTAGCACAGGTGTGTTTTCCTTAAAAATGCCAGGCAAGACACTGTTGTCCCTATTGGATGTATGTTCTTATTATAGCTTAATAGTTTTGCAATAAAATGTGAAAGGCACATGCATAGTTAGGAGTATTATACTCTTGTTACTGAAACTTTAGATTCGTGATAAAAACTACAACTTATCTTTAGATAATATCTGTGATTTAGTTGTGAAATAAAATTTCCTACTACTCTTCTCTCCAGTTTTGTGACTGGTTTAAACTGAAGAGTATCCTGAAGTTGCTAGATCTGTACTATTAAAAAGTTACATAATTATTTTTAACTATTCATGTTATAATAGGATTTTCTTGATATTGTGAAACCAAAACAAAGTACAGAAAAACATGTAATGTTCAGGATGATACATTATGACAAACGCCATTCTTAATCCCCAATCTCAATGACCACCATCAAAACAGCCATAACATTCTCTTTAATTCTCTCTAAAATAACTACATATAATTTAAACTTATGAGATTTATTTATACTAATAAAATGCCATCTTTGTATGTTTAAATTAAAGTTGCAAAATTAATATTGTAGTACAAAATTCTATAATATGGGAAACTGCTTTTATGGCTTGGTAAGAATACAGATTCTATTATCCATTATGTACAGTTCTTAATAAGGAAAATACATTTAAATAATTGCATTACTAAGATTACCAATCCAAACAGAAAATTTCTCTAAAAATCATGACATGGAGAGTTAAAATTCCTTCAAATCAATCTGAGATTCTTAACAAATAGAGAGTGTGTCAATGTGAATTACTCATTACAAAACTCCTTTTGCATATAAAATTCTAGATCGTTCTTGGGGAGAAAGTGAAAAAGTCCTCCCCAATTATGATAATGATATACCTAAATAATACACTTAGAACAATAAAATAAATTTATTTTTATATGAATACCTGGATTTACAAGAACTTACATAAGGCAAAAATACACTTAGGATGTGTGGCTTTAGTATTTATTCTGTAATAGATTTTAGCTTTCTTTTTTTTTTTTTTCAAAATGAATCTGGATTTAATGTGGAAAAATGGACATTTCAAAATTAAGAAATATTAAAACTTGCATTTTCACACAGGAAAATATGTGATAAAATTGCTCTTTAAACTAATCTCAGCACTGATTCCCAAATTATTAGTATATGCACATAGTTACTGAGTAGAAGGTAAAATCTCTGAAGTAAGGTTATTTTGGCTAGCAAGTAACAAAATATTAATAATTTTCCTCAGGAAACAAGAAAAATATAAGAAAAAATATATATAATAGTTTACTATTTTCACCTGCATCCAAAATTTTAATTGCATAAGTCATTTTTTTTTTTGCATAAGTCATTATTTTTTAAGGTTAGTAGAGAGAATTGCCAGAACCTCTGAGAATAGTGTGACATTAGAACATATCACTGAATATAAGTTTTCCTAGTTAATCTTGTACCTATTTAAGCATAATTGAAAATGTTCCCTTATGGTCATGAGAATTTTTATATTGTTTTCTAAACAACTCTTTCATTCATTCATTCATTCATTCATTCATTCATTAAAAACTATTTACTGGGGGATGCCTGGCTGGCTCAGTCAGTAGAGCACGTGATTCTTGATCTCAGGGTTGTAAGTTTGAGTCCCACACTGGGTGTGGCGATTACTTAAAATCTCTATAAAAAATTATTTGTTGAGCACTTACCATGTAACAAACAATATTCAAGCTACTAAATATACAGTAGTGTGAGCAAAACAGACCAATTGCCTATTATCCTTGTTAAAAGATAAATAATAAGCAAAAAAAAAAAAAAGTTCAGTTTTCCAGGTGATAAAAAGCACTAAAAAGAAAAACAGAGTTGGTGAGGGGCAGAAAATAAAAGGGAGAGAAGTATTGTTTCAGATAGAGTGGTCAGGGAAGGCTTCCTTGATAATGCCAGTTGGCATTATTACTTGATGTCACTCCACCAGATACTTAGATGACTTTAGGGAGGAAGTCATGTTGATATCTGGTAGAAGCAATTCCAAATACTGGGAAAATCAAAGTGCAAAGACTCAGGAAACATGAATGCTTAGAGGGCCAAAATGTCACTGCAGTCTCTCAAGTCAGAAAAAGAGCTTTATAGGTAATAAAATAAAAGTACGAGAGTAAGGTCAGCATCATGGCAGCATAAGTTGTTCCTCTTTTCCTTGCCCTTTCATTTACAACTAATTAGACATCCATAACCAAAGAAAAGCCCCTCTGCAGCACATACCAGGACACTCAAGAGACCCATTCATTCATGCACCCAAAAGTGGGTGGACTGGATAGCAGAGGGGGCAGTGGAGCAAGGGGAGTTGCACCAGAGGTGGCAGCTGCAGAGAAGACTGCTGCAGGTTTTGCTATGGGCCAGCACAATCTTTCTGGCAGAAGAGGTGGAAGGTGAAGGTGGTAAATGGGGTCTGCCCAGTTTTGTGTTTTGCAGCTGGGGAATCCATTGCTCTCTCTTAGGAGGGAAGTAGACAGACAAAAAGAACTGAAGGAAAGTGTCTCCTGCTGTCTGCCTCAGGGTTCTGGCAATAGAATCAGCCACATTCCTCTGTGAATCCTTCTTCCACAATCATGGAACTCTCAATAGAGCTGTGGACACACCCACAGCCCCAAGAGCTAAATACACACCTACCACCACTCTGCCACCAGCTTTTTTTTTTTTTTTTTAATGCCTGGACTCCCAACCTTAGCACAAAATCAGCTCTGATAAGAAAAACCAAAAGATTATGCTATGCCACTACCTTCTGGAAGGCAAAAAGGAAGGCTCCTAATTACCAACCTGTTGAACTATTAGAATCACATTAAACAAAATCTTGACTAAATAAGAAAGGTGGACACTATTTTCAGAAGCACTTTTCATCAAAAATGAGAAATCATGATAATATATCACTAAAAGAAAATGACAATTTCCCTGCAACTGAACCCAAAGATATGGAATATTGCAATCTAATGGATAAAAGAATTCAAAATAGCTGTTATGAAGACATTCAATGAGCTACAAGAAAACTCCGAAAGGCCATAAAAAGATTTCAGAAATAAAATTAACAAACAAAAAGAGTACTTTACCAAAAAGATTGAAATTCTAAATAAGAACCAAACAGAAATTCTGGAGGTAAAGAATTCAATAAATGAGATAAAGAATGTATTAGAATGCATGTAAGTACAGCAGATCAGATGGAAGAGAGAATTCACAAGCTAGAAAACAGGCATCTAGAAATGATTCAGGTAGAAGATGAGAAAGAACTAAGATTTTTAAAAAGTGATGAAATCTGAAAAACAAACTGAGGGTTCTAGAGGGGAGGGGGTTGGGAGGATGGGTTAGCCTGGTGATGGGTATTGAGGAGGGCACGTTCTGCATGGAGCACTGGGTGTTATGCACAAACAATGAATCATGGAACACTATATCTAAAACTAATGATGTAATGTATGGGGATTAACATAACAATAAAAAAATTAAAAAAAAAAAGTGATGAAATCCTACAAGAGCTATCAGACTACATTAGAAAAGCCAATGTAAAAATAATGGATATTTCAGAAGAAGAGAGGGGAAAGAGGGCAGAGAGTTTAATTAAGTAAGTAATAGCTGAGAATTTCCCAAATCTGGGAAGGAAATGTATATAATTCCATGAAGCTTATAGAACACCTTATTACTCGATGCAAAAAAAAACCTCCAAGACACATTTTATTAAAACTGCTGAAAGTCAATGATAAAGAATTTTAATGGCAGCCAGGGAAAAAAAGACAGTAACCCACCAAGGAATGCCTATTAGATTATGAGTAGATTTCTCAGCAAAAACTCTACAGGTCAGGAGACAATGGAATGATATATTTAAAATATTGAAAGATAAAAACCGCCACCCAAGAATACCCTCTCTGGCAAAGTTATCCTTCAAATATAAAGGAGAAATAAAGGCTTTCCCAGACAATTAAAGCTGAGGAAGTTCATTGCTACTAGACCTGCCATATAAGAAGTGTTGAAATAAGCACTTCAAGCTGAAAAGAAAGGACAAAAGGACATAAAACTCTGATTAAGGTGATAAGAAGTCAGTCAGAATTAGATTTAGAATCTTTTTTAAAATAGGGGCACCTGGGTGATTCAGTTCGTTGAGTGTCTTGACTCTTGATTTCAGCTCAGGTCATGATCTCAGGGCCCTGGGATCAGCTTTGCATTGGGGCTCCATACTCAGGAGGGAGTCTACCTGAGCATTCTCTCTCCCTCTTCCTCTGCCCCTCCCCCTGCTTGAGTTCTCTCTCTCTGTCAAATATATAAATAAATCTTTTCTTTTAAAAAATAATCTCTTTTAGAATATATTAAACTCTTAATTATAGCAGAAAGGTAAAAGGAAAAGAACATGAAAATTATGGCTACTACAACTTGGTAAGAAAATCACAGTGTAAAAGAGATCATTTGTGTCATCAAAAATATAAAAGGGGAAGAATGAAATGACAGAACCCTTACAGCAAATGAAGATAAACTGCTATCAGCAGAAAAAAAAGACTGTTTTATTCATCAAATTTTTTATACAAACCTTGTAGTAACTACAAAACAAAAATTTAGAGGAGAGGCATGAAACAAAAACGGGAGACAAAGCAAATCATCACAGAAAACCACTAACTTAAAAAGACAGAAAAAGAAGATAAAAGAAACAATGGAAAGACAGAGTAACCAGAAGGCAAAAGATAAAATGACTGTAGTAAATTCCTTACCTAGCAATAATCACTCTAAATGTAAAGGGATTGAACTCACCAATCAAAAAGCAGAGTGGCCAAATAGGTTAAAAAAAAACCACACACACAAACAAACACATACAAGTCCCAACTATATGCTGCCTACAGGAGACTCATCTCAGCTCTAAAAACACACATAGGTTCAAAGTGAAAGGGTGGAAGATGATATTCCAAGCAAATAGAAACCTAAAGAAAGTAGGTGTAGCCATACTTACATCAGACAAAATATACTTCAAGACAAAAAAGTAACAAGACACAAAGAAGGTCATTATACGATGACAGAGATCAGTACCTCAAGAAGATATAACAGTTCTAAGTGTATATGCTCCTAACATTTGAGCACCAAGATATATTATTAAGTAAATAATAACAGATCTTAAGGAAGAAATAGATGATAATATAATAATTGCAGGGGACTTCAATACCCCATTATACAGCAATGGATAGATCACCCAGACAGAAAATCAACAAAGAAACTTTGTAATGAACCACACTTTACAACAAATGGACTTAATAGACATATACAGAACATTCCATCCAATAGCACCAAAATAAACATTCTTCTCAAATGCACATGGAACATTCTCCAGCTTAGATCATATGATAAGTCACAAAACAAATCTTAGCAAATTTTAAAAAATTGAAATAATACCAACTATCTTCACTGATCACAATGGAATGAAACTAGAAATCAACAACAAAAAGAAAGTGAGAAGATCGATAAATATGCAGAAACTAAACAACACACTTCTAAACAAACACTGGGTCAAAAAAGGAATCAAAAGGAAATTAAAAAAAAAAAACTGAAACAAAAATAAAATGGAAAAACAACATACCAAAACAGTCACATAGTGTTTCAAATCAAATAGTGTGGGTTGCGGCAAAAGCAGTTTTGAGAGGAACATTTATAGCAGTAAACATATATTAGGAAAGTAGAAAGACCTCAAACAACATAACTTTACACCACAAGAAATTAGAAAAAAAAATAAAAATAAAGCGTAGTTTGCAGAAGGAAGGAAATAATAAGGATCAGAGCAGAAATAAATGAAACAGAGACCAGAAAAACAATAGAAAAGATCAATGAAACTAAAAGCTGGTTCTTTGGAAACATAAACAAAATCAACATAACCTTTAGCTAGACTAAGGAAAAAAAAGAGAAGACTCAAATAAGTACAATTAGAAAGGAAGAGGAGACATTAAGCTGATACTACAGAAATATGAAGGAGACCTCTATGAACAATGATTTGCCAACAAGTTACATAACTTAGAAGAAACGGATACATTTCTACAAACACACAACCTACCAAGACTAACTCAGGAAGAAATAGAAAATATGAACAAACTAATGAGTAAAGAGACTGAATCAGTAATCAAAAAACTCCCAACACAGAAAACTCAAAGACCAGACAGCTTCACTGGAAAATTCTACTGAACATTTAAAGAATCAACACCAATCCTCCTCAAACTCTTTCACACTCTTCCCAACTCATTCTATGAAGCCAGCATTACTTAGATACCAAAACCAGATAAGGATACCACAGTAAAAGAAAATTATAGACTAATATCCCTGATGAATATAGATGCAAAAATTCTTAACAACATATTGGCAAACTTATTTCAAGAATTCATTAAAAGAATTATATGCTATGGCCAAGTGCGACTTATCCCTGGGATGCAAGGATGATTCAATATATGCAAATCAATAAATGTAATATATCACACCCATAAAATTAAAGATAAAAATCATATGATCACCTCAATAGATGCAGAAAAAGCATTTGACAAAATATAAGACCCTTTGATGATAAAAACCCTTAAGAGGTTGGATATAGGGGCGCCTGGGTGGCTCGGTCATTAAGCGTCTGCCTTCGGCTCAGGTCATGATCCCAGGGTCCTGGGATCGAGCCCCGCATCGGGCTCCCTGCTCTGTGGGAAGCCTGCTTCTCCCTCTCCCACTCCCCCTGCTTGTGTCCCTCTCTCACTGTGTCTCTCTCTGTCAAATAAATAAATAAAATCTTTAAAAAAAAAAAAAGAAGTTGGATATAGAAGAAACATACTTCAACATAATAAAGGACATACGTGACAAACCTACAGCTAACATTATACTTAATGGAGAAAAATTGAAAGCATTTCCTCTAATATTAGGAATAAGACAAGGATGCCTATTCTCACCACTCCTATTCAATACAGTATTGAAAGTCCTAGCTAGTGCAATTAGGCATGACAGAGAAATAAAAGACATCCAAATCAGGAAAAGAAAAAGTAAACTCTCTATTTGCTGATGATACAATCTTATATGTAGAATCAACAACTTTAGTAATGTGGCAGGATACAAAATCAACGTACAGAAATCAATTGCATTTCTTTACACTAATTATGATGCATCTGAGAAAAAGAAAACTATCCCATTCACAACAGCATCAAAACAATAAAATACTTAGGAATACATTTAAGCAAAGAAGTAAAATAGCTATACGATGAAAATTACAAGACTTGGCTGAAAGAAACTGAAGAAGACACAAACAAATGGAAAGACATCCCATGCATGGATCAGAAGAATTCATATTGTTAAAATGGCCATACTACCTAAAGCCATCTACAGATTTAATGCAATCCTTATCAAAATACCAAAGCATTCTTCACAGAAATAGAAGAAAAAAGTCCTAAAATTTGTGTGGAACCACAGAAGACCCTAAATAGCTAAAGCAGTCCTGAGAAAAAAGAACAAAGCCAGAGGCATCATGCTTCCCAATTTCAAATTGTAGTATAAAGCCACAGTAATAAAAACAGTATGATACTGGCACAAAAACAGACACATCAACCAATGGAACAGAATAGAGAACCCAGAATTAAATCTTGGTATATTTGGTCAACTAGTATTTGCCAAGAATACCCAATATGGAAAGGATAGTTTCTTCAACAAATGGTGCTGAGAAAACCGGAGAAACATATGCAGAACAATAAAATTGGACCCCTATCTTACAGCACTCACAAAAATTAACTCAAAATGGATCAAAGACTTAAACATAAGACTTGACACTATAAAACTGTAGAAGAAAACATAGGGAAGATATTTGTCAATATTGGCCTTGACAATGATTTTTTTCTTTTTTTTTAACATGATACCAAAACACAAACAACGAAAGCAAAACTCAACAAATGTGTCTACATTAATCAAGAGCTTCTACACAGGAGCACCTGGTGGCTCAGTCGGTTAAGCATCTGCCTTTGGCTCTCAGATCATGATCCCAGGGTCTTGGGATTGAGCCCCACATTGGACTCACCGCTCAGCAAGGAGCCTGCTTCTCCCTCTTCCTCTGCCTGCTCCCCCTACTTGTTCTCTCTCTCTCTCTCTCTGTCAAATAGATAAAACCTTAAAAAAAAAAAAAAATCTTCTGCATGGCAAAAGAAATGAGATGAAATGACAAACTATAGAGTGGAAGAAAATTTTTGCAAACTATATATTGGATAATGGGTTAATTCCAAAATAATAAAGAACCCAGCCAACTTAATAACAAAAACCCCAAACAATCCAATAAAAATTGGGCAGAACTAAATAAAAATTTTTCCAAAGAGAACATCAAAATGGCCAACAGACACATGAAAAGATGCTCAACGTCACTAATCAGGGAAATGCAAACAAAAACAACTATGAGCTATCACCTCATGCTTGTTAGAATTGCTATAACCAGAAAGACAAGAGACAACAGGAGCTGGCAAGAATGTGGTGAAAGGAATTAAGAGTACTCTCATTTTGATAAGCACTGAGTAATATATGGAATTGTTGAATCACTATACTATACACCTGAAATTAATATAACACTGTATGTTAACTACTCTGGAGTAAAAATTTTTTTAAAAATGTGGTGAAAGAGAACCCTTATACATTTTTGGTGGGAACGTAAATGTTCCAACCACTATGAAAAACAATATGAAGCGTTCTCAAAAATTAAAAAAAAAAAAGATGTATCACATGATCCAGCAATTCCTCTTCTGGTTATATACCCAAAAAATGAAATCATGATTTCAATGAGATATACGCATTCCCATGTTTATCAGAGCATTAGTCACAACAGCCAAGATATGAAAACAACCTGAATGCCCATCAATGGATAAATGAATTAAAAAAGATGTGGTAAATATACACAATGGAATATTGTTCAGCTATGAGAAAGAACGATATCTTCCCATTTGCTATACATAACATGTATGGGTCTTGAGAACATTATGCTAAATCAAGTAAGTCAGATAGAGGTGACAAATACTGTATGACATCACTTATATGTGGAATCTAAAAAAGTCAAACCTGTTTAAAAAAAAACAGTAAAATGGTAGCTACCAGGGGATGAGTGGAGGAGAGGGAAAGGAGTGATGGTGTTTAAGAGTATAAACTTGTAACAAATATAAATAAGGGGCATCTGGGTGGCTCAGTCGTTAAGCGTCTTGCCTTCTGCTCAGGCCATGATCCCAGAGTCCTGGGATAGAGACCCGTCAGGCTCCCTGCTCAGCAGGAAGCCTGCTTCCCCCTCTCCCACTCCCCCTGCTTGTGTTCCCTGTCTCGCTGTGTCTCTCTCTGTCAAATAAATAAAATCTTTAAAAAAAAAAGTAATAAATAAGCCATAGAGATCTAATGCACAGTATAATGAATATAGACAAAAATGTTATACTTTAATTATGTAATGTGATAAATTTTGTTACATCAGCAATCATAATACATAAATGTATCAAAGTAATACATCGTATACCTTAAACTTATACAATGTCACATGCCAAATTTATTCAATTAAAAAAATAAAGTAAATTTAAAATTAAAAAGTTGTATTCCTGATGGTAGGCTCAGAGGTCCAGAACAGACCCTATGAACACTGACCGTTTCCAGGTGTATGGGTTAAAATGATAGGCAGGATCTTCAGCTTGGTTCCCTGATATGTGCTGTGAGAGCTATTTTGAAAGTAAAAGTGAGGTAGAAATATTACTCCCCTTCCTTACTAAAATGATAAATCAAAGGGAATGTACATTCCTGGAAAAGTTTCAGAGATTCACTATATCATCAAAACTAAATATACAGTCACACTGTTTATTTCCAGAGACCTATTTATTTTCTCACTGTGGCTAGTTGGTCTTGAGAGACTAACTGAGCACTATATTAAATTCAAACTTATGGTAGAATTTTCTTATTGTTCTTATAGTAGCAGAATGTAAAAGTCCTTTATACATGGTCACAAATAGCTAACTATGCTAGCCAATGGTTTTTTCTAGGTTCTAATCACAGGTACAAGAGACTATCTGCCTTTACTGGAAGAGGACAGCAGTATACTTATAGTCCTGCTCAAGAACTAGAACAACTGTCTATCTCAGTGCTATGGTCTCAGTCCAAGAGAATTTAACTGCCTCACTACCACACAATATATCACAATAACAATGATACGATGTAAGGCTTGGAGAAGACATGAAAACTGCCTGAGATGCCTCATTCAAATACATGGATAAGAGGGAGATGAGAGAATATTCTGTTAAATACAGAAACTTGCCATCTAAATCTGATTCATAGAGGTCCACTGATTTAGAGCATGTCAGGATTGTTTCCAAGAAGAAAAGTCCAACTTGCTGTACTTCACACTATATCTACCATTAATAAAGGTACATAGGTCTAACTTACCAGCTTACTTAACAACATTCTTCTATGATCTATGAGCCAACATTCTTCTGCTAGGTATATATTAGAGAGAAACTCTTGTACGTATGACCAAAGAACAGACGTGTCCAAAAATGTGCAATGAATGCTTATAATAACATTCATAGAAAAAAAGAAACAGAATGATCCAATGTCAAAACCAGGAGAAAGACAGAAAAATACTAGTATACACATACAATGAAATGCTATAAAGCATAAAACATGAATAAACTATTATCAAATTTCATAAATAAGAATAAAACTCTAAAACATGATGTTCAAAAGGAGCAAATTACATAACAACATATATGGTACGATTTCATTTATATAAAATTCAAAAACAAACCAATAGATTGTTTGACACATATCTAGGTGGAAAACTCATAAACAGAATTATTACAAAATCAAGATAGTGGTTTATCTCTCAGAGGCTTAGAGAGTGCTGCCATTGAGAAGGGACATAAAGAGGGTTCTAAGGTACTGGTATACATAGAATTTTTAACCTGGATGATGGATACATGGTTGCCCATACTATAATTGTGTTTTTAAAATCTGCATACATATTTTATATATGTAGAGAACCTGAAAAGCAGCTAGTGTTGTGTGGGGCATGGGACACAAAAGGTTCTCCAGTAGATTGCTGTGCAAGCTACTCTACTTCTTAGATATGGCAGAATAAATGAAGCTTGAAGTGCTTTTAGCTGTGACATAGAAATAAGCCTTTAGCAGGTCCCCCCCAAAAAGAAGTGGCAGTCTCTAGGGTTTTGGAACAGTGCCATACATCCTTCAGCAGGTAACAGCTGCTAAGAAACAATTCCTGGATTGCTACCAAGCTCTGATGGAGACTGACTACCTGGTCATAAGACTCAGGGACCATCTGGCCAGAGCTACCAGTTATGAATTGGAGGTTATCTAATTCAACAAACCATAAAATTGGGTGTACCATTTTAGCAGTAAAAAAAAAAAAATGTTTATAGATGGTTCTTTATAACATGCTGACACCAGCTGGAAGTAGACTGCTATCCTCTAAAATACAACCTATAAAGGAAATCCTCCCAGTGGCCAAAGTTTGAGTAGTACATTTTCTTGTGCATTTTACTTAGGAAAAGAGGTAACTTAAGAAAGGCATAATATTAGTTTTCCTGAACTGGATATCGAATCTGCCACCTGGTCAGTTTGGATTATTTATGCCTATAGGTAAACAGGCAACATGGAGAATCACAGTATCGGCTGGGGTAATTGATGCTGGTTATCAAGGACAAAATGATTTGTTAATACATAGTGAAGGCCAAAAGAATTATGGAAAGATGTTAGGGAACTCCCGAGGTAATCTCATGTATTATTATGACCAATAATAAAATTTCATGACATTTCTATATAACTTTATAAATAGAAGAATCACCTAGAACCTTCAGGAATAAAGATGTGGGCTACACACTAAAGACAAAGGGCTCATCAAACTATGATGCTTGCTAGGGACAAGATCCAGAATGAATTTTGAAGGAGGTAGGTCTTAAATTACAACTACTACAACCAGCTAGAGAACTGAGAATGGTAACCTGATATATATTATATATATATAATATATATCCATGATATATATATATATCATTGAAGATCCTGGACTTAGAGAACAGTAGTCCCAGGCTTGGTTGGAAAATATGTGGGTAGTTGCTGGATCCTTTCAAGATTATTTTAATGATAAAGGGCAGAAATCCAACCTGAAATAATGTGAAAATAAGATGGGTGGAGGGAGAGGGAGAGAGAGCGAGAGATTAATGGATTTTTTACTTATTCTAGGAGATGAGAGAAGAATGAGTTCAGTTGAGATTGACTTGAACTCCAATCTTGACTCTGAAGGAGTTTCCACCACCAGTTTGTATTTCTTGTTTCACTCTAGAATCATAGCTATTTCCTGCTCTGGTTCACATTTTTACAAAATGAAAAGCAAAGCAGTATGGATACTTTACCTTGGGATCATTTTAATCATTCTTAAAGTCAAAAAAATTATCAAGTTTCTTCCAATTACAGAGGAGTAAGATTCACCTAATAATATGTGTCTAGTTCCAAATTCCAGCAACTTTAACAAATCAAACTAGCCTGTCTCTGTTTCTCCTATCAAATATAGATTGAAAATATATACTTGAAAACTAATGGTACATAATCAACAGAATTTCTTGCTCCAAGTCTTAAACAGGGGTTATGAATATCAAGTAAAAGCAAAATCATAACTAAAAAGTAAACATTGATGCAAAATAATTTTTGAATTACACCTGGATTTTTTGATAGCAAAGATGATTCCACACATATTCATAATTTTTATTTATATATACTTTGCAGACAATCTGTGTAGTATCTGCTTTTGAAATAGAATAATTTAAAAAGTTATTTTCAGTTATAATTTCTAATCAGTAGCTATTATCTGTGTTAAAGTTTCCTTTCTTATTCAGTATGTTAAAATACATTTAACTCTAGCATGGGCACAATTTCTATAAAAAATCACAAGTGGTACAAAAACATACTTAATAAAAATCATAAATATTTTGGTACCTTAATATTGTCATATACTGTTCTTCATATTACACTAATTTAGAAAAGAATAGAATAATTTATATGCTCTATTTAATTCAACATAAAAACCTATTTTATGTCATAAATTATTTCATATTTAAAGACATGGCTTTAACTATGCCATAGTTTCACTGAGTTTTCTTAGTTTAATGAAAGAATAGATTACTTAACTGCTTTTGGCTTTTTGCTTTTCTATTCCTTTACTTTGTCCAGAAACAAGACTGCATCTTTGCCCTTTGTTGATATTGCTGTCTAAGCTCATTATCATGTGAATATCTGGTTATTGTTTTATAAATGTTCATTTTTCAGAAGCTTGCTGTTTTTTTCTTTCTCAACAGTCGACATTACACTAGCCACACTCATTATCATCATGTGGCAGTACTGCTCTTCCTCTGCCTTTGCTGCTTTAAAAATTAATGCACTGTTATTTTCTGAATACTGCATAAGCTGCTTATGAGTACATTATGCTATCAAGCAAGCACATGCAGAAAAGCTTCCTAAACTGTTATTCTTTCAATGAAAATACAGCTGGTTCTGCTTCAAAGGCACATCTTTTCACCTGCAAATGGACTTGCTCCTACACTTATTCCTCAATTCATTGTCTTTTATTTGTGTCTGGAAATCTTTAATTGCCTTTAATTAGAAAAAAGTAAATTCAGTGCTTTAATCTTGCAAATACATTCAATCATAATTCTGTCTGGGATGAATACCAAGTTCTATTCACTGTCTGATCTCTATAACAAAGATATATAATTTATTGTCCATTTATAGAGACCACACCAATTAAGATACAATAGAAAAGCAAAGAGATAAGAGTCAAAATATTTGAAAAGAAAAATTTGCAATCTAAATTTAATTACTCAAACGAATTATTGGAAGATGAGTTATTTACAGCATGCCAAAAATACTGACAAATAATAATATTTGTTAATCAAAGTAAAGACTTATATTTCCTTCAACATTTTTAGAATAATTTCTCATCAACTGTTTTAAATCCCTCCCCTCTTCTTCGAAAAGCAAAACACTATTTGAAATCTTACTTTTCTCATCTTACCATATGATTACCATATGGTATTACCATACCATATTACTTGTATTACATAGAAAAGAGCAATATAATTTGGCATATAAAGTAATTTCCCTGCCATATGAACACAAATTTTAGTTACTATATTATAAACTACAAATAACTGTGGAAAACTCATTACAAAAGCAAGGGTCTATAGTCTTTCCTGTGGAATCCTATAGCAAACTCCAGTAACTATGTCAATAAACATGATCAGCATTTTGATAGCTACAAGATGAATAAAATCAGAAACAGCATTATCACAGGCAAAAAAATATTTAAACGTTAATCAAGTTGATTAAAAACTTATCACAAAACCAGAAACACTATAAAATACAGATAAAGAATAAAAAATACAGATCCAGGGGATTATCACTGGTATAGTACATTTTTATATTTAGCCAGTCATACAAAATGATGTAAAATTTACAAAAAGTATTTTTCTCAAAATTATTGATGGATATTTGAACTAAGGAGAGGAAATAGGTAAATTAATCCTTAAAAATATAAACTCATGCAAACTTTAAAAATTGTGTTATAAAGGCAACTCAAACCAATTTTTTAAATACTTGGACAAAACAGCTTGATATTAATCATACACTGCAGAGAACCCACCATCACTTAATATCACATTAAGTACTAAGAAACAAGTACCATGCTTTGGTTTGCTAGAAATATAAACCAACAAATTATTTATGATATATAAACTAATTTCTCAGAAAATCATATTAAAAATGCTGACCAAGCAACAACTTAGATATGGAGAGAAATGTAGTTAAATAGAAGATATCATAAAGCATATCAAACTTTAGTTTGCACCTAGCCAAAACAAACAAGCAAGCAAACAATTTTTTAAGTAACTGCTATGTGTAATGTATCCTTGGGGATACAGAGATAAAAAATCAATAGAAAACATCAAAAAAGTATCACAGGGAAGATAAAACACAAACTTGCAGAAAAATTAAATAACAGCATATTTCAGTAAGTTTTCAAGTTAAAGATACTCATTATTTCAAGAGATATAATAGAACACTTAAGACTAATATGAACAAAAAAAAAAGAAAGAAAAACAAAGACTAATATGAACAGAGTAGATTAAACAAAGACTATAAAGAATTTAACTACCTTAGAATTAGGGAGATTTTTTATTGAATATTTATAAGTACCTTCTATCATTAGAGGTGATCATCAGGGATGCAAAATAAAATTAGATAGAGTTTCGTCTTCAAGAATGTTTAAATCCCAGTAGGTACAAATAATATATATATATATATATATATACTTGAAACAAGGAAGGAAGTGGTATGTGCTATCAGCCAATAAAATGCTCAAAAGACCAGTTCTGAAAATACTGTAGACAGAACTGAGGTGGACGCTTCTTTGATATAAACACATAGAAACAGTAGTAAAAACCCCATCCTATGAAGCTATAAATATTGAATGTATATATATTTACATATACATACATACATACATGATAATAAAAGGAAAAATGGAAATGTTCAAATGGCAGGAACAAAGATAAAACTCAAAGCAAAACAGCTAGTTCTAGCTGATATCCTAATAGCCTTGGGTGCGGAGGTGGGCGGTGGTACATCTAAAACCAGTGCCTGGTTGTAGATGTCAAGAGGATTTCACATTGGTTTTTAAGGCCCAGGCATGGGCAGCGCTGCCCTGAGAAAGGAGATAAAACTGAAATATATGGATAAAATTGAGATCCTTGAAGGACTGACCAAACCATACAGAAAAGACACCGTACTTATTTGGAGAAATAGCAAGGAATGTTTCTACTTCCTCTAAGTTCTGGGTGTGGAGAAAAGATGTGTCACCTGTGAGAAATATAAATCTTAAGCTGTCAGACCTAAAAAGAAGGTGTGAGGTCCAAATTGCAAGAATCTTTGGCCAAGAAATAAGTCTAGAATAATGGTCAAAAAGTCCCTACTGTCAGGAAGTACATTAAACACTGTTCTGTAAGAATATTTCACAATTCAGACTGCTTGAACTCCCTACAGAGGGAGAAAACAGAAATAAAAACAAATGACCCTCTGTTGAAGATGAATACACACACACACACACACACACACACACACACACACACGGAGGGGGGGAATAAACCACAAAAGGACTGAAAAAAAGAAAGAAAGAAAGAAAAAGAAAATAGCATGAGGTACAATAAACCAATATAACAAATGGGAAAGTTGGTACCATAAGAAGGAATAGTGGAGGAATCTGAAAGAATATATAAAATTGGTTATTTAAAATAATTAAAGAGGAAAAAAACAGAACAAAAAAGAATGATTTTTAAAGTGATTAAATTGACCTTTTACACATGACAAAAAAGGTCATTGAAATTATATATCCATGGATGCAAGTTAAACATAGTAGTAAATAAATGATTGAGAAAGAAAAAGAATTTGTAAATTTTAATCAAAAGGAAGATAAGTTGGAGAAATAACAAACCCACATACAATAGAAATTTATTTTTTTTAAGATTTTATTTATTTATTTATCAGATAGAGAGAGAGAATACGCACAAGCAAGGGGAGCTACAGGCAGAGGGAGAAGCAGGCTCCCCACTGAGCAAAGAGCCCAATGTGGGACTCAGTCCCAGGACCTTGGGATCATGACCTGAGCCGAAGGCAGACACTTAACCAACTAAGCTACCCAGGCTTCCCAGCAATAGAAATTTAAAGAGAGAAAATATATAACTATGATTTGAAGAGATACAAATGTTGTAATATGAAGACTCAATTTATATATAATAGTAAATCTAGAAGGAGAAATTAAAGAGAAACCCATTATTCAAAAGACAAAAAAAATCAGATATTGATGTCCTTCCAGGACTTAAGAAAGACAAGAATCTTTAGGATGAAGGAGCACACCAAATTTCAAGTATTTTTTTCTTTTTACTAAATAAAAATAAGCATTTGCATTAAATTAAAGCTGAAAAACATTTAAGATAAAAGGAAAAATTTTAAAAACAGGAATGAAAATTAAAAGAAGTGACAATTATATTATTGGAAGATGTCTCATCAGAAACACCAGAAACAGGAAATGAATAAAACAGTATTTTCAAATAATATCGACCTAAAATTATGTACCCAGCTAAACTATAATTCAAGTATAAGTACAACATAACAGTACTGTTTTATAAACAGAGACCAAGAAATTTTGCCACTAATAGATATTTGCATGAAGGCAAAAGTAACAAGGGAACTTCACCACAAGGCAGATGTGAAATATAAAAAGTAAAAACAGCAAATATGGAGTTAGATCTAAGTAATTACTGGTGACTGAAACTAAAAAAATAATAGCTGTAATAATTGAGTTTGTGCTGTTAAAAACAAGAGAAAATAAAGTAATATACACAATAACATGAGCAACATGAAAGAGTAATCATATATAGAGTTAAACATCTTTATATTGTTTTGGATAAATAAAGATATTAATAGACTTTAGATTTCATTAAGTCAAATATATCACAAATAAAATTTGAGGAATTCAAGAAGAGGAAGAAAATGAAGAGGAAGAAGAAGAGGAAAAAGAAGAAGGAGGAGGAGGAAAGGGAGACGAAGGGGGGGAGTAGGAGAAGAAGGGAAGGCAGGAAGGCAGAGAGAGAGACATCTCAGTTAATATTAATAAAGAGAAAAGATAAAGTTAAATAACATCAACTAAAAATAGAAATATAGTTGATATTTTAAAAATACTTAAAAAATTTACACACAACTTTAGGAATACATTTGAAATTTTTTCATTCAACTTCATCACTGAATATGTTACCTAGAGTGGCTCAAAAACATAGATCTATTAAGTGATAAAAAATAAGAGAGAAAATCATTAAAGATCCACTCAAATAAAAAGCACCAGACAGGGGTTTGCTAGGGACTTTTAGAAACATTCTAGAAAGTGGTATTTCCAAATCTGTATAACCTATCTTAGAGTATATAAAAGGGTATATCTCTAATTCATTATAGAAATCTTGTATGACAGTCAAACTAAAACTGAACAAAGATGATAAGAGAATGGAGAGACATATGCCAACTTCATTCATAAAAATTAATGTATAAAAAGTCATAAAATACCAGTAAACTGAAATCAACTGTGTATTTTTAAGAAATGAAAACAAAGTAAGATTTATGTCAGCAATGAAAAGATAGTCTAGAAAATCTATTAATATAATTTGACAAATAATATTCTTCTGATAGAAAAAATCTTCAATAAAATTCAACAAACTTCATCACTTTAAAAAAGGAAAAAAATCTCATGATAAACTAAGAACAAAGGGGAATTTCCTTAGCTCAACAACAAGTATGTACCAAAAACCTAGAACTAACATCACACATAATGGCAAAATGATTGAAGCATTTTCTTTAAAGTTAGGAATAGAATATGAATATCTCTATTTCCAATTGAAAAACACAACATAACAAGATACAAAAGATTAAATGCAAGAATTAAAAATTTTTATAAGTATACCTATTAGAAAACTATATAGAAAATCAAAGAGAAATTACAAATTATTACAACTAATAAGAAAATGTACTCATGTTGCTTAACATAAAATTAATAATTAAAATTCAGTAGTATGTTTATATAGCAGCAACAACCAATTACAAAATATAATTTTACAAGATCTAGTCACAATAATAGCAAAAATTGAAGTATCATTTCTGTTTAACTCAGAAAATTCAACAACTTTATAAAGAAAATAATGAAAATTTATCAAATTTACCACCTATAAGTTATTGATACAAATTTCATATATAAAGACATAAATTCTTCCGGAGGTAATCTATAAATCCACTATAATTCCAAGATGACTACCAATGGCCTTTTTTCATGACTATATAAAGTTAATTTTAAAATTCACAAAGAGGATAAAGGACCAAAAATAATTGAGTCAAGTTTTAAAAACAACAAAGAGGGGAGAGGATTTGTTCTACCATTTGTCAAGACATATTATAAAGCTGTAGTAATTAAAAAAGTAAAGTATTAGGCGCCTGGGTGGCTCAGTTGGTTAAGCAACTGCCTTCGGCTCAGGTCATGATCCTGGAGTCCCTGGATCGAGTCCCGCATCGGGCTCCCTGCTTGGCGGGGAGTCTGCTTCTCCCTCTGACCCTCCCCCCTCTCATGTGCTTTCTCTCTCATTCTCTCTCTCAAATAAAGAAATAAAATCTTTTAAAAAAATAAAAATAAAAAAGTAAAGTATTACCAAAGCAATAAGCAAGTTTAATAATGGAATAAGTAACAGATGATTATTATCAATATAGATAAAGAACTCAATACAATGAGAGAAAAACAACTCAATAGATTTCATTCAACTTTATCACAAAATGTGTTACCCAAATTCATTCAAGAAACTATAGATATATTAACAGATAAAAAAGAAAGAAAGAAAGAAAGAGCAGTTAAAAGTCCACTCACCAAAAAAAGGAAAGATATATGAGCAGCAATATATTCACAAAAGAGAAATCAAAAGATCAATAAATATATGAGATGTTTAACCTTAGTAAGCAACACAATGAAAACTAAAATAAGAATGAATACAATTTCATGTACATGAGATTAGCAAAAATTTAAGTCTAATGGTAACAAAAAGATATGGAGAAATAGACAACACTTTGCTTATAGGACTATAGAATAGTATGACCATTTTGGAGAACAATTTAGCAGTTAAAAATGCACACATCCTATTACACAGCAACAGAATTTCTGGTATTTCCCAAAAGGAGAGAAGAGGAAGAAAACTGGAGTAATATTTTGAGGAAACAATGGCTAAGAATTTTCTAGAACATATTAAAGAAACGAATCTACAGTAACATATACCATTACAATAACAATACCTCAAGTAGTATAAATTAAGTCAAATCTATACCTAAACTCATCATAGTGAAACTACAGAAATCCAAAGACACAAAATTTTAAAAGGAGGTACAAAAGAAAAGATTATCTTTAAAGAAGCAACATTTAGATTGACTTCCCAGTGACAAAAAAATCATAGCCAAAATGCAGTGGAGAAATATTTTCATGTGTTGAAAGAACACACAATGAAATAAAAACAAAAACCTGCCAATTGAGAATTCTATAACCAGAGAAAACATATTTCAAAAATAATGGTATGTCCCCATAACCAGCAAAGAAATTGGATCAGTCATAAAAAAATCTCCCAACAAACAAAAGTCCAGGGCCAGATGACTTTCCAGGGGAATTCTAGCAAACATTGAAAGAAGAATTAATATTCTTCTCAAACTGTTCCAAAAAACAGAAATGGAAGGAAAACTTCCAAACTCATTCTACGAGGCCAGCATTACCTTGATCCCAAAACCAGACAAAGACCCCACAAAAAAGGAGAATTACAGGCCAATATGCATGATGAACATGGATGCAAAAAGTCTCAACAAGATACTAGCAAATCGAATCCAACAGTACATTAAAGGAATCATTCACCAAGATCAAGTGGGATTTATTCCTGGGCTGCAAGGGAGGTTCAGTATCCACAAATCAGTCAGTGTGATACACCTCATTAATAAGAGAAAAGATAAGAACCATATAATCTTCTCAATAAATGCAGAAAAAGCATTTGACAAAGTGCAGTATCCATTCTTGATTAAAAAAAAAAAAAAACACCTCTCCATAAAGTAGATATAGAGGGAACATACCTAAACAACATAAAGGCCATATACAAAAGACCCACTGCAAACATCATCCTCAATGGGGAAAAAATGAGAGCTTTTCCTCTACGGTCAGGAATAAGAAAGGGATATCCACTCTCACCATTGTTATTTAGCATAGTACTGGAAGTCCTAGCTTCAGCAATCAGACAGCAAAAAGAAATAAAAGGCATCCAAATAGGCAAAGGAGAAGTCAAACTTTCACTATTTGCAGACAACATGATACTCTATGTAGAAAACCGGAAGACTCCACCAAAAAATTGCTAGAACTGACACACGAATTAAAAAATGTCACAGGATACAAAATAATCTGTTGCATTTCTATACACCAATAATGAAGCAACAGAAAGAGAAAACAAGGAATTGAGCCCCTTTACAATTGCACCAAAACCCAGAAGATATCTAGGAATAAACCTAACCAAAGAGGTAAAAGATCTGTACTCTGAAAACTATAGAACACTTATGAAAGTAACAGAAGAGGATACAAAGAAATAAAAAAAACATTCCATGCTCATGGATTGGAAGAACAAATATTGTTGAAATGTTTATACTACCTAAAGCCATCTAAACATCTAATGCAATCCCTATCAAAACACCACCAGCATTTTTCGCAGAGCTAGAACAACAATCCTACAATTTGTATGAAACTACAAGAGACCCGAACAGCCAAAGCAATCTTGAAGCATGACAATTCGAGACTTCAAGCTATATTACAAGACAGTATGGTACCGTCACAAAAACAGACACATAGATCAGTGGAACAGAAGAGAAAACCCAGAAATGGACCCATAACTATATGGTCAACTAATCTTTAACAAAGCAGGAAAAAATATCCAGTGGAAAAAAAAGACAGTCTCTTCAACAAATGGTAGTGGGGAAACTGGACAGTAATATGCAGAAGAATGAAACTGGACTACTTTCTTATACCATACACAAAAATAAATTCAAAATGGATGAAAAGACCTAAACCATCAAAATCCTAGAGAAGAACAAAGGCAGCAACCTCTTTGACATTGGCTGTAGCAACTTCTTACTAGACACATCTCTGGAGACAAGGGGAAGAAAAGCAAAACTGAACTATTAGGACTTAATCTAGATAAAAAGCTTCTGCACAGAGAAGGAAGCAATCAACAAAACTAAGAGGCAACCTATGGAATGGGAGAATTTGATATGCAAATGACATGTCAGCTAAAGGGTTAGTATCTAAAATCTATAAAGAACTTATCAAACTCAACACCCAAATAATAAATAATCCAGTTAAGAAATGGGCAGAGACATGAATAGACATTTTTCCAAAGGAAATTCCATTTCCATTATGTACACACACACACACACACACACACACACACACACACACACGATGGAATATTACTCACTCAGAAATCTTGCCATTTGCAATGATGTGGATAGAGCTAGAGGGTATTATACTAAGCAAAATAAGTCAATCAGAGAAAGACAAATACCATATGATTTCACTGATGTTGGAATTTAAAAAACAAAATGAGAGGGGGGGAAACCAAGAAACAAGACTCAACTATAGAGAACAAACATGGTTACCAGCAAGAGGTGGGTAGGGGGATGGGTTAAATAGGTGATGGGAGTTAATGAGTACACTTGTGATGAGCACTGGGCATTGCATGGAAGTATTAAATCACTAAATTGTACACCTAAAACTAATATTACAATGTATGTTAACTAACTGGAATTTCAATAAAAACTTTTAAAAATGGTAGGTTAATATCATAAAAGAAAGAAACAGAACTTGCCACAAGTAGACATACACTCTAAGAAATTCTAAAAAATGTTCATCAGGCACAAAGAACATGATTTCAGATTTAAGGTCTGGGATGTAAATGAGAATTAAGAGCAGGGTAAGTGGTAAATATGTATACAATTGTATGAGCTTTGACTGAAAAAACTATAATAATAATGTCTTAGTTTTAAAAATAGAGAGCATTAAGAAATGGAAGCATCATAATTTGGTCTTTCTAAATTAGGAGCAGAGAGAGGTACCTCAGACTCTCCTGACAGCCAAAGTGCTATTTATACTGTCAATTCCATGAACTCAAATATTGTGACTTAATTATCTCTGCATCTGCCAGTACCTAATACAGTCTTCAACCCCAAAAAAAGTAGTATAGTGAAGGGATTATGTGGTCAATTTCTTGGAATTGAGTCCTGGATCTACCTCCTACCAATTGTAGAACCTTGGGAAAATTCTTTAACCCATCTGTGCCAAGTCTTCCTGATCTATATAATGGAGTTATACAATAGTAGTTGCTTTTTTACAGGACTACTGTGAAGATAAAATAAGATATGCCTGGCACAAGATGCTTAATAATTGTTATCAACTTTTATTACATAAGAAAATAGAGATTTACAAGTAAATTAGTTATATTTTTATAATGGTTTACCTAATACATATAAATATTATTTGGCCTGATATACTTAATAACATATACTTAGAAAATATCTTAATTATGTCAAAGCAGTTTTTAAAATTCTCTTCCAATCTTGAAATAATTTATCTCTAGAATAATACATGTAATATTAGGCAATCTTACTCTCTATTTTTACAATATTATATCTGAAGAAATGAAAAGACCCAAACCAACTTATTTCCCCTTTAAGCCAGCAATGTTTCAGAATATTGTTTTTCTTAGGTGCATTGCCTTGAAATCGAGAAGGTATTTCATCTTCACTACACATTTCAAGATCATGCTCTAGTAATCAAAACAGTGTCCATTTAATGTGAGGATTCTGTATCTACAAGGTGTTTTCAGTCACAGCATCTGCCCATTTGATTCTTACCTGAGCAAAGAATATTGTAAAGAAAGCTTTTATTAAAAGCCATTAATCATTGTCATTTAGTACATAATTGAAAAGGCAAAACTTTTACCAGAAGATAAATATTAAACAGTGATATTAAAATCATTATTCAAAACACGGCACTGGTATTGCCAAACAAATATAGTTACTGACTGACCATACAAAAATTATATAAATAAGTGAGATTTCATAACAAGAGGACATTGCACATATGTAATACCACTATTCTTTGTGAATGTTTATTAACTAGCAATTAAATTAGCTTACCAATAAATTTAATAGTAAAAAAAACCCACTATGATACTCATTTTATTTGCTATTTATATTTCTTTTTTTTTACCACCAATACTGACGTATCTCTTCAAGATAATTATGGCTGATTTATTCCCTCCTCACATTTTTTATCAAATCTGGGAAACATCTGCATAGGACTCCATTTAAGGGAGACAGTGCCAGTTCATTAGTATGAGCTCAGGCTTGTGGTACTTTCTAACTCTGATACGGAAAATCAGATAATGCTTCCTTGAGAAAATCCTTGAATTAGTTAATATCTTAATTAGTTTGTATTAATTAACTAGTCAATATCTTTTCTATTTCATTTCTCTGTCTTTACAAAAACCTACATATATCATAATATTCTATAGTATATGCATAAGAACCTTAAGACTGCAGTGCATTATCCTTAAAAGTAGTGAACAAAGTATACCATCACTCTTTTACTTTTAATATATTGTGTTAGATTATGATTACTGTACTTGCAAAGTACACACAGGATAACTCATATCCATGCAACACTGTAGTTTACAAACTGGTCTGACACTTCTCATGACTCTCCAAAGAACCTTCTGAGACAGGTGGATCTTGTGGAGCTAATATTTTCAAGAGGAAGTAAAACAGGAAAGAGAACTTTGTATAGGAATATAATGCATATCACAGCACCCTCTGAACAATTTAGTATAAGAACAGGGCTGAGTCCTCACAATTATATTACTTTGTCTCACCCTTCCTTGGCTCTAATAAATATGAATAGAACTAAATAAAAGAAAAGATATGCCATGTTTATAATACAGAAGACTTTAGATTTTAATGTCTTTTCTCCAAAATTGATTATTAGATAAAAATTTCAATAACAGACTTTGCAGGGCTTTTTTTTTTTTTTTTTTAGAAAAAATTCATCCATGGTGATAGAAATCAGAACAGTGGTTGCATATGGAGGTGGGTAGAGACTGACTGGAAGCAGATATGAAGAATTACCTGAGAAAATGTAAATGTTTCTATTTTGATTGGCGTTTCTGGTTACACAGGTATGTACGCTTGTCAAAATTCTAAGAATTGTATATTTAAGAGTTGAATTGTGAATTGATCCCTGATATGGCTATTCTTTATGTGGTTAGCATATCCTATTTGATCAGAGACTTTAATCTGATAAGTCAGTCCTGTTTAAACACATAAATAACAACCCACACTATTTATTCATCAGGTATCCTGTAAGTGAAGGAAGGTGGAATATACCAAAAAAATATCAAACATCATAAACCATCCCTCAGGAAATTTAATCAGTTAGAAATACTTTTTTTTTAATCTGCTTTTATCTGACTACCAGTTAGATGAGTTAGATCATTTTGTAAGGCTCTTATGATTTCATTTTTTTATTGTAATAGTTGTTTGTTTTGTTTTTATTTTGTTTATTCAGAGTTCCTCTTTCATGAATTGCCTCTTCATGTTTTGTACCTATTTTACTATTGGGTTTCCAGACTACCTTATTTATTTATAGTAGGACTTTATTTTTCTACATATAAATCTTTAATTGGTTATATACATTCTAAATATTCTTTTCATTTTGCATCTCTTTTGTTTTACAGAAATATCTTTATGGAGTGCACCTTATATATCACATTTATAAAATAGGTATATACTCTTTTGGTATCAATAATTTCTACTTTTTTTCTGATTTCTATTGTAACTTCTCTGTTTATCCTTCAGTGTTTTAGAAGAGGTTTTTTATTAATTGTTATTTTTTTATTTCCAAAGAAGTGGGAATGGGTGGGAATGAGTAGGAACATGTAAAAAGAGAGGGTACAGGATGGGAAAGGGTAAGTTAACTTTTTTGCTTCTAACCGATTTCTAATTTACTAAACTTTGTTCAAAGTTGTAGTTCTAGGATACGGATTCTTTAAAATTGGGGGGACTTGGTTTGTAACTTTGTATGTGGGTAATTTTTTATAAATACTCCATGTACCCTTGAAAAAAATGGGTAGAAAATCCTGTGCTTAGAGCATAGTATAAAATAGGTAAGTTTCCTGTTATTTTTGTACGTTGACTAGTGGACTTTTCTCTAGTCCACCATTTTATTAAAGTAAAATTTTAAAGAAGAATTTCAGGCTTATCAAATTATTGTCATTGAGTCAACAAAATTAAAAGTTTTTACATGGATAAGAATAAATGATTTAATAGATGATAACACTAAAAATATTCACCATATAAATGCATCTAGCCTTAAGAAAAATAATAAAATGTATTTTTGCTTTTATTAAATTCATAAAAATTATAAGAGCTTTGAAAATCACAAGTACACAACATGTATTTCTCCATTGGTAAGTAGGCTACACTTACTTTTTGCTCTTTAAAAATACATAGTCCTTCGTTATTCATATTCTGTGTATCATATGTATTAAGGAAAAGTTATTTTCTTAATATCACACATAATTGCCTTTTTCTTTATCTTAATTCACAGGAATGTATCAAAGGGAATTCATTGCTTACCAATTTGCTTTCTGTACTGATCAACAGGAAGTTTTATAGTGGAGGCATCTTTTCTACCCATCTTTGATCTCCAAAATGCCTGCTGCAAAGAAAGAAAATAATTATGATGAAGTCCTAAAACATCAAAAGGACTATCTACAAACTTCAGGAATAATTTATTCCATAAAATTCATTTTTAAAGCAATGGGTAAAAATGTCTTTGACTTATTCCCATTAGATATCAGTAAAGAACACAAAATTCTCTCAAATAAATTATCAAGGATACAATTGCTGGTAATTAAATTTCCCAATTATTTGTTCTTGGTAACATTCATTTTATCAAGTACTATCAATACTCAATTAAACCAAACTGTTAGAGAGTATTATCTGTAAATGTGAAAATCATGTACCATTTATTCAGAAGGGTTGGGGTTGTAGGCATGCTCTTGGCAGTATGTTTCTTTCCAATTACCTATTCTGTTACACAAAAAGGCTAAAGTTTGAATCTCAGATACTTTGAATCTTGTTTTAAAAAGCATGACATAGGTAACAAAAGTGCATAAATTTGAGTTCTAGTTCTGTCTCTTCTTCTGTAAACAGTATAAATTACTACCATTTACTAATATTCTCATGCTTACTACATTATATGCACTATTTGATTTAATCCACAACACATCTTTTAAATCTTATTATTTTTATTGAATTTAAATATGTGGCAGACATACGTGGAACTTAAGAAACAAAACAAACAAGCAAAGGGGAAAAAAGGACAGGAGAGAGAGGCAAACCAAGAAACAGACTCTGAACTATAGAGAACCCACTGATGGTTCCCAGAGGGGAGGTGGGTGAGGGGATGGGTGAAATATGTGAGGGGGATTATGGAGGGCACTTGTGATGAGCACAGGGTGTTGTATGGAAGGGCTGAATTACTGTATTGTTCACCTGAAACTAATATTACACTGCCAACGAACTGAAATTTAAATAAAAACTAAAAAAAATATATGTGGCAGAGATTGCACGGTCACATGGAACTAAGCAGAAATAGTAAGAAGGGTATAAAATCTGAGGGAATTATATTTACAAGGAAATCAACTTTGTCTAAAAAAGTATGTGAATGAAAACCAATCCTTGGACCTCTAAACTTAAACCAGCAGATTGCAGCCCCCAAGGAAGGCAAAATCTGTAGATTTGGAACATCCACTTCATATGTGACCAGAAAGGAGAACCATCCAGAAGGGAGGGCCATAAAGAACAATGGACAAGGGAACTTCTCTAAAAAACCATAATTAGACTCCAAGGAAGAAACTTCTGTTAGTACAATGGGCATTCTCAGTGGCCTCACGAACAGCAGGTTTCCTTATCATGCTGGATCAGTGCTTCCTGTATGTTTCCCATTCTTCCCATCCGTCCTTTCTAAATGGGACTGATTATAGGAGATATGAAGCAGTTACCTTCTGCTTCACCATTAGGAAAATTTTATAGTCTGTAAACTTCAAGGAAGCATATTCCAACCTAAGAGGGAGCACTATGCTCTGGCTTGAGATCCTTGGCTTTGTTCTGGATGCAGTAAGCGGGGAACTTTAGGATTTTCCTACTAAAGAGTCAGGAAAAAGGATATGCATGGCTATATCATGACCAGAAAGGTGGACTATAGGAAAAATCGCTGGCTGCTTACTAAAATACATGTTCTCCTTCGTTTTGTTTTGTTTTGTTTTGTTTTGTTTTGTTTTGTTTTGTTTCCTGAGCTCACCTGACAACTTTTCCAGCCTCCTTCTATATTAGCTGTGGGCATGTGATTGAGTTTCAGCCACCAGAATATGAATAAATTAGTGTTTGCTACTTCTAGAACTAACCTATAAAAACTTTCCATATGTACTCATTCATGTGGCTAAAATGGAAATGGCCCCCAGAGTGATGCTGGAAATAATGTGATGATGACGACAGAGCCTGTGACTTCCTGGATCCTGAACGACTACACAAAGGAAACCTACTCAACCAACTTGTTTTTCTCTTTCACACTGCTGTGAGAACAAGAATTAACTTGTAGCATCTGAGCCTCTATACACTTTATATTTGTTTGTTACAGTAGGTAGTACCACCCTAACTAAAACAAGTATGTATAGATGTCTCCATATAAACTATTAAACTGTAATTTTCCTAAAGAACAATATTAAGGTTCTCAAATGCCAAATGTCTTTGAAATCTGTTCAGATCAAACTGTATTGTTTATTTATACATATGGTCACACAGAGCAATCCTAACAATGATACCACCCAACACTGTAAAAGGCATCCCCAAATAATAATTACTACTTATGTGTAAGAAAATGATAAGTTCTGCTAAAAATCCATTTTTCTATACATAATAATCTTCAGATTTAATATTATGGTAATATTTGAGAATGTGTAAAGTAAGACAAAGTCAAATAAATTAAATCTTCACCTCTCATAAACCATGTAGCTATCACATCTAAGATAATATAACAGTAAAATTTCAGAAATGAAACCAAGACATCACCTAACCCTATATTCTCACTTGTTATTATTCAGAACATTAATACAAGCATCATAAAAAATATCAATAGATATGTTATAATTTATTAATATAGCAATCCATTTGCATAGTGTTTTGCATTTACTAATTGTAAAGAGGAGTCAAGTTATTTTAATCTTGATTATGTGGGGCTAGAAAAAATATCACCATTTCAGGAGAGAAGTTAGTTTAAATAAATAAATACACAGACATTAATCCCTCTTCAATTTAGTTTTGTCTGTTGCCTTTATGGAATAGCTTAAATTTTTAAAATGCAAAATACTAAGGCCACCTACCAAAACAGTCACTCACTATGCTTCCTTCAATTCCTGCTTGGTCATTTAAACCAGCATCCTAACAGAGATAACACTTTAAAAGCCAATGTTTTATTCATTCCTTACCCGTTGTAAATAAAAAAGGAAGGGATTCATAGAGAATATCTTTTCAACAAAAGGAATTAGATTTTACTTATTTTAAAATGTACTTTAAATGAACAAAGTGATACCAAAAAAAGCTAAAGAACCTAGGCCTATACTCTATGAATTGATACATTTTATATGTATAAAACCTGTGAATATAAAATCCTTAAAAGAACTTGAACCTAAGAGATACATTAAAGAGGAACTAGCTTTAAATTTTTGTTCCCAATGATTTTGGTGACTGATAATCCTTAACCAAAATTTCAAAAATTAAAACTTTATTTTCTGAAATTATTCTACTCCATTCTTTATTTATTCTATTCTATTCTTTAAGCAAAATAAAATTTTACCAAATGTTGAAACAAAAAAACATCTAAAGAACACACCCATGCACAAATACCTTACATTTTATTAGCTGTAACAAACACAAGAAGGTAGAAAATATTTTACTTTCCTAATAAACACACTGAGGCTATTTTAAATGATCTAAAGAGATTCCCATTCATGTGTATGGTGCAAACTGTCAGCACCTCAGACATCTAGAACCTCTAAAATGTTCTGACTTTTCTTTGTTCTTCAAAGCCTTGCAGTAATCATCATTCATTTCTATTGCTTTGATGGTTAGATAGCAAACTCCCAAGAAATCCAGAGAGACATTAGCACATAGAGCCGCAATTTCTAATAAGACAGCTATTTGCATACAAGATCAGCCACAATTTAAAATGTGTTGTGATAGATGCGGAAAGGGAATAACAGATTTATATTAGCATGTACAATACCAAGATTGTTTTCACAATTTAATTCCATGGAGATTACATCTCATCACCTTCTTTTATAAAGAACACCGCATTCCCTGAGGAACTAACTTGCTCTGAGACCCAGCTAAACTAAAATATGGATTAATAAGATAATATTTATTATTTATGAATTTCGCTGTAGGAATGATTTCAGATTAAACCATCAGAGAACTTTTTAACATTCCTGAAACTTGATAACACATACTTAAGGAAGAAAAAATGCTAATTTTATTTAATGCCTAAATTGCATATTAAAATACTTCATAATTAATTTTTATTTAATTAAAACTTTACACTCTTCAGGACTTTTCAGATTAAAGAGAGTGTTTTTGTATTTAATATCCTTTCTTAACCTGAATTTTACACAGCAATTTGCCACACGTATTTTTAAGTACAATATGTGACCTTTAAAAACAAACAAAGGTAGTGCAATATCCTATCACATTCCAACCAAGTTATTTCATTGCTCATTTATACCTTTTTTATGAAATCCAGAAAGAACAAGTAAAGAAATAAGAAACCTGAAGCCTTCACATATGTCTCTGCTTCCAGAAAAAGCATTCAATCCAGACTGTGACATTTAAATATAGATCAAAACACAGGTTATTAAAAAATTCAACCTATGACCACAGAAAAAAATAATCATCTCAGTTTTTAAGGCTAAAAGACCCTTCCTTAAAAAAATTCTTACTTTAGTATGAAGTTATAAATAGGCAGAAAAGATGTTTGGTTATGACTGGATCAGAATTAAGAACCAATCATGAAAATAAAATCTTATGCCAGATGTTGGGATGAACAAAGTAGTGGATAAATAAAGAAGACACTTGTCCCTAATCTGATGCATTCATTATTCCCAGACTGATGGTTTAAAAATTCAAAGCTGATCATGTAAGCAACATATTTAAGTCATCTAAATAGTGGCCCATTTCCTAGATAAAGTAAAAACCCTTAATATACAGGAACATTAATAACACAAGTTTGTCCTGTGTTCCTTACTCATCTTCTAGTGCACTATCAAATTCAGCTTTTAGTTCCATGATTTTGACAAGCTCATTCACATTTTTATGAATTTACTCATGCTTTACAATGTACTTTAAATGTCATTTCCACATTCCCCCACTTGTGGAATCTATATTTTAATATTCCAGCAAGGGCACATGATTCAGATCTTCAGAGATAATTCTCCACACTTAAGGAAATGAAAAAAATTAGTCATTTGGGAGACTATCAAAGTGTGACACAGTAGACAATGTATACTTTGACATAATTATAACATTGAGATAAGTTATTACAAGCAGGAAAAAATTCCTATTGTGTAAAACTGGAGAGCTAACCAGTGGTCTTCTTAAGTTTTCAGGGATCAAAGTGACCATCTCATCTTCACTTTGTCAAATTAAATTCCTTTATAACTGCAGAAAAAAAAATGTCAAAACTTCAATAGGTGAAAAGGTGATTTCTAAAATCCTGATCACTAGCCAACACTGACATAAAAATTCATAAGGAAAGAAACTACAAGATAGTTAGCTGTGTAACCCCAAAAAGTCATATACCAAGGGAATCTTAGTTGTTGGGACTCATCCTTCAGCTATATGATGGAACTAAAATGCAGTATCAACAAACAGTGCTGGAACAACTGTATATCCTTATGGGAAAACAAAGCCAAAATTAGACCCCTATCTCACACCACATATAAAAATCAATTTAGGAACCCAGTTGAAAATAGAGCTACCATACGACCCAGCAATTGCACTACTGGGTATTTACCCCAAAGATAAAAATGTAGTGATCCGAAGGGGTATGTGCACCCCGATGTTTATAGCAGCAATGTCCACAACAGCCAAACTGTGGAAAGAGCCAAGATGTCCATTGACAGATGAATGGATAAAGAAGATGTGGTATATATATACAATGGAATATTATGCAGCCATCAAAAGGAATGAAATCTTGCCATTTGCAACGACGTGGATGGAACTGGAGGGTGTTATGCTGAGCGAAATAAGTCAATCAGAGAAAGGCATGTGTCATATGATCTCACTGCTATGAGGAATTCTTAATCTCAGGAAACAAACTGAGGGTTGCTGGAGTGGTGGGGGGTGGGAGGGATGGGGTGGCTGGGTGATAGACATTGGGGAGGGTATGTGCTATGGTGAGCGCTGTGAATTGTGTAAGACTGTTGAATCACAGACCTGTACCTCTGAAACAAATAATACATTATATGTTAAAAAAAAAAAAGAAGAAGAAGAAGATAGTAAGAAGGGAAAAATGAAGGGGGGGAATCAGAGGAGGAGACGAACCATGAGAGACTACGGACTCTGAGAGATAAACTGAGGGTTCTAGAGGGGAGGAGGGTGGGGGAATGGGTTAGCCTGGTGATGGGTATTAAAGAGGGCACATATTGAATGGAGCACTGGGTGTTATATGCAAACAATGAATCATGGAACACTACATCAAAAACTAATGATGTAATGTATGGTGATTAACATAACATAATAAAATTTTTTAAAAAATCAATTTAGGATAGGGGCGCCTGGGTGGCTCAGATGGTTAAGCATCTGCCTTTGGCTCAGGTCATGATCTCAGGGTCCTGGGATCAAGTCCCATGTCTGGCTCCCTGCTCAGTGGGGAGCCTGTTTCTTCCTCTCCTTCTGCCCCTCCCACTGCTCATGCTCACTCTGTCTCTCTCAAATAAATAAATAAATAAAAATCAATTGAGGATAGATCACAGACCTAAACAAAAGAGCTAAAACAATAAAGCTACTAGGAAAAAAAGAGATTATCTTTATGACTTTGGAGTAGGCAAATATTTCCTAGAACACTAACAGTATAGACTATAAAGAAAAGAAAAGAAAAAAAGAGGATGTACTGAACTTCATCAAAATTAGTTTTTGCTCATCAAAAGATACCAGGAAGAAAAAAGAAAATAAATATGTAATTTACAGATAGTTTGTAAATACTCATAATACCTGTATCTGAAAAAAGAACTTACATCCAGAATGTATAAAGAATTACTCAGTAATATACAACATACAACCTAATAAAAAAATAGGTGAAAGACTTGAACAGCAACTTCATCAAAGAAGATATAGAGATGACAAATAGGTACATGAAAAAGCTCAATACCATTAATAGTCAGCAAAATGCAAATTAAAATAAGAATTAAAATACCACTACACCCACTAGAATGGTTCAAATAAAGTTTTACTATACAAAATATTGGGAGGATGTGGAGCAACTGACCTTCTAGTACATTGCTGATGGGAGTGTAAAATCACAACCACTTTGGAAAAATTGGCAATTTCTTACAAAGTTAACTGCCAGCAATTCTACACCTAGGTATTTATCTAAGAGAGAGAAATACACACACCCACAAAAAAG
The DNA here is from genome assembly GCF_004348235.1 of Phoca vitulina. NCBI lineage: Eukaryota > Metazoa > Chordata > Mammalia > Carnivora > Phocidae > Phoca > Phoca vitulina. The sequence goes on from NW_022589728.1 coordinate 39,709,367, forward strand.
CTTTGTACAAGGATGTTCATAGTATCTTTATTCATAATAGCCAAAAATTGGAAATAACCCTCATGTTGATCAACAGCAGAACTGATAAACTGTGGTTTATTCATACAGTATAATATTACTCAGAAAAAAAAAAAACACTGATAATATGCAACAATGGAGATAAATCTCAAAAACAGTGTGCTGGGTGAAAGAAGCAATGGCTCCTTTAGACCTAAATCGAGTGAGTATTCATCAGTTTGATGTGTCCTTGTAACATCATTTAACAATGGTGATCCTTGCCTCTTCCCTGAAACACTCATTAAAACACTTCCCATGGGCAAAGGAATATATAAGATGTAAGAAAGCGGAGATGGAAAGCATAGACAAATCTATTACAAAATAAGTAAAGGGAAGGAGAGAGATAGGATATTACTCAGAGAGGGAGAAGTTAGGGAAGATTTTTTTGTTATACTTTGTTTTGTTTTACTCTTGACGGCTTGTTTGTTTTTGAGTACAGATGGAAATCAGAGTCAGTCTAAATAGTAAGTAGAAGGAGCCAATAGAAAGTGAGGGGGTGAAAAGTCAGGGAAAAAAAATTAAAAAAAAAAAAAACGATTTTCAAGTAGGTAGGAAGAGATAGAATTCAGTGCACACTTGAAGTAATAATCACAGCAAACTACCTCTTTCACTTTAACAGTAGAGATGAAAAAAGGATGGGTAAGATTAATGTAAGTTTTGAGGTTTGGTAGTCCAAAGAAGTTTCACCTGGCAGCTCCACGTTCACTATGAAGTAGGAGGCATGATTATCTTCTAAGAGTGAAATAGAAGGTAGAAACTTTGGAAATTTGAGTGCAGAGGCTGGAATTTATGCTGGGGATATTTATGCAGGGGAAAATAGAAAAGGCTATCCAGGGAAAACAGGATTAATGAGAAACACTATGAGATCGAATTAATTTGGTAACCATGAACCCATGGTAGCATTAAACTACATGATTGAAAAATAGCATTTTTTTTTTCCTGAGTGCTCAGCTGTTCACTGCTGGCTTTAGGAAGGGATAGATAGGTGGATTAAACAAGTTTAGGTTTTCCCAGAGAGGCATGACAGAAGGGCAGTAGGGCAAAAAAGTTTAGGATACTATATAAAGTGGATAAAGTGATGTGTCACGGCGTCTAAAGCTAGAGAAGGAAGTGAAGACAGCAGAGGGTGTAGAGTTAAGCACAAAGTGAACCAATTTTTGGACTTTAAAATTTGGATGAGGTCAAATAACCACAGTTTGGGGAAGAAAAGAACTAGATTTTGTTTGACTAGAGAACTAAAGGTTATCAACAGAGAGTATGGAGTGATTGATGTTATTACTGAGATGGAGTAGGTTATGATCCAGAGTGACTAAAGTAATAGGAAAACAGCATGGCAGACAAGGAAATGAGGGCCAGGATAATACAAACATCACACACGTGGATAGTGAAGGCACCCAGGATGGTTGAAGGATTTGGGCTAAGGCGGAAAGACTCTAAGTTAGGAAGACGGGGGAGTGACCTGGATATCCACACTTAACAGCAATTAGGAGGTTGAGGTTACTATAGTCAAATGGAATCAACTACAAAGGAGCTGGGTTTCTTCTTTCATTTGTCTTGTTTGTTTTTAGATGCATGGAAAAGTAAATGAACTAGAAGTGGCAATAAGAAAATAAAAAGATAACAACCAGACTTTTAATCCACAGGTATGTGGAGAATTAAAGAAAGAAGAGTCTCCAGTTAAGGCTTTACAGAAATGGTGTCTATGAGAAAAATCAGGTTTCAATTAATGTCAAGAGGTAAAACTGATAATCAATGAAGTGCTTGAGGATGGATAGGGTTCAAGAATGATATAAAGAAAAATAGAAGAAAGAGAATAGCAAGAGATTGGTCCAGTAAAAGAATAAAAATAAACCACAGAATAACATGGGCATAAGTGTTCAGGGAAGAACAAATAGTTATATGTGTCATCTTGGATGGCAAATAAAGATAACAGGAATGTGTAATATCTTGAATTAGGTTATCTCAAAACTGCATTGAGTACGCAGGCCTCTTCAGGAGTCACCTGTGGCCTGGGTAAAATGAGGAAATTCCAGTCCCTCTGGAAAGGGTCCCCTGGCTGGAACTGAACACTTCAGAAGAAAGACTCAGGTCTCTAGAGTCTAGTTAGGTACCAACTCACCAGGAGCAACTAGAGGCTCTAGGTCAGCATTTGTCAAAATGCTGTCCATCCAACACCAACATCAGGAGTTGTGTGGGATGCTCATTAAAATGCAGATTTCCCCATCATAGTCCTACTGAATCAAAAGCTCAAGAGCTCAGGTCCATGAATCTCCAGGGGTTTTTTGTGGTTTTTTGTTTGTTTTTGTTCTTGTTTTTGGCCATTAATGTTTAAGAATCACTACTTTTCTTTTTAACCAGCTTATAGGTAATTCTGTGCACTAGCGTTTGAGAAACGCTGCTGGAAGTAGATGGAAGGCCTCAGCAGGAACTATGAGATCATTCAGCCTCTTTGGTGGAGGCTGAATAAGACAGTATGACAAAGCTGAGGAAGATTTTAAAAATCGGCTGAAACTTCAGACTTTTTCTAAATTCAACAGGAGACCATAAGAGGGTATTGTGCAATGAGGTAATCAAATCAGATACTTTTTAATATGTTTAGAAAGGCTAGAAGGTTGGAAGATAATTAACAAGCTTAAAACAAATCTAGGTACTTTCCAAAGGCAATCTACTAAGAGAGCAACACAGCAAGTAGAAAGGAAGAGACATTTGGTGTTTGACTTTTCAGATTTGGGAAGAGCAGAAAGGGAGTATGAGGCAGAGGAAAAGCTGAAGATAATGGTGCTTTTAAACTTGAGTGAGGATTAAGATACAAAGTCTCAGGCCTCATTATTCAAAGATACCCAGTCGGTAAGGTGGGGGAGAGACCAAGGAAGCTGAATTTTTAACAAGCACCAACTCCCTGCCAGGATTTTCAATCTCAAGTGGTACATGGACCACACTTGGCAAAATACTCGGTTAGAGAGATGGTATGTCATTAACAGAAATAGGTAATATAAGGAGTAATAGGGAGAAATAGATAGGGGTAAATGGTGAGGGTAGGGGAGTATTATAAATATACATTATAAAATGTTTATAATTGCTGTAAGAAAATAAGGCTCTTGTTTTTCCTGAAACCTTAGAACTGGTTTATCTAAACATAATTGTATCACTAATTCCCTGGCCTCCATCAAAAAATACCCACAAATATTTTACTTACTTTTATTTTAATGCCTTTTTAATGCACAGATTGCCGTGGCATCTGGACACATGACATACTTGAAAACAACACATTAAATTTATACTGCCCAGAATAGACAAAAAGCTGCCTTGCATGTACCATCAACAATGCTCATCATTGGGGGAAGGGGATGTTGCAGTAACAGGGTCCCATGGAATTATCATTTTTAAATTCAGAACTTTGCACGAATATCAAAGGGATAAACACTTCAAATCTGAGAAAGAGAGAATTTCTACCAAGTAAGTGACCATGTTCCTAACTGGAAAATGATCATTACTATTTACAGGTTTTAAATTCAGCAAAATGGGAAATGTACTTCAGTTAATTTCTTGTATTATATTTGCAAAAGGGGATAGGTTAGTTAAACTAGGATTGGTCCACTATTTACCTTTTAATTGTCAATAAAAAGTCATTAGTGACATAAATTATACTATCTTTCAAATAAAGGATTTTATATAATCGCTTCTCGGCCTTTTGGCTAAGACCAAGTGAAATAAAGGACTTTATTATGTCAACTGTACTGTCAAAAAGTTTCTAAGGTTACAATAATATGGTACCAAATAAACAAAACAGCAAACGCTGTATTTACTATTACAAAGTGCCGACAGAAGAAGAGACACATATTCAACCATATTGAAAGAGCAAGGACATCTACAATTCTAGTATAAAACCAGTAAGGCAGCAGTGTGTACTACGGCATGCTAAGAGCTTAATGAGTCAAGAGGAATGAGAAGCAAGTGTATGTTTGGCTTCAATGATCCTGAGGTAGAGAAAAGGCAGTTTTGTGTCTACTTTGACCGCTAACTAATACACCTTCAGACTGTTTTTTTCTGATGAGACAAAGAGTAATTGAAAATAGGATTATAGACCTAAAGGTCACGAGCCTTGATATTTCAATACTTATAATCCCTTTAAACTGGTTATTTTAGGAGAATTTATGAAACCCAAGATTGTTTCAATTATCATACAGATAATAAAAAGTTTTATTCTGTCCAGATGGTACCAAAAACTGGTGGCTAAAGGATGAGGGAAAACAATAAGTTCTAGATGCAAACATCTCAGATGGCATCTATTCTTATCTCTGTAATTCCTAAATAAACATATATATATATTATCATAATTTCTCAATATGAACTCCCTTTCCTTGATTCTCAAGTAACATTAGTGAATTCTTATGATTCAGAGCTTTCAGTAAGTTACCAGAGACAAAGGTTTACAGACAAAAAGTACATTTTTTTCTATTTAGCCCAAAGGTTTAAACACATTTCACTGGGAACGTCCAATATATCTGTGTTCAGTGTAGATGAAATGTTCTGATACACTCTAAATCTAACAAAATCACAATAACCAAGTTTGACTTATTTGAAGTTAAAAGTTTTTATTTTTCTTAGTTTGCATGTATTTACATTGAAGCAAACATGAACCAAGTTCCCCAAATATGGTCATTTTAAGACAATATATTAACAACTTTGGGAAGTCTACTGAAAAGCTTTCCTGTGCCTTGTCGATCTCTTAAAGAGAACTTGAATATGTCATTTCCAATGTTTCTTGACCAATATTTTTTCAAATTTGCACATTATCATCTCATGAAGCCTCTATTTCATGTAAAGTTTGGTGAAATAGACGGATTATTGGAAAGCTGATTTAGAAGGATTATAAGGGAAGTGAATAAGCCTCTGGTTGATCAATAAAAGATGTCAAGAACTGGCTAAGAGACATGCTTATCAGCTCCCCAGCTTCATATAGGATAGGAATATTCTGCCAACAGAGACCTAAAATAGGGTGACCATATAATTTACCATCCCAGCCAGAACATTTTGAGAGTGAAAGGGAACTCTGTGACACCAGGACAGCAAGTATGAACCAGGACTGCCGTGGGCCAACTCCTGCCCCAATACACTATTGCCCTAACTATAAAGTACACAAGTACAATTCACAACCCACTGTACCTCAACTAGTTTTGTCATTCATAAGGTGTTGCAGTAGAGGGAAGGAATGGCACATCTTCTGGAAAACTTATATTTCAGGAAACAAATGATTATTTTAGACAATACCTGCTGCAGATATGACAATACCACGATATCCGATTGTACTATGGGACAAACTGTCCTCATTTATGAATCTCTCTGTGACATATGGCACTACTGAGTATTTGGTCTTGAAACTAAGTTGGTTTCCCAGCCAGCACTGTCCCAATTCTCCCCTTTCCCATCTTGATTTCTTCTTTACCACCTTCATATGTACTCTTCCTCAGTCTGCCTGTTAAACACTGGTGCTCCCCATACTTCATCCATTCCACATATGCTCTCCTTTGGGTATCTCATTCCCTTGAATATATGTATCAAGGGCCTATATCCCTAGCCCTGGCTTCTTTGATCATATATCCAGCATCATTCTAACTGTGTATGACCAACCTGAATTTCTCATTTGTCCCAAAGACTGACTTGTTTTTCCTATGTTCTATCTCATTTATTTTCTAACTAAACTCAAGGAATTTCACAGAAGCAATGTTGTTTTCTTCTCATTGCATGTTTTCCTCAACTGGTAGTGTTAACTTTGATCACTTGATTAAGATTATAATCTACCTGATTTCCCCACTGTGAATTTAGTCTTTTCCTCTTTGTAATTAATAAGTATTTGGTTGGGGGTACTTTGAAATTATATAAAATATCCTGTTCTTCCTCAAATATGCAACTACTAGTTTAGGATTTATTGATGTTTTGTGCTGAATTAATTATACTCATACAGCTGTCACATGATGATTTTCTAATTTCATCATTCCTTCTACATTTATTAGCTGATATTCTATGGTATTAAAAAGTGTTTTCTTCTCCCCATTTATTTATTCATTTTTGTGTTTATAGCAGTATGTACTCGTAAATTGCTGTTTTATTCAATGGGTTAAAATTTATTTATATCATTTGTTTATTTTGATGCTTAAATTGTCCTGGATTTAGCCAATGAAAGGTCCTTCAAGTGATTTATATCTTGTTGACATATTGCCATCATTTTTTAAACACCTGTTATTTTCTGGCACAATAAAATATTCAAGGTTCATCTTACACTCTCCCTGATCCTGCCCTGGAATCTGCCATTTCTCCCAAGAGCCCAGTTACCTTTCAGTGAGGAATAGTATTTGGCCATAAAGATCTGGGGACAGGATATGCTGCCTGCTAATGTGTGATACCATTTCCAAGCTTGTCAGTGCACAGAGCTAGGGAACATACATATTGGTGTGAAGTCAGTGCTTCCAATTTCCAATCCAATGCCACACAATTCATTGTAGTTTTGCCCTTTCCACATTTATATTTGTAACTTTCTTCTCTAACAGTGACAAATCTATCAGCATTATTATCAATGAAATTTGTCATGTTTATTTTTTTGTATAATATTTTGTAATAAAAAGTTAATACCTAAGATTTTTTAACTTGTAGATCTCCTAAGAAACAATGGACAAAAGCCCATTTGAACTAAATCTAACAAGCAATTAACCTATGCTAATGTAGACCAACTTGAGGGTAATAGTAATATCAAATATTAAATACCCCACAGATGTCAATCACATTATTTTATGCCTTACAGACAAGTGCTCCACTCTATGGGCAAAAAAAATGAGACTGCTCTTAAAACAACTAGGCCTATCCCTAAACTTGGCCATGGGGTCTACTTCTCATAAGCATATGTTTGCATTCCGGAGGAATAGCTAGTGGAATAAAATCAATGTTCTCTGAAGATAAGGGTTAATGGAATTCTAAACAGACAACTAAAAGTGTCATTTCAATGTACACATAAATATTCATACATAAAAAAGGAAAAGTGCATATATTGAATTGCTAACATTCAAGATCTATAAAGATCTATATTGTGCAATTACATGTATGTATATTGATTCATCACTTAATCTAAAATTTGAAAATGATGGTTTTCACACTTTTTTTTATTAAACCTTTTATTTTAATTTCAGTATAGTTAACATACAATATTATATTATTTTAGGTGTATAATATACTGATTCAACAATTCCCTATAGTACTCAGTGCTCATCATAAGTGTACTATTTCACCCATGCCCCTAACCACCTCCCCTCTGGTAACCATCAGTTTGTGCTTTATAATTCAGAGTCTGATTTTTGGTTTCTTTCTCTTTCTTTTTTTCCTTTGCTCACTTGTTTTGTTTCTTAAATTCCACATATGAGTGAAATAATATGGTATTTCTTTCCCTGACTGACTTACTTTGCTTAGCATTATACTCCGTAGTTCCATCCATATTGTTGCAAATGGCAAGATTTCGTTCTTTTTTATGGCTGAATAATGTTCCATTGTATATACATACCACTTCTTCTTTATCCATTCATCTATTGATGGACACTTGGCCTGCTTCCATAATTTGGTTATTGTAAATAATGCTGCTATAAACATAGGGGTGCATAACTCCCTTTGAATTAGTGTTTTTGTAATCTTTTTGGTAAATATCTAGTAGTACAATTTCTGAATCATAGGGTAGCTCTATTTTTAATTTTTTGAGGAACCTCCTTACTGTTTTCCACAGTGGCTACACCACTTTGCATTCCCACCAACAGTGCAAGAGGTTATTTCTCCCCCATCCTTACCAATACTTGTTTCTTGTGTTTTTGATTTTAGCTACTCTGACAGTTGTGAGCTGATATCTCATTGTAGTTTTGATTGGCATTTCCCTGATTATGAGTGATGTTAAGCATCTTTTCATATGTCTATTGGCCATCTGTATGTCTTCTTTGGAGAAATGTCTGTTTATGTCTTACTTGTTTTTTGGGTGTTGAGTTGTATAAGTTCTTTATATATTTTGGATACCCTTTATTGGATATGTCATTGGCAAATATCTTCTCCCATTCAGTAAGTTGCCTTTTAGTTTGTGGCAATTATTATTTATGGCAATTATCACTTATGCTAATTATTAGTCATTTCAATGCGTATTACCTATTTCAAGTAATTAGATTTTCAAATTCAACAAAAACACCCTGGGGAAAGTCACTTAAGTCCATCTAGAGAGAGCAAAAGTATATCACTTATATGTAGAATCTAAAAAAACAAAACAAATGAACCAAAAACCTGAAAAAAACAAAACAAAACAGAAACTGACTCATAGATACAGAGAACAAACAGTTGCTTACAGAGGAAAGGGGGTGGGTAAAAGGGGTAGGGACATGGGCAAAATAGGTGAAGGAGATTAAGAGACACAAACTTCCAATTATAAAATAATTAAGTCATGGGGAGGAAAATACAGCATGGGGAATATAGTCCATAGCATTGTAATAACAGTATATGGTGACAGATAGTACTTACACTTACCATAATGAGTATGGCATATTGTATAGAATTACCAAATCACTATATTGTACAAGTAAAACTAATATAACATTGTATGTCAACTATATTTCAATAATAGAAATGTTTTAAAAACTTCGAAAAAATCACCTAGATTTTTCTTTCTCTCTCCTCTTTGGCTAACTTTAGGAAAAGCTAACTGGAAAAGAAAACCCTAGTTTGGTACATAGATGGTTTCTAAGAAACATTCAGTGTTAATATACCAGGCCAGAACATATAAAACTTTAGTTGAGCCCAGGCTTTAAAAAAAAGAAAAAAAAAAGATTGGATGACCTTGACAAAATCATGCTATTTCCCTTCTTAAATGATTCCCAAATTTCCTTCAAATTAGAAAAAACTAGTGTACATGATCATATGTATCAGGTTAAGGATAAGTATTTTCATGCCTACAAACAAATCGTAGAAACAAGCATATTGGAGAGGCCCAATAATAATACTACATATATTTTAAACATATCTTTTAAAACCAATGAAAGATATGTACACAGAAGTAAAGTTAATCTGAGTATATAAGGGGAAATAAACATCTCAAGGCAACCATCAAAATGCTCTTTATGGTTATTTTGTTTCTAATAATTTCATAATCCTGTATGACTTACTAAAAAATAGCTTTATTAGTAAATAAGTGTCAAAAGTATAAAAATAACTAGTACACATCCAATTTCACAGAAGTTGCATTAAATGCATTCATTATATTGAAGTCTCATGTGATTATATCATTACCATTTCACTAATATAAGGATTTCTCAGACTGCTAGTTTTCAAACAGATTGTGTTATTAAAACTTATATTTAGAAACAATGATGCAAATTGCTCATTTTTAAAACCACCAAACTATACTGCCAGAGAAATACAATAAAAAGTATTGAGTTTAAAAACTGAGAAAATAGGTTAATGGGGAGAAGCACTGGGTTATTAACTAACATAATTCTACTATGTAGAAACAAGTAAATAAACAAAAATAGAGAAAAAAGTGCAAAAATACAAAAGTAAATTTCTTCTTCTTAAAAGATTTATTTGAGACAGAGAGAGATAGAGGGGGAGGCAAAGGGAGAGAGAGTCTTAAACAGACTCCATGCTGAACACAGAGCCCGGTGTGGGGCTCAATCTCATGACAGTGAGATCATGACCTGAGCCAAAACCAAGAGTTGGATGCTTAACCAAGTGTGTGACCCAGATGCCCCTGAAAGTATATATATATATACATATGTTTCTATAACAATGGATCAATAGAGAAAAAATACCCCAGATATGAACCAAAACACAAATGAGAAAACCATAAATTCTACTTTGTATTGGGTTCTATCTCCCATTGCCTATTTTAATTCCTATTCTATAAAATATATGATGCCTTTTTTTTAAAGATTTATTTATTTATACCAGAGAGAGAGAGTGAGAGGGGACAGAAGAAAAGAATCAGTGGGGCAGACTCCCTGCTGAGTGTGCAGCCACACCACGGAGCTCTATCCCATGACCCACGAGATCACAACCTGAGCCAAAACCAAGAGTTCGAGGCTTAACGGACTAAGCTACCCAGGTGCCCCTGTAATGCCTTTTATAAAGCATTTCATTTAAAAAGATGTCAAAGCATTGCTTGATAGCTGACCTAAGAGCATTCAGTTTCACAAAAAAGAAATATTTAAAGAAAAGCTATCAAGTGAAAATATGGAAGATATAGATTTAGAATAGTTAAAAAGCAATAAAAGACTTTACATTCCCAGCAATGTTATGGATTACTGAGATTAAAACATTTCAACTGCAAATTACCAAGAAATTATAGGGTTCTGTTTACATGAGTGTTCATTTTGTGAAAACTGAACATCTAACACTCTTGCATCATGTTGTTTTATGTATTATATTTATAATTTAACTAAAAAGAAAACACTAGGAAAAAAAGGAGTAAAGTCCCCCAAATTACAAGGAGTGATAAAATAACTAAATAAACTAAGAGCAATAAACAATGAAACAAAGATGCAAAAGAGATGAGATGATCAACATAGACAAAAGCTGATCTTTTGAAAAATAAGAACATGGAAAAAACTCTTGTGATAGAACAAGAAAAAAGGTACAATAGTATTAGAAATGTATAAGGGAACATAGCTAAACATTCAGCAACTAATGCTATTATTTAACAAGAGGATACTGTAAAAAAAACCTTCTTATCAATAAATTTAAAAATTAATATAAAATATCATTTCTTAGAAAACAGATTTACTAATACCAGTTCAAGAAGGTAATGGTAGCATAAAATTGAACAGAACAAAATTCATTTAAAGGAATCAATCAGTTTTTAAAATCTACCCTTAAAAAGTAAAAGATATACACACAAAACAAAAACAACAAGACTGGATAGTTTTACAGGTAAATTCTATTAACCATTCAAGAGACAGAAAATCCATATAAACAGGCTATATCAGACCCATAAAATGATAAGCTATTTTGAAAAATACAAATAGGTACAACACTTCTCAACTTATTTCATGAGGCTAACAAACCCTTACAATGACACCAAGGCAAGGACATTATGAGAATGAGAAATCATAGGCCAAATTCACTTATAATGAGAGAGATAAAAATCCTAAATATAATATTAGAAAATAAATACAATATGTATAATCATAATAACAAAATTTACCACAATAAAGCTGGGCTAATAACAAAAATGAAAGGATAGTTTGACACTAGATAATACACTAATAATATTCTCCATGTTAACTGATTTAAGGTGAAAAAAAATTGGAAGTCCTCAACAGATACAGGAAAAAAAAGTTATATTCAATATCCATTGATTCTTAAAGAGTGAGAGAAAGAAGAAACGAAGGGAGGGAGGAGAGGAAGGAGACAAAGGAAGGAAGGAAATAGCAATAGAAAAGAACCTTCTTACTGTGTTGACAGGTAGCAAACAGAAAGAGAAAAGATTATCCTTAATAGTGAAAATCATGAACAAGACAAAGGTAATCACTGTAATCAGAAATCCAGGTAATATAGTGAGACAAGGGAAGACAGGACATAGGGATTGAAAGGAAAAAAAAGTTATTATTCACAAATAATATGACTGGGGAGGGGCAGAGAAAAACTACAGGCAAATTATTAGAATCTGTACAAGATTCTTCATAAAAGCTCAGCGAAGTTACAATTTATAAAGTCTATACACAAAAATCATAATTACTATAGTAATAAAATTTTTTAAATATCTATAAATAGTATGAATACCTATAAAATATATGCAACCTCTTACGGAACTTCCTTAAGAGAATAGATTATTACAATAAAATAAGAGTAATTAATGAGCATTTTGGGGAGTGCTACAGAATGTCTAGTAAAATCTAAGATATGTATATACCAGAACCATCAATTCCACTGCTGAATTTATATGAATTAGAGAAACAATCCTCTATGTGAACAAAATATTAAAAAGGCTACTTAATAACAGCAAAAATAAAAAAAATTTGAAAAAAAAATCCAAAGTCCTATATGTACACCACAATTCATTCATCAATGAAATATAATGAAGTTAAAATGTGTGGGCAATGAAGGGCACCTAGGTGGCTCAGTCGGTTGAGCACCCCACTCTTGGTTTTGGCTCAGGTTGTGGGATCTACCCAACCTGGGGCTCTGCATTCAGCACAGGGTCTGCTTGGGATTCTTTCTCCCTACCTCTCCCTCCCTTTCTGCTCCTCTTCCCCCAACCCCCCGTTCACTCTCTCTTTCTCTCTAAAATAAATGAATAAATAAAAATCTTTTAAAAAAACTGTGGGCAATGATACACCTGTTAATACATTTACATAACATTTTAAAACATTCAAGGGGCACCTGGGTGCCTCAGTTAAGTATCTGCTTCAGCTCAGGTCATGAATCTCAAGGTCCTGGGATTGAGCCCCAGGTAGGGCTCCCTGCTCAGTGGGGAGTCTACTTCTCCCTCTCCCACTGCCTCACCCCCCACTTGTGCTCTCTCTCTCTGTCTCTCTCAAATAAATAAAAAAACATTCAAATCAATAACTGATACTATTTAGGGAAAATATACAGTATATATAATATATATATTCATGCTTCTTAATAATAAGCATCAAAATATCAAATTATTTGGTTATCTGGTAGAAACAAGGAAGACAAATACAACTGAGATTGCTTGCACAGAGGTATTTAATTGGACTTGTAAATAGCATACAGTTGGATCTTGCTTTTTTACCCAATCTGAAAATATTTGGTTTAAAGCGACTGACTCTTGGTTTTGGCTCAGGTCATGATCTCAGGGTCTTGAGATTGAGCCCCGCATCAAGCTCTGCACTCAGCATGGAGTCTGCTTGAGTTTCTCTCTCCCTCTGCCCTTCCCCCTCTCAAATAAATAAATAAATCTTTTTATAAGTAAATAAATAAATGGGAGTGTGAAGATCACTTTATTTAATGGAATTATGTTTGTGTTTATATCCACTATCATGTAATTTATTTTCCATTTGTTCCATCTATTCTTTTCCTTGTTCTTCTTTACCTGCTGCTTTGTGATTAATTGAACATATTTTAGTATTCTATTCTACCTTCCCCTTTAATTTGTGATTATTCCTCTTTGTTTTGCATTTTTAGTGGTCACTCTAGAATTTATAATGTCCAAATATTGCTTATCACAGTCTATCTTCAAATAATCTGCTACTACATTACATATTATGTAAGGCTTTACAACAGTAAACTTCCATTCCCTTTCCCCAATCTTTTGGGCCATTTTTTTTTTTTTTTCAGGCAAGAGCACAACTTCATTTTCACCTATAATAATAAACCACAATTGACAACAACAAAGGAGGCTGTGCAGTTCAACTTTTTATTTTAATAAAATCAGAATATGCACAGCACGTGCAGTGTTAACATCTAAATTAATACAATAAGCAATTACTAAAGCTACAGTGACTTGAAGTTCAATCTTTACATTCGCAAGTTTAAATCCATTCTTACGTGATTTTTGAAACCTTATTTACTAACTGAAAATATTGCTTGCTGATAAAACTTGCTCAAACGCTACTGCTGAATGTACAAGTCACTGAATATGCCAATACAACAAAGATAATCACATGTTTGAGGATTGCAACGTGCCAGACATTCACTGAAAAAAAAAAATACACACAACTAAACAAAACTCACGCAACAAACATCTGAGAATCTGGACACTTCGTATCAATGTTTTTGAAGTGTGTCATTAATATCTTAAGACAAGTGTATCAAAACCTTGGCATGATTTAATTTCAAGTCGCCAATTTTGTTTTTACTAACATCAGAAAGTTATGGCTACACTGCCAATGCCGGGTCTGCTTAATTTGACTTAAGAGTTTAATATGACTTAACATTAAAAGCTCACACTACCCCGAAATATATAATTTCACACATACAGTTACATGTTACAGCTACATGTATAATAAATAAGTCATAGCCAATATATTTGCTTTAAACAATCAAGTATATTTTTAAAATTTTTAGAAGTGAGAAAAATGTTTTTCATATTTACCAACATATTTACTATTTCCAGTTCTCTTAATTCACTGTATAGATTGATGTTTCATTTTCGTTTCTCCTGAAGAACTTCCTTTAACATTTCTTACAGTGCAAGTTTTTGGCAACAAATTCTCTCAGCTATTTTCTTAGATACAAAGTATTTGTTTTGTCTTTCATGTTTGAAGAATATTTTTGCGGTATAGAATTCTATTTTCTTTCAGTACTGAAAGATGTCACTCCTTTGTCTTCTGGTTGGCATAGTATTGAAGAACACTCTTCAAATGTATTTTTTTCCTTACTTCATATACATCCCCTGCTGTGACTATTTTAGATTTATTTTATCCCTGTTTTCAACAATTTAATTTTGATGTGCTTAGGTGTCTGTTTGTTTTATCCTAGTTGGGGTTCTTTGGATAGTTCAACTAGCCTTATCAGAGAACCTGGGTTCTACCCTACCCTGATCTTGCTAACAATGACAACAAAATAAGTGACAATAAGAAAATATTTTTCTAATATTTGTAATATAATTCTAATCTGAATAATGCTGTAATTGTGTGAAATTTAGACAACTGGCTTTTGTCTACACTAGCAAAGAATACTGACCTGGTTGAATACTCACATTTGAAAAGCAATACATCCATAAGATCAATGCTTTTCAGTACAACTCTAAGACTCAATTAACAAAGGTATCCAAAGGAATGATATCTATTGTTTCTCATGTTAATTATGATTGAATTATCTCCCTGTCAATGAAAAAAAATCCCAATTTTGAAGAGACTCTAAGAACCAAGGAGATTACATTACCTAAAAATTAAACTTTAGAAACATTCAATGAGTTCCAACTGTGGCCTAGGTACTATCAAAGGCACATTTACATATGATAAAGAATCTTTAAAGAAGTTATCCAGATGCAATTGCTAGAAATCATCCTATGTTAGACCCAACTTATGCGCTTCCCCAGATTCACTGCCTACTATAGCCTCAGTCCTTGCCCAATGGTCAACACCAGCCATTACCTTCAACTCATCATCTAATACCACTGTCTGTCTTGACTTCCTCTGGGTGTAAAGGTAAAAGCACAGCTTCCACTACCACCTCCACAGTCACAGGAATACCTACTCCTACACCCAAAGAAAGCCTGGCTCCTCCCACCACCTCCAAGATTCTAATGAAGCCCCAGATCACACAGTGTGAGATTTGACTTCCCCAACAACAATCTGAAAAGTACAAGGACAGTTAACATACCATGAGATGAGCTTTGACCAATGAGAAACAAAAGAGAGGATGACCAATGAGAAACAAAAGAGAGGAAGATGCAGGCAGATAAATTTCTTTCTCTTTCTCAGTTCAGCTACGTTGACCTTTGAACAACACAGGGGTTAGGGTGCCAACCCACACAGTGAAAACTCCATGTATAATTTTTAATTCCTCCAAAACTTGACACTAATAGTTCACTGTTGAATGGAAGTCTTACCATTAATATAAACAGTATAAACAGTCAATTAATCCATATTTTGTATGTTATATGTATTATATACTGTATTCTTACAATAAAGTAAGCTAGCAAAAATACTTTATTCCTGCAAACAATGAATCATGGAACACTACATCAAAAACTAATGATGTACTGTATGGTGACTAACATAACATAATAAAAAAAAAGAAAAAAAATACTGTATTTATTGAAAAAAATCCATATATTTTAAATGCACAGTTCAAACCCATGTTGTTCAAGGGTCAACTGTAATTGGTTCTGTACAGCATGTCTGGAGATTCCCCACTTGACTAAACAAATCTATGTTTTCTAATGCAGCTGTGGCCAGCTCAGTAACCACCTTGTATTTGTCTTTCTTTATACTGTTTTTCTTTTGTCATGTCCCCCTAGTATTGCACCCAAGCTTAACCTGTACCTCAAAGTCTGTTGTCTGATTACTTTATAAGATAATTCATTCCTATATTTCTGTCACATCAATTCCTAAACATATTACAGCTTTTTGCAATTAACTGGGATACTGTGTGATTTCTCAAAAACAGTTTTGAATGTCCAATAGAGACCCAGAGTAATTTTGCCTGGAATATTCACAAGTTGCTTTTCAAAAATAGAAATCTCAGTGTGTGGATTCCCTATGTCTATCCTAAACCCAGATAAGAAAAAACTATGATAATAATGGCAGAGATGTAGGAAGTGATATGTCAAATGTAAATACAAAAATGTTAAGTGGGTAAAGCAAGAAAGACCTTGTATTAGCTACAAAAATAATGAGGTGATCTTGGAGCACAAAGTAAATCAAAGTTTGAGTGTGGGTGGAATCTGTGAATATGATGAAATATAACTTCTATGATTATGTTAAATTAAATGGCAAAAGAAGTTTCACAGATTTAATTAATGTCTGTTATCAGCTGACTAAAATAGGGATATTATCGAGCTGGGACTCATCTAATAATAAGAGCACTTTAAATCTTGGTTTAGAGGTCAGAGAAGTTAGAAAGACTCAAACTGAAAGGGATTTGATGCCTGAGAAACTCTCCACTGCTGGATAGGGCCATGTGGCAAGACATATGAGTGGCCTGAAGGAGGTCAGTTAGCTAAGAGGAAAAGAGGACTTCAGTCCTACAATCACAAGAAACTAAATTCAGCCAACAATGTATATGAGTTTAGAAGTAGATTCTTCCACAGAGCCTTGAACATTCTGGTGTGATTTCAGATTTGTAAGACCCTGAGCAGAGAATCTAGCCAGGCCACATGGATTTCTGACCTACAAAACTGGGAACTAATAAATGGTTGTTGCTTTAAGTCACCAACTTTATGGTAATTTGTTATGCAGCGATAGAAAATTAATTAATATATACCTGGAAATGGGTCATCTGATAACTAATTACTGAATCAGTTAAACATAGCTATGCAGGTTATTACTAGTAATTATTTTTAAAGGCAGAAGAATGTTAAATCCTTTCCTAAACTATATTCTTATTAATAAGTTAAAATGTCACTATATTAACATACGTTTGAGTGGTTTCTATTTTAGAATCAATTTTTATTCTACCATAAAATGGCACTAGTACTCTGCAAGTTTTCTCTCTTTCCCACTGGCCAATTTTCAACAGTGTTGATAAAATCCTCCTTCAGATAAGTTAACATTTTACCTCTGAATCAGGTCCTCTAGAAGATATTTCCAAAAGAGAATGATTATTGTCAGCAATTTGCTACTTGCCCCCGTGAACAAATAGAATGATGATCACTGATGTTCATAATGAAAGGCCACAAGCACAGGAAATACATAAATGTTTTTTGAATTAAAAAAGTCAGCTATTTTAATATAGTTTACAAATATATTTTATTTCATTTTCTTTTATACACTGTTACTTCTATATTTATATGAGTAAACATAGCATCTCCTTCAGCCATGTCATATAATAAAAGAGTTCATTTTATTTCTGCCCCAGATCTTTGTATTTGAACTTATATGTCATTCAGATATGTAAGGTACTGATTGAAAAAACATCTTTTCATCTTTATTATTTTCAAATAATTTGAAAAACATACTTTGGATCTCCTGGCTAAAGAAGTAGAAAATGAATATAGACAACCCCAGTCACATGGTCCTTAAATGCTCACTCATATAGGTATCCATTGGGATCATGCAGCAATAACAAGAAAACCAGGAATAGTGATGTGCATGATTTTACTTGCACAGTTTCATACCTTCTGTAGAACCACTTTCTTTGTTACATGGTGAGAAGACAGAGCAACAGAATGCTAACACCTTTCACTAAGTGTTTCATGTCAATTTGTTTCTTAATTTTGAGAATTGCATTTAAATTTTTACTAAACCTACCTTAGGCAAACACTCATGCTAGGAAAGAATGGCATTTATGCAATGAACTGTCATACTAGCATGAAAAGCATTCCTTATAAAAAGATAGAAGTGATAACCAACAAAGAATTCCCATATCCTTCACTTAACACTTTTAACTATGAGTATCATTATAAAGACTAAGGAAATAATAAAAGATGTTTAATAAACTGAACTGATAAAATCAATTAAAGGTATTCATGTTTTATGTAATTAAAGAGAGAGAGTGATAATTTTGTGAATTAAAGATTGAAGTTTAAAGGGTTTACTCAGAAAATAGTCAGATACTCTCTGGAAATAAATTATTTGCACTAGTAATGGTTTATTTCAAAGATTTAGCAATATGCTAGTCTTCATGATGTTAGAATAAATAGTTTAACTGTAAGTGCTGAAAAACAGGCAATAAAAACTTTTTTTAAAAGATTTTATTTATTTATTTGAGAGAGAGAGAGAGAGCATGACCGGGGGTGGGAGGTGGAGGAGCAGAGGGAGAGGGACAAGAAGACTCTGTGCTGAGCGCTGAGCCTGGCACAGGGCTCTATCCCACGACCCTGAGATCATGACCTGAGCCCAAATCAAGAGTTCAATGCTTAACCAACTGAGCCACCCAGGTGCCCAACCAATAAAAACTTTTAAATAAAAGTTTTGGTTTCAATTATTAAAAAGAAAATATACAAGTCTGACAATCATAATTTGCATAAAATTTCATATTCAAGAAGATGAACAGTGGGGCTTGCTTTAATTTGACAAACAATCTATGTAAATTATCACTACATAAATCAGTAACCACATTTAGTCACAATAAATCAATATATTTACTACAAAAACACCCTTCTTTATGAAAAAATGTGTATGTGTAGGTGCATATACAGAACAAATATGTACAAAGACTTTATGTGTGTACAAGCATAGATATTCATTCTGGTGTTATCATGTGCCCAAATAGACAGCTCTGTGTATTAAGTTTAGGGATAAAATAAAATTAATTTTCAATTAAATTATTAAAAAGAACTTACTAAACTATGTCCACAGAAATGTCCAGCAGCTTCTATTAAAAATAGAAGCAAAGAATAGAAAATTAAAAAGAAAAATATGTATCTGATGTTAATTAACATAACTATTAAAACAAAACAAAACAAAAACCCTTAACTTCCCAGGGAAGATGATCTGGGCAGAAAGAAAATGACTAAAATATCAAAATAGAAAATTAGAAAATGGTTTGTTTAATAAAATAGGCTAACTCTTAATAAAAATCTACTATACTTCTTAGAATATTTTGATGATATGAGAATGATGAGTAAATTATTTTTCAAGTGTGATGTATCTAGGAAATAGATCAGTGAAACAAAAAGAGTAATATCATCACAGCATACAAACAGAAAATTCACATATAGAAGGAAAAAATCACAGTTTACATTGCATTCATGTTTAAAATCAAACATCACTTTTTCACATTCTGAAGATCCCCCCCCCAAATATGGAAAGAAAAACAAGCCAGAGCTTTAATATAATATTTTTTTCCAACCTGGAACAGCTGCAAAAAACAAATCTTGCTGGAGATAAGCTTGGTTATAAATATCAACATTCCCTTTAAATAAAGGAGTCCAGTTTTCATACCATCTGCCTCTTTCTAAAAGGGAAAAAAATATGAAAATCATAAACTAGGACATCCTCTTTCAAATAAGGCATTTAAAAATGAATGTAGCAAAAAGGCTATGAACTCCTCTGAGCCCCTGCCTTTAAACTTGCCCTGTTTAGCTCAGATCAGAAAACAGGATTTCATGAAAGTAAGCAACTCTTAGTCTATGAATAAAATGCCTTAAGCAATTAATAAAGAAAAAAATGTTCTCAAACTTTTTCACATTTATTGGCCATAATCATAATTTCTGATGGGACCATATTTTTCCTTAATGTATCACACTCCTTACTCTTCATTTTTTAACTACTTTTGTCACTTTTGTTACCTCTACTTTTTCCAAAACCTTTTTACAGCCCGTGCCAAAGACTTCCATGTTATCTCTTCTATGCAAAAATCTAGTTACTAACAGAACTGGACTTTTCTTTTAATACAGATTCTATCCTCTGCAAAAATCTTTCCAATGTCTCTCTCAACACAGTGGTCTTCTTATACTCAAGTTTGGATTTTATCTTAAAACCTTCTTTCTTCTTTTGCCCTTAATTATTTTTCATTCTTTGTTAATGACCTTGTGATTGAACATTTTAATTTTTCACTGTACCACATCATTACTACTTCAATAATGAAGTCCATAAACCGTATCCATTATTTAACTCCTTAAAGCATTCATAAGAGAGAATTAATGAAAGATGGCCTACCAAATAGAACGGTGCAGAGTGGTCTACTGGAGATGCATACATAAAGGAAGATCCTGTATAGCAATACTAAGATCGCTTAAGAGAAAGTAGAAGAAACCCAAGACAGAGAGAAATAGCGTCCTCTATTTTAACAATATATGTAAATGTTTAGCCAATTCCTGGAATTACAGTGGTAGGATTCTGAAAAGCTACTGTAACAAAGGCACCTAGGAAGCCCTGACATAAGTCATTCTCATATTTATTCTCTCCCTTCCTCTTTTTCTCATACACACATAAAGACACACCGATATAGCTGAACAAAAAGAGCAAAATTGAATCTTCAATAATGAGCATTTCCTGTTATTTTAAGGTGCTAAGACTACACTTAAATGTGTCCTTCATAGGAAAAATATGTCTGAAGACTTTTTTTAATTCACTTTCATTCCATTTTAGCCATAGATCACCCAGGTCTGTAATTTTACAAAACAAAGTTCTGTTACAAATGACAAATGACATTTAATTGCTTTCTTGGAATGCTGCATCTTCAGTGTATAAGGAGAGAGGAGAGGGAGAGATGTCTTCAAAATAATGGTCAATAATATTTAATCTCAAATTATTTAAAATAAATGACCATTTCATAACAATCAATATTTCATCCTTTTCATGATTTGATGTAGGCACTACAAAATGAGGGGAACAATTAGATTATCAGCGTTGCAACAGAAAAGTTGTTTTACCTTAGATCTATCAACTATTTAAAAATATTTAAAAAGGCTTTTTCATATTAAATTTACTCTACTGTTTATTTTCTGAATTCCATCCACTAGAACATAGTACCACAAGAGTAGGGATCTTTGTTTTTATATACTAAGAGCCTGAAACAACTAGAAAACTGTGGCGCACAGTAGACACTCAATACATGTTTTTGAGTAAATTTTTTTCAGAACATTAAGTTAAATCATCCATATTTTATGGTTAGTTATCATAAACAATTAAAAATGCTTTGAGTTTTAAAATATTACTATAAATTCTCTATCTCTTATAGAATATGAGCCTGATAAAGGGTGGGTTAACTCCTGTCTATTTTAATTCATTTCCTTTCTGGTTCTATCACTTTTTAGTTGTTTACCAAGCTAAGCTCTTACCATTTTTAAAATGGGCACAGTAAGAATACCTATCCCATACTGCTGTTGTGAGCACTAAATTAAATAGCTAAATATATAAAGTACTTAACATGGTGCTTCTCACATAGTAAGTGTTCATTAAATGTTATTAGTATCATTACGTCATGCTGGTTTAATCAGTTACTCACTGTTGAGGTGCCACACAGTCCAAATGGTTTTTATAAACAACAACAACAAAAAACCCCTGAACTTGATGAACTCACATTCACTTAAAAAGTAAATGAGCTCCTTTATAGTTAAGGTTCTTAGAGTATAAGAATTGCCTCAGAATATACCATGCCTGTATTAACTTAATTACATATAAATTGTACACTTTTCTGCTACTATTTGGTCTCCTAACTATCTTCTAGTATCAGCTAAGTGGCTTCAACAAAAGTATCTTTGGACTAACTTTTAAGATGCCAAATTACACATGCTCTTTTATTGTCAGTAAGCATTGGAAATTCTGGAGTAAGAGAGTACCACTTTCATGCTTACAGTATATGCACATAATCAGTACTCAAAAATACTTTGTAAAATGGTAGGCTTCTAAACAAACAAACAGGCTTAAACACTAGTCCCCAGTTTTAAAACTAATAACTGTTATCTCTAATCTTTGTCAAGAGTTCCA
Source organism: Phoca vitulina (assembly GCF_004348235.1). Taxonomy (NCBI): domain Eukaryota; kingdom Metazoa; phylum Chordata; class Mammalia; order Carnivora; family Phocidae; genus Phoca; species Phoca vitulina. The sequence continues at coordinate 39,731,443 of NW_022589728.1, forward strand.
AATTACCCTCCAATCTAAGAAAGGAATCTTTTCAGGTTAACATTCCCATCAATTCTTTGTTATTCCCTCCTCAGGAGTTGTACTAAGTTGTACTAAGTTTACATATATGAAATTTATATACCTATATCCATATGTATCTATATTCCCACCACATGCATTGAGCAGGTCAGTATGGTTCTCTTAGGGAAATAGTCTGATATTATATAAAACTGATTCTATCATCAAGGTCTCAAAACTTTAATTTGCAATAATAAATATAGCACCCCAAATATTTTCTTTTTTTTTTTTTAAGATTTATTCACCTATTCATTGGACCACAGAGAGAGAGAGAGAGAGCACAAGCAGGGGGAGAGGCACAGGGAGAGGGAGAAGCAGGTTCCCCGGGACCCCGGGATCATGACCCGAGCCAAAGGCAGATACTCAACCGACTGAGCCACCCAGGCACCCCAGCACCCCAAATATTTTAACCCCAGGTCTAATACACAACGGCAAACAAGAAACATGATTTTAGAATAGCCTTTAAATTATAGAACATTCCAAGCAATGTCTTCTAAAACCTTTAAGAAAAATATCACAAGTATTCCAATCATTTCTCTATCTTCTTTTCAAAAATTAAACTTCACTGTCACATTATACTACTTTCTTTTAAAGCATATCATAAAAGAATGATTTTATAAAAGCACTGGGTAACTACTTTAGAAATCTGTATTCCCTCTGTTATGAAATAATTGGGTCCTTATTATAACATTAACCAAAATTTGGGGGCTGGAATTAGATTATATCTCATGAGTCCCTCTAATTTTAGCAGCATACACAAAAGTCTTTTCAAATGTATATTTTTTAATTATTACTGAACTCTAAACAATTTAAAGAAAAAGCAACTGAGCTTCCCAAAGCAATTTCTGCAGTAAAATGTATAATCTGATTTTTTACAAGTGCATAACACTTCCCAGCAACTTCTCTACCCCAAGTTGGCTGTATGTCCCATTGGACTCAGTAGTCATTACAATTTTCAGGGCTCTCCTGAAGTCTTCCACCCACCTTCATTTTATTCTAGGCACATGAGCTGGTTTTCCAAGTCACAAAGAAAATACAGATCACTAGGTAAGAATCGCTCACTTGCAAGCTTATTCTAACTCATTCGCTTACACACCAACATCCACATTTATACACACACCAAACATAAATCCACACACACATGCTAAGGTACGGACACTGTTCATGCCATTACCTCTACTATAATCTCAGTGAATGAAGTGTCCTGTCTTCCACCATGGCTCCCTCTGTGCCCTGAAGTCCACCCCCATGTATATACTTTCCCTGCCTTTTTACCTTTTGTTCCGCTCCTTTATCATTTTCTCTGTCATTGCCTTCATCTGCAGTCTCACCAGCATTACTGCATTAGTATCATAATTGGTCCTACTGTTTCTGGTCTTGCTCCCCTCAAACCATGCCCCATATTGCTTCTAGAATAATCTTCCATAAATTAAGTTTAATCAAGAAATTCCCCTGAAGTATATTATATCATTCAATGTTTCCCTATGTCCTTTAGGATGGAGTTCTAATCCCATAGTTTGGTATAATCTAACCCCTGTTCTCCCCCTGATCTCTTTAACCTATCTTTATCCCACACCAACACTGTGCTCTAACTACTTTGAATTACAGTTCCCTGAAATTATCACACTACGTAACAGCTTACTGCCTTTGCCCATGCTCTTCCTTTCTCTGAAATACTTTCAAATACTTCTTTACCTAGATATCTTATACTCCTTTAAAACAGTAGAAAGGTATAACATTCATTAATTCTACTCACATATCTTCCAATTTTCCTCTCCCTCTGGGTAGAGACAATATTGCACTTCACAGTCCCTATTTTGAAATTTGTTTTGACCAATAAAACTCTAAATGCCAGTGCATAATTAGCCACTCTCTTCCCATTGCTGCCTCTGGATCATGGAAGTACATGAGCTTTCCTACCAACACATTTTGGACATGTAGTCTCTGTGAGAAATAAACATTTGTTGTGTTGAGACACTGGGAATTGGGCTTGTTTGTTCCTACAGCATAACCTAGGCTATTCCAGCTGATAAAAAAAAAAAAAAGGTTACCTTTCTCAGGAAGCCTTCCATGAGCCCAACACAGTCTGATTCAAATGCTGTTTCTCCACGTGATGATAGCTTTGTATTCATACTCTCACCACAACACAACACTGTAGTAAGATGGCTGCTGTAACCATCCATCTCCCTTCAAACAGTACTTCTGAAGGCAGGAACTGTGTATTTCATCCCTGTATTGCAGAGGCAGCTTTTAGGCAAACAGGCTTGAGCAATGGAATATAGAAAGGCCCATCAGGAGACCCACCTCAAAATACCCATAGGCCCTAACTGACCAATGGGCTACTTACAATTAGGCACAGATACCAAAATAGAGAATTCCATAGGCGGGCATACTTCCTCACCTTCCCTCTTTAAAAACAGCCTCCACTCACCACCTCATTGCAGAAAGCCTCTCCTCTGCTGTTCTGCCCACCTCTCCCTTGCAGTATATTCAATAAACTTCTGTTTCCTTTGTTCTGCCTCAGGTGAATCCTTTCACCCCCTATGCCACGGCTTCTACCCAATCATCGCCCCCCGCTCCGATGAAGAGACACTCCATTTGGACACCACACGTGAGACACTTACCATGTTTGCTAAATTAACTGGTCATTCATTCATTCACTCATCAAGGACCAAGAACTACTCTAGTTGCTAGAGACAGAGTAAAACCAGAGCAAACAAAAACACCTGCACTCATAGGAACTGACATTCTTGTGAAGGATAATGACAATAAGCAAGACAAATAAGTATAAAATATATAGTTTATTATATAGTGATAAATGCTAAGTAGAAAATATAGAGCAGGGATATTTGGATGGTAACCAGGTTAGATCTCATTTAAATGGTGATCTTTTAATAAAGACCCAAAGGAAAGTAAATAAATGGGCTATGCAGGTATCTAGGGAAGAGCAATTCAGTAGAGAGAATAGTATAAAAACCCTGAGATGGGAACATGCCTGGCATGTTCAGAGAACAACAAAGAAGCCAGTATGGCTGAGCAAGTGATTAGAGATGAGATTAGAGCAGTAACAAGGAACCATCTCTTGCAGAGACATATAGGCCAGTTTAAGAGCTTTAGCTTTTATCTTGAGTGAAACAGAGAGCCATTGAAAAATTCTGAGCAGAGGAAGAGGTGGAAGAGGACAGCAAAAGATAAGGTCAGAGATATAATGGGGGCCCATATTTTTGATTGTATAACATATTTCTTCTTCCCACAAAACAGGTGAATGCAGATATACCAATTAATCAAGAAAGATTAAAAATGACATTGAATGACATTTTATGAAGATCTTAATCTGTTCATTACTTACTATATAGAGACATTGATTATAATCCAAATATAACTAGCAAAATATAGCAATGTACCAAAGTATCATAGTGTATCAAACACAAGAGAGATCAAGTATTTAAAGTAGAAACAAATCCTAATAGACAATAATACTAAATGATTTAAAAAATAAATCAGATATAGATTTATAGCTCTATGGATCTTGCTTTATTTACTTGGATTTGCCCAAATACCACAAAAAAAATATAAGTAAAATCATTCCCCCATTGTAATACTGTCTTCCATAAGAAAAGAACTACATTCCAAACTCAAGTTCATTGCCAGAAGCAAACAAACCAAAACAAGAAAAACAAGTGAAAGAAAACAAACCACAAGTCAAAACACCTTTTGCCAAATGTTAAATCAAATAAACACACCTTGTGTTGTGTCCCTGATGCTGCCAAGTCTGAACTCTGGAGAGCTGCCAAGGGGTAAGATGTTTCCAAAGGCAAGATCTTTACTGAGGAAGCTGTGCTTGCATTCCTGGCAAATTCAATTCCAGATACCAATAACAATGCTCTTGGTTGCTTTTTCTTACTGGAATTCAAAGTAGAGTATATGGAAACATTATAAATGGATGACCTCCAGTGCCCTAATACCCACAAAATAAAATCACTGCGGTAGCTTTTTCCAAGAGGCGTTTCTTGGTTTGCTAAGTCTGTTATACATTCAATTGAATTAAGTTTCTCTGGTCAAATATACTCAGAAAATGTTGCATATCATGCCCAGGCCCCTTTTTTATAAGGCACACCTTCAAAAACAAGGCTCACCTTCAAAAACAAGGCTCTGAGAAATCCCGTAATAGGAAAGCCTATTTAAATTTACTTGACCCAGTGTGTCTGACATTTATTTAATTAAAGACCCCCTTTCCACTGTAATAATAGTAACATTATTTCTGCCGATCACACTTTACGAATGGTTTATTGTATAGTGATTATCTGAAAAGTAGTTAGGGATGTGTTCACTATATTTTAGAGTTGAGTATGAATATAAAGAGACCAATTTGAATTTGTTCTCTGTTAGTGCAATTTATACAGGGTCAACCTATAAAAATAATTGTATTTATTTAACCATAATTGTTTAAATATGTTACTTTCTAAACTAAATGCCCATTAAAAAGTAACAAAGGAAACAATCAGATAATATATGATTTATTCATTTTTGTTCGGCAAATATTTACTGAATACCTATTATGTGCCAGGCACTGAACTTATCTCTAGTTTTATATTGCAATTGCTCTTAAATAGATAAGAGTATCAAGTTTAAATGGTTTCAAACCACTGTCTCATAATAATAACACCAACTCAAAATTTAACCCCAAGCATTTGAGAACACAAGTTTCACTAATTCTAATCATATCATTAAAAATAGCTTGCAACCTTTAGGCTGTTTCTAAATAGTGATAATAATCAAGCTCAAGCATGATAATAAGAAAACATAGTCTTTTAAAAATAGTGCTGCAAAAGAATAAAATTGAAGTCTGACATGGGAAACAAAGGCAAAAAGAAAAATTAAATTTCCTTACTACCCACAGCCCACCGCCAAGTCCTTGAAACAGGCAGCGACATTCCTCTAGGGACTCAACTGCCTCGATGTTAATACTTTGCTAGGGCAAAAGGCAATCTTAGCCTGACCCCAGGATCCTGTAAGTCTACTTTAACATATACAAATTTCTTTGGAAACTTCCTTTATCTCTACCCACCCCCCCACCTAGATACATGTTGGCAATCATCCCCCAAGCATATGACCCACCAACAGACAATAATAAATGACCTTTTCCCAACAATAGCTAGTCCCCTCAAGGTCCTGGAAACCTTGCTTCCAAAATTCCTTAGAGACTTAACACTATCCCTAACCCCCTCCCATCTTGAAAGTTGGGATATAATCAGCCACTCCTCATGACCCCTGTGCAGCTATTTCTGCCCACGGGTCCTATCCCTGTGCTTTAATAAAACCAAAGACATCTCAAGAATTCTTTCTCGGCCGTCGGCAATGAACCTTAACATCTTTCCTACATCAAAGTCCTGTTTACCATGCACAAAATTTAACTTAAAAGAATCACAGACCTAGAGGTAAATACTGAAATTAAAAAATGCTTAGAAGAAAACAGGAGTAAAACTTCATGACCTTGGGTTAGGCAATAGTTTCTTAGATATAACACCAAACATACAAGCAACAAAAGAAAAAATAGGCACGTTACACTTCATCAGAATAAAGAAAAACTTTTGTGCTCCAAAGTACATGACCAAGAAAGTGAAAAGACAACCCACAGAATGGGAGAAAATATTTGCAAATCATATATCTGATACGCGTTTTATACCCAGAATGAAGAACTCTTACAACCCAACAGTAAAAATGCAAATAATCCAATTTTTAGAAAGATAAAGGATTTAAATAGAGATTTCCTCAACGACTAAAAACAAATTGCCAATAAACACATGAAAAGATGGTAAATTTCATTAGTCACTAGGGAAATTCAAATCAAAACCACAATGAGATACCACTTCACTAGACAGACAATAAGATAAGACATGTTAGTGAGGATGTAGAGAAACTAGAATCTTCATACACTGCTGGTGGAAAAGTAAAATGGTGCACAGCCATCTTCAAAACAGTTTGGCAGTTCCTCCCAAAACCACAGAGTAACCGTATGACCCAGCAATTCCACTCCTAGGTATTTACCCAAGAGAAATGAAAACACATGTCCACATAAAAACTTGTACATGAATGTTCATAGCAGCATTATTCTTATAGCCAAAAAGTGGAACAATCCATGATGAATAGATGAATAAAATGTGATATAACCATACAATGGAATATTATTGCACCATAAAAAGGAATGAAATATTGATACATGTGAACCTTGAAAACATTATGCTAAGTGAAAGAAGCCAGTCACAAAAGTCCAATTAATACATCATTCCTGTTGTTCTCTTTATATGAAATGTCCAGAATGAGAAAATCTATACAGACAGAAAACAGATTAACAGTTATGTAAGGCTAGGAGTGAGAGCAGAAGAGATGGGGCATGACTGATAATGGGTACAGGGTTTCTTTTTTGAGGTTATGAAAATATTCTAAAATTATGTAGTGGTGATGGTTGCACAGCTTTGTGAATATGCTACAAAACTACTGAATTGTACACTTTAAAATAATAAATTTAATGGTTGTGAATTACATCTCAATAAAGTTATTAAAATAAAAGAATCATAATAATATATATCTATAGTCCTTATCTAAAATGTTGGGCCAGTTGTGTCTTGAAGGTTTTTAGATTACAGAGAGGTAATATGTCCCATTTACTGTAATTACAAAACAATCCTGGAGGAATGTAGAGATAGCACGTTAATATTTCATAGCAAAATCTTATCACTATTGACACTGACTAGAAAAGTAAACACTATATAAATAGTCCCATGTCATGTTAAATATGGTTTTGCCTCAATTGAGTTTATGCAAAACTTGGGGAAAAATTTTGCAGAACTTTTTTTTTTTAGAACTTTGGGGTTTTGAAAACATGAATAGGGGCGCCTGGGTGGCTCAGTCGTTAACCGTCTGCCTTCGGCTCAGGTCATGATCCCAGGGTCCTGGGATCGAGCCCCGCATTGGGCTCCCCACTCTGCGGGAAGCCTGCTTTTCCCTCTCCCACTCCCCCTGCTTGTGTTCCCTCTCTAGCTGTGTCTCTCTCTGTCAAGTAAATAAATAAAATCTTTAAAAAAAAATGTGAATAATGGGTATTGGACCCTTATTAATGATGATGATTAATATTAGCAACAATAATCATATCAGCACTTCCCATTTACTACGCTTTGCATGTCACATGTATTATCAGAAAGAAATTTCCGTAACATTCCTGTGGGACAAGTACAATTAACTCCGACTGGGAAAACTGAGTTTCCTAATGATTAAGTGACTTTTCCAAGCACATACAGTTAACAAAGAAAAGGGCAGAGATTTGAATGCAATTCTATCTGATCACAGAGCATACTCCCTTTCCTCTACAGGGAAGAGTATGTTCAGATCATCCATCTGAGATATAGACTTCAAATCTATAAAATGGAGTAAAGAATTCTTTTATATATATCACAGAGATTATTGTAAGAATGAAATGAGATCATTTTTATGAAAATAATGTGGCAAATATAAAGGTCCATGTAAATGTGAAACAATTTTACCTGGAAAACTATTTTTATTATATATCTAAATCAATGTTTAAAGTGAGATATAGTTTTAGTCAAATTCTTTACAGACATTCAAAATAAATACACTAATTTTATTGAAAAAATGCTAAGCATTAAACATTGTTTTTTAAATATCTAAGAAAAGAAAATCTACATGTGTTCAAAGGGTCCATAACTAAACGTCTATCTCAAGTTTTTATAAAGTTTTTATAAGCCATATATAAAACTGGTGCAGTATGCAAACATATATATTATGTTTGGTCTTAAAGTAGTTCTGTGTACCCAGGAGAGGCCAGACAGATTATTTTTTTACTTTATAGGTAACTTCTTAATCTTCTGAAATCTTGAAATTATTTCAGTTTATTTAACAGCCTGCTCACAAAAGTTTACATACCATATAAGTTCCTAGGGTAATTAGGGCATTGTCTATATATCCTCCCCTCAAGGAAAATTTTGTTATAAATAGGACATGCAGGGGTATATTCACAGCATTAAAAAAATTTAGGGAGTGCTGTCTGTATTCTAAAATACTGATCCAATCACATTGGCTCTACAGTATAAATATCTAAAATGGATCCTCACTGCCTATAAGATGGAAACTCCTTTGTGTGGCATATAAAACAGCCTTCTCAGCCTGGGCCAGCAGGTCTTTATTGACTCAACTCCAGCCACTTTTCTCCAAATTGTGTTCCAGCCACTGAATTTCTTTCATTTCCCAACTATGTGATCCTATTGACAGCTTAGTAGCATTACAAATCTTGTTCTCTTTGCCTTGATGTTACCTTAGCCCCAGCCTTATCTACCTTAAATTCATAGGCATCCTTCAAAACCTCATTTCAAGCCACTTCCCTTATATAATTCACCTATACCTGTCAAACAAATCTTTGCTGATTAACTGATTGATACATAACTTGCATATTAATACAGTACATGCTTATCTCTATAAGCACATAGACTTTTGGCATAAAGAGTAAAGTATTACTATTTCTTACAATACTGCAATATTTAACTGAATGTCTTTGGAAATGAAATTCTAAAATCTTTACATGAATATGTTTCATTTAAGGCACAGAGATGAAAAAGAGAAATTTTGGTGATTAAATATAAAGAATAATAGACTTGTTTTTAACCCCAGTCCATATAAGACCAAAGAAATGCCAGGGGAAAGTAGAACATTGAAAGGCAATTACTGAGTAAATTTGGGTACCTTGAAATAAAAATTCCAATCTTATACACTAAAGTTTATAGTTTAGGGCAAGAGTTGCAAACTTTTCCTATAAAGGGCCAGATCATAAATTTTTAGGCTTTGAAGGTCAAGAGGGAAAATCAAATTATAACTGTGTCACAGCAATTTGTAGTGCTCTGAGCAATGCAAAGCAACACAGCCACACATTTGCATATCTGTGGCAATTACTCAACACTGCTGTTTAAGCATCACATACAGCATGTAAAATTATGTATAGGCTTGTTCCAATAAAACTTTATTTATAAACAAAATTTGAATTTCATGTTTACATCACAAAGTATTGTTTGTTTTTCCCAGCCATTTAAAAATACAAAAACTATTCTTAGTTCACGGGTCATACAAAAACAAGCAGTGAGCCAGATTTAGGTAGGCCATGGATCATAGTCAGCTGATGAAGGGTTTAGGTATATATTTTTTTTCCAGTAAACAGATCCCCTCCCAGAGCCTCCAGAAAGGAATGCAGCCCTGCTGATACCTTGATTTCAGCCCAGTGAGAACTATGTTAGACTTCTGAACTACAGATCTATAAGATAATGAATTTGTGGTTTTTAAAGTCACTAAATTGTGGCAGTTTGTTAAAGCAAAGAATATAAAACTAATACAGTTCTCATTTTTAGTTTTTTCCTCATCTTTTTGTTTTACCTTTTGATCTTCCTACTGTCGCTTAATCAGTATCTGTCCTTTTTATATGGAGTTCTTCTATCCATAGAGGCCATGAATTCTTGCAAAGAATTTCCTCAAATGTTCTTCCATAGCTTAAAATTCTTGATTTTCACAGGTATGTCACTGAATCTTCTGATGATTACCTTTTCCTTAGATTTGTGGGATTTTTTTTTTTTGTTCCATTCATTTCAAATGTTAAACCTATCCAGAATATTTTGGCATTGAATGAAACTATACAGATCATTTCTACCTAGTCCAATCTTTTCCAAATATATGTATGTATGTAGGTATGTATGGGGGTGGGGTGGAGATGTTGAGGAGGGGAGAAGAGGCAAAGAATGGAAACCTAGGAAATGACAAAATGGAATCAGAAACTGATTCTTTTTTAAATTATAACTTTCCATCCTGAAAAAAAAATCTGATATACCCCTGCCCAGAGAGATTCAGTGTATATTGAACCACTGTGAATAATGAGAATGTATTATAATGCTCAAGCACATTCTTCATAAAAATGGAAGAACATCACAAATCTTCAACTGTATATATTCACATATAAGGAACTTGATGCCTGAAACATGATAAACCACCTCCCTCCCCGCCCAAAATAATGTATCTACTGCTGGAGCCAAGCCTAAAACTTTCAGTCCAGTACACCTTCTACCTAGTATAGTTATAAACTGTAATCCACAAGTAGGATTTTGTCACAGGTATCCATATAATTTATTATTCTACATCCTGTAATATTCAAATATTTTTAATATCTATGTTAAAAAGTTTTTTGGGTTAAACCATCTTCCTTTTGTCTTTGCCAAAATTTTAATTTCTTCAGTCTAATTAGTCTGCTATTTTTGCAACTATGTCACCACATAATACTACTATGGAAGAACTAAGCTTCTTTTTATTCCTATTGTCATTCTCCATGTTCAGTGGCTTGAAAACCATGAAATTGATAAGATCCTCTCACTTATGGAACTGTCTCCACCTTCTGATTCAACAAAACAGAATTTGCTAAACCTCTGAGTACAGAGTATTTATCTTTCTATTGTTTAACATTTCCAAATTAAGAAGCTAAGAAATCATCTTTTCTTTTTCATGAAAATATATACCTATTTCACTCTGTTGTTGAAAAGATACTTAACAAGCATGGATATAACAGGTGTGAAAAGATTTAGCTCTAGGACTCTATGATCCTTATCGGTTCAGTTAGAAATGTCTTGAGGATATCAAATATTATAAAATATGTATCACTATTTTCCATTAATATTGTTTTAGACATTCTGGAAGAATACCAAAAAATGACAATTTTCTAAGCAATATTTTTATTAAAACCTTCACACTTAGAGCCAAATCTATTGATATAAAAAATACGAATACAGAGGAACAAAGACAGAAAAATCTGGCCTAGCCTCATGTTTCCATGAGGAGGAACTTCACTGGAACAGTAGTTCTCAAAGGAGATATTTTTGACATTGGAGTAGGGGAAGAAAATTCTTCATTGAGTTGGACCTCTAGATTACACAGGACCCCAAAAGCCAGTAGCTTTTAAACACATAGTAATAATTTAAAAACACCTCCACTTATTTCAAATGGCCCAAAGGGATCACCCAGGGTGGAAAATCAGAGCACTAGGTTAACAGTCCTGGCCTCAGATCCCACTCCTTATTTGCAGCTTCCCAACAGGAGAGTTATCTGATTGAGGGCTGAAATCCATTGGTCCATATTACTCCAATGGGTAGATATTAGCTATTGCAAACCTGTAAATTCTAAAGGTTTTCCTTCTTTCACTTCACTCTCTGCCCTGGACCACGCATATCAGTAATTCTGGGTAAATGTATCTTTTCTGCAAACTGAAATTTTCCCTCATTGAATTCCAGGTTCTGAGAAAAGAAGTGGAGGTAGAAAGGGGCAGGAAGTACTAGTACTCATTTTTGGTCTCCTATCCAAAGCATTATGCCCAATCAACTATTTAGTAATGAAGCTGATATGGTAAACTCCACCTGTTTACAAACTCAAGAGAGAAAAAAAGCTATTATTTATTGAGGCTCTAAAAACTTTAATTTCACTAGAATGTTTACTCCATTTGTCTTTATACCAGCTTCTCTACCAGAAATGGAGTTAAGAAAGGAAGTCAAAAACTAAACAGTTCAAATGAAATTATAAACGCTAATAAAGAAAACAAGTGCTCCTATATACTCCTGTGTTTATTACAAAACAATATATATTTTCTTTTTTCAATGTTTTCCCTATATAATGATACTATCTACTACAGATGCCCACTTCTATTGATAAACCTAGATAAAGAAAATTTAGCGAACAAAATAACTCTACCTATAGTCTTTTATTTAAATAGAGAAATCAGGAAAAGAGCCACAGTGGAACCAACCACAATATTTTTTAGCCACAAGAAATTAAAATAGTATAAAAGCTGACTCACTTAAGTTAAAGAAAAGAGTCTAGGAGTCAGGTTATAGTATTCAAGTGGCATATGCTAAACATAATCAGTTTTTCTTTGTTGACTTTGATAGAAGAGAAAGTTTATGTATTTAATGTTTATTTCAAAAATACAATTTAACATTTTCTCAAAATATTTGAAATTTCTCTTTCCACTTGCTTAAATATAAGAATATCCTTTAAGAGAATGATCAAAGGGCATTTGAAAAAAATTATAGCTTACATGGTTTTGAAAAGACAGCAACAATCTATTGGTAGTTCCTTTTTATTAAATAGTAAAAAAAATAAAAGGATTGGTTTAAGATTCTGAATTAAAGTAAGCTATGGTAAAATGCATTGTGGAAGAAAAGGAAAAGACCCAATTCTTTTCCCCACTATATACTCAGTCTATCTTTGGGATGAGGCAAGGGGGAGAGTAATTTCCTTATCCCTCAAGAAGTTGATCCAAAACAGGATCTTAATCCAAGACCACTTATGCTTCCAACTGTGTCTTTCTCTAAGGGGGGAGTCAATAGCTTCCTTGGCTTCTCAAAGTAATATATGACACCATAAAGGTTATTCATCTTTGGATTAGAAGGTAATCTTTCCCAATCCTTTCAGGCTATGTATATACTTTGAAAAACCTAGTGATGTCAATCAAGGGGGGAAAAATGTGTCATGCAAGACATTTAAGGTGCTATGTAACCAGAACTATCACAGAATCAGTAAGAAATAGACAAATGAGTTTCTTCCTCAATTCTAAATTACCCAATGATAAAAGAAGTCACAAGGGAAGTCTGAAAATACTTTAAGCTGAATAGTCATACTTCTGTGTTTACAAATTCAGATCATATAGACAAAAAGATAAAGTGTAATCAATAACACTTCACATCTGTCTAGATCATTAATAATCAATTATTCCTTCTTACTCTTTAGGAACAAAGGGCACAGTAGCCCCACTTTATAGATGAGAAAACAGTTATGAAGGTTATTGCCCAAGGACAATATTTCCTAACCCTGCCAGTTTTCTGTCTTATAGGCCAAGGTTCTCCCCAGTGTTATCAAGCAGTACAAGCTTCCTTCTTGGGGATTTATACCGTAAACCTAGCAGAAGGAAGTAAAATCAGATTTTTAGCTCCTTTTGTGTTTTCTCTCTGTGGAATGTTTGTTCTGCTGAATCATTTGGGGCCAACTGGTATGAGCAAAGAGATCTGAAGTGGTTATCTGTGGTTACCATCTTACAGTTAATCATTAAATGTGGGTCAATGAAGCAAAGGGGCTTTATACGCTTAATATCAGCCACCCTCCACAGAAGAGACGGAGATCATCTATTGGGGCCTGTCCAAAAATAAATTGCCTCAACTTCCTGAGCTGCTCACTGTGCTCAAACGGGCACCAGCGAGGAAAAGAATTCTAGGTAGAAGAAACGAGATCTCCTATCCCCATTTTCCTAGCCATCCACATGGACACCAACACTTTGTGGGTTCAGGGATTCACCAAGCACCAAGCAAAGATCCTCTCCGCATCCCACCCTAGCGCCCCCCTCCTCCGTGCAAATAAAGCCATCTCACGCTGCCTAAAGCTCTTCTCTGCAAACGTTTTGGTCTGCAGATACTTATAAAGAAGGAAAGGCGGGGGAAAGTACGGAGAGGAGTGATACTGGAAAGGGAGGCCAGAGGAACTACAGACCCGGAGAGATGGACAGTAAAATAAACGGACGCGAATTAACTGACAGCACAAGGGAGCCAATCCCTAACCAAGTGAGAGGTCTCGGGCGGTGGGCGGGACTAAAATTTCCAGGGCCCAGCGCCCCAGCCAGACACGCTGGCAGGGCGGGAACCGTGCGTCCCTTAGCAACAGCGGCGGCCACGCCCACCCACCACCCCAACACCAGATCCGCCATCCCCACCCCCACCGCGAGCGTCCTGTTCGCCAGAAGGGGTCCTTAAGTTATTACCGTACATACTGGGTTTCCCGGGCTTCGGGTTCCCCCTCTTCCAGAGCCTCCCTCCACCCAGCCCACCCCAGTGCCGCTCTCAGGGGCGGAACGACCATCTCCTAAACGCTTTGGGGGCTCGCTAAGGACGTGCGCCCGCTTTCAGTCCCGGACCCCGAGCTTCCCTGGCAGGGCCTCCCCAGCCCCCTCGCCCTCGCCGGACACACACACCTCAGCTCAGCCAAGGCAAGGGCCGACAAACTTCGTGTCCGGCTGGAAATGTTGCTGTCCACGGTCCTGTCACTCAGAGGCAGGGGCGGGACGAACCAGCCGCACACCCTTAATCCCACAGGGCGGTACGAAAAGAGGCGGGGCTCGGCGGAAAGGGACGGGACCAGTCCCCAGCTCGCGCTCCGATTGGTCAGTCTCTCTCCCGCCTCTGCGCGGGTCCCGGACGCAAAGGAGCCGGCCCTACGGCCTTTCCTTCCTCTAGCGTGGAGTCCCAAACTTCCAATACTTGACTCACGAAATGAAATTAGAAATAAGGACTATGACTTGTTTTATAAATATAAAACACAATTACACGTTATTTTGATTGTTGAAGCCTTCTCACCTAACACACACTCCCCATCCCCACTCTCCGGGGAGCATCCCTTGGAGGAAGCATGGACCATCTCTGAAAAAATCATTGTTTGCAGATTGAAGCTTTTCACAGATTAATCAATTTAGGAAAAGTGGTTCCTGAAACATGACCAACAACAAAACTTTGGCGGTATGTCCAGGTATTCAGTTTTCACGTCTACGAAATGGGAATGAAATACAAAGTTATTATTTGGAAAGCATTTGACAGTTGAATGATTTATACCTAATAATCATGTACTCCTCTCAACACCCAACAGAGCTCTTATTATCCAAGGCCTATGAACAATGAAACCGAGGCTCAGATATGTTACATTTATTCAATCATTCAACAAATGAAAAAGTGCCTGTAGTCATTATTTTTTATACTGTGGTAAATTGAATTTAAAATTCTTTCAAAAAAGTATGCGATTTCCAATTTAATTTTTCAATTTTTCTCTTGCCCTAGTGTAAGTTATTTTCCTATGGGCCAGCCCGTCATAGCTTCAAAAAAAAAAAAAAAAAAAAAAAGCCCTTGAGAAAGAAAACAGCATACAGAGTAAAGAAGGACTGAGACAAGTATAAATAGACTAACTAGAAGGTCTCTGAAATCTCTCAGGATATCAGGGTCAGGAATTGAATCCAAAATGTAATTTTATTTTATTTTTTCCTAAAACATTTGCTGGTCTCCAGTTCCTCTCCCAGAAATAAAGGTAGAGTTAAATGAGATTATCTTAATACTCTTAACCAGATTTGTATGCGTGTGGTTTTAAAATAGTGCAACCCTTTTTCCTTCTATATTAAACCAATACCCAGAAGTATTTATCTTGTCCAATACAGTAGTAATAAAGGAAAAAACAAAACAATACTTCTGGACAAGGCTTTGAGATTCAATTAAAATGTCCACCATACTATGATAAAATTGTTGGAATAAAAGAAACATTCCAATTGCAAAAGATTTTATTCTCTTGTCCTGCTGAATTTTCAAATTCTTCTGAAAGCTCACTAACTGTAAATACCTCTCCACAAAATTTCTTGATTTGTATGACTCATGATCACCATTATGTTTCTTTAATCTTTTAAAAATATTTGGTTTTAGACTAAAAAGAAAGAGCTATGATTGTATATTAATAAGTACGTTATATAAATAAATACTGTAAGATTTAAATAAAAGTGGTGAATTATTTATTTGAATCCTTTTTCAATTGCATATTCAAATAAGGACAGCAAATGCATTTGTTTAAATATTCTCACATATATAAGAGATTATACATTTAAATAAATGTATTGTATGCATGTAAATGTGTAATCATTGAAATAAACACAGCTGTATATGTCCCATATGTATAGCTCCAGATGTTTGAAGCATACATTCAAATTTCTGGAACTCTACACCTTGGTATCTAGTTAAACATCCAGTAGAAAATACTGCGCTACATATACATAGGAATACACATCAAAACTTTATCCTCAATGAGGAAATAAGGTTAGAACAATGAATAATGAGTCTCTGCCACTGAATTTCTTATCTTGAATATCTTCTTTTGAGATAGCTTGTCCTGGTAAGTTGTTTTGCAAGCACTTTACTGTTCTATAAAATGATCACTTGCCCACTTACCCTGTATGAATAGGACTATTGCAAAGTAGTTTTACAAGTATTTATCCAAATAGTTAAACTCCAAAACATAATGTTTCTAGTTAACTTCTCCACTTTGGAGTAGGAGAGTCTTATGTTATCTATGCCTCAGTTGTTTATTTTTTAACTTATACTTCTGCTCCAATACTTGGAACATTTATAATTTGAAATTTCCCCATAGGCACAAATATACACTAGAAGAAATTATGAAGTACAAACTAACCTAATATGAAATAAAATGTATCTTAGGGATATTGAACAAGAAGTAAATGGCTTAATGTAAAATTAAAACATCCAGATGTATGTTATGAATATGCTTATTTCTTTACCATGTAATGACAGACATGCTACATTTAAATTTGTGGTAAGTTGAAATATAAATTAGAATCTAATAATTACATGAGCTAACACTTTGGTCTAGATGAATATGCGTATAGCTTGAAATTTGGGGTTACCAATTTGGATCATTTGCAGAAATTATGATTCTGTCAAAATATATGAAATTCATTGGGTATATTAAAATAAGAAATATAATATCAAATTATTTAATGTTTTTCAGCAGTTCTTTGCCTTAAATTTTAAAGTTTAAATATCCAAATTAGCTCTCTGAGTAGCTGGAAAATGGCTGTTTAATAGGTCAAATACGCATATTACTATTTCTGTTCAGTCATTCTAGAATATAGGGACGCATTGAAGGTGAATTTTGTTTAAAACATGTAAAGAAATGATTTTTCATGTGAATTCATTTAAGAAATCCCGGTTATCCCCAGAGTCTGTGCTTGAAAATCTTGGTTTTAGCCCATAGTACTATATTGAAACAACTTAATAAAACCTTGAAAATGGGTATGCTTTTCTTGAAGAAAAATTTCCTTTACAAAACTCAGAAAATTAATAAACCATAAAAAATATTTTTCATTAATTTGTGTAATATTTGAAATTATAGCTATATAGCACATATACAGAATGAACTCCCTGGGAAGAACTGACATACATTATTAAATACATATTCCTATGTTTGTTTGATTTTTTGATTACTCGAATGCAAAATTGGCTCTGAAACCTGGAATAAAATTATATCTCAAAATATTCTTTAGATGTTACAAGAACAGAGAGAATTATTTCATGTGCATGGAAGAAAGATGATCACATATTACAAATATTTTGAGGCTATAATTTCAAATATATAGCTGCTATTTCTTTAACTGGCAAATGACATGTAGGTAAAAGGTATATCTTGCAGCCATTTGAAAATGTTCACATTTACTTTTTTTTTCAGTTTATTGAAAATTTAATCCAATATGATAATGATTCTAAACCTTCTGAAAACAGGATGTCGTTTACAAATAATTCACTGACAGCATTTTTTTTTTCCCTTCTTAAGAGTACACATAATAATAATGGCCTTTTTTCAGCTGATAGCCCCCTTGTATCCAGGTGGTGACTCATTAATCAAAACTGCTTTGATCTCATGCCCCTTCACTCTCAAAACAAGGCCTCTGAATTCCTCACATCAGGAAAGGAGCAATTGCAGGTTTTCATAGTTTTCACTGCTACGGGACAGAATTGAGGCACAGCATCTCGATGTACTTTTGTCACTCACCATTGCTATGACTCATCAATATTATATTCATTTAATGTCACACTGATAAAAGCAATCTTCCTATGCTCCCCTTATATCTTAACCCCCAGCTTCTCCAATTCAAGTATTCTAGAGCCCACTTACCAATGCTTCCCTTGTATTTGGGGATTTTCTAAATGTCTTTATTATTGACATTTAATTTAATTCCACTCTTGTTAGAGAACATACTCTGTAAGATTTCAAACTTCTGAAAACTACTGAAACATTTTATAGCCTGGCATATGGTTTATCTTCAATGATTGTTCGCAGTGCGCTTGAGAAGAATGTGTATTCTGCAATTGTTTGGTGTAGTGTTCTATAATTCTAGAATTAATAATATGTATCCTTAAATTATTGCTAAGATTCATCAGTATTATATCCATACGATATTATATCTTTAAGAGTGATCCCTGTATGCCCCTTCACACTGTCCCTAGTTTTCTTCTCCCCTCCCACCAGCCCAGAGCTGGAGTTCACAGTTGCACATTTCACACGCATTACTTTACACTTCCCATTCATACATCACACTTCACAGATGTCAGAACCTTATGACAGTGTAATTCCATTCATCTGCCCCCACTCCATCTTTTGTATTATTGTTTTATATGTTTCTTTTAAATGCATTATAAAACCTCAATTTAAAATGTATTTGCTTTTTTTTTTATTTATTTATTCATTTGAGAGAGAGACAGAGAGAGAGGCAGAGGGAGAGGGAGAAGCAGACTCCCTGCTGAGCTGGGAGCCCGACATGGGGTTGGATCCCAGGACCTGGAGGTTGACTCCAGCTGAAGGCAGAGGCTTAACCATCTGAACCACCCAGGCACCCCAAAATGTATTCGCTTTTGACCTAAGTGGTTAGCTTTTTTAAAGAACACAAAGAAAATTGTCTTTTATATTTACTCACATACTTACCATTTCTGGCGCTTTTTGTTCTTTTCTACATCTCCAATAATATCAATTCCCTTTGTACTGTAGAATTAGTATTTTTTCTATCCTCTCCAACTTTCAAGTTTCCTTTCACACAAAATATGAGATTATAAATGATTCTGTTATTGTGTACATATATATGTGAGTATATTTCAAATAAAAATGAATACAAATAAACACACATGTATACATATATGCATTTTTACTTTTGAACATTTTCTTTGGATTCAACAAATATGTCTACACATTTCAATTATTTCTAGCAACATTTATCTGAAGTCACATTTACTATCCCACATTATCTTCAGAAATAAGAAATTGAGGCTCAGGGAGATTAAATTTTTAACAATTACTGATGGGGTGACTGGGTGATGGACACTGGGGAGGGTATGTGCTCTGGTAAGCGCTGTGAATTGTGCAAGACTGTTGAATCTCAGATCTGTACCTCTGAAACAAATAATGCAATATATGTTAAGAAAGAAAAGAAGAAGAAGAAGAATGTAGCAGGAGGGGAAGAATGAAGGGGGGGAAATCGGAGGGGGAGAAGAACCATGAGAGACGATGGACTCTGAAAAACAAACTGAGGGTTCTAGAGGGGAGGGGGGTGGGAGGATGGGTTAGCCTGGTGATGGGTATTGAGGAGGGCACGTTCTGCATGGAGCACTGGGTGTTATGCACAAACAATGAATCATGGAACACTATATCTAAAACTAATGATGTAATGTATGGGGATTAACATAACAATAAAAAATTTTTAAAAATAAATAAATAAATAAATAAAATCTTTAAAAATAAAAATAAAAATAAAAATAAAAAAGCCATTAAAGCTTATTGTGTACTTTTATTTATTAATTAGCATCCTTCTTCCCTAACCCAATACTCTAAGATTCATTCCTCTTCAATACTGTATAGTGCTTAGCGCACTGTTGGGAGGCTCCCAGGTAGATCTTCAAAAATGATAATGAATAAAAGAGTGAATCCAATTTTTAGATATAGATATAGATATAGATAGATATAGATATAGATGCTGAATCAAAAAATGCAATTAGAGTGCATTTTCTCGCACCCCCTGACCCTGCCTCTGGCAACCACCAATCTATTCTCTTTATCTATGAGCTTGTTTTTTGTTGTTGTTTTGTTTTGGGGGCAGGGGTTGTTTGTTTTTTCTTTTTAGACTTCACATATAAGAGAGATAATATGGTATTTGTCTTTCTATGACTTATTTCACTTAGCATAATGCCCTTGAGGTCCATCCATGTTGTCACAAATGGCAACACTTCATTCTTTTTTATGGTTGAGTAATATTCCACTATATATTTTATATATATTATATGTACACATATATGTATATATATGCACGTAATATATATGTATATACTACAATTTCTTTATCCATTCATCAATGAGCACTTAGATTGTTTCCATATCTTGACTATTATAAATAATGCTGCAATGAACATAGGAGTGCATATGTCTTTTTGAATTAGTGTTTTCATTTTCATTAAATATCCAAAAGTGGAATTGCTGGATCATATGGTAGTTCTATTTTTAAGCTTTTGAGGAACATTCCATACTGTTTTCCATAGTGGCTACCCTGATTTACATTTAGCCAAAGCAATCTTGAGGAAGAAAAACAAAGCTGGAGGCATCATGTTCCCTGAATTCAAACCATATTACAAAGCTATAGTAATTAAAACAATTGGCATAAAACAGACACATAGACCAAAGGAACAGCATAGAGATCCAGACATAACCCCACGTATATATGGGCAATTAATTTACAACAAAGGAGCCAAGAATATGCAAGGGGGAAACAAGTCTTTTCAATAAATGGTGTTAAGAATTAAGTATTTTTTAATAGTCCAGGTGTGTTGGTGATATTTTCCCTCAGTTTTTGTTTATCTGAAAATGTCTGTCTCATCTCTCCTTTTTGAAAGTCACTTAGAATTTAAGGTTGAAAGTAATTTTTCTTTGAGCACTTTAAATATGTCATTCAGTTGTCCTTTTGCCACCATGTTTCTTTTGTGAGGTTAGCCATTATTTATCTTACTGTACCTGTTTGCAATCTATCTTTTCTTTTCTCACCTCTGACTGCTCTCAAGATGCTTTCCTTGTTTTTCAGTCTTGTGACTGTCATGTGTCTAGGTGCTTCTCTGTGTATTTATCTTACTTTGATTTTGCTGAACCGGGATTTATAAGCCAAGGCTTCATATTATTTGGAAAGTTTTCAGCTATAATTTTTCAATTAACCTTTCTGGCCCATTTTAATTCTTCTTTCATTCTTATTTTTATCTTTTATTGAAGTATAGTTGATATACAATATTATATTGGCCTCAGGTGTTTAACATAGTGATTTGACAATTATATACATTATACAATGCTCACCAGATAAGTGTAGTTACCATCTCTTTCATTCTTTAATGACAGTTACATGAATGATAATGTATCGCCCAGATCACTGGGGCTCTGGTAATGTTTAAGCCTTTATTCTTTGTTCTTCAGATTGGATGCCTACTTCTGCTGTCTTTAATCTGCCCTTAAGCTTATTCAGTAACTTTTTCAATTCAGTTACTATAGAATTTTTAGAATTCCCATTTAAATGTTTGTTATAGTTCTATTTATATTTGTTATATTTCTATCTACTGAGATTCCTTAACTCTTCACTCATTAAGGCTGTATTTCCCTTTAAGTGCTTGAACATGTTTATAATATTTGTTTCAAACACTTTACCTAGTAATTAAAACATCTTCTCAAGATCAGTTTTTATTGACTGCTATTTTCTTTGCTGTTGGTCATATTTTCCTGTTTCTTTGCCTATCTGGTAACTTTTTATTGAATACTGAACATTGTGGATGATACACTGTAGGGGCCCTGTAGGATGTTAAATTCCTCTGAAAAGTGTTTTGTTTTGTTTTCTTTTGTTTGTTTTTTACTAGCAGCAAGTTCAGCTATAACCAATCACCTTGCATTTGCCTAAGCTTGGTTTTACACTCTGTGAAGGCGCATTAGTGAAAATTCCAAGATGATTCCCAGGACCCTTTGCATTGGCTATCCTCAAATTCCAAATGCTGTTTCCCCTCCTGTTCTTGTCCAGGCTTGGTTTTAAGCTCTGTTTGCAGAGGTCCAGAGTAGTTCTTACTTTAGGATATGGCCCTTGCACCTAAGTTGTGGTTGTGCTGCTGTCTCAGTTTTATTCCTGAAGTATTTCTGAGGTTTCTTCATTCTACTTGGGCTGGAATTTCATCTCTCAGCTCTGATCAATCTCTAATATCTTTATTCTTCTCCCAATCTCATAGCCACTGGTCTTTGGTAAGCCTTGCAAAGTCTTTCATTGCATATACCCAGCCTATTCCTTGGCCAAGGACTTGTAGGAAACCCCCAAACAGACTTTTGGATCCTTCCGAATGTGGATCTTTCCTCTCTCCAATATCCTGCCCTGCAGATTCCAGCTGTTTTGACAACCTCAGACACTAAAATCTACCTCTGCAGACCCATGAAACTGATGTGCTTTGATTGTGCTTCAGCTCCTTATGCTGTGATCAGGACATTGGCTTCAGACAGAGAGCTGCAGTGAACCTGGGGCTCATGTCAAGTGTTTCCCTTCTTTAAGGAATCACAGTCATGTGCTAACTCTTGCCCAATGCCTGAAAAATATTGCTTCCTATATTTTGTACAGCTGTTAAGGTAGAAGGGCTAGTCTGGCACTGATTATTCTGTCATGGCATGAAGCAGAGGTTCACATTGATATTTGAATTTTTATTTTGTCTTAAAATTTTGCTAAACTTTTTTTAATTGTCTGCATCATTTTGTTTTTTACAGTCATTTTGTAAATAATGACTGTTTTTTCTTTTCAATACTTATTAGTTCTTTTTCATGCTACAATACTGGATAGAAATGATGATGGTCAGCATTCTTATCTTCTCCATATTCTCAAAGAGAAAGCTTTAAACATTTTTGATGTGGGGAACAAAGGGAAAAGGAAAAAATTAAATTTCCTTACAACCTATAGCCCATTGACAAATCCTTGGGACAGGCAGAGTGACCTTCCTCTAGGAACTCAGCTGCCTCAATGCTAATACTTTAGCTTAATATTAGCCCAACCTCCAGGCTCCTGTAAGTCTCCTTTAACATATACAAATTCCTTTGGAAGCTTCTTTTATTTGTACCCCCCAAGATATATGTTAGCAATCATTCTCCAAGCATATGGCCCGCTGATATACATCTGAAGGGTTTCATGACTAAGGTTTTATTAGACAGTAGTAAATGACCTTTTTCTAACAACAGCTAGCCCCTTAAGGTCTTGGAAACTTGCTTCCAGATTCCTTAGAGACTTATGCTATCCCTAACGCCCTCCCAACTTGAAAATATGTAACGGGCCACTCCTCACAACCCCGGTGCAGCTCTTTCTGCTCACGTATCCTGTCCCCATGCTTTAATAAAACCACCTTTTTGCACTGAAGACACCTCAAGAATTCTTTCTTGACCATTCACTCTGAACCCCAACATTTTCACATCAATTTTATCATTAAGGATTTCTTAGCTATGAACTTTTTTGTGGCATACTCAACCAGGTTAAGGAATTTCCTTTCACATCTAGCTTTTAAAGATTTTTTAAAAAATCTTAGGTGGATATTGGCTTTATCAAATATATTTCTGTATATTTGAAATGATCATAATGTTTTTCAACTTTTCCTATTGGTGTAATGAATTAGATAATTTTCAATATTGACGTTAACCTCAGGGGCTTTTCGACCATCCTACCAGGTGCAGCTGAAGCCCTGGCTATTGGCCCAGGTAAACACCTGGCCATGCACAGAGCTTCAGTGAGTCATTGGGAACCAAAAACTTTCTTCATCCTTTGACACCAGGCCACATGATATGACCCCAATCAGGAAGGTGACAACACTGTCTTTTGTACCTGGGCCAAAGAGACAAGGAAGTGAACTAAGAATGGATAAGGCCAGTCCCACCAAGCGGTAGGCCAAGCAGTCCTGAACCATTAGCAAAACCCAACACTTCCCCTAATTTTCACTGAGCTCTAGAATGTATCACTCAAGGCCAGCTTTGTGGCGTGAGAACTATGTGAGCCCACAGGACCACATACTCAGAAGGGCCCTGTGGTTAATGCTCTACTGTCGTCATCACGAAATTCTTAATAATTTTATCTTTGAACTTGTTTTTTGTAAAGGGAGTTTAATTGGATAACGGAGGACGTGCATGAACAGAGGAGATATACATGGTATGCATGTTTGCCACCATTCCTTGGCATCCCATTGCATGTAGAGTTTAGGATGCCCTGTGAGCATAGAATTCTGGCAGATTATGATGTGTGGGAGTTCAACATGACACAAAATACAAGGTAAGTGTGGTATGAAAGTCACTGGCAATACCAATAGAGTATTGGTAGAATGTTCACATATAAAGAAGTGAAGTAAGAACAGTTGAGTTCGTTTTGTGCAGGGTTATTACTATTTTAACAAGAACAAAATGCATATGCATGGATGAGCTATGACGTATGAATTGTATAATTTCAGTGGGTCTGCATATCAGCAACTGACCAAGGATACCTGGCTGGAAACATGTATTGCTCCAGGTGGTCTGCTCCTATAACCTCCTCAATTTCTGCCAATAGGAGATTATATTATTTTACATAAAGCAAAAGAAACTTAAAACAATATACTTCCATTTCTCAGTCCTTTTGTTATGGTCATGAACTTTATTTCTATATACATTATGAGCATAACATTGTGTTATTATTTTTCTTTTAATAATTTTCCTTTAGAAATATTTTTAAAACATGAAAAAAGTTCTTTTATCTTTACCTACATATTTATAATTTGTAGTGTTGTTTACTCCTTTGTGTAGATGCATGTTTCCACTGGGTATTATTTTCTTTCTGCTTGAAGGACATCCTTGAACATTTCTTATGATGCCTGTAGTGATGACTTCTTTTGAATGACTGAATAAACCTTTATTTTGTCTTCATTTTTTAAGACATTGTTGTTGGTTATAGAAGTTCAGGTTGGTGGTTTTCATTTCGGTATTTCAAGGATATTACCCCCACTTTCTTCTGTCTTACATTATTTCCAACAAGAAGTCTGCTATCTGCTATCATTTTGTATTTGTTCTTCTATATGTAATAATTCTTTTCTCTCTGGCTGCTCTTAAGATTTTCCCTTTATCAGTCCCTTTAAGCAACTTGATTATATGTTATGATTTAGATTTCTTCGTGTTTCTTGTGTTTGGGTTTGTTGAGTTTCTTGGACCTATGTGTTTTTTATTTTTATTAAATTTGAAAAATTTTTAGTCATTTTTGCTTCAAATATTTTTTCCACCCTCCCGCTGTTCCATCTCCTTCAAGGACTCCAAACACATACACATTGGGCTACTTGACCTGTTTGTATTTTTCTATATTTTTTCTCTCTGTATATACTTTAGTTTGTATTGCTCCATTGCATTATATTCAAGTCATTTATATTTTTTGTTGTTAATCCCATCCAATGTATTTTTCATATCAGAAATTTCTTTTTATATCTAGAAGTTCAATTTGATAACTTTTTCTGTATCATTCATTCCTTTCCCTAACAGATTCCTCCTTCCCTCTGCTTTCTTTAATATTCAAAAGATAATTATAAGAACTTTCTTCATTCTTATCTACTAATTTTATCATCTGTGTCACTTCTGGGTCTGTTACTATTGACTGATTTTTATTTTCATCGTATGAGTCATATTTTCCTATATCTTTGAATACCTGGCAAATTTTTTTATTGAATGCCAAACATTTTGAACTTTACTTTGTTGGATGCTAGAAACTTGTGTGTCCTAAAATATTCTTGAGCTGTTTTCTGGAATGCAGTTGTTACTTAGAAACAATTTAATCCTTTTCGGGCCTGCTTTTAAGCTTTGTTAGGCAGAAGCAGAGCAGACTGTAGTCTATTAATCTTTCCCCACTACTGACCCAAAACACTTGTGTTTATTCTAACCACTGCCCTTTGAATTATGATGTATTTCCACTTTGGTTGGTAGAACATAAACTATTAATGACCCTATGTTAGCCCTGTAGATTGTTCCCTCTGCCTCTTCCAGGTAGTTTTTTCTCAGACTCAGGTTGTTTCTTCACGCACACTCACTGATCAGTCCTCAGCTGACATTTGGAGAGGTAACTTTTATGTTTATGAAGAACTCTCGCTCTGCAGTTTTCTGCCGTCTGGCTTTCCTTCCTGTGAACTGTAGCTGCCTTGGCCTCACCAGATACCCAACTCCATCATCTCGACTGAGGGGTACCAGCAGCCTCCACCTGTGTCTCCTCTCCCTGCACTGTGGCCTGGGAACTGTCCAAGCTGTAAACTGGGACATTCAGAGCCCTGACCTCAAATTTTTTCCTCCGCCCAGAGATCAGAGTCCTGTGCTGCCTAATGTCCAGTGTTTGAAACCGTTGTTTGACAGATACACTTGAATTTTTTGTTTCAGGTGAAAGTTAGATCTGATCTCCATTACTCCATTACCCCATTACAGAAGTTCTGAAGTACTCTATTTTATTTGAAATTTATTTAAAAATTAATTATCAGAACCTTTTGGTTGTAGGAGAAAGGTGCAGTCTTTCAGAGAGGATGTGTATCACCACAGTAAGCACATTAGGGCAGTAAAAATGTAGAATCATTTAAAACTTAATTGAGGGGCATCTGGGTGGCTCAGTTGGTTAAGCATGTGCCTTTGGCTCAGGTCATGATCTCAGCGTCCTGGGATCAAGCCCTGCATAGGGCTCCCCACTCAGCATGGAGTCTGCTTCTCCCTCTACCTCTGCGCCTCCCCCCAACTTGTACTCTTTCTCTCTCTCGAATATATAAAATCTTAAAAAAAAACTTAATTGAAGCATAAGAACCTCAACTTTTGACTGCACATACATGTAAAATCTAGCTTGTGGCTGCAACTTCTCAGGGATTTTTTTTTTCTCTGCTCAGAAACGGCAACAATAGTTCTTTGAGGATAGAGGCATGAGTATATTTAACTTTGCTTCCTTCTTACACTGAGGTTCCCAACTCAGTGTTTGAGAGTTTCCTATCAGATTTCCCACCTTGGGTGGGCCCTGACTCCTAAAGGCTGTGAGAGCCACTGAAGTTTCTACCTTTGACATATAGTATTGAAAGCAGTTTTGATATTCCTACTACTTGTTGAAATACAGCTGTTCCAATTAACTGTTACTGCATAACATACCACCACAAATCCAGTGGTTCAAAACAACAATAATTTTATTAGGATCAAAAATTCTGTGGGTCAGGAATTTGGACAGGACTCAACAGGAAGTGCTTGTCTGTTCCACGATTTCTGAGGTCTCAGCTGGGGAGACTGAACTGCTAAAGAAGGACCCAAATGGCTGGTAGTTGGAATTGTCTCTAGGCTCTTCTACGCAAATGTCTGGTACCTGGATCAAGATGTTTTGAAAGCTGCCTTGCACTTAGCTAGAGTTGTTGACAGGAGGACCTATACATAGCCTTGCGGTGTGGCTTGGGATTCTCACAGCATGTTGAGGTCACATTGCAGAAGATCTGTGGGATGGAAGAAATTATTATACTCATCTTTGGAAAATGGGATTTGTCATACCTTCTCTTATATTTGTGGTTGAAAATGCTTTAATCTTACTAACTCTTTGGATATATACATATATAAGGATTTTTCATTGTTTTTAGCTGTTTTCGGCATTAAGAATTAAACAATGAGGAATTCCAGAGGTCAATCTGGATATTTAGGCTCAATCGTATCACTAGATATGGAGCTCTCAACTGTTATATATATTTTAAAATCAACTTTTCAAATTCAATGAAGGTCTTACTGGCATTTTGGTGGGCATTTCACTGATATTACTGATTTTTAGATGCCTTTTTAATATTGTGTTCTCATTCTTGAACATACATATCACTAGTCTTTTTTATAGCTCATTAACTAAAATTACAAAATTTTCTCTATTCAGGCCATGCACATTTTTCTTTAGGTTTGTTTTTTGGGATATTACAGTTTTTGTGGTTTTATGAATGGTATTCACTACATGCTGCTATGTTTTCTAATTGCTTACTACTGGTTTGTGGGAAAGTTATTGATTTTTGCATACTGATCTTGTATCTAGCCATTCCACTTGCTTCTTAGCTGTTGCCAATTGTGCTTGCTGATTATCTTGAAATTTGGGATCATGTACAAATAGTAATGAACTATCTTGGAATTTGGCATTATGCATGAAAGACAGAGTTGTTTCTTCTTTTTCAGTGTATATGCCACTTTATTTTCATTATTCCAGTAGCTAGGACCTCCAACATAATGTTGAAGAATAGAACAATAGAGAGAATCTTCATCTTGGTATCAACTGTAATTTGAAATATTTTTAATGTTTCACCATAGTGATATGGTGTTCACTTATGTATCTGGTACTTTATTAAATTAAAGATGTTCTATTCTAGACCTGTTTTGTTAAATACTTTTATTATGAATGAATATTTACTTCTATTAAATGTTTATCATTATTCATTGAGATAAATAACATTTTACTATTATTACATTAATAGATATTCTAATATGGGAATATACTTTACCCTGAAGAAACACTACCTAGGGGCACCTGGGTGGCTCAGTCATTAAGCGTCTGCCTTTGGCTCAGGTCATGATCCCAGGGTCCTGGGATCGAGCCCCGTGCAGGGCTCGTTGCTCGGCGGGAAGCCTGCTTCTCCCTCTGCCTCTACCCCTGCTGTGTTCCCTCTTTCACTGCGTCTCTCTCTGTCAAATAAATAAATAAAACCTTTAAAAAAAGAAGAAAAGAAACACTACCTAGTCATGCCTTTTTTAAAATGCTGCTTAAATTGAATTTTAATATTTTATATGGTTTTGTATCTATTTTATAAGTATAAATGGCATATTGTGGGGTGTGTGTGTGTGTGTGTGTGTGTGTGGTGTTTGCTAGCTTTGCTCACTTTTGGTAACTATTGAGTATACTAGGTTAATAAAGTGAGTTAGGTAGCTCTACCTTATTTTCTTTGCTCTGGAAATCTTTGCAGAAGATGAGAGATTGTTTATTTTTGAAGTCTTGCCAGAATTCACTATCTGGGCTAAAATTATCTGGGCTTGCTACTGCTTCAATTTCTTGTAAGGTTAAAGGTTTAATTTAATTGTTCTAATTCCTCTTGAACACACTTGGAAATTCACATTCTCCTAGAAGGATATACATTTTTCCTAGTTTTAAAAATTTATGGTATACAATTTTATATATTCTCTTATAATATTTTAAACTTTATTCAGTAACTTCGTCCATTTGAGTTCCTAATGGGTCTCTCCCTTTTTTTAATGAACATACTTCCCAGTTATTTTTTATATTTGTCTCTCCAAAACTCTTGCTTTTGATTTCTGTTGATCACCTTTAGAATTTTTTTGTTTTTTATTTGTTATTTTTTCAATATATGCTTTCATTTTACTGCTTTTTTTTAAGTTTATGTTATTTTTGTTCTATACTTATTACTTATCTTTAGTCTTTATTGTTTTCTGATAATGCATTTAGGTTCATAAATCTTTCTCTGAGTTCTGTCATGGACACAAAGTATACATTTTGTTAAATAGTGGTTTTATGCTTTAAAAATAGTTTATTTTTTTCTTAACAAAGAATTATTAGAAGCATTTTCTTTAATTGATAGGTTTGTAGATTTGGAGGGGGCTTGGAAGAGAGCTATTTTTTTGTGTTAATTTCTTATTTTGTATCTTCAGTGAATATGGCCTCTGTGATATCAGTGTTTGGTGGCTTTTTTGAGATTTGTTTTGCGGCTTAATACATAGTTGTTTTTTCTTTTGGTGTCCCATTTGTGTTTAAATCCTCCATTGAATACAAACTTATGTAAAATTCTATGTATATCTACTAAATTGAGTTTGTTAATTGTGTTATACAAATATTATATATCCTTTTTCTTTGTGGTGCATTTAGAATTAACACATATTACACCTTGCTTAAACCCTTAATTTTTTTCTTCTTCCTTTTTTGTTGTTTCAAGTTTTTATTTAAATTCAAGTTAGTTAGGAATACCTGGGTGGCCCGGTTGGTAAGTGCCTCTTGGTTTCAGCTCAGGTCATGATATCAGCGTTGTGAGACTGGGCTCACACTCAGCAGGGAGTCTGCTTGAAGATTCTGTCCCTCTGCCCCAACCCCCGCTCGAATGTGCACGCACTCTCTCTCAAATAAATAAATAAATCTTTAAAAAAATTTTTTTAAATAAATATTAGTTAGTTAACATGTAGTGTAATATTGGTTTCAGGAATAGAATTTAGTGATTCATCAGTTGCATATAATATCCAGTGTTCATCACAACAAGGGCCCTCCTTAATACCCATCCCCCATCTAGCCCATCCCCCACCCACCTCCCCTCCAGCAACCCTCAGTTTGTTCTCTATAGTTAGGAGGCTCTTATGCTTTGCCTCTGTCTCTCTTTTCTCCCCCTTTCCCTATGTTCATCTGTTTTGTTTCTTAAATTCCATGTATGAGTGAAATCATATGGTATTTGTCACTCACTGACTTGTTTCGCTTAGCATAATACATTCTAGTTCCATCAACATCATTGCAAATGGCAAGATTTCATTCCTTTGATGGCTCAGTAATCTTCCATCATATATATATATATATATATACACATATATATATATAACCCTATATATATTATATGTATATAATCTTCCATCATATATATATATATAACCCTATATATATAATATATATATTCCATATATATATATAACCCTATATATATTATATATATATAACCCTATATATATATATAACCCTATATAAATATATATAACCCTATATATATAACCCTAACTTTGTATATACCACATCTTCTTTATCCATTCATCAGTTGATGGACACTTGGGCTCTTTCCATAGTTTGGCTGTTGTTGATAATGACGCTATAAACATCAGGGTGCATGTACCCCTTCGAATCAGTATTTTTGTATCCTTTGGATAAATACCTAGTAGTACAATTGTATTGTGGGGTTGTTCTATTTTTAACTTTTGAGGAACCTCCATACTGCTTCCTTACTTATTTTTATATCTCTGATTCAACAAATCAAAAGTTTCTAAAGGGAGGTATTAAAGTTTCTGACTATGATTGTGGATTCATTAAATTTTTTGTGTACTGATCAGTTTTACCTTATGTATTTCTCAACTATGCTGATTGCTACATAAAGAACCTTTACTGCTCTATGCTGCTAAAATTCCTATATTATATTTCATTAGTATGCCATATCCCTCCCCCTCTTGAATGCTGCTTGTTTTAAATTCTATTTGGTCTAATGTTAATATCACTATTTATTTTTTTCTTAACAAGTTTCTGGTTTATTTGTTTTTCATTTCTTCCCCTCCTTCCTAATATGTGTCCTTTTCTTCAGGTGAGGTTTCTGCTAGTGAATGCAATCTGCTTGGGATCTTTTAAATTTTCTCATAGTTTCTAGACCAAAAAGAGATATCCTTCTTGTTTTCCGGTGCAATCATGGCTATTTTTAAAATATTTTTACTATGAACTCCAAGAAATTAAACAGAAGAATAGGATACAACATTTACCTAGTGTGTCATTTTGATCCTGGTATATTAGTAGTATTTTAGGCTCTGTAACATCATATCTCAAGGGCATGATTTTTCCTTATGAAAATAATACCTTTCATTTTATATTACAGAACATACAATAAAGCTCCATTTTCATAATATCCATAAATAAGTAAATTTTTTATTTTTGTAAGAATCTTAGAAAAATCAATAAATGGAGACAAAATAGAAATACTTAAAATTAGCAATAGGTACTAAAAAGACATTATTAATTTTAGAAATTTGGCTTCTCTTTGGTAATTTTTTATTTGAAATCTGCTAAATTAACAATTGCATCATTTGCAATATTACCTTATTTGGGTATTTTTCTATGGAAAACATAATTTTGCGATTCAATTAGACTTAAAAATGGAAAAGCTAGACAGTTGGTCCACTTTAATTTTAGCAATGTATATTTTCCGAATTTCAGTGGAAATCATGTTTTTATATATAATGTATTTGTTGTGGAATGTTAAACTATAATTGTACTCTGCAAACTCAATAAAGTGTTTTTGTCAGCCAGCGGAATACATGAATACTGGACAAGAAAAAATTCCTTCAACAATTTGACACTCACTGAATTAACCGTAAGTTGTTCAGTTGTGGGAAATGTCCAGCATGAGGAAGGGATCATGACTGACTGCTTTCAAGGCAACTTTATTCTGCCAGAACATGCAGCAGAAGTGATGCAAAAATCTGAGAGAAATAATTTTTCAATTTCTAAATGATTGGGTAAATTAAGGATATGCTGGTCTTTTAAGCGTTCCTGTAGATTCAGATGCCCCAAATATCAATGGGAGCTATTATATTCTCTTTTCCATACGGCCAACTGTCCTCTGTTATGTTTCCTGAAGGGGGTCACATTATAAGCCCAGAAGTAAAATAAAGTTATGATGTGATACTGAGGCTCTTCTTCCTCTTTGTTGGGGAGTGACAGTGCCTAAAGGAAGTATTAAGAGAAAGATGGACCTTGCTGCAATCCATTTTGAGGAGCTTTGGGGCCTTTCAGAATTAAATTTAAATGCTAAGTCTATCCAATCTATATGCGACAGACTGGGCAAATTACTTAATGTCTCTGTGCCTTAGAGTTCTCATCCATAAAATTAAGATAATAATATCCAGTTCACAGTGCTGCTATAAAAATTATACAAGATGATGTTCGAAAAGTTACGAATGCAGCGAAACCCACGGTATGAATTATATGGTTTTTAAATTTAAATTTACTCTAAATTACTTTTATTTACTCTACAAGTGCTGCACTAAAGAGAGGAGCAGGGTTCCTACACATGTGCTAAGACACTACGGGTCCCTTCAGACTGCTCCATTGGAGGTAATGCCGCAGCAGACACAAAGCAGATGCAGACAGGAGATGAGAGAGCTTCACTTCAACTCAAGTCAAAACAAAATATTCTGCAACTGTTCATATGCACAGAGTAGAGCAACCGCTATAAGAAACAAGTGCCAAATTTCAGTGGTTTCACAGATTAAAGGTCTATTTCTTGCTGACTTCACAGTTGATACAGAAAGGCAGTGGGGCCTCTGCTTCATGAAGTCACCCAGAGAATCAGGCTTCTTTGACCTGCAGGTTCCACTATTCCCACATCTTGAAGATCTTGGGTGAATCCATTGCACCTGGCAACTAGAATTAAAAAAAAAAAATAGAGAGAAACACATGGATGCATTCTTAGGGACACACGTGGAAACAGTATATATCATTTCCAAATTTTTCATATTGCATTGGCCAGAACTCAGTCATACAAGGTCCCACCTACTGGAAGAAGGGAGGCTTGGAGATATACTCTGTGTGCCCAGGGGGGAAAGAAAATAGTCTGATAAACAAATAGCATTGTTTCAGCCGCAGATGTCATTTGGTCAGGCATCGAAATAAGGGTAGAGAGTTCACTGAATTTTTCTTTTTAATTTCCTCACCTAACTTTTTGCATGCTCCTTTCATATGATCTTCAGAATAAACATCCAATTTTTGCTTAAACTGAAGATCAAACCCAAGAATAGTTTATGATTTGCTAATCAGCTCAGCTCAGCAGATCTTAGTTCAGTGCTGGATTCTTATGCCTAGCTCTTTGTAAAACTGAAGTGACTCAACCTCTCCAAGTTTCATTCACCTGAAAAATGTCTGTCTAAATCACAGAAATGGAAAGTTAAATTGAAATAATACATGAAAATGTGTTTCTAAATTAGGAAGCATGAAGCATTATTATTACTAATGAAAAGATGGCTGAAAAATTACTATAGTAATGATGTGGCATTCTATTTCCACTCTGCCCTGTCTTCATCAAGTCCATTAGCATCCCTGTGCAAATCATGTTGTTTAAATGTCAGATGTATATATGAATTTCACATGTACTATACAGATGGAATCTATATTTAGTTAACACTTTCTTTTACTGAGAATGTTCCAATGAGCTATGAGGTAAAAAATAATGAAGTCATCACAGGGGACAGGATCTTACCATTACATAATGATCCAAGGATTTGGAAGACAAAGATTCAAATGAAGAAAAGGGAGAAAGGAGTTTTTAAAGGTCACATTAAACAAGGGTCTGAAAAGTGGAGAATTCAGTTGATTGTTAACATTATATTAGATATCAGAATAAGAAAGAAACCTAAGGATAGGGTCTTAAGCTAATTCTTCATTAAAGAATTGAAAAGAGGGATTTAATTCTTTAGTTCCCTTTTATTCTGTTATAGACATTAGCCTACCTTTCAAACATACTTCCTTTGCAATAAATCATTACTTATTTAACATTTACAACTTTGTCCTTAATCACCTAAGTGGAAACTTAATATCAAATAGTTTCTCATGTAAATTGGAAGATGATGTGCCAGTTCAATGAAGTCGCAAGTTATAATTTTTAGGTAGGTTGAAAAATGATTTTTTTCCTCTCACCTCTCTTACCTTCCATTTTGGCTTTCCCTGTCTTTTCCCTACATTTTCTTCATTATTTTTCCAAAAGTTTTCTTGACTATGTATGTATTTTATGTATTTAGTCTATAAAATCTGGAAACCACAGCAAGGATATTCAACTATTATGCATAATGCCGTACTTGTTACCTCTAACTGAGCTAAATTCCATGTAGAATAAATTAGTTCTTCTGCTAATTATCATGACAAATTCCTCTCCACCTGTCATGTGTCCAAAGGTTAATAAATTCATTGTCTTAATTTTTTTCCTAGACTCAAGTCAGATACTACTATATATTTATTTCATTTTAGTTTTATTTTTTTTGAAGTCAACTGACACTGTGATAGATTTTGAATGACTACTATTGTTCTCCAAACTTGTATAATACAATTTCTTAAATACATAGCTTATTTTTACTTAAATGTGAGTTGAAGTGTGCATGTGTCTGTATGAGCAAAAAGAAGAGAAAGAGCCTAGTATCTGTACAATAAATGCTTATTGCAAATTTTGCTAGTGACCATGAAATTTTCTCTGTTCCTCATGACTACTCTATAATAGTTTCTAGACTCTATCTCCTATTTCTTCTTCCACTTTTTTATTTCCTGAAAGCTCCCAGAAGAACTCTCAGTAGATGAAATCCATGAACCTATTTATTCCTGGTAGAAAAAAAAAACTGGGAGATAGCTTAATTTAGAGACATTAGAGGAGACAGGGCTTCACTCTATTTTCAGTTGCCATTCGCTATGGAAAACCAAAGGCTAACATTTAATCTCAAGCACTTACTGTTTGTCCATGTCTGACATATCCTAAAGTCTTCTCCAGGCTTTGTTATCATAAAGAGTCTGACAAACTTGACCAAAAGCATGTTAATTGAGGAAAATGTAAGTAAAATGACTTTTTGTTGTTGTTACTGTTGACGCAAATTGAACAAACCTTTCAACTAAAAGTAAGAAAGAGAGCTTTATTCAAGCCCAAGTTAGGACTGCTGCCCAGGAAACATGCTCTTCACAGGGAAGAAAGTGTTTCGGACAATGAACAGCTTCTACAGGGTTATATACTTTTTTACATTTTCGAAAAGCTCAAAAGATTACAGATTAGCATATAGGCAGAAATCACAAGTTTTATCATAAAGGAATTCAGTGAGTAGGAGCATTGATCAATTATCTCAAGGACAAGATGGGTTTCCTTTAAGCTCCTCATTCACAAAGCAGATGGACATACAATGCATGATGGCGGGCCATAAATCAGGCTTTGGTTGGAACAAAGTTTGTATACAGTCATGTTGACTTAGAAAGAAATCTAAAACGACTTCTCTTGTATATCAAGCCTTGAGAGAGTTTTCCCCATCATTACTTTTCTTACAAAACTGTATTACACATTCCATGCCCAGGATCTAGTCAAGAAGAGGCCACATAAGGTGGCCATTAGCATAATCCAGGTTCTAACCCCTCATATTTACAGGCTAGGAACCTTGATTTGTCAGTTTACCAAAATTAATAACAATCCAATATTCTCTACAGTGACTAATAATTAGAGTAGTAATTTAATTGTTAAGAGCACCAGATGTTTTTCTCTGTATGACTAGCAAATTTTCTCCCTATATCTGAGTTATGTGGAAAGTCAAATTACTGAAAAGGTATTTGTGGCCTTACACCTAGCAAACTAGTTCTAGTTAAGTGATCTGAATGTACAATGATGTAGGAAGACATTAGGGTTCAAAGCCAATGGCCAAGAAAGAATTCTTGAGACGTCTTTGGTGAGAAAAGGTGGTTTTATTAAAGCCTGGGGACAGGACCCATGGGCAGAAAGAGCTGCAATGGGGTCATGAGAAGTGGCCCATTATACACTTTCAAGTTGGGAGGGGTTTGGGATAGTGTAAGCCTCCCAGATATTTTGGAAGCCGGGTTTCCAGGACCTTGAGGGGGCTAGCTATTGTTGGGAAAAGGTCATTTATTACCATCTAATAAAACCTTAGTTATGAGACCCTTCAGATGTATATCAGTGGATCATATGCTTGGGGGATGATTGCCAACATGTATCTAGGTGGGGGGGTGGGTAGAGATAAAGGAAGTTTCCAAAGAAATTTGTATATGTTAAAGTAGACTTACAGGATCCTGGGGTCAGGCTAAGATTGCCTTTTGCCCTAGCAAAGTATTAACATCGAGGCAGTTGAGTCCCTAGAGGAAGGTCACTGCCTGTTTCAAGGACTTGTCAATGGGCTGTAGGTAGTAAGGACATTTAATAATTTTTCTTCTGCCTTTGTTTCCCACATCATTCCTCCCCCCACCCCCGGAACAATTTTGACCCTTAAATCTTTAAGATTTCTGAGGGTGGAAGGGCTCATCTTCTGTAACATCTTCTTTCTGAATGGGGGCATAGAGATGTCCCTACCTGTTGGTCAATATCAGTCAGTTGGGGGCTTATATATATATCTGAGTTATGGAAAGTAGAGGCAGCTGAGTCCAAGGGAGACTGCATGTGTGGATCTCCCCAAGTGGAAAGGATCATCTGTCAGCCTGAAGTTATGGCAGTGAAGGAGTCTCGGCACCAAGTGGAGAGAGGAGGGAGAAAACGGCAGAACATGATGAGTATAACAAAAAGAAACAGAAGCCCAAATAAGAGTCCTATGATAGTTGACAAAATTCCTCTTCCAGTCCAGGAGTTTAACCAACCATTAAAGGAAAGAGAGGGATCTTTAAAAGTGCCAATTTGAGTATCCGTGTCAGTTAGAAACCCAGAAATACTTTTGTGGTAATCTGGAATGCATACACACCATTTTGTTTTTATGATAACACAAGTTCCACCTTGGACAGGAGTTAAAACATCTAATGCCATTCTATTTTGTAAAACTGCTTTACACATTTGTGTTACTTCAGTATTTAGTAGAGAAATGCTATTTTGACTGTCATTTAGGGTTTTGACCGTGTACTTATTAAGAGCTTCCATGTGCCAAACAACATCGTCTTGTCCCAAAGAGAGAACAAAAATAGATGTTAGGTGGTCATACTGATGAGACACAGAACGTGTCCACCATCATTTTAAATTTGGAAAGTTGGCTGGGTTGGTATTGGTTTTAATAATGCATCCATGCAGGGATGCCTGGGTGGCTCAGTTGGTTAAGCGTCTGCCTTTGGCTCAGGTCATGATCCCAGGGTCCTGGGATCGAGTCCTGCATTGGGCTCCTTGCTCAGCGGGGAGCTTCTCTCTCTGCCTGCCGCTCCCCCTGCTTGTGCTCTCTCCCTCCTTCTCTAACAAATAAATAAATAAAATCTTTAAAAATAATAATAATAATGTGTCTGTGCATTCAGGCAAAACCCAGGGTAGAGTGGCCTATCCAGCCTGGGGGAAGCCATGGACACAAGTTAGAGCTGCATAGCCCTTGGGTCCCATTAGGAGACAGTCATCTAATCTTGGGTCTCCTTTAACTGTTGTTAAGATATCAGGGGCTATTCAGTTTAAGAGGGCCATCTTTTGAATTTGTGTAATAAAAGACAGTCCGTTGTCACTTTGTAGGGACCAAAGGAGTCCAAATCTAGGGACAATTTCCCTTACCAAAGTTTTTGTCACCTCTGTGCTCTTTTTACTCAAATCAATAGCCTGGTGTGAACCCTGTATTACCTTCCGTTGGTTATTTTGGGGTATAAAGATTTTTCCCTCATTATTAACAAGCCAGTCCTGTGCATTTTTTAATATCCTCATTCCTGGGCTATGTGAACTTCTTAGTCTGAATAGACTGAACTTATGGACTTGATTAGAGTTAACACTAGTAAAAGACTTAATATTTATTTATTTTGTGTGGCCTGCTTGGCTGCACAGTCTACTGAATTGTTTCCCTTAGATCCTAATGTCAGATCCTTTGATGTCCTTTGAGGTGAATTACAGCTACCTCCTTAGGCAGGTGTATAGCTTCAAGAAGAGTCATAATTTCAGGCCCATATTTGATTGGGGAGTTATGGTTTGATAATAATCTCCTTTCCTTCCTAATTGCTCCATGGGCCTGTAGGACCAGGAAAGCATATTTGGAGTCGGTATAAATATTAATTTTTAAGACTTTGGCAATTGCAAAGCACGAGTGAGTGCTGTTGCATACCCAGCTTTTCTTATTCCCTTTTCTATGAAACTAGTGCCATCAGTAAGCCAGCTGTCATCTGCATTTTCAATAGGGGCATCTTTTAAATCTGGTCAACTAGCATAAACAAGATCAATAAGCTCTGTACAGTTATGCTCTATAGAAGTACAATGGTCAGGTTGAAGCATAAGCGTAGCTGGGTTTAAAGTTTGACAGGTTTTAAGTATTATTTCAGGCATATCTATAAGCATAACCTGGTATTTAATAAGTCAGCCTCCCGTCATCCATTGGTGGCCTTTGGTCTCTGAGACATTCTGGACCTGATGTGAAGTCATTACAGTCAGGGACTGTCCCTAGTGAGCTTTGTGATTTTTATTTTTACCTCACACTTATTTATATTTTCTAAAATAATTATATCCCCAAAGGTGAATTCATATTCTTTTTATATCCTTTTTATTGTCACAAAAGGAAGGAGGGAAGTAGAAAAGTATGTATGTTTGTATATATACACAGTGTTTAAATTCCATGCCACCTTTTCTGGCATTTAAATCAAAAAGGGCACTGGATTGATTAGGTATATTTTATGTTTTACTTTCATACTAAAAACGATGAAGTCAATTTTATTTTCAAGTATTATAATTCGTTCAGTGATTTAACTCATCTAAAATTATTCTGTTTTAGATCAACTCTGTTCTACTTAATCCCCAACATTTACTTGGGTAACATTAACACTTAATAATTTGGTCATCTCAAACATCATCTGTTCCCAGAAGCTTCCCAAGATCCATTTAGCCCATGCATCAGTTCCTTGTATTCTCATTATTCCAAAAGATACTTCTCTCTGAACACTTGGCAAATTTTATTGACTGTAACTTTCTCAAAATTAGAGATTATGTCTTATTCAATTTCTTATACCTTGGGGGAGGTGAATATTATATGATGAATACATGTTGAATATTATAAAAATGTCTAACCCTTTTCCCCAATCTGTAATTTTAGTTCCATTCCAACCAAAATACAGCAGTGATTTATTCACTTTTGGCAGTAGACATGCAAAAATTATTCTTAATTTTATTTAGAAAAGTGATGAACAATAAAAACTAAGAAAATTAGTACATTACAGATGCAAAAATATATGGACAAATCAGTGAAAGAGATCATACAATCCATAAACAAACTCTTTAGTCATGAGGATTTAATTTAATACGCAATAAAGATAATGTTACGTTTCAGGAATGGAAGGATTAGTCTATAAAATGTTTCTATTTTAAAATAATCAGTTTAGAGCTACTTCACCCCAAAAATGAAAATAAATTCCATGTTTATCAAAGTTAAAGCTTAGAAGATATTACAACTAGCCAGAATAAAATACAGCACAATATCTGGATAATCAGAACCAGTTAAGCATAAAAGTGAAGGAACCATCAGGGAATGTACATTTGACTACATGAAAATACTTTTTTTTTTTAATCTTGTTTTTTTAAAAAAAAATCAGAGAATTAAAGGACAACAAATAATGGGAAAAATTGCCGTAAGTATTAATGATTTTATTTTACTTACTTTTTTAATAAAGGTTTAAAACTTTTTTTTTTAAAGATTTTATTTATTTATTTGACAGAGAGAGAGAAAGAAAGAGAGCACAAGCAGGTGGAACAGCAAGCAGAGGGAGAGGGAGAAGCAGACTCCCCACAGAGGAGGGAGCCTGATCCGGGGCTCAATCCCAGGACTCTGGGATCATGACCTGAGCCGGAGGCAGATGCTTAACTGACTGAGCCACCCAGGTGCCCCAGTATTAATGATTTTAATAAAGCATTTGTAATAACTCAATTACTAAGGTCATGAAAGAGCAATACATAAAAACATAAATTAAAAATAGAATAGTGCTAGGACAATATTCCATATTGGTCAGAATGTGGTAAAATTGAAACATAATGCTGGGAATCCCAAAGAAACTGTATATTATGTGCTTTACACTGCTTGTTAAAATAACAAAATGAAGAAATACACTTCATGAAAATTTTCTCAAATGTTGAGAACTTTTTTTGTCAATTAATAAGAAAATTAAATTAGCCAGAACATCTGCTTCTCTAAGAAGTTCACTCAATTATGGTATTAAGATTGATGTTATTTTTACTGTGATGCTCCTGTTTTATTTCCTGTGATTTTCCTTTGTGCGTTCTCTGTAATTTTTTGGTCAGATTTGCCAGAAAACTGTTTATATTGTTGGTTTTTAAATTTAAAAAGACATAAAAATCAAGTTTTATTTATTGTACCAGGTAGGATGTGTTGATCTCAAGTGACAAAAACTGCCTTTGATTAACTCAAGCCAAAAAAAAAAAAAAAAAAAAATTAAACTTATTACTGGATTATAGAATTGAGAAGCGTAAATTAAAGGAACTCCAGGGATTTTAGAAGCAAGATCCCATGATAATTTTTTAGGTTATTATTAAAAGAGTGACTCAACTCTAGTTTTATATACTACTGTGGAGATTTGGATATCCCTTCAGATTTAAATTTCTGGGATAAAAAATCCAACTCCTATCAAATAGCTCATTGGTTCTAGTAGCTTTTTTAAAATTTTTATTTTGACTCCCTAGGTTTTCTTGATATATGCAGTTATGACAACAATTTTGTCTTTTATAACCCAGTTTTCTTATCTTATTGCACTAGTTATTACCTCAAAAATAAAATGGAATAAATTACTTATTTCTTAACTTATTTAATTATACTTACTTAATTTTTGTGCCAGCCATTGTGTAAGGCTTAGAGGATATAGCAGAGAATAAAACAGACAAAAACTCTGTACTCCTAGAATTTACATTTTGCTGTTCCCACTGCCAAACTCTTTAGTTGGATAAATTAGAGCATTAATTCTAGAGTACTGTTGATTTTCTATTACAATAAGTTCCTTCTCTTCCAAAAATCCATATTTATTATGTTACTATTTCAGTCACAGTTCACTAAACTATTTTTATTGAACGTTTATTGCTCACCATATTTTTTCCTTTCTATTTTCCTACCATTATCTGGGAGTCTGGTTTGTAATTCATTCTTTATTTGGTTATAGTGGAGTTTTTCTCACTTTTTTTTTTTTAAGATTTTATTTATTTATTTGACAGAGAGCGAGAGACAGCAAGGGAAGTGGGAGAGGGAAGCAGGCTTCCCGCCGAGCAGGGAGCCCGATGCTGGGCTCAATCCCAGGACCCTGGGATCATGACCTGAGCCGAAGGCAGACGCTTAATGACTGAGCCACCAAGGCGCCCCTCTCACTTTTTCTTAAATGTCATTTTTTATACCCTGGTATCTTTGCTAAGTATAAAATTTTCAGATAACTCTCCTATTGTCTAAATGTATGTTACTGCAGTGTTTGTTTCCAGTATTGTAGATAAGAAGTTCAGTGTCAGTCTGATTTTCTTTCTTCCTTTGTTTTCAATTCAGTTGTTCTGATGGGAAATTTCTACATTTTTCTCTTTTAGTGAAATTCAGAAGTGGTATTAGGATATGTGTCTTTTTTCCCATTTACTCTGCCTGGAATTTGGTGAGCCCTTTCAATCTGGAGGATAAAACCATTGTCAAAAGCAAAGAATTTTTGTATGTAGTTTCTTTCAATTTCCTCCTTTCACTTCAGTTTAGATCCTCTATGAATCTTTTCCCTTTTCTCTTAACTGTTTCCATATTTTTAAAATTCTCATTCTGTTTTGAAGTAATTTTCCTATTATTCTTCCATATCATTGATTCCATTCTCAATAGTAACTATTTTTTTTCAGTTCATCTACCAATATTTTTTTAATTTGAAAACAGGAAGTCATTTATATGTCATAATTTTTTCTACTTAAAATGACACTATTCTTCTGGTTGAACATTGTTATGTATACATCTTGCAATTCAAGTTCATAGGGGCATCTATTTTATAGGTTTTTCTTCATCCCTGTGAAAGTACCAATATTTTTTTTTACCTACTCCTGTCTTCATTCAACCCTAGTAGGTAAGCGAGGTTTCCTGGATTATTCATGTGATAGGAAATCTAAGAGTAATAGAAGGTACATAGATTGGCATTTTGTGAGCAAATGTATAATTGATCAACTGTCTTGTTTCTGTTAAAACACTAGAAGGAGGCTTTTTTGATCTATGTTCTCTCCCTGTAAAATTCTTAATGCGTTCCCAGTCTTGGACATAAGAAGTATCTTAGTCCATCTGTGTGACTTTCCTTACAGTCCTTCTGGGTTCTGGAATATCCTGAATTCCAGTGCCCCTCCCCCCCACCACCAGGATAACATGTTCTACATGTTTTCTCTTCCAAATATTTTGGCAAAGGCTTTGAACAAGTACACATTGTTCCAGTTCTGTCAAGCTACTTGCCCTGTTTCCTGCATTTCAGAGATGTAGTTGATAGGAAATTGGGAATGTGAGTGTCCTGGGCTTGAGTTCAGAATGCCATTTTCCCAGATCTCTCTGAGTGAGTTTATAACAATGTAAATCACATCATGTCACTCCCCTAATTAAAATTCTTCAATGATTTTCCATTGAACTTGAAGTTAAATCTGAACGCCTTTCCATGGTCTGCAAGGTTTGCATGATCTAAGTGCTATCTCTTTATTCAGCTTCAGCATGCACCACGCTAAACCTTGCCCTTCTATTCTGTTTTCTATTTTGCAAAAATTTTTTAAAATTGCTGGTCCATTGATTGCACCCTTTTATTATTTTCTAATGTTCTTATGACGTTTTAATTTTTTTGTTATTTCAATAAATTTGGGAAGGTAAATTGATGTGTGTGGCCTACTGACTCGAACCAGAAATCAAGACAGGCTCTTGGGCAAAATTGTGTATGGTGTCCTATGGATACTATAATAGTAACATGGGAGGAATCATGTTGGTTATCAAGGAGCAAGGAGCTACTTGTATATGGG
Source organism: Phoca vitulina (assembly GCF_004348235.1). NCBI lineage: Eukaryota > Metazoa > Chordata > Mammalia > Carnivora > Phocidae > Phoca > Phoca vitulina. The sequence goes on from NW_022589728.1 coordinate 39,774,627, forward strand.
TTTAATGGTTGATAAGAAAAAGGTTCACAAAGGAGGTGACATGAACTCATGGACTGTTATCACCTTGACATCAAGAACTGTGATTAATTCTTTTCTGAATCATCTCAATACTGGTTATTTATTAGTATAAGATCATTGTTACTTATTAAATACTGAAATAAGTGAGAGCCTGACCCCTTCTAAATTGTGGAAAAAGATTCTACTTGTTTGTATTACCAAACTTGCAAGAGTTTCGACCTCAGATAGACTGGTCTTTTTTTTTTTTTTTTTAAGAAAGCTTAATAAGCAACCTTTGTGAATTTGCACAGAAAGACATAGAATTATGACCAGAGTGGATACTGAGACTAAATTAATTATAGCAAGTTAATTAAACTGAATTAATCTTAAAAATAAATTAATAGAAATTCTTAACTAGCAAGAGGTAGAGTGTTGGTTGAAGAAATGGAAAAATGGGAAAATCACTTCAGTAGAGGTGGGGTGCACATAATCAAGATGGATACAGAATGAGGCCTATGAACATTAGTATCCACTGAGAAATTCCTTATGTTGAGGACAATTAGATAATTTTAAGATGACCAATACTCGGGGCGCCTGGGTGGCTCAGTCAGTTGGGCGTCTGCATTCGGCTCAGGTCATGATCTCGGGGTCCTGGGATCGAGTCCTGCTCAGGCTCCCTGCTCAGCAGGGAGCCTGCTTCTCCCTCTGCCTGCTGATACCCCCTGCTTGTGCTCTCTCCCTCTCTCCTCTCTTTCTCAAGTAAATAAAAAAAAATTCTTTTAATGACCGATACTCAATTACACATTTTCTCTCTTCCAGTGCTAGAGTGTAATTTCCCTTCATTTCCTATAAACCTTTAGTAGAATATGTTACGAAGAGCACCTTTTGCTAGTAATGTATTAAGGAATCATTAACTGAGAGGAACTGAAAGAGGAGGTCCACAGAAAGTGAGATAGTAGCACCAAAATCAATAAACAAACTGGCACTAGGAATTCGGATTGTGCAAAAGAGTAAAGAAATATGTCCTCTGGGAAATTCTCAAAAATATTTTATTTTGCTGGTATTTCCACAGTACATGTGATAGAATTTTGAGAAATATTATTTACGTATTAAAAGAAAGGGCATCTCAAACTTTATCAACCATGGAAGGCTAAAGGACCCTGGATCTCTAGGTTACAAATTTGTTATTTTTTTAAGTGAACGATGTTATGTCATTTTAAAAGCAACTCAATTTCTGTCCTTACATCTAGTCATCAGAAGTGAGATTTAGTGTTTGTTTTAGTCTCAGATTTTGAAATAATGGATACTATTGCCTTGATGTTTTAAGTGCTAGTAAGTAGGCGTGAGGGCACTGAAGAAAAGGCGCTGGTATCTTAGTACCTACACATAGTAGATTCATATATATATTTGTTGAATGAATGAATCAATCCATCAGTTAATCAATCGATGCATGAATGAATGAAAGAATGAATGAAAAAAAGAATGAATGAAGAGTCTAGGAACTGGGTTTAGTTCTGACCTTTGGGTTTCAACTTTCTTTTCTATTTTTTTAAATATTTTTATTTATTTGAGAGAGAGAGAGCGAGACCAGCACAAGTAGGGGGAGGGGTAGAGGGAGAAGGAGAAGCAGGCTCCCCGCTGATCAGGGAGCCTGACGTGGGGCTCGGTCCCAGGACCCTGAGATCATGACCTGAGCCAAAGGGAGACTCTTAACCGACTGAGCCACCCAGGCACCTCGGGCCTCCATATTTTCAAATGTGGAAAATTTGAATTTGATCTCTGAAATCATTCTAGTTCTAATAGACCAAGAAAGAATATTAAATGATTTCTAACAAGAAGACAGTACTTACAAAAATGAAATAAAGTGAAGTCTAGAAATGTTATAATACCCATTAATCCAGACAAATTAATTAAATAGTTACAGCATTAATTTTCTGAACATTTAAATAGATCATATAGAGATAGATAAAGGTATATAGCATGAGAAACAAGAGCAGTTATCAATACAAATGAAAAAAAAATGTAAAGGTTCAGTCAGCCCAAGGCTAAAACTTTTTCTGCTAAAACCTCAATAAACAGTAACTTTAATTTATTCATATTTCAATCCTATATAAAGTCTCCAACTCAGTGCTTGGCCCTTAATAATCCCTCAGTAAATTTTTGTAGAATAAATGAATGAATAATTAATAATCACATTATGTAATCAAATATTAAATATTTAGCCTACTTAATATTGATATATTTTAATTCTCTTTCCATATTCATTTTAATTCTTTCCATTAATTTTCAGTGTTATAATAAAAATGTAGAGAGAGGGAAATGGGTTTAAGCTTCAGTGTGAGGATTTATATTCACTTTAAGAAAGACAATTTGGCAGAGAAGAGTGTTGGATAAGAGATCAGTTTACTGAAAGAGATTGGGAAATTTCTAAGGGGTTAATGTTAGCACAGTAAAAAGGCAGAAAATTAAATTAAATCAATACTTCTTAAACTTCTATTTTTTATATCTCTCATCAAAGACTCTCAGGAACTGGAGAACTACCATGATAAAAACAAAATTCCCTCATTTTGTGTAAGGTCAAGGATTTTATGTATAACATAAGGTCAGTTATGGGTAAATATAAAATTATAAAGCATTTGGGAAGAAATGTTATTGATATCTCAAACACAAAGAAAATAGTAAATTTTATTAGTTTTTATTCATTTTAAAAAATAATTATTGAAACTCTATTATGTTAGTATTTTAGAAGTGAAGCTACAAAAATGAAATAACAACTTTTAGGTACATACTTCAGTGGGAAAGTCAGACAAGTAAAGCACATTTTCAAGAGAGGCTAGTATGTTTTAATAGGTGAAAACCAAGGGAATGCTGGGAACAGTGAAGAAAGAACATCTATCTCAGTTTAGGGAAAGATTTACAAAAATGTCTCTAGAAACCACTAGAATATCTCAGGTAGGAAAAGGAATATGTCTTTGGCAGAGGAATGTAGACTTGTAGGACTATCAAATTCAAAGTCATAAAGGCATGAGACAACATGGTTTATCCAAGCACAAATGAGTATTTATTTAGTGTTTACTATGTTCTGGGCATCTGAGGTGCTGGAAAAAAGTGAAGAATGAGTTTCCAGCTTCAGGATCATAGTTTGCTAGTATTTAGAAAAAGTTTAGTAGCATTTAATGAAATTCAGAGTTCTGTGTATGAGTGTGTGTGAGAGAGAGAGAGGTTGAGAGACAGCGAGAGAGAGAAAAAGAGAAAGGGAAAGAGAAAATAAGCATACTGATATGAGCCAGATCATATTCTTCTGGGGCATCTGAAATGTTGAATAAACAAATATAATTGCGTTAACAGCATTTGGTAGGCATTTCCCTCCAGCTTTCAAGAGTGCTGGTACAGTCATATTTGAAATTTGACATATTTTCAAGATGTAGCAAACCCAGACAAATATAATTTTTTAGATACTTCAAAGAATATTATCACAATAAGCATAGCTGAAGCCATGTCTCTTAGTAATAAATTCAAATTATGTGCCATCTATGGCATAAATAATTCTTCTAGATTGTTGGCCAAATTCTACCTTTTTCTTTATTAACCATTTCAGAGTTACTATCATAGATTCAACAGTCTTTGCCTAAAATTGAAAATCGTTTTTCTCTCAGTTCTTTACTTGAGTCAAAACAAATGTGTTTTGTAATAAGTGTGAAACTAATGAAATAGTCATTAACTTTGAATTATTTTTCTTCTTCTTCTGCTAACTCAATAATACATATAATAAATGTTACTTGTTAAATTTGACTTTTGTCCTTGGTACACTCTGGTTGATTGAGCAATATTTAGTTTTTAAAATTTCATGTATGATTTGTTTAAATTAGTAATCTCATATTGAATTTTTCATTCTAGATAGTAATCATGTCTTCCATTATTTTTTACCAGTCTTACATGTTTGAATTTTCTAACATCACACTTTAAAATTGTGTTTACAAAACCTAAAAGTGCTTTATCATTTTTTGTAAATATTATGCTATTAGTGCCAGAAAGCGTTGTTGTACATGGCTTTAGCAAGTTTATTATATTATTGTTTTACAACCATCATGCCAATATACAGTGTTGTTTGCTTTTCTTTGTTGAATACTAGCTATTGCTGTTTATTAAACCTTTATTATACCTCTAGTAGTGGCTTGTGTTTTGTGTGCAAATGACATTTTAATTTTGTTTTAATTGAAACCTTAAGTGTTTTTGTTCTGTTGGCCACTAACAGACTTGACTATTAATTTGAAACTTATGACAAAAGTTAAAAAATATGTAGTCTCTGACCATTTAATTATTATATATCCTAGTTTCTTTCTCCATTTTAATGGAAGTTGGTAAACATTTATCCAATGAAGCATTGTAATTACTAGTTTGAACTGGATCATATTTTGCTAGAAATGGTGTATGAAGTTAGAAAGTCTTGATGGCCATCTTCTAGGATCATCACCAAATGCAAACAGTGAAGTCCAGAGATAGTTTTCTCCAGTTTTTCGGCTTCGTTCATGTTACTTTCTTCATCTTCTAATAGGCAGGCCAGAATTAGAATTGTTGCTTCTGAGTGGTGAATTTGATATAAATAATTTTTTATTCTCATTGTTCACCAACATTTAAATCTTCTTTTAGTAAAGAAAATGAGATTTCAACTGATCAATTCAAGTTACAGTTTGATGAACATAATTTTCTTTCTCATCATTGTTTTGAGCAATAACTAAATCTCCATTAAGTAAAAAATATATAATGCTTTACATATGAAGATGATGTGTTACACATTGTAAAAATTGGCCACCTTCCCTTGTTTCCAGTTTTAAAAACTTAATGAAATCTCTTCTTTGAAGATTTTCCATTTTTTATACATTTTTTTTCCTTTTCTGAATTCCACTTTTATAGTTTCAGTTTCTATCATGTTCTCCACTTATACTCATTCCCTTCACTTGTTAGAGGGGTGATGGAAGGGATGGGTCCTAATATTGTAGACAATATTAAGGAATTTTTTAAAAATATATTATATTCAAAGTATAGAAATTTATATGCAAATATAAAAGAAAGTAGCTAAAATCTAAAAATTATTTCAGTATATGTTCAAAGTGATATTTTTCTTTTAAAATTTTCAAAATTATTGAAATTTAAAAGTATAAAAATTATAACTAATACATATAAATTTTAAATTAAAACTTTAAATAAAGCTGAATTTAAAATGTCTTTTTGAAAATGTAATTAAATCTCTAAATTTTTAAATATTTTTAGAAGGATAAAACCTTTACAATTCTATTCTTTTTTAAGAAATTTATTTATTTATTTGTCATAGAGAGAGCGAGAGCAATCGAGCACAAGCAGGGGGAGCAGCAGACAGAGGGAGAAGCAGGCTCCCCGCTGAGCAGGGAGCCCCATATGGGGGTCGATCCCAGGATCCTGGGATCATGACCTGAGCTTAACAACTGAACCACCCAGGCATCCCTGCAATTTTATTTTTAACACCATTAGTTGCCAGTGTGTCAGTGTCCTATTCTATAAAACTATATATATGTGTGTGTGTGTGTATAAATTTTAGAGTGATAGAAGTAGTTTGATATTGTAAAATGTTGCCAGCCACCATGTGCAACTATTGGAAATATTGTACTAATTTATGAAAAATTTTAGAAACAAATTGAAACATGAGAGAAAAAAATGGGTGTTTGGATTCTTAGAAAATAATACTTTATTGTGCAAGTATTTACCACATTCATACTATTTGAAAAGAAGAATTTAACAATTAATTCAACTTTTCCTTACCTAAGTGGTTTTGCTACACAAATTCTCCATGCACTCTGAAGCATGTAGCCTATGGCATAGCCCATAATATATCTTAGCTTAGTATTTCACGAGTACCTGAATGGTATTACAGGAAGGGACGTTTCAGGTTAGTGGTCAATTTATGCCAAAGCCAAGTGAAGGATTCTGAGTATCATAGGTGTCCATGTGGTCTTTAATAAGCTCTGTGTGTATGTGTGTGCGTGTGTGTGTATTGTGTGTGTCTAGTGACCCCTCTATATACAGGGGTTCCTCTTGTTCCTCTTGCCTAGATCTAATAGCAATACTGCCTGATCTAAAGCAGTGGAAGTGAATGGAAACCTGTTTACACCATACTTCCTATTTTAACCATAAAATTGCCCCATACCAATAATGTCTTTGCTAGGAAAGAGGCAAATGAGAAAAGCTGATGGTAGTTTAACACAGCAACTAAAAAAATAAGCTTTAGGTTAAAAATAGTTTATTCCTTTTGAAGAAAGTATCATCAGAGAATACTATTATCACTTTCAGGTTCCCTTCCCTTGTCAGAGGGTGATAGAAGGGATGGGAAAGTAAGATCCTAGCAATGTAGCTCTCTGGTCGAGGCACAGCTTGTGGGAAGGGGAGAAGGGAAGGAGCAAGAGGAACACCATCAATTAAGCATTTACTTTGTGCCAAACACTGACCTGTACTTTACAAATGTTTTATCACTGGACCACTACCACAAAACTGTAACATAGAAATAAACTCTATTTTATAAAGGAAGCAACTGAGAACCAGAGAGTTTAGGAAATGACTCAAATAACACCAGTACTAACTATCAGAGATGGGATTCAAACTTAGTCTAAACCTAAAGCCCATTTTCTTGCCCACTATGTTTCTACTAGAAGCTGCAAATTTATCAAAACCAAATATATGTAAATGCTGAAAGTGGAAGATAGAAGTGGATGATGGAGAGTTGGGTGGGGTGAGAGGGGAAATATTCAAAAGCTGGAGAAAGATATCTAGAGAGGGTGTGTAGTAGATGTCTAGCACAGAGCTATGAAAGAAGACATTGTGAGGTGTGGGGGGAGGAAGCTGGGGCATGTAATAGAAATTAGAAATGGGTAGGAGGAGATATGGGCTGATTTTGGCGTCTCGAAATTGGATGGATTAATCATACTCCTGTAAGTCTTGAGCCAAGAACTTTGCTGAGAGGGCAAAGTTGTTGTTTTTTTTCAACTTTTTTGCATTCAAAATGACTACTATTCTGTCTTTTCTTTGTGTCAGAAAACATCCTAAGTCCAGCCAAATGCACAGTTTGAAATATCTTCGTTGGTGGTCAGGTTAAGCAGAGTGTCCAAGATTTGGTCCATGTGCCAAGATCTTATGAATATATAAACTGGAGGGAGAAGTGGTAGTTGCAAATGGACACAGTGGTTTTGGGAAAGCAAACTCTTCATTATAATTATGAATATCCAGTGCGCCATTTGGTCACCCCCAGAAATGGTTTAACTGAACTGCACAAACCATTGAAAAATTTTTCCTGGTCTTTAATTCTGATTATTTTATTCCTTACCTTTAAATCAAAATTCAGATATATTTCAAAGCTTGCCATTAATTGTACATTGGTACCAGAGCAGACAGCAAAACAGCAATAATTCACCATCTCCTAACAAGGTAATGCACTGACTTGAATCTTGAACTCTAATAGCATTTTGTCAGTAGGTTTGTTTCTTTGCTAAACCCTCTCAATCAGAGGGTAGAAAATATTACCAAATGTTATAATACAGCAGTTCTCAAAGTGTAATACCCAAGTCTGCAGCATTAACATCACCTGAGAACTTGTCAGAAAAACAAATTTTCAGGCCTTACCCTAGACCTGTTGAACCGGGAACAATGGAGGTTGGGGCTCAGAAGTCTGCATTTTCACAAGGCCTTGCGGTGATTCTGCTGCATTCTAAATTTGAAAAACACCAATGTAGTGGATCTCTGTGTGTGTGTAAAGGGAACATGAGGAGAGTGCTGAGAAAGGTGACATCATACACAAGAAGAATCACCCAAACTGGTTTTGCTACATTTCTTCAGAATTGTCCAAGTTACACTAAGAGAAGTTTTCTAAGAACTTTACATTTTGAGAACTTTTGATCACTCAGTAGAGGTTAGAGAGAAGGGCAGTGCACAGTCTCCACAGTATCCCAACTGCAGAAAGTCCCTAATTAAAGAGCATATATGTTTATTCAATATGGTTTTATTTAGTAACATTTTGACTATTTGGCTTGACTCTAACCCAACATAAAAAAATAATTGTCACCAAAACCAGAAAAGGACACTAGTAGAACATAAAACTACAGGCCAATATTCTGATGAATATAGATGCCAAAATTCCTAATAAAATACTATCAAACCAAAGTCAGCAACACATTAAAAGGGTCATTCACTACAATCAAGTGGGATTTATTCCTGGAATGCAAGGATGTTTCAACTTATGCAAATCAATCAATGTGGTACATCACGATAGAATGAAAGAAAAGAGACATATGATAATCTCAGTAGACTCAGAAAAAACATTGAACAAAATTCAACATTTTTTTTTAAATTTTATTATGTTATGTTAGTCACCATACAATACATCATTGGTTTTTGATGTGGTGATCCACGATCCATTGTTTTCATATAACACCCAGTGCTCCATGCAGTACATGCCCTCCTTAATACCCATCACCGGGCTAACCAATCCCCCTCCCCCCTCCCCTCTAAAACCCTGTTTGTTTCGCAGGTCCATAGTCTCTCATGGTTCATCTCTCCCTCCAATTCCCCCCCCCCATTTTTCCCTTCCTTCTCCTAATGTCCTCCACGTTATTCCTTATGTTCCACAAATAAGTGAAACCATATGATAATTGACTTTCTCTGCTTGACTTATTTCACTTAGCATAATCTCCTCCAGTCCCATCCATGTTGATGTAAAAGTTGGGTATTCATCCTTTCTGATGGCTGAGTAATAGTCCATTGTATATATGGACCACATCTTCTTTATCCATTCATCTTCAACATTTATTCATGATAAAAACTTAACAAATTAGGCATAGAGAGAACATATCTCAACATAATAAATGTCATATATGACAAGCCCGCAGCTAATGTCATAGTCAATAGTGAAAGGTTGAAAGCTTTTCCTCTAAGACCAGGAATAAGGTAAGTGTGCTGATGCTCACCACTCCTCTTCAACATAATACAGAAAGTCCTAGCTAGAGCAATCAGGGAAGAAAATACATAAAAGATATCAGAATTGGAAAGGAAAAAATAAAATTATCCTTATTTGCTGATGACATGATTCTATATATAGAAAATCCTAAAGACTCAACCAAAAATGTTAGATCTAATGAATGAATTCAGTAAAGATGCAAGATACAAAATTAACATACAAAAATCAGTAGCATTTCAATACACTAACAATGAACTTTCTGAAAAAGAAATAAACAGATCCCATTTACAATAGCATTGAAAACAGTAAAACACTTAGGAATAAATTTAACTAAGGAGGTGAAAGATCTCTACACTGAAAACTATAAGACACTGATGAAAGAAACAGAAGAAGACAAATAAATGAAAAGGTATCCCATGTTCATGGATTGGAAGAATTAATATTGTTAAAATGTTGATACTACTGAAAGCCATTGTAGATTCAATGCAATCCCTATCAAGATTCCAAGGTCATTTTTTACAGGAGAAAAAAAAGTAGAAAAAAACCACTCCTAAAATATATATGGAACCACAAAAGACCCTGAATAGCCAAAGAAAACCTGAGAAAGAAGAGCAAATAGGGAGTATCAAACTTCCTGATTTTGAGCAATATTTTAAAGCAGTAGTCATCAAAAGAATGTAATACTGGCATAAACACAGACAAATAGACCAATAGAACAGAACTGAAAGGCCAGAAATAAAATCCAAGCATATATGGTCAACTAATATTTGACAAAGGAGCCAAGAATACTCAATGAGGAAAAGACAGTTTCTTCAATAAATGGTGCTGGAATAATTAGATATTCACATGTAAAAGAAGGAAACTGGACCATATCTTACATCGTTCACAAAAATTAACTTGAAATGGATTAAAAACTTAGATGTAAAACCTGAAACCATGAAACTCCTAGAAGAAAATATGGAACAAAACTACTTAATGTGAGTCTTGGTAATGATTTTTTGCATATGACACCTAAAGCACAAGCAACAAAATAAAAAAACAAGTAGGAATACATCAAATTAAAAAGCCTCTCATGGCAAAAGAAACAATCAACAAAGTGAAAAGACATTACAAAATGAGAAAAAATATTTGCAAACCATATATTTGATAAGGGGTTAATATCTAAAACATATAAAGAACTCATACAACTCAATAGCAAAACACCAAAAATAGGCAAAGTCCTAAGGACATTTTCCCAAAGAAGATATATGAAAGGTCAACAGGTATATGAAAAGATGTTCAACATCACTAGTTATTATGGAAATGCAAATTAAAGCCACAATGAGATATCATCTCATGCCTGTTAGAATAGCCATCATCAAAAACAAAACAAAACAAATTAACAAATGTCGGCATGGATGTGGAGAAAAAGGAATCCTTGTGCTCTGTTGGTAGGATTGTAAATTGGTACAGCCACTATGGAAAACAGTATGGAGATTCCTCAAAAAACTAAAAATAGAACTACCATATGATCCAGCAATTCCACTTCTGAAATCCAAAGGTAAGAAAAACACTAACTTGAAAAGCTATCTGCACCTCCATGTTCATAGCAGCATTATTTACAATAGCTAAGAGATGGAAACAGCCTAAGTGTTCATTGATGGATGGATAAAGAAGTCATGATATACATATATATACACAACATGGATAGACCTTGAAGACGTTATGCTAAGTGAAATAAGACAGACTGGGAAAGACAAATACTGTATGATCTCACTTATATGTAGAATCTGAAAAAAAGGGGGGGGAAAACAACTCATAGAAAAAAAGAGATCAGACTTGTGGTTACACGTTGGGTGGAGGGATTGGAGGAAGGTGGTCAAAACATACAAATTTCCAGTTATAAGATACATAAGTACTAAGGTTATAATGTACAACATGATGACTACAACTAACACTGCTGTTTGGCATATAGGAAGTTGTTAAAAGAGTAGATCCTAAGAGTTCCCATTACAAGGAGAAATTTTTTTTCTTTATTCTTTTCTTCTTTCTTTTCTTTTTATTTATCAATAAGAGAGGATGGATGTTAGCTGAATCTATTGTAATCATTTCACAATATATGTAAATCAAGCCATCATGCTGTATGCCTTAAGCTTATACAGTGATGTATATCAGTTATTTTTCAATAAAACTGGAAAAAATAATTATCATTGTCCCTTTATATATCTGTCTCCCTTAGTAGATGGTGAGCTTCTTGTGGACAGGAACTGTATTTTACTGACCTTTGAACTGCCTTTGTCGGTGACCCAGAACACAGTATGTGTTTAATGAACTCTAACAGAATGAAGGACAACAGTAGAAAGGGAGATTGGGAAGGAAAGAGGAGAAGAACCAACTTGAATGAGATAAAGGAGTTAAAACAGGATTTCTAGACAAGTAAATTCAACAAAGATTTTACTCTAGTGCATGAATTTGATTTTAAAATATTGTGTGGTCCATGAAATAGAAGCATCCCTCAAATTACTTAACATATAATAAAACTACAGAATATAAATATGAGGTTAAGCAGATGCTGTCAGTGTTTGTAGGTGCCAATTTTTATATATCCTTTTATAACATTATTCATGCAGCTTTCCTATGTGTTTTTCCCCACAAAACAATCCATTTTTCTTAAATAATAATAATTGCTAGCAGCCGAACTCTAATAAACAACCCTACAATAATAAGTCAGTATGTGCCCATACAGAGGAAAGAGAAAGGATTACTTCAGAAAACAGATGTCAGCTTCAAGCTTCCAAGGATTTATTATAAACAGAAATGAGTAAAGAACATGAAAAATACTTTGGCAATGCTATTTGAATACAGAGCTAATGAAAGGCTATATTCACCATCAAATGTATGCTAACAGCCAAATTGCCAGAAAATCTACTGTTTCAGGAGTGGTCTATGCCAAAACACAGACTACAATTATACATAAAAAATGGTTAAACAAAATGTGAAACAGCAGGATTAACTTTCTACTGGGAAATCTGTTTCAGTATAATTGCATTCTGTTGTGACAAATAGGAAATATATGCAAATAATGAATTAGAAATCAATTTTGGATAAATAAATAATGCTATAGAAAAAAAAGAAATTCTAAGAGTAAAATTTGTAAACTAGCCATTATTGTGAACCACTTCTTTCTTTTTGACATTCATTTCAATAAACACTTTAACAATGTAGAGTAATAATATATATGTAAGCCCATTATAGCTAACTTGAAAATGATCTTATCATTTTTTATTCTAGTGATTTTGCTCTATGAACAAAGACTAGGAAGAAGTTTTAACATTTTCATTAGTAAGATTCAATATTTTTAAGGACACAAACCAGTCTAATAAATCTTTTAAATAAAATAAATGTTTTATCTTTTGCAATTTTATGGATCTTATTATTTGATTTTTGTTTGCTATTATCATTACTGCTATTTTGAGCACCCACCAAGTGATAACATACCATCTAAGTGATACCACAGAAAATAACTTTATAACTTTTAATCACATATATTTTAAATCTCAAATAGGCTGTGCAGACAATATACTGTTTAGAAGACCCTATTATAATACACAGTAGTATAGGATGAGGAGATGCTACATTTATTTTAAGAGAGGAAAAAAAAAATCTGTATTTCATTTGTTACACTGCTAACTTCACTTTAGGTAATTGCATTCAGCTTTATTATTGCCCAGAGCAATAACTGATTGTTAGTTATTGAAGTCTGAAATGATTTCCTCATTTCCCAGGGGAATCTAGAGATTTACATGGTGCACAGCAGTAACTAATAGATATAATCTGGTCATAATGTAGCCATATAATGTGTTATTTACTTGTGGAGAGCATAGATGTTCAACATTTTAATGTTTCCTCAAAAAGAGTGGCATATTTCACTTAAGATATATAAACATTGACTGTGCATTGCTCTACCAAAAGCTGACCAAAGAATTTTGTTAGAATTTATTAACTTATGCATATATATATATGCAGTAATACAGTTTTTTTGTGATTTTCCAGATTTCTTTTTTTAATTTAGATGTTTCAAAAATTATATTACGTTTAAATTTTGTTCCAAAATTCCAGCTAAATTATGACGTTCAACATATAATCAGAGTAAGATAATACTGAAAAATAAATTTAGTGGACGGTTATTCTGTAAATATGTTTAATTTTTTTAATTGGTTATTTTTCTCCATTACAAATTTTTTATTTTTAGAATTTTATTAACCTCTCACTTAGAAAGTTAAATAAGTATAAGCTTTCTCTACTTCTTTATCATATTAATTTGAGACCAATAGCTTGAACATAGATCTTAGAACCCAAATTAGGAATGCCATACACATAAGCCAGGACAGTCAGGAAACATGCAAATTTTTACCAAAATCCTCACTTTCATTGCTCAGAAGGCTATTTTTCTTTAGATAACATGAGGGCATTGGTGTGCTCTCATTCTTTGCAAAATGTACATGTAATGCAAATTTACTGCATACGATCTTGAATAAATAAAAGTCTAACGGCAGCATGGTGTAATAGGGGCAAATGTTTTATTAAAGGAGGTTTTTCTTTTCTTTTTTTTTTTTCTATCCAACTGATATAAATGTTTTATGAAGGTTTCAGAGTATTCCTCCTGGAAACATTATGGGGCCTGTACTTCTCACAAAGCAGGAGAGATTTTTGCATCTTACTCCCATTAACCCTAATGAGTGTCACCCACAAAACACCTTGTGCATCAGAAACAAAAACATCTTTTTCCCAAATAAAAAATAATAAAAAATAAAACTTGCCTGGGCATGCATAGAGATACGTATTCCTCAGAACTGAATTTAATTTGTGTGATGTACACAAAAAACATACTAATTCTTTTACTAATTCTAGAAATCCTCTCTGAAAACTAGTGATCTTGAATGCTTCTTAGGAAAGATTTAATAGCAAAGAGCTTCAGTAAGGACTCATATTACTCAGACTATAAAATATAGTATAAAGTATCATTATAAATAATTTAAACTAGAGTACAGCCATCACAATAAATGAACAAAAGTACATTTTGCAAAGCAATGCCCCTTATTTAAAACAAAATGTTGCCCGCTTACTAATTTAAAAAAAGACTAATTTCTTGCTTTTCTGTGTGTTCTCCAGCATTAATATCACTGAGAGATTTAAATTGGTGGGTACTTTTCTATTATAATTGGAAATTATTCAGTGGGATGTATAGAAAGAGAATATGAGGTACGTGTTTGTCTCCATTACCAATTAAGCTTTCTAATCTAGTCTTGGAAAAACAGATCTAACCATCAACCAAGCAAAGTTTACTTTTACTTTTAATTTTGCTGCAATTTCATGCAGAGAATTTACAAATTACGAAATGTACCTTACAGATATTTCACTTATGTATAGAACTCAATCTAGTTTTATAAAACACTTTTGAATTTAGGTCTTATTTTGAAATGTGGATCCCTTCCACAATCTGGGAAAAGCAAGACCTAATATACAGATTAGAAAGGACTTCATGGAAGGAGAGATGTCTGAGCTGAGTCCTAAATATTGGAGTTAGCCAGGTGGTGGGCACCAGGGTTAGGGACTGGGGATGAGCTGAATAGAAGAAGGTATTCCTGGCAGAAGTAACAGCAGGTGCAAAGGCCCAGAGCTGAGTTCTCTATGCAACAGGAGAAATGAAGCACAGCTGGAGCAAAGACATAGGGCTAACGAAGGAAGTCCCATCACAGGGGAATGGGTAAAAAATTTGTTATATTTGTATGATGTAATATTATACAGTAATTATGGACAAATTAGCTATACACAGATTAGTACAGGTAGAATTTAATAACAAAATGCAGTAAAAAAGAATCTATAGAATAATTTATCATGTGAAATATTTATGTAAAATTTAAAAATACTAACACTGAATTTTTTATGGTTATATACAAATGTAGTCCAAAAAAACCACAAAACCATAGACCAGGAGAATATGCACCAATATTAGGAAGCACTGGGGAGAGGGGAAGAGGAATAGGATTTGGGATGTTTGAGAGGTCCTAATAATCAACTCTCTCCTTTACTTACCTCAGGACTAAGTAAAAAACAATAAAAAAAAAAAAAATTGGCAAACTGGAGAGGAAAATATTGCCTCTATTTTGATCAATTTTGAGGAGCATAATGTAGGAATGTTGCGAACAGTCTTCTTAATACTGACACTAGACAGGCAAAATTGCCCACACTGTCACCAGCAGCTCTGGACTTACACAGACCATTCTCATAGGGTCAGAGCTTCTCCCTGTAAAACTGTGCTGTTGGACAGCAATAGCATTGATTCTACTGTCTGAAAAGGAGCTAAATGCCCAGATCCAGTTCCTTCTCCCAGACTCACCAACCAGATAAATGGGCTCTCCTCAGAAGAGAGGCAAAAGGCTAGAGGGGCCAACATCGCTGTGTTAATGACTTACCTCCACATAGAAGGAAAGAGAAGTGGGCAGTAAGCTTCACTCCTCTAAAAGGTTTTAAAATAACTTACAAAGAGTGTAAGCTTCCCATTAAGCAGCTATTGAGGTCTGTTTTGATCGCTGATAAATTCTAAACACTAAGAAGAGTGGCTGGCTCAAGTAAGTGCTCAAAAAATACCTGTTGAATGAATGAAGATCTTATTTCCTTACAAGAATAATTGGAAGAAAACACCACTAAATGTTAACACTCATTTATTTTTTATGAAGGATGCATGGGTATTATGATGTTTCATTTTTCTAGAAGTTTGGAGTATTTCTGTACAAAAAATTTGAGGTTAGATTTAATCTTAGCAGTAAAGGTAGGCTAGGAACATATCTCAAAGACACTTGAATGCTTTGTAGGTGAGTAGGTTCTAAGAATAGCTGACAAAAATTTATTGAAGCCACACTGCTTCTGAACTTAATGAGCCTGAAGTCCATTTCCGGGGTTAAAGATTATTTGAGACAGAAATGAGGAGAAAGAAAAAGAAATCTGGTGAAGGACGAATTTTGGTGCAAACTATGCTGCTATTTTTTGCATCTTTCCAGCTCTGTTTTTTTGGTGTGTGTTTATGGAAAATCCCTCATCATGGAAACCATGAGTGGAGAAAGACATTGCCCCTCAGAGCATCTGATTTCAGATAGGCATGGGGACAAAAATACTGTTAAAGTAGCCAGTCTTGTTTGTGTATGACTCAGTTTTGCTGGAGAATCTCTTCTAAAAGCCAATATTCCAGCAGCAATAGGAGAAATAATCTGACCATTGAAGAGAGTTCTTTTATCCCAGAGACAGGAAAGACAGTTTTTTATAGAAAAATTATTTGTATAAAATGTACAGTATTGACAGCTTCTTTTACTCTTGCCTTCCAAGTAAGCTTCAGAGTGCTTGAATCAAGGCACACTGGTATTGTATTGAAACAGCTAGATTTCAGTCCTGACACTACATAGAGACCCCCTCCACACACACACATACACACATACGTGCAATTACAGCTACAGTCTTGCTCACTCCTTCTTTCCCCAATTGCTGTGCCTCAAAATGGACCTAACAGGAATTTAACCAGAGTCATCTTCCTTTCCACAAGTTGAGGAACACAGAATCCCATAATACTAAGATCCGATGGGACAGAGGCATTGGCATGTACAAAAGATGATTTTTTAATTTTTTTCAAAGATTTCTTATTTATTTGATAGAGCGTGAGAAAGAGCACAAGTGGGGTGGAAGGGCAGAGGGAGAGGGAGAGCAGGCTCCCTGCTTGAGCAGGAAGCCCACTGTGGGGTTTGATCCCAGGATCCTAGGATCATGACCTGAGCCAAAAGCAGATGCCTAACTGACTGCGCCACCCAGATGCCCCAAGATAATTTTTTTAAAACAACAGCTAAAATGAGAGAACCCTTAGATAATAAAAATAGAGGGAAAGTACTTTGGATGATATAATGTGTATATGTGTATATGTGTCTAGAGTAGAAAAACTAGGAAGAGTCTTCATATGGGCAGACCAACCCAATCTTCCTGAGAACCAATCCTCATAATCAACTTCTCTCTTTCCTGCCTTTTTTAGAGCTTCTTTTTCTTCTTCCTGAACTCTTGGCCACCTAGATATTTAAAAGCCAAAAGAAAAACTTATTTTCTCAGCAGGATCACACAGGGAAGTAAAATTTTCCTCCAAAGTCAAGATAATCTATTCCTTTAAACGCTTCTCTCCAGGAGCTGGTATGGGCTCTGGACTCCAAGTGCCTCTCACAAAATTCTGGCCCAACACTCACAAGCTATGAATTGACCTTGAAAAAATAATTAAACCTATCTATGATTTAGTTTCCTCATCTGTAAATAGAGCTAATTAAGATTTGGTAATTCACTGCCTGGGATATTAAATAAGTTAGTGTATCAAAATAACTTAGCAGAGTATAATAATAACATAATGAACAGTCAATAAACGTGGGGGTTTGGGGGGCTTTTTTGGTTTGGGGAAGTTAGTTAATATACAGTGTAATATTCGTAATATTCGTTTCAGGTGTAGAATTTACTGATTCAACACTTACATACAACACCCAGTGCTCATCACAAGTTCCCTTCTTAATCCCCATCTCCTATTTAACCCATCCCCCCACCCATCTCTCCTCTGGTAACCATCAGTTTGTTCTCTGTAGTAAAGAGTCTGTTTCTTGGTTGTCCTCTCTTTTTTTGCCCCCTATGTTCACTTGTTTTGTTTCTTAAATTCTACATATGAGTGAAATCATATGTTGTCTTTCTCTGACTTATTTTGCTTAGCATAATACTCTCTAGCTCCATCCACATTGTTGGAAATGGTAAGATTTCATTCTTTTATATGGCTGAGTAATATTCCATTACATATATACCACTCTTCTTTATCCATTCATCAAATGTCCATCCACTCATCAATAGATGGACATTTGGGCTTTTTCCATAATTTGGCTATTGTTGATAATGCTGCTATAAACACTGCTGTGCATGTATCCCTTTGAATTTGTATTTTTGTATCCTTCTGGTAAATACCTAGTAGTGCAATTGCTGGATCATAGGCTAGTTCTATTTTTAACTTTTTGAGTTTTTTGAGGAACCTCCATACTGTTTTCTAGAGGCAGTCAATAAATATTAACAATCAGGCTATAGACATATTTAATTATTAATAATAATTTGCCTGACTTTGCACATTTATAGCATTCTAAGTGATAGGTATACAATACCAGAACACACAGGAAACAGATTGATTTCAGTGCATAGTTTTTGACCTCCTCTTAGTTATTTCAGAGAGGCAACTGTTTCGTTTTGTGTTGGTAAAGCTTTATCTGGTAAGTCCCTAGAGCCTTGAGCCCTATTTTTATTTCATCAGTGGAATTTTATAATGCCAGATATTGAATGTTATTTTTTTTTAAATTTGTTTGATGCTAAAAGTAATACACTTGTTTTTGGTTTCAATTTTGTCTACATGATGCTCCTGTTTCCTGAGAAAATTGGAGCCCTTTGAGAATAATCCATCATTTTATTGCATTTAGCGATCATATCAGTAATGACAAATAAGCTGCATCACACACTGGATGTGTTAGAACTAAGTATTAGTAATTTAATAAACAGCCTGTAGAGAGAACTCCAGGCAGCAGCTTAACCATGGGTGACCCTACCTTACTGACCCCTACCACCTAACCCTGCCATTTTGGCCATACCGATTTCATCAGCCTGGGTACCTAACTCCAGGGCATTCAGTGGCTTCTGAGATGGCATGACATGACAGTCTAACCTCACAATGACACGGATACCCAAACTCATCAGTCCTCCCTCCAGGGTGGGATTGGATCCTGACGATGTGGAGAGGGAGCTCGTTGGTGGTAGAGGCAGAAGTGAAAATACTAAAGGACGCCCGGGCAGGTAGAAACTGGATGCTGACCTAGGAGATGGAGCCAGGCAGGTGAGGAAGCACTGAGGTCACTCCACAGTTGCACTGATTTTCAAAGGTTGCACTCCAGTTGTCACAAGGCCCCATTGTTCAGTGTTTCTTATTCTCGTTTAGAGTAGATTTTTTTTTTTTCCTGGCTTTCCTTGAGGATTGGCTAAGATTCCTGTTTTCCTTATTTTTATAGGATTCCCTATATGAGGTGACCTGAATGAATCTCTGTTCCTTGCAAACAAAAGAACCTATATAAGAACCAAAATAACACCAAAAAATTGTTAACTTTGGGACTTAAAATATGCACCACATTAATGTAGTTTATTAGTGTACCTATTTCAATAATGAAAAAAAATGCATTTACAGTATTCTAACACTGGGCAATCTTACATTCTATAGCGAGATTTTTTGTTTGCTTTCCAAATCTAATCTATGGAAAGAACTTTGAGTATACTTCTGTGAACAGTGCATATATGAAGCACCTACATGGATATAACACTTCATTACCATTCCATGCTAATTTCATATAGTAACATTATAATTATTATTATAGCCTTATTTTAAAACAATATTCTTATTTGAGCATTGTTCATATTATAGAAGTTTAAGGATATAGAATTTCTTAAAAATCCATTGTGCTATAACATCTATGAGGAAAGTGATCTGTTTTCTCAGTTATTACAAAATCTATATTTAATAAATTGCATTAGGCAGTCACAGTTTGAGTTTTTGTTCATTTACTTAAAATAATTCTCTAGGTATTATTCTATTTGAATAGATGATGTTTTTGTTTTCAGATGAAATGTATGTAAACATTTTCTTTTTAAGTAGCCCGCCCCCCAAAAAAGCCCTACAAAGTCTAGGTTGTCCTCCCAAATGCTCCCATAAGCATTCTGTGATTTCTGTCTATTCAATTAACTTATTTGCCTACTTGTCAGTGTCTGTCATTAGCTTATAAACTTCTAGAGGAGAAGAACTCTATCACCTGTATCTTATTTCTCCATTATTAGGAAGATAGTAGGCATCCAATAAATATTTGTTAAATTACAGAAGTAAAAAATAAACAAGCATATAAAACTACCTGTTAAAGGACTGTAAATGATACATTTACTTCTATGCTTATGGCAGAAACTAAATGCTTCTATTGAATATCTACTTAAGTCATTATTAGACTTAAGGACATTATGCTCCCAATAGGATGAAAGCAGATGGGATATTTTACTGCTTTACTCCAGGAAGGGGAAGGAAAGTGATCAAAATTTGTCATCAGAAGTATAAATTAATAAGGCACTGAAACATCATTTGAAACCCAACATGGTATGCACTTCTTGTGGCTATTATGTAATTTAATTATTGATGATAATTTTGATATTAGAGACCTTTGATACTGAAGGACTGAAAGCATAGCAAAACCTCTGTTCATGCCCTTTCTTTTGTGCATTTAAATATGGAGCAGTAGGCTCGCGCTACTTTATGCTGATGGAGGTGGAAGGCGAGACGGAGGTGGAAGCCTGCCACTGAATTTGAATTATGTAGGGAACATAGCCGTGTTGTACTCTCTTGTCAATATCTCCTTCCAGCTGGTGCTGACATAATTAGGCACATCAAGCACAGAAGAAGACATTTTAAATTCAGAGCACTGTTCCAAGTCCTGCGAGTAGCTATGGAAGGGGCTTGAAGTAATCAGTAACACATGGTAAGGTGTGCAGATCTAGTAGGTTATCCACCCACCTCGGGTCTATTATAAGATGTGAAAAAGTAGAAAAGCCAAGACTGCTAACTTCTTAAAGAGTGGCCTTGTTTAAAGAGTTTGACTTATTAGAGTGTATTTTATTTAAAAATATATATACTTAGAATTGAATCTTTCATCACCAGCATAAAGCAGATAAACGTAAACTCTCTGAGACCAGGAACTTCAACCTCCTTTATTCTCTGCTACAGCCCTAGCCTCTAACGTGCTGTGTGTCAACTAGGAAGTCACCAATAAGTATGTGTCTGACAGAATGAATATGTAAATGGAGAGCCCTGGTCTTACTCATCCTTATCAGTAAATTGGGAATATACAGTACATTATGGGACTGTTGTGTGGATTAGAAGTAAATTACATGAAGCATCAAAGCATCTGTAGCAACAACCAATGTCCATTAAAGTGGGAGCCATATATAATTATGATATATAATAATTGAGATTTTAATGGAGTATATTATACAGTTTGCCTTTTATAAATATAACTCGGGTTTCTGTCCCTCGCCGTCTTGCCTCCCTCTCGCTGCCTCTTCTCTCCCCCAGTCCTTCTTTATTCCTTTCCAGCCCTCTATGTCCTACACATTTGTTTGGCAGAACAGTGTAGTTATCGTTTTTAAATTTGTCTTCAAAACTTATGACTTGAGGATCTCAGATGCCACTCTAAAAGACATATCAAAGTATTTTCCTAAACAAAGACAATTATCTCCCAAGAAAAATTTTGGTGCCAGCGAGATTAATTTTTCACCCGCTTCAGATATGTAATTTTCACTGTCATTCATAGAAAGTTCTGTCACAGTTGAAAAAAGACACCATATGGAACAAGGTCCGTAAATACGTTCCTACAGCATGTGAGGGTATAAATTTAGTTTGTGATCCCAAAGATTACAATAATCTAAATGGTGGTTTTCAAACTGCAAGGTAGAATTCTAGGAGGCTCTGGAGAAAGAGAGGTTGAATGCTTGAGCCTCTGGCCCTTAAATACTAACACATGTATTTCCTTAATGGATAAGTATTTGGGAAAAAAATCCATGCTTAAAGAAAAAAAAATATTTGAAAATCACTGGACTAAATAAGCTGGAGGAATAATCAGAAAAATGCTGCCCCGTAAAAATTCTATGGCATAAAACATTAGCAGAATATAAAGCAGAGTCTAATGAGAATACACTTTCTTCTATTTATAGTACTCTTCAAGATGATTTAATTCAAAGCATCATCTGGGCCGTATACTGGGCAAGCGTATGTGTTTTTGCAACATGTCATCAGTGTGTATCACCCATTCATAACTTGAAGCCGAGCAACAGAGTCAAAGCTTGTGACTTGTGACACGGCATAAAATGGTATTCCTCTTTTGTCTAAGAGCTGCCAATGCTGGTCTACAACGCTCTCAAATTGCCTCTAGTGAAAAAATGTCTCACACTAATGAAAACGGGATACAAAAGTGTAAGGTGAATGATAGAGCTTTTTCTTCTACACGTTTAGAAAGAGAGCAATAATTATGATTGCCACCTTCCAATAACAGTTAGTGCTCTTTCAAACAAAATGAGTTCGGAATTAATCTACCATACATGTTAAAAGAGCTTGCAAGGATTGCTGAACAAATTTTCTGCATTTGGGTCCTCTGAGAAGTAGCGGGACAAGGTAGGATTTGATACACAGGAGATTTCCCAGGGGCAACTTGTGTGAAAGATAAAGGGGAGGCAGCATGAGTAGGCAGGGAGATCCTGCAGCCCACAAGGCTGATCTGACTCCTAAGAAAGGAGAGGGGGAAGGGAGGAGGCTTGGCTGCAGTCTCAGACTGCAGCACTGTCCTAAGAAAGCTTGGGCCAGGCCAACGCAGTCCCCAAGACAAAGTTGCCCTCCAGTGGACTCCTGTTTCCTGTGAACACCTGCACCTTATCCCAACAGGGAGTAGCCTGGAGGAAGCGTGGCCTTGGACAAACAGTGGTTATTGATCACAGGGGCAGTGGTGGGATCTGTCACTCAACTCTGCTCTTTCAGCAGGAGATCTGAGCAGTGCATTTCCATGGTCTTCACATTTTCCAAATAGAGAAAAGCTTTGTTTTTAAAGAACTCTTAAAAACTCTAACCCGGCAGACAATAAATTCAGCCAGCCCTTTTAACTGATCTAAAAAACAAATCACCCTTATCTTTGCTTTCCCAGCATAATCCCTCACTGTAAGTAACCGGTCCTAAGACAGGGAGTCTTCCAATGAAGGACTTCGGGCTATATGGAGAATTATGTAGTTCACAGTATCTAGAATTTGTTACTTTTGGTATGCATTTATCCATTTCACAAGCATGGAGGAATGAAGCGAGTGCCTAGTAATGCCAGGCAGAGTAGATGTCATCTCTTTCCAGCCTTTAAAATACTATTATGCACAGAACACGTGCTTAATTCAGCAAGTTATTTTCAGAATCCTGAGCCTAGGAGACATAGCACCTATAAAATAGAAGGTGATTAATGGCATTTGGTGACTGAATGAGTGAACTGGCACCATTCTGTGCAATGAAATTCTGTCACCTTAGGAAGGCATAGTGCACTAGAACATTTCTAGAGGGCTCTCCTCCTCTCTAATACAATAAACTTAAACAACTCTACCTTAAAATATTTATCCAAAATAATGTAGGTTAAGTAAGTAAAAAGTTAAGAACTAAAAAAAAGTTATCAATCGTGATTCAGTCATGTTACATTTCCAAAAAATTTCTGCTTTGGGAAGATGTATTTGGTTGCATTTTTATGAATTTTTATATTTGAGTTTTAAGACTGTGTTTTCTATTGTTTAATCTTTGAGGATAATATAAAATCCAAAATACAAACCACACACTTAATGATGAAATTTCCTTGAAACGAAAAATGAAATTTTTTTTAAAGCAGAGCATTTTAGCCTGACTTAAAAACATCTGATTTTTCTGTTTCCAGCTAACTATATGTCTCTATAAACTCTGTTTCCAATACAATCACATTCTATTAAGTTTAACAAGAAAAATTAATAAAACAAAACCATAACTTTAGAAACAGATGGTACTATGTTCTTTTTTCCAGTCATGATATATAATACAAAGGCGTTTTATAACGGTAACCGAAGCAGGAAACTACAGTGATATTGTGGTTTTAAAAAAGATCTTGTTTCTTTCAGTTCTATAGACATTTAAGAGACTGAGAGAGTGTCTGTTATCACAATGAACAAAAAGTCAGAAGTACTAAAATTGACCTCTACATTTACACACAATTTCCTGAAATCTTATAAATCACTCTGTAGTACCTTTTTTCATATCCCTCCTGAAAGACCACTGAGGTATTAACCACAGGGTTTTAAAAGTTGAAGGCATGTTTCAGCTCTGCAAGATTTGTGCAAGCCATCAGATGCTACCCAGGCTTGGGAGACAGACATTTATTATGTATTTGTTGTCTGGCCTACTTTAGGTCTTGCTGTATAGCTCTACACTTTTAAATAATAGAAAATCATTACAGGTAATGATTATAGGAGGTCTTGATTTAATTGACCAATTTGGGAATTAAGTCTAAAGGGTCTTTAATTGTTATTTTGTAAGCTTTTAGAGTTGCTAGTTACCCCTGTCAATTCCTAAGAAATAACAAAATGCACTTTGTAGTTAAAGTGAGAATATTTCCCTGTCGAAAATTGCCTGTTTTTATTATTGTAAGAATTGGTCCACTGAACTTAGCTCAGCCTCCAAGGTCTCAGCGAGAATGCTATGATTAATGAGGTAGCCATTAATGTCAGTAGATTGAACAACCAAAATCTGATTATATTAAAGTGCTTCCCAAACATTAGGGTCACATTAACAGTTTATTGAAACAAGCTGATAAAATTTAAAATGGTCATCTAATTCCCTTGGGTTCCTAATTGTTGCATGATAAATCACTCTGTAGAGAAATCTATTACAATGTTCCAAATGAGAAAATGTAATTTACTGTACCATTACTAGGGTGTTTGAAGCACTTCAGTTCTTTAACGGGAGGATTTTGCTAGAATGAGAAAAAAAAATGTTCAGATGTTTTTAAAGAGTCTGGCCTTGAATAAAACCTCTTAATGATAAATCTTCCAACTATGAATTGGGTAAGAAAAATGATGCATTTTATGAGCCTGCATTATGTAAAAACAAATTACATTAAAGTTCTTTATGCGTTGATTACTGAAAGTTCAGCGTGAATGAGCCTTTATTGATGCTCATCTACTCTTTAGGAGGAAATCAGTGCAGAAATCAACTGTACCCTCTACACTAGTTGAAATATTTCCTTACCCTGGAAGTCTGGTCAAATTCCCTCCAGAGATGAATGTCTCTGCTTTGAAAGATAATTTTCAGGGATCCAAGAGAACAAGTGAAATCTTTGCCTGTTCAGGCTTCTGATCATATGTTAATCCCTAAATGCAGTATTTCCAGGAATGGCCCCGCAGTTTCATATATTGTTAAGCAGTTGAGACCATATTGTCATTTATTCCTGGAAAAACCACTGGCCAAGAGAGGGGAGGAGGAGGTGAGCATTTCTGGGAATGGCCTGAAAAGGTGGTGACCCCCATTGTTTTTATATAACTGATGACATAGTTAAAGGAAAAGCATATAAGCATGTGCAAATAATGGGAACTTGTTAATCTATGTAGTGTTTATGGCGAGGGAATATTCTAGGCTTTGACACTCTAAATTACTAGAATCATTCCTCAAATTCAAAGAAAAAATGTTTCCGAGCAGCTTTCTTTGACACTCTTGTCTCCCCAACTCAGAATGGCTTTTAGTCCTTCCCTTCCACATTCTAAGTTGACTGCATAAACCTTTAAGAGAACACTCACCAAATTGTAATAATTTATGTGTTTATATGACCTACTAGCTCTTCAAGAACAGTGATTATATTTTGAAACAACTGTTTAATCATGGATACTATCATGAAATCAACACACAGTAAATGTTCAAGAAGTGCTTATTGAATGAATAATGAATGAGTTAATGGATGGATGGATGGATGGATGAATAGATAGATAGATATATAGATAGATTAATAAGTAAATCAATCATGGGCGCCTGGGTGGCTCAGTTGGTTGAGCGACTGCCTTCGGCTCAGGTCATGATCCTGGAGTCTCCGGATCGAGTCCCGCATCGGGCTCCCTGCTCAGCGGGGAGTCTGCTTCTCCCTCTGACCCTCCCCCCTCTCATGTGCTCTCTCTCGCTCTCTCATTCTCTCTCTCAAATAAATAAATAAAATCTTTAAAAAAAAAAAAATAAGTAAATCAATCAATCAATCAATCGATCTTCAAATGGCAGATTTGCCATTTTATTTCCCCAGCACTCCATGGCTATTTTACATGTTTCATTTGTGATCAGGGTGTCTTTGAAAGTTCCTTCTATCCCATTTTTTTTTCATTTTACCAGAAATGATTGTTTTGGTATTCTTTCTCTTTCATTTGCCCACATGTCCTACCAGGAAAGATTTGGTGGGATGAATAATGGTTGGGGTTAGGATATCTAGTATATTTTAGAAACTCAGAAGACAGAATGGTTCAAGAGTAAACTATGTGTCTAGGTGGCTGGGTAGAGGGCATAGAGATAGCCATAAGTTTTTGGAGTGATGGTTACACTGGTAGCTTAGATCAGCCTGTGATGAGCCCCTGAGAAAGCAGGGTTATTGGAAAGGCTGGTTTGGTCACCTGGAAAATTATGGCAACCAATTCCCTAATCACCACTTGTATTTTAAATGTCCCCAGGAAAGTTCAGATATAGTTATTACATTTTTAAACTAAATTCGTAATTGGAATACTCTTTAAAGAATTTTGCAAGAGTGTCCAGATACCCCTTGGTAATCCTCCTACAGACCTCAGTGTCTTGACTTGAGGAAGGGATAGCAGGGAATGATAGAATATAGAGCATGACCCACCCCTTGCATATACACAGAATACAAAGAATCATCTTAGGTAAAAATGGGTAAGTCACATGTATGCATTACATCA
The DNA here is from genome assembly GCF_004348235.1 of Phoca vitulina. Lineage (NCBI taxonomy): Eukaryota > Metazoa > Chordata > Mammalia > Carnivora > Phocidae > Phoca > Phoca vitulina. The sequence goes on from NW_022589728.1 coordinate 39,801,205, forward strand.
AATATCAGACCCTTTTATTTCCTATAAAAATTCTTATAAGAATAAGAAATGTGTCTGTATTGAGTCTCAAAAGTTAAAGGTTTCTGTAGTCCAAGGCTTACAGTTTTGATAATTCAATTAGCAAGAGGGTGTACAGAATTTCAAAAAGCTGTATAATTTTTTCTTTACTTCAGAGAAAAATATCCCTTGATATGGTATGAGTATTTTAAAAATCATATTTTTTTTCAGATGCTAGGACTTGCCACTTATATTTCAGATCTTAAATTGATATAACACTAACCTATTTTGGTTACATTGTGGACAAATACAGAGCATTGTTACCTGTATGTCTTTCTCTATCAATTCTCACAAGCATTTACTCAAATTTCTTCTCATCTGAGAGCCTTTTTTTAAACCAAAATACCAAAAAAGCACTGCTCCATCACCCTGTCCCCTTATCCTTTTTTAAAAATTTGCTCTCAGAATACCAGACATATTAACATATTATATATTTTTTCATGTTATTGTCTTTCTCCCACTTAAATATAAGCACCATGAAAATAGAAAGTTTATTTTTTATTCATAAGTAAAACCCCAGTGCCTATAACAGTGTCTGGCAGACCATAGGTGCTCAATAAATATTTGTTGAATAGAAAATAGAGGAAACAGGTTGTATTAGTAACAAAGGCATCTTCTGTTTTTAGAAGAGCAAGTCATTGATTAAGGTTGGAATACAGAGTGCATGGGGGAATGTAGTGATCAGATTTGCATTTTAGAAAGCTCAATTTGGCATCATGCACAGGATAGTTCATCTTTACATCAGTTTTGATGAGCAACATTTTTTGACAAATTTGAATTATATCACTTCTAATAGGATTTCAGTAAGCATTGAATTGAAATGGACATTAACTGAGCATCAGGACGAAAAATAGCAAACAAGGGTCTTGGGTCATCTACAAATTGAATTTCTTTTTCTTAAGTAATTAGACATTACCTTGGCTGGGTGGCATTTCAATCTCCCTTGGTTCATGAATACCATTTTCTCCTCTTTTTCATTTTCAAAGATCTCAAAACCTTGAGGAAAAGGTTTATATTTACTATAAAAGTTAGGGAGATGTTAATATTATGTGTGCTCAAAGAGGCAAGATAGAAACAGGATTCAGTTGCTTCCTAGATCTGTGGTTCTCATCTCAATTGTAACCCAAAAGCACGTCATGATTCTGAAAGCAGGTAGGAAAGCAGTTGGTCAAATTCAGAATAGTGCTCTCTCTCTGATCCAGCAACCATTCATGGGTGTACCCATCTCAAAGTCTTCTTTTCGAATCTTAAATAATTTGATTAGATCAATAAAAATAAATACTAAAGAAAAATCATTATGGATTAAGGTCATATTTTCCTTGGTATTGAGCATTTTTTTCCATAGGTTTAGTCATAATTTGGGTTCCCTCTTCTGTGAACTGCATATTCATATCCTTTGTCTATATTTTTTTCTATTGGTTGTTTGTGTTTTTCTTTTTAATTTGTGAAAGTTCTTTGTATATTCTGGTTACTGATCCCTGGAGGATTATATGGGTTGCAAATATCTGCTCACTTCATTTTTACTTTTCTAGTGTTTTTTGATGTATAAAAGTTTTTTTTCTCCAATCCAGTAGAATTAATCAGGCATTTCCTATGTTTTATTTTTGTTTTTGTTTTTAAGTCTTATTTCAGAAACCCTTCCCTACTCGAAGGTCACAAAGAATTTTCTTCTGTATTCCCTGACCAAACTACCTAGAATTGCAAACCTATCCTCTCCTCCAGACACTCTTTACACCTCTACTTCCACTACCTTTACTTTTCTCCAAAACACTTATAATTTTCTAATATACTATATAATTTACTTGTCTATGTTTTTATTGTCTGTCTCACCACATTAAATGTGTGCTTCATGAGAGCAGGGATTTTGGTATGCTGTTTTTTTAATGATGTGTCCTTGAAACCCAGAGGAGTAGATGTTTAATAAATATTGGTAATTAATAAATTAGTATTTCTTATTTTAAAACTTTACCTTTTACATTTTGAACTTTAAATTTCTTGGAATTATTTCTGAGTGTGTATGGCACAGAGTTCCACTTTAATATGTTTCCAAGTGGATAACAAATTGCCCCAGCACCATTTACGCAATTGCCCAACAATTCAAGCATATGTGCAGCTTCCCTAAATACACCTGTTTTCATATATTATTATATATACACTAGAAGGTAAACTCCATTAAAACAGACTCTCTTTTTGATCTGTTCTATCCTCAGTACGTAGAGCAGTGCTTAACAAAATGGAATATTATACAGAAATGAGAACAAATGATCTCTAACCACATGCAGCAACATGAATGAATTTCACAAATATAATATTGAACAAAAAAAGCGAAATACTACAGAGTCCTCACCATATGAATCCATTTATATAAAGTACCATACAGCCAAAACCAACATATAATTTTAGACATCAGAATAGTGGTCATCTTTGGGAAAGAGTAATGACCAAAAGGTCCCAAAAGGGAGGTCTCTGGGTGGCTGATAACATTCTGATCTTTATCTGGTTGCTGCTTAATTCAATAAAAAATTTCAGTGGTTTAATAAATACTTGTTTTGGGCTTCTTATTTCATTCCATTGCTTTGTCCCTATATGTCTACACCAATACCAGATGACATTAATTACTAAACTTTAAAATGAGTCTCACACCCAAGAAAATGAGTTTTCTGCCTTGTTATTATTTATCAAATTTGTATTAGCTAAAGTAATTGAGCATTTATCTTGCCTTTTCTATTCAAACTATACTCTGGGTAATTAAAGAGTAGATGAAGAAATGGTTCTTTTTATAGAAGCATTCTAGCTAATAATGTGGAAGAATTATTATTAGAGCATTAGAGTATCACTATTTTGCAATCTCTTCTGTATTAATAGATCCAGTCATTAATGACCAATGGCTGCTAACATTTCAAAAAGAGAGGCTTTGTGTACTTGCAAATGGAAGAACACCACCTGGAAAGTAGTGTTGCCCCAAAAAAGAAATCTTATCGAATTTCCATATGCTACTAGCAATTTATAGGAAATACAGAAGGCAGAAGAAGATACTAAACTACAACATGGGATGCAATCAGCAAAATCCAGAACATGAGAAACTACGGGATAAGCCTGGTTTCTTCAATAAGTAAATTGCAAGAAAGAAACATTGGGGGTGGGGCTGGGACTGGATATATAGACTTTCCACAGTTGGAATGCATGGGCCTTGCTTGAACCGTGAGTCAAAAAGATGAACTGTAAAACAATTTTTACATTTATGAAACAATTGGAAATTTGAACAATATTTGACAATATTAAGGTATTTAGGTGTGATGATATCATGGTGGCTAGTTATGTTTAAAAAAAAAAGAGTGAGCCCTTATCTCTTAAACATGCTAAATATTGTTAAATGAAATGGAAAAAAATGTATTAACTAACCTCAGTCATATAATTTTATAATAGGCTTAAAAAGTTATATACATGCACACAAACCTGTCTGGATTTTTACTAGAATTATGTTAAATTTAAGGATTAATTTGGGAAAAATTGGTATCTTTACAATATTTACTCTTCCTATCCCATTTTTTAGATCAAACCTCCCTCTACATAATCTCCTTTACTCAAACATTTTTTCTAATGCATCCTTTCAGATTAATTTTAGAAAAATCTTGCCAGCTTCTTCAATAATAGGATTTGAGGTTTGACTGATATTTCATTCTAGCTGTACATGAATTTCGGAGGAATTGAGAAAGTTATAAACATTGTCTTTCATTCAAAAATGAAACATATACCTGGCCATTTAACTGTTTTCCAGAGAAGTCCCAAATATCTTTTATTTGCGTTATTCCTAGGAAATGCATATTTATTACTGTTGCTATGAAAAATGACAGTTTAGTGTCGTTGCTTAGAGTATGATCTTTGAAGTTGCCTGGCCCCATAAATCACTAGCTGTGTACTTTGTGGCATATGGTTTAACTTCTCTATTCTTCAGTTTCCTTGCCTGTAGAATGGAAATGGGAATAATAGTTATTATTTCTGTCTCATAAGTTTTTGCTTTTCCTTGTTACTTTAGCTGACACATAGAAAGAAGTCAATAATATTAGCTACTAAATATTAGGTTATTTATTATGTTGAGTATTGTCCTTTCATGTGTATTTTTTCAGTCTATTTTTGAATAATAAGTGTATTGAGTTTTACAAAATGACTTTATTACTGAAATTATCACTCAAACTATTGATGCTATGTGTGTATGAATAGATGACACTGTAGTTGACTGGTTTTGAATGTTTGAAAGAGTGCACTGAAATGTTTCCATCTTCTGTGGCTCCTGTTAAATTTAGATGTTCTGCTTCTTCAGTAAAGTTTGATATTCCATTTTATTGATAGTATAGGAGAGAGGTCAGAAGGAAAGAGGAGGTTAAGTCTGTTGACAGTAGGGTTGCCAGATAAAAATACAGGACACTCCATTAAATTTGAATTTCAGATAAACAATGAATTTTTTTTAATGTAAGTATGTCCCAAATATTACATGGGATATTATTATAGTAAGAAAATTATTTTTTATCTGAAAATTAAGTTTATCTCTGAGTCCTATATTTGTATTTGCTAAAACTAGTTGGGAAGCTATTGCAGTTGATGACAGTAGGGATGGAAAGAAATGAAAGGCTTTGAGAAATAGTGATTCCAGTATTGACTTTTTGGACCATCAGTCACTAACTCCTAAATACAGACCACCCTTCCACCCAATTCTTCTCTAAAAAGAAAAGAGTTAGAGTCTTCTATTGGTTTTAGTCTCAGTACTAAAATGTTTCATCTCCAAGGCAAAAGCAGTTATTTCATGGTCGTGTCTCCTGGATATTAAGTTACCGTAGAGCCTTGCATTGAGAGTAACATTATAGAAACCAAAGTGCCCCTCAGTAAAGAAACACTGCCAACAGCAGCATCAGAAACCACAAGAGCCTCTTGCAGGCTGTGTTTCATACATCTATGTACAGTTCGCACATTTTAAATTTTACATAATGCGTTTGTCTTATTAAAAATGGAAACAAAGAGAAAGTACTTCCGTCCATTAATCTCCTCCAGGTGCTTTATCCTCCTCTTTGTTTCCCAGCTGGTTTTGTATTTCTTATTTGTTTTTTTGCTTTCCAGTTCTTGCATCTTTATCTGCTCTTTGAAACAAAATCAACAGTAAAAAGAAAAAGCCATTAAACCAATGAAAGCATGCCTATGGTTCTTGATTTAAGTAGCACTTCATCTAAATTGGAGCCGCTCTCTTAAATTAAGAAGATTGTTGGTTTAGCGAAGGGATATATATATATATATATATATATATATATATATATATATATATATCTTCTCCAACTGATGGCAGGTCACAAGTTTAAATTCCAGTCAACCATATAAAGCTATACCTCGACCTTGTCTGGCCAATGAGCCATCACTTGCACTAAAATAATTTCCCATTCTATTCATTTATCCAAGTCAAGCGGGGCTAGAAACTCAGCGGATGAGAATCACATCTATTTAAAGCAAGAGGTAGTCCTTGGTTTATAAAAACCCCTGCTCGGCGGGGCTCTCTGTCTCTCTGTCTCTCTCTGTTGAATAAATAAATAAAATCTTTAAAAAAAAAAAGAAAAAGAAAAAGAAAATAATACTGAGCTTACAGGTGTATTGTTGTTAAGTTTGTGTAAGGCAATGCCAACCTAAATAATTTTTATATTAAACGACAGGTAAGCATGTAAAATAGTACAATTACTTTGGGAAATATTGCAGAAGTTTATTTAAACTTAAATATACACATACCATATTATTTGGCCCTTCCATTTCTACGTATTGAGACAAAAGAAATAAAAGTGTATGTCCATACTCAGACTTGTACATCAATGTTCATAGGAGCTTTACTTGTAAAAGATAAAACATGGAACCTGAATGTCCAATGAACCTGAATGTCCATTAATAGGCAAATTGATGAAAAATTTGTGGTATATTCATACAATGTATTATTACTAAGTAATAAAATAGAATTATCTAATGATACATGCAACAATATGGTGAATCTGAAGGCAATTATGCTACGTAGAAGAACCCAGAATCATACTGTAGGATTCCATTTATTTAAAATGCTGGGAAATGTAAATTAACGCATAGTGACAGAAAGCACATCAGTGCTTGCTAGGGCTGATGGAATTGTATATTACTTCAATTACGGCAGTATTCCAGAGGTGTACCTATGTCAAAGTCATCAAAATACACACTTCAGATATGTGCAACTTAGTATGCCTCCATAAAGTTGAAAGAAACAAAATGCAAAGTGCTATCGTTATTATTAATAAGCTCGGATTTAATATCCAAAAGGAAATGCTCTTTGATCTTTCCTTGAATAATCAGGATAGTGATTCCTATATACATTGTACCTAGGAATTTCCTTGATTCTGTGCTATTTCTCTACAAAAATAAATTCACATTTATCAATTTCTATTAGGGGGCTTTATAAGAATTAAAACTCATATATACATATAGAGATACTTCAGTTTAGTATACCAAAATTACCATACTTGTTACCTGAATTTCTTCATGTTTTCCTTTTTCTATCATGAAAGGATTGTATTATGCTTCTTTAAAATTGAGTATGTTCAGTTCCTCCCCTGCTGCTCAGATATCCAGAAATCTCTACCATAAATCCTTGTTACTCTCATCTCTAATTCACCTCTTTTAGCTTACCCAACACCCTTGACCTCTTTTTACATATAATTTCATCCGTCAAATGATTCCTAACCTCTCTCTGCTCCTTCACTTCTAACAACGCCATGAAGACCACGATTCCTTCTCCTCGCCCCATAAATCCTGAGCAAGCTGGCTTGGCATCCCCTTTTGCCTTTTTCAGCAGCACAGATCACACAGAAACATGACAGAAAATGTGTGATGGGCCATTGGTTATGAAAAACATAACTTCTTTCTCTTAATAAAGTTCTCTTATGAGATGCTAAGAGTAAGTTTTTAGGATAGAGGGAAAACTTAAGGAAAGAAAAAAATGAAGAAAGGAAAATAGAAGACAAGAAAAGGAGAATGCAAATAAATTCCAACCACTCCGTGTAGGTACATTAGTTGCTTTATGAAATCAGTATCCTTCAATAGAGCTATGGTCCTGTTTCCATTGTCTGCATTCCAAAACTCATTCAATCCATACGTAGAAGTAAGAGCAATCTTCCACAGATATGTCACATCACATACCTCTTTCTTTTTTTTTTTAAAGATTTTATTTAGTTATTTGACAGAGAGAGACACAGCGAGAGAGGGAACACAAGCAGGGGGAGTGGGAGAGAGAGAAGCAGGCTTCCCGCAGAGCAGGGAGCCCGATGCGGGGCTCGATCCCAGGACCCTGGGATCATGATCTGAGCCGAAGGCAGACGCTTAACGACTGAGCCACCCAGGCGCCCCCACATACCTCTTTCAAAGGCTCCCCCCTTCCCACTCCTGATGATGACTAGGAATCTTCATGCTCCCATGTGTTCTTGTCCCTGCTTACTTCTCCAGCCTTACTTTGCACTGACTCTCCCCACCTCTTTCACTTTATCTTGAGAAATCTCACCTTCTTTAAAATGTATCATGGTTTCCTCTCTGCCTCATAGCCTTCACTTATAGTGCTGTCCCCACCACTCCATCTTCTCATTTCACCAACTCCTGATCATTCTTCAGGCAGGTCTTAGTTTGACAGTCAGACAGTTTGAAACCATTGAGTAAACACCAGTCTAAATTACATACTCCTGTTATACACCCTTGTGAACATTGTAAATTTTACTTTTTCTTTCTGTCATGGACCAAATTTTTTTTGTAATATATTTATTTGTATGATTATTTGTTCAGTGTATCTCCTTCACCAAATCCATTATGTCAAGGACTGGTAAATAATTTTTGTCAGTTCGCAGTTTTTTTTGTCTTGTTTTATTCTCCATTATATCCATAGCCCTACCTATAGTGGTGACGGGCACATAGTAGGTATTCAGTAGGTATTTGTTTAATGAATAAGTGAATAAATGGATACATGGAAAATGATTCTATAAAATAGAGTCTTATCCTCTCATAATGCATGAGAAAATTGAGGATCAGAGAATATATTGTCAAGTTAATACACACTCCGTTATTCATAAAGGAGATAACAAAGAAGATAACAAAGAAAGAGAGCCTGGGACAATTAAGGGAATAAGAATCCATGTCATAAATATAAGCTTCAGTTTGGTTGCCATGAAAATGCATTTAGTTACATTTTCCACTTGAAATCAGAGTGCATGATTAGGTCCAATGCTGCTCTCTCAAAATTAATACTTTCAGAACTTTCAGTAATCCCCTATAGCTATGCTCTTGTACCTTAGGCCCTATCTTGCCAACCTGCCTGTGATTTCAGTTGCAGCCGCAGTGGACAGTTCTGCACACACTGTCAGTGTCCTCTCACCAATTCTCCCCTCAAGGCTTTTTCCAAAGCCCAGGATCCTCCCCAGTCTGGAAGGGAAAGGGAGTTAATTATGGTTGTAGCAACCATCAACCAGTGTGTGACGGAGTATGTAGATAAATGCCTCCATCTTCCCTGTCTTTCCTGGGGGCAATTTTTAAGTGCTTTCCACCCTGGCCTTAGAAAGTTCCCAGAGGTTCTGACCCACCATCCACAGTGGTGACCACCCAATAACCAACGAATCCATTACTGAATTTCCCTCCTTCCTCGTCTCATTCCTCCTACTCACTTACTGCTGCTTCTTAAATTCACTTCTCAAATAAACTACCTGCACCCAAATCCTGTTTTAGGCTCTGCTTTGGGGAAAATCTAAATTAAGACATCCACATTTATTTATTTAAGTATTTACTATGGGCAATGCTGGGAGTTACAAATTAAATAGCATGCCTTTGCCTCTTAAAAATGCACTGTTTCGTGGGGTACAAAAAAGTATAAACATCATAAATTATAATACAACAAAAGCTTTGTGATAAATAAACACACAAATAAAGTTGGGAAATATAATATGGGGCTGTTATTTTGGTGGGAGAATCAGGGAACAATTGAAAAGATAATGAAGATTTGAGGAGGTTTGCAGGATCAATAGAAGTTTAGTAACAAGATAAGGTGCTAGAGAAAAAGGCATTTAGGACCAACAGGTTCAGAAGGACACACTGAATCACAGAAGGACATGACATATGTTGGAAATAGTAAGATATTCAAAGAATCTGTAACAGAGGTACTAGGGTTATACTAGGAACTCTGGGATTGGTCACCAGAGAAGGGATGTTATAGGCAGTGAAGGGACACAAATGCCAGAATAAGAGTTTTAAGGGGTAAGACCTCCTATTTTACACTGAAACAATGTGTAAGCATCCAGAGTTTTTGAACAAGGGAGTTACATCGAATCTGAGTTTTTGGAAGATAATTCTGTCAGCCACAAAGAGAATGAATGATCCAGAATTGGGAAAAACTGGAGGCGGGCAGACCTTAGGAAGGTGGTGTCAGTGAGAATGGATTCAAGAGATATATTTTACCAAAACTGACCTCTGAATATCTCAGGCATTCCAAGGGTATCTAAGGTTGTTTGTTTTTAAACAGGTGCCCTCAGACTTCCATAATTCCCTGGTTTTTGCTCCCGTGGGCATAACCTATTCAGACGAACTAATCAAATCTTATATACATTAAACACAGGACACTGTTGTCTTACATTAATTCTTTGGGACCAAATGTGAGATGAAGATTTGCATGTAGGAAGTTGATTGACACCGTGGCTCAGTGAGGAAGGTAGGATTGGGCAGAGGGAAGATTGGAACTGCAATGCATTTATGACACAGGCCCTCACAATCCCACAGGGGGGACTCTAGAGCTGAGATGGTCCCCCAGAGTTGTATAGCTCTGCAGCAAGGAGACGGAGCCTTTACAATTCCCCTGTAGACCAGTCATTATTTGGGAACTATCTCTAGGCAGGAGAAGTGACCTTGGACACAGAGGCTATCTTCTGCTCCAAGCAATCCCCAGAAAAAGAATTCAGCTGAGACCTGCCAACTGCCAACACTCCTGCCACAAGAGAAATGTCTCAGTCCTGCAGGGTGATCTGACGGTACACCTACAGCTCTTATTTTATACCCTGTCCCCTCGATCATGGTGAGATCCTGGTAGGTTTCCACGAGGTCGGTTTTAACATAGGGTGCTTCAACTTTGGTAACACCAGAGTGTGATCAACATTTTAAAGCAGAAAGACAGAATAAAGTCCTCCTCTATGAGGTTGTTTTATTGTTGTTGTTTTTCTTTAGAAGATGAATTCAAAATACTATATAATCATTACTGGATTGCATGATTTATTTTTATTTTGTATTCTTTGGTTTTGTCAGAAACCAGTTGGTTTTGTCAAAAATAACTTACGAAAAACTTCTGGAATTTTCTAAGCAGTAGCATTAAGAAGCCTCCTTGAAAGAAATGTCCCCTTGTCTTAAGTTATTGCTGATGCAGACTGTCAAATAATGAGTGACCAACTCTGGTACTAAGAAAATAAATTTTAAAATAAGTCACTATGTCAAACTGCAATTTCTGGTAGGTACCCATAGTCAGCAGCTGTCATAATATAAATAAATAACCAGAATCAGGTGATGCCCTCCACTCTGGTGACTAAAAGCTAGTATTTTATATTAATACTCTACAATGTAGCAATGGCATTAAACTCCTTCGTCCCCCCCAAAAGTCTCCCCAGAGAATTGCCCCAAAGCAAGATTTGATCCATTATGTTTTTAAAGCGTTCTGTTCCAGTTTACTAATTTTCAAAGAATTTCCACTTACAATTTTAAGACATGCCATTCTCCTGAGACATACCTCTCCAGAAACACTCTTCCTCATCCTCTTTTAAAAGACATTCTTTTGGAACATGTTCAAACTATCATTCAAGGTATCAATAAATTTCTTCTAATAACTTGGTATAAAAAAGAAAAGCATATTTGAGGCTGTGTTTTCCTAAATATTTATTTCAAATACTACATTTTCACAGTGGTTTTAATCCTAATGCCATCCTTAAAATAAATCATTATGTGTACTTCATGTGATCTTTTCAGAATGCAATAAAACAGATTGTTTTTAATGGCTGTTCCAGCAATGAAAAATATCTGTGTTAGGTGGAAACAACAAATTGATGCTTTTTCAATTCCTTTTAATGGCACGAGGATCTTTGCAACCTGCTGTGAAAAATATTCTCTTAATGATAGGCCTGTGGCACAACTTAAGGAGTCATCAAGAAATAAATGTGCCGCTGTCTGGTTGGCAGCTTGGTGTCCCTTAATTGAAGTGTTATAAGATTCTGTGCAGAGGAAAGCCTCCAGGGTTTCGTAGCTAAATGGCACGGACACCTCTGATGAGACATGCAGATGAAGATGTGTCAATACAATCTTCACCAATTTGCTGTAATAGCAGGGACTGATTAATTTTATAACCACGGGTGCTTCTATTAGCTAACCTAAGGAATGATTTAGACTTTATTAAGCGACTTATTTCTATCTTTTTTCAAGAGAGACTACTGCAACATAGTTTATCTCTGAGTGCTACACTGTGGCACATTTTCTAATAAGGATTCTAAATTTATTATTAAAGAAAGGATCATGAGCTTGCTGTGGCTTAGGGGAGGCTTAGTGTCAGTTACTTTTGGGGACTCCTAGTGTCTCAAATGCACTTCAACAGTCTTGGAGTTTCTCAAAACTAAAGTAACTTCATATTTGAAGCAATTGTGTTGACAGCTCTTAAATACATTTTTAATGTGCAAAAAAATTGGAAGTAACTGAATCAAGAGTATGTGGCTGTATATTTTTATCTTTTTCTTGATTTCAAATTGCTTTAATATTTTATCATAATTGCCCTTGGACATCTAACATCATTTGGTTACACATAATCAACTAATGCTTTATATTTTAGGGCTTTGTTCAATAAAAAATTAATTATCATGCATGGGTGGGCAATGTATTTGGAGATTGAGCTACATGATTTTATGCATAAAACAGGCTCCAGTTTATATATTGCAACCAAAATTGCTATAACATTCACAGTGCAATAAAAATCAGATACAGAGAGTCATTTAAAACTTCTGAAATGTGAGCTCAGGGACACACCTTTGTATTTTTTTTAACCTATAAAAAGAAATGAATCTGCATTTATTATAAGTTGAATTTCCAGTAAATTTATTTAAAAAAAAAAAAGACTGGGAACCCATTAAAAGCCATTTTATTCCACAAGCAGGCTACTCAATGAGACCATTATTAGTACTTAATACTATTATAGAGCTTAGTATTGTAAAATGCCTATTGTAGGAGATGTGATATTCAATAAATAACAATCCACATCCTTCTTTCAGGACTGAGAATGTTTGTAAACAGCCTTTGGAGGGAAGAACAGACACATGTTTATTCCACTCCAGTGTTTTCTTCCAGGTTTATGTCAAGTTGTAGAGACTACAATGAATCTGAAGAGATCTGTACTCTCAAATTTTATTCAATTTCCTAATAATAAGCAGAAGGATTCACTTGTAGCAAAAATATACCAAACGTCTTGGGTCTATTTTGAAATGGAAAAATGTTATGATTATGATATGTCTCATTCATTCCTTCAAAAACATTGTAGGATCCTAATTGGATTGTAGGTATAACTAAGTGATTCAGAGAATAAATCAATAAACTAGAAATGAAATATATTTTCCAAGTAATATTCAAACACTATTCTCCAAATGCTCTAGATTTCAGTCCTGAATTAGCGGATGTGTATGGTATTAGGAACTGAGGAGTTGGGTTCAAGTCCTAGCCTTGTTATTAAGCAGCTATACAAGTTTAGCTATGTAACATTAGCAAGTTTCTTAATACAGTAGAGATATGTTCTCCACTGGTAAAATCAGGAATTGACATTAGATTATCTTTGAGGTTGCATTTGGCTCTACCATTTTATTTCTAATAAATTAGGACTAGGTTATGATGAGCACTTTGATATTATAAATATTTTTAGTAAAAGCCACATTTATAGTTCCAGTGATACTAAAGATTTTTATCCCCTTCAGAACAGCACAAATTTTAGGGCACTTCTTACTCATGGTACAAAGACTATCGGACCTAAAATAAAATAGCACTAGATATATGATTAGTTATCTTATTTATGTTTCAGGTGGGAAGGGTTGGTAAGCAATTACTATGTAATTGCTAACGCCAAAGAATGGGTAGTCATTGGAGGCCATACAAAAACTACACCAGTAATTACCAATGATGACACAGGGGACAAGCAAATAGGGACCATTTATCAAAATGTGGGCATTTCTCATCATTTTCTTACTTAACTTTTTTTTTTAAATTCATCAGAATTCCAACCACCTCTAATGCTAAATATGTATCATCTATTTTGAACATGAGGAATGCATCAAAGTGTTTAAAGGATTGAATAAAATACAATTAGAAGTGTTAGGTGTTCAGAGTGTTTGTTTACTTAATCAAAGGTTTCAAATTTGTGGGAAGAATAAAAATGAAGTTTGTGTGAGGATTCCAAGAAACCATGGGATGGAGATTTAAGCAGAATAGATGAAATAGAATCAGTGATATAAAAACATTTTTGATGGCATACAGCACTGAAAATAAGTGCTGGCATGCGTCCACATATATGGATATTTATTATAAATTACACACATGGGCTTCTGCACTAGGATACTATGAACATTATATTACATATATTAAAATAAATTCTTAAAGAATGAGCAGTAGCACTGCACTAGTATTTTCTTTCTGTACCTTAATGAATTACTTGCACACTCTCCTGAAGTGCAATCACTCCATTTTGGAAGTCACTAAAAGATTTTGCCAGCATGAAATGAAAGTTCGTGAAAAATGAAAACCAGCAGAAAATACTGAAGGAGAAAAAGAACATTAGGAAATGGAGGGAAAAGATCATCACAGAGAGGATAATGAAAATATGAAAAACTACTGGGTCTGAATAAGTGGTAAACTGTAGTCAACGTGGAAAAGACTAACATAGGAAATAATGTGAGCATCGCAAGACAAGATGTTGGGTATAACACTTAAACATATGGAGTATGCTCTCATCATAGAAAGGTTTTTATTGACCCTTACACAGGCTGAGACAGCTTCCCTATTGGGAAATCTGATTTTAGAGTATACAAGTGAAGCCAACAAATTACAGAGAATGCATCCTCCAGAGCCAGCCGTGGTCTTCCCATCCACAGGAGCCAAGAGTACATTTCCACCAATAATCATTTATGGACAACTATGCATTGTCCTCTCTGGGGCCTACTTATTGGACTCTGTACCTGAGGACAAGGTTGTTAATTGTGCTTACAAAGAAATATATGAGTAAATACATAAAACATGTTAAAATATTATTAATAACTTCTGAGTCTACTAAAACACATTTGTTTTTTGCAAGAATAGGGAAAGATCATCTAAGTCTTTATGTCAGGGATTCTCGGCTGCCTTTGTTTGTAGAAGGAAATGTCCCTCTAAGCTTGGCTGAATATTTCACAATGTAGTCCTTGGGCTTAATACAGAGCTTGGATCCATGAACATTGGACTGAATGAAAAGATAAGCAGGGATTGGTTTGAATTAGGTACTTTCTCCATGATTTTTTTTGGGGGGGTAATATTAGGAACATTTGTGTTTGTATCATAGAGATGTTATCTATTTTGATTGCTTAGTCAAGCCCTGTCTAATGCGGTGTGAGAGGAGGTGGCGCAAAACTTAACTTCCATATGTTCCCTGTATCCACAGGCAGAGTAAAGTCACGGATATGTGACCACACTCTTACACATCACAGGAGAAAAACCTATGGTGGATGAGGAAGGGCCACGGGTATGTAAATGAAACCATACTTTACAATTCAGCTTTTAGCATATGTTCATGGGTTCTGCACTTATTTTTCATTTAAAAAAAAAGTCAACTGAGTGCTCTATATTTTCAAACAGTCATTTCATATTTCTTTAGAGTATCAAAGCATGATCCATAGCACCAATTTTCAAACTCTTTTGGTCTCAAGAATCCTTTACAATCTTAAGTAAGTGTTGTGGACACCAGTGAAATTTTTTCTATGTATATATATTTATTGATAATTGCTGCTAAGTTCTTAAAATATTAATTTATTAATAATTTGTTAATTATTAATTTATTGATTTATTTCAAAAGAATAATGATAGGTTCAGTACATGTTAAAATGTCATTTTTCTAAACAAGCAAGCAAACAAACAAAAATATTCCCTTTTCTAAAATCTGGAGGAGGCAGGATTTTCTTCATATGCCTCAACTAAATAACATAACACAACAGATGGAATGCAGACACAGATATAAGAATCCACTTGCCTTCTATTGAGTCAGACATTAAGGAAAATAAAAATAATGTTTCAAAATGTCATTATTCACTAATGTTTTCAACTGTCCCTTCAGAAAATTATGGATATTATTCTTTGGTACTCTACTGAAACTTAACAAGTGGTAATTTCTTAAAGGTTAATCGTAATGTGGAATATGAAACCATATCAATGGGTATTTTATACTCTGTTACACTAAAACTCTTTGGTCTTTCCAGTGCTTTGAATGACTTTTTTTTAAAGAAAAAAAAAAACACAGATGATTTTATAACATCCCACAATGCTAATTTGAAAAATATTAGTTCACTAACTTCCAAATTTTCACATGTTTTATTTTAAAATGCCATTATACATCATGTAGACTTTAGGAAACTCCAGAGTAGTCTCATGAGAGAATGAATGAAAAAGGCAAATGATACCTTCATATTATTGTGAACATAGTTTTGACTTTGCAAACCCTCTAAAGGTACGGAACTACACTTTAAGAACCATTGACTTACCAGTACCTTCTTCATGAAATTGCTGTACTCATCAATCCACACCCCTGTGGGAGGGAGAAGCAGTTTGTTTCGCAAGTAGCAGATTGGGAATCTCTTTGAATGCCCACAGGGACTCTCTGTCTGCCCTGGGCTCTTAGGCATAAGATGTGCTTCCTACAGAATGCTTATAGTTCTCAAAAAACATTTTGAATCTTTCCATTCCTCAAGTTCATTGTAAGTATGTAAAATAATGACTCTTCCTCCATCTTCTTTTAAGATACAAGAGATACTTTCAGTTTCTTTGAATGTGACTATAAGCTTAAAAGTATATAAAGGATGAAAATACTTACATATGTTAAGAAGACTACTTACATTGGTTGTAATAAGTAAATGTAGTAAACTTAAAAATTAAAGTTGTTAGTATTTTAATATCATTTAGTACTGATGCACAACTCATTGCATATGAGTGAAGTTTTAGAAAGTTCTGGGGAATCCTTCAGCAGTGCTGTGGGAAAGGAATGTACTCTCTTCTGTTGGGCTATCTCACAATTATAATTCTGTTATGTAATTAGGGTTATCTCCATCAATAATAGTAAACTTTTTTTGAAATAAGGTCTGTGTCAACCAGTCATTTGTACAATTACTGTATTTCTTGACTATATTAATAAAGATTAAAGAAGGTACAAGTGAATGAGGAATGAATGAATGGATGAAGAAAGCTGCTTTCTGATGTGCTTTGCATGACTGGAACATTATTCCCTGATTAATTTTAATGTTTGTAGTAAGTCAATATGAAGCACAAATAGGAAATAAAGTCAACTTCATATTAAGGTTTTAGAAAAATACAATAAAATGTCTATATTAAAATAAATGAACCTTCTTATATGATTTTTGAGACTGACAACTGACCAAAACCTATTACATACGTTACACAGTACAATAAAAATAGCTGCTCTGGCTACGTCTGAAAGTCCTTGCAGCTGCAGGGGTACTTCTTGGAAATAAAGTTTGTGTTTACACAGGTGCAGCCATATTTAACAAAAAAAAAAAATATGCACTATGCAAACAGCTGCCTGTCTGTTTTCTTTGGCAGAGCTCTTTCCAACTGAAACAATTTGTATCAAGCACATCACTCTGTGATACCTATGTAAACAATACAGAAAAATTCCTGTACAAGGAAGAGGTTTCTTATAATGTGTCTTTTAGATAAACTTTCAAAGCGGCAGCCACTTGAATGGAGTCTACTAAGAAAACTCTGCCCTTAGTGAAATATTTACTATCTAATATGATATGTGTAAGCTGCCGGAGAAGCATTAAATTTGCAGGGAGCAACTATCAGGGTCTTTATCTAACTCCAGTGATTTGAAGGGAATAATGACTGGAAGAGGTATTTATTTTAAACTGAACATTTTCCCTTCACCTAGTATTCTATTCCAATTTTAGTCCCATTGATTTATTATTCGCAAAATACCTAATTGTAAAATATATGTTCTTTTATTATTTTATAACTTACAGGATTCAGGGTGGGCAGCCTCAAAATATGCCACTTTGGCATATTGATTATTTTGAATTAAAGTTACTTAAACAGCAAGAAGTGCAAGAAGGACACACTGACCCTCCTTTGTCCCCAGGAAAGCAGGAAATAAATTTCCCACGTGAAAGGTACCCCCCCTGTACCAGGAGACAGACATCCTTATCACCAGATATAGAGAATGTAGAGCCTAGAAGGCTGAATAAATAAACCTTGTTACTTCTTCATTAATTTACTACCCGAAGCTCAAACTTCTTTGTCTTGTCAATTCTTCACAAATTTATTGTTTCTTTGTCTAAAAGGTATAAAAGCTACCTGCTTTGGTCACTTCTTTGGGTCTCATATTTCTATGACCTATTCTTATATGTACAAAATTAAAATTATTTTTCTCCTGTTAATCTGCCAGTCAATATAATTATTAGGCCAGCCAAAGGACCCAGATGGGAAGAAGGAAAAGTTTTCCTTCCCTACACCATTAAGAATTCATTAAGAATATTATATTTGAAGAAAAAAGAATGTTATATTTGAAAAGTCACGTATATTTATAAAATTATACTTAGGTAGGGAAGGAAGAAGTAAAACTGTCACTATTTGTGGATGACATGATTTTATATGTAGAAAACCCTAAAAACTCCACCTAAAAACTGTGAGAACTAATAAGCAAATGCAGTAAAGTTGCTGGGTAGAAAATCAACATACAAAGTTCTGTGTTTCTGTACAATAACAGCAAACTATCAGAAAGAGTAATTAAGAAAACAATTTTATTTGCAATTGCATAAAAATGAATAAAATACCTAGAAATAAATTTAACCAAGGAGATGAAAGTACTGTACACTGAAAATTATAAGACATTAATGAAAGAAATTGAAGACACAAATAAATGGATAGATATTCCATGCCCATGGATTGGAAGAATTAAGATTGTCAAAATGTCCACATTCCTCAAGGCAATCTATCAATTCAATGCAAACCCTATGAAAATTCCAATGGCATTTTTCACAGAAATAGAATAAATAATACTAAAATTTGTATGGAACCATAAAGGACCCTGAAGAGCCAAAGCAATCTTTGGGGGAAGAACAAAGCTGGAGGCATCATGCTCCCTGGTTTCAAACCATATTACAAAGCTATAGTAATCAAAACAGTATGGTAGTGGCATAAAAACAGACACATAAATCAATGGAACAGAATAGAGAACCCAGAAATAAGCCCACACATATATTATCATTTAATTTGTGACAAAGGAAGCAAGACTATACAATGGGGAAAGACAGTCTCTTCAATAAATGATGTTGGGCCATATGCAAAAGAATGAGACTAGACCACTATTTCATACTATACAAAAAATTAACTCAAAATAGATTAAAGACTTGAATGAAAGACTCAAACCACAAAAAATCCTAGATGAAAACATAGGCGGTAAGCTCCTTCACATCAGTCTTGGCAACAATTTTTTGGATCTGACTCCAAAACAAAGACTATAAAAGAAAAAATATGATTCTGAGATCATGACCTGAGCCAAAATCAAGAGTCGGACGCTTAACCGACTGAACCACCCAGGCGCCCCAAACAAGCTCATTCTTTTTGGCCCAGCAAGGCTACTTAAGTAATACTGGTGACGTTAAAAAAAAAAAAAAAAAATCATCATGAAAATACAGGAGAAAATATACCCAAATTTAGAAGTATTCATCCAGAGGACTATGCAATTCTTGGGGATTTTAATTGTCTTGTTCATATATTTTTGTATTTTTTAAATACTTTTTACAAAAAGTATTTTATTACCAGGAAGAACAATAAAAAGCAAGAAGGAAAAGGTATAGAAGTAGAAGGAAGAAGATAGTTAGAATGAGGATTTTCTTGACTGGTCTTTGCTTCTACATTGAAATCTCATCCACTTTCATCACAAATCAGACATATACTCATTATGGGGAAAATAATAAAATTTCTAAGAAAAAGTAAGACCCAGCCAAGAAACCACACTTTGAAAAGTAATTAACAGTACAAAGATCATAGCACATCCCCTTGAGCTAATTTTACGGATTACTCCTGAGAGTGTAGCTATACATCATAGAAGAGTCATTCTGAAGACGGGTAATGAGGGAAATCTCTTTGTAGGATTTAACTCTGTTTTTCTCATTGTTTAAAATGGAAGATTGCTGGAAAGATTTTCAAGCAGCTTCTCTTGTGTTCAGGTTCTAGACACCTAGGAAAATCAAGGATTTGTTAGTGTGTGTGTGTTGTTGTTGTTGTTGTTGTTGTTGATATGATGATTTATTATTGTGATTTAAAAAAAAAAAATCCTACCTGAATTCCCATATTAGCTAGCCTCAGTACACAGCTTAGTATGTCTTGGATATTTTGTAGAGTCACTGAGTCTTCTGGACTTCCTGACTGACACTTCATTTAAGCGGGTCAGTTAGCAGCATAGCCCTTTGAATTGGTTGCTCCCAGGATTTTAGGGTATGGCACCAAATGAAGAACTTTCTGTCTGTTCATTCATTCTCCGCACCACATTGAAGCGGACGTTTTTGTTGTTGTTTAGGATTAGCTGGGACCACTCTGATAACACAAGGCACTCTGAAGGTGCCCAAGCATACATATAACTTCCAACTGAAGTATTGTTTAGTTATGTGCAGAGATTTAGCTACAATGCGAAAATGCATAAATAGAAATTTCAATCTAACGTCCTAAAGTACTTAAATCAAGATTTATGTCCTAAATAACTAAAAAAGTTTTTTTAAAAGGTTTGAATAAAGTGTTGTCTTAATATTTATTACTATAATGTACTCAATAATACATATTTTGTACTATTAAATAATGAAACATTGATAAAAATGTAGTCTACATCACAGAACATTTCAGCACATGCTAAAACCTTTGTTTGTATTGCAGAGAATCAGGATCACTGCTATTTCATGTGTTTGAGATTTTTAAGGCTACACTTGTGGTATTTATCTTAGAAAGAATCCTCAGTCATAGTAGAAGTCATTCTATTCCAACCTGGCTTCTGGTTGGAAGTCTCAGAGAAAATAAAGAATACTGATTTGGATGCTATTTATTTAAAAACTTCCTATAGCTAGTTTAACTATTGAGATTATTCTTTTGATTACCTTAGTTTGGGGGAAAATTGAGATTTCAATTCCTGGATCCCTTTCAAGTTAATCATGGAAAATTAGTGATGAAGAATAAACTGATCTACCATATGCAAATTTTTTAAACTAAAATGTTTGGGTCAAACTTTCCTTTTATCACTGACACTCCATTCCCCAGTCATTTCTTCAGATCATTCACATTTCTGATTCAATTTTACTAATTTTTACAGGGTTTACAGGAATAACTTCTAGTATTCTTCTGAAGTATATTTGTTCTTCAAGGAAAAGCTTTTGTTTGTCTTGTTCACTGCTGTATTCTCAGTGCCTAGAACAGTGAATCCCTGGAACGTAAAGCTATTGAATGAATGGATAAAATGTAACAGAAACACTGGAACGGGAGATAAATCAATTTTTTTTCTCCACACCATCTATGAAGCATTATTTATTTCATTAAGAATAAACTGCACAATGTATAAGGGCTTCTGGGTGGCTCAGTCAGTTAAGCGTCCGACTCTTGTTTTCGGCTCAGGTCATGATCCAAGGTCATGATCTCAGAGTCGTGAGCTCAGGGTCCTAAGAGCCAGCCTTACGTTGAGCCCCAGTTCAGGCTCCACACTCAGCAAGGAGTTAGCTTGCAATTCTCTCTCTTCCTCCCCTTCTGCCCTTCTCCCTGCTTGAACTCTCGCTCTCTCTCTTTTTCTCGCTTTCAAATAAATAAATAAATAAGAGCTTGTTTGGTTCCTAGCAGATTTCATCTTTGTTTTTCAGACAGAGTCACTGCCTCACACTTGCATTATGTATATAAGTAAGCCTCTCATTGCAGACTTGCCAATAGTGTGTACATTTTAGTCTTTGTATTTGAAGTTATTTTAACTTGTATATCTTGATTTCTAGGAAGTTAGTTTCTGTCGTCTGTTTGGTTCAGGAGTTATTTATATGCTGTATTGAAGATTTGTCTCATTAGTTTGTGTTTTTTATATTTTAATACCACCTCTCCATTTTTGTAATGGTGGCAAATATTTCCCATTTCTCCATTTGACTTTTAGTTTTATTAATTTGTTTAGTAGATAGAAGCTGTTCGTGTTTATGTAGTCTAATGGGTTGATCTTTTCATTTGTGGGGCTTTTTATTTGCTTTTACATGTATAAAGACATTATACATTCTAAGATCAAAAAAATTCACTTGCATTTTATAGGATTTCTTTTACAGTTCTCTATTAGTAAAATTAAATTGCTTAATTCATCTGGAATTAATTTTGGCCCATTAGTTGAAGATCTACTGCTTCTCCATCTCTTTACGCTGATTTATTTTTCCTCAGAATGTTATCACTGGCTGCTATTATATTATTCATTATTTCTTATTGTCACCAGAGTGTAGAGTCTTTGCCTATTTTGTCCACTGCTATATCCATAGTGACTGGAACAGTGCTTAGTCACATACTTGGTCCTGGAAGAATATCTGTTGAATATTATATAAAATGAATGTTGTATAAAATGATTATTTTGTAAAAATAATTTTCTCTGAAATTTCCACTGAAAACAAAATTTCATCATGTATGTTATCATAGTTGAAATGGACCAAGCTTTTAAAGCAATTTTTCATTAGTATGGCTCAAATCATTAGGATTGTTACTAACCCTATTTTGCAGAAGAGATGACCAAGGTGCAAAATCAGAGCCCAGCAGTCACGCTTGAACTCAGAGTTAACACTGAAACAGGCCTTGGTTTTATTTGGCAACTTCTGTCATTTATAGAAGTGACAAAAGAATATCAGAAAGCAAGTGATCTTGTGAAGAAAAACATAGACTTCTTGCCTTTATTTTTACCTTCCACTGAGAGTAACAAATTTTGTACGCCAAGTGTTGCCCCATTAAAGTCTTTGAAAACAACACTCTTAAAATATATTTTTGGTGCCTCATGAAAGAACTTTCAAATTTTGTGTAAAAATAACTTAATTATACCAATTAAAACTTAATTATATGATTAAAGCTTAATTATACCAATTTTATTCATAACTGTACATAAACTCAACAAATTTGTGGGGGTTTTTTGCTCTTTGGGAGGATGAGAAATTACATATATTTCATTCAATGTATCAAAGTATTTTCTTGAAACTATCATCTTTATTTGGTCTTTTTAAATATGATATATAAAGCATATTACTAAGCCTTGAAAAGACAGGGCAGAAGAAATACTTGTCCCATCAGATTGCTAATGGAGTCTATGACTATATGACAAAATTAATCCATTTTTGTAAGTAATATAGGCACTCCTTATTAAAATCCAGAAAAGAATCAAGCATAAACTTTGGGTTTCCAAATCTTCAAAATTACTCTTCTCAAAACCTGAAACTTGATTCATTTTCACCAACGTTAAGTTGTAATCCTGTGGCAAGAATGCATGGTGATGAATTAATGGTGTGGAATTAACTTAAAAAGCGGGTTAAACACAAATAAAAGCCCTCTGTATTTTCTTAATCATTTTTTACAAGTTTTATTTTATTCAATGTTGTAAAAATTAATTTCCTAGAGACCAAAATATGTGTTCTTGTTAAAAGACAAACCAACATTGTGTTACTCTATGATATAAGCTAATAGTTTTTTTCCAAGAAATGTATTTCTATCTGTCACCCAAATCACTACACGTCATTTCAAGACATTCAAGCTCAGAATATTAAGCTATATATTTTATAACCCTAATGCCAAATCCCTTTCTTTCTTGATGTGAAAGTACAAATATATCCTGAGAAGAAAATGAAAAGCATCACTGTTCCTGAAATAAACTGTTTTCCCTTTGCATAAGCTATAATGCAGAGGATTTTGTTTTTTTGTTGAGGCACACAGGAAAAAACACTGAGTGCAGGGTAGAAAGATCTACATTCTAGTTAGGATTCTGCTCCTATTACTACCACTACCACCAATGTCTATATTTCCTGAACATTTGTCATATGCCAGTCACTGTAGTAAATGCTTTCTTTAAATCCCTTCATCAAATCCTTTCAGAAACCCATTTGACAGAAAATGAATCTGAAATTTCAAGAAATGATGTTTCTAGGGTCACTTGCTGGGCAAACAGTGCTGGAATTAGAATTTAGGCCTTTCTGCTATAGACTCTTAACATGCTACTTAGCTATATTGTCCTTTCTGGACCTTAGTATCTCATCTGTAAATGAGAGGGCTGGTTTCCATCTCGGTCTGGCTCTTGTTAAGCCTCAAAATTCCTTTTTTGAAGGAATAAAGATATGGAATAAAATCTTAGTAATCTGGTTGAAGCGATGGTGGGAGTCCCACTGTCTTCCCTGTCAATCACAGCTCACCCTTCTCCTGACGGCCCAAGATCCAACTCCCCTGAACCCCTAGGACTCCATGGTACACTACTGGAAAATACTGAGTACTTTCAGCTGTCTTTAAAGTATTTTCTGCCTCTACAAGTTACTGGTTATGTGAAGAAACACATACATTTTTTACTAGACAACAGATTAATTTAAAGAAGAAGCAGCCTGATTGGTTACTTTGCCTCTTTCAGATTTCCTTGTTTGAGGGGATGCAGCGTTTTAATGCATTATCCACATATGAAGAGACTAGCCATTATTTTAAATAGCAGCTTCCTATTCCTCCTTCTTAGAACAGAAAAGACATAAATAGTAAACCTGACTCTTAAAAGGAAAGGATATAGTGGCCATAAATATGAAGTTTGATCATTGCTAAATAATTAGTACCTTCTATTTCTTTCATTGCTTGACTTAGGTTCATGTTAGCTACTAGCATTACTTTCCAAGAATATAGAAATTAAACTGAAGTGAGTGGATGAAATCCCTTAATTTATCTTGCTTCTGCCATTGTCTTAGGCAATATCACATCTGTCACACTCCTGGGTTTCAGTTCTCTGCTCTTTAGCATCCTGAATGGAAAAACAAGGCAAAGAGCAAGATGCTTCTAAAAACAGCTGTGGGAACATGTGGTCTGAGGGGACATAAAACAATTCAGCAAACCTGTGCTGAGCACCTACTACGTGCACGTCCCTGTGCTGGAAGCTTGCTAGGGACAAGAGATATAAACACAAAGTCTCTGCTCTTGGGTGTTTCTCAGTCTGTGGGAAATGCAGACATGCCACAACAGCCAAATTAAATAGAAATATATAATCAAAATACATGCCAGACATCATAGATGTGAAGTTGAAAGGGTGATCAGTTAGTTCTGAATGGTGGGATCCTGGCTGGCTTTTGCACTGGACCCGAAGAGCAAGTGAATGTGGGAAGGATACCTAGGGGGTGGTGTTTATGAGGTCTTTTGGTCAGAGTTTGGCCAGTGTCTTGGTTTTGACCACAGTGCAAGGAAATCTTGCTTCCCATGTGCCGCTCAGTAGCTACAAGAGGTCATTCAACACTCAAGGGAGAAGTAAATACCAGTGACATGGGAATAGCAACAAGATGAAGCTGTCTCAGAATATTTATTCCTCCTTTTTCTTCATCTTCTTTCAATCATTCCTACAAATGTTGTCCCTTCAGGTGGCTCAAATCTACCCCCTCTTCCTTCCATTTAAATTACTATAATAGCATCCTAGATGTTCTCACCACTTCTAGGTCTTGCTCCTTATTTCCTCATCTACTCTCCCTAGGGAAGAGCCACTTAAGAGCATTTGCAGAAGTGAAAGTCTGATTATGTCATCCTTCAGATTAACTTCCAATGGCTTTTAATTGCCCTCAGGAAAAAGCCAAACTCTGGATGACACAGTTGGTCTTATCTCTTACCCCATCCCTAGGTGGCTTTCTACACATCTCTTGCAATTCCTCCTCTTACCCTAAATGCTAAAACTGTGCTGAACTGCTTGCAGATCTCCTGATGATTCATGCTCTTTCTGGACTCTGTTCCTTTGAATTACACCTTTGCCTGGAACCTTTAGTCTTCCACTCCACTCATTTCCTGGCTAATTTATTGCTTGGGCCTCTTTAGATGTTGCTTGTTCCTAGAGGCCTTCTCTGACCCCCACCCCTAGATTAAACACTCTTCCTATGGACTCCCACAGACCCCTATAATTATCCCCATTGCAGTGCATATTGCTCTGCATTATATTTGTTTATTTATCTATATTAGACTATGATCATGTTTTGGGAAGGCAGGAAGACAGGAAGGAAGGAAGGAAAGAGATTAAGGCAGTGGAAGTTAGACCCATCCTTATTTGTCCAGAAGGCAATACTGGAATAATATGGCCACAATAGACCCTGGATGAATGTACATCTCATTAAAAACACACTATTCTGCAGAGAATGATATTTCATTGGAGCTCAGTTGACAAGTCAGCCTTCTCTACATTCAAGGGTAGAGAGTGGAATGAGTGTGGATTTATCTCTATTTATGATATTAAAATTTTGCTTTAAATTTATTCTCTAGGCCTTCTATTACAGCATAGTACTTTTTTCCCCCAAGAATAATAAAAGTTTACCAGCCTTTATAGAGGGATAATTTGATAAACATTTCTGGGTTCTGCATATTGTACAAGTTGGAAAAAAAATCTTTGTTTCTGGTGTGTGTATGTTGACAGTAGAATTGATAGAGAAAATGGGGTATTTACACTCAAGAAAGAAGAAACTTGAAACTTAGACTAAGATCTCTCCTCAGTGAAGCCAAATCCCTAATTGAGCTAAGGGGTCTTTATCCAAAGTGATTCTATTTTAGGCAGATTTTGAGAAATGTTCTTCCTTTAATCTTTAGTCACCGAGTAGGACTGAATTTAGTAGAGTTTATGGTAATCTATCCAACAGATATTATTTGTTAAGTATCTTTCCTTTAAAATATTTGAAGCATCATCTTGGCTCTCATTTCACAGCATTTGCCTAAATTCTCTGACTCTTTCATTGGTATTGTTTAGCATCTAGAATTCGAGTTCTACATTAACAAGAGGTTCGTGTTAACTCTTGGCAGATTTTATGATGTAATTTTTCTTTAACTACTCAGTGACTTCAGCTTGACTAGATTCTCAGCAACCTCTCCCTGTCTCAATTGGCAATGCCTTTCATCAAGAATAAGGACATTATAGGAGAAAAAAAGAAAAAAAAATCAAATGAAACATGTGTTTTAAGAGATCTGAATAAGATATTTTGGTAAGTCAATTTCATGTCACCATCTTGAAAATTTACAGCAGTCAGCAATGTAAACATGTACTTCACAAAGGCCAGCAGCTTGCCGTCTACAAAGTTCATCGACTCATTCAGCGAGGCAGATGTTTCATTTAATACTCTTCATACTATAGATTAGGATTATTTTTTTCTTTTCCTCTCTCTCTCTCTTTTTTTTTTTTTTTTTTGAAAAGAGAGGGAAAATTCCCTGACATGCTACTAATATCATCTCACACTGTGGGCCAGATGGCAAAAAATGCAAAGGCTGCAGCTCGGTTTATGCACTATATTGTGGAGGAAAGGAATTTTGTCTCAGAATGAGCTTCAGCTTGATCATTTGTTACTCTAATCTAAACATGAGTCAATGAGTAAAGTAGTACCAGGCGAACTTCAAAACGTTCTTGAGAGTAAGTGCTTTAAAATGCAATGCATCTGGATGAAGCGCCTGATAGTATCCCGACCCACCACATCTAGGAGAAACACAGGGTAAGACTCAGGTGGCTGCTTTAATGCAGGACATTTCCAAAGACATTTAGCAATTAAAAAAAAAAAAACTTACATATTATGTTTCTTTTTTTTTTAAAGATTTGTTTATGAGAGAGAGAGAACACAGTGGGGAGGGGCCGAGGGAGAAGGAGAGAGAAACTGAATCAGATTTCCCCCTCTGAGCAGTGGAGCCCTACCCAGGGCTCGATCCCACCACCGTCAGATCATGACCTGAGCCAAAACCAAGAGTTGGACGCTTAACCAACTGCACCACGCAGGCGCCCCCGTATTATATTTCTGTGACTTTTCTGATGAAGGTTTTTGGAATGTTTTTCCCTTCTGCTTTTAACATTGTTTGCATCATTTGCACTTAGGATTATGACTAGCTTTAGAGCTATATCATTTATCTGCATCTTTGTGGTTAAAAACAATTATTAATTTTAGAAAATAAAAAATAGTTGTTAAGATCCTGGTCATTAAGATTTGGTATTTGAAGGGACCAGTTCCACTTCTCATCTGTGTACGAGGCAATAGAAGCCTAGAAGGGCTAAAAGTCTTGGCAGGATGTGCCATTTCTGGCAGACTGGAAAATAAATGAGACTGAAACAAATCTTTATCCTCGATCTGTGGTCCGTTATGCCCCTGAAATTCTGCAGCTTTCCATCAGATATTTAAATGGACCCATGACCCCAATAATCTTGAGAATAAACAAGAGTCTACCTGCACTGTTGCTCCAAGTATTAATTACCCACATCCTGTAGCTTCCCATGGGAGTTTTCATCACCTGTGGAATAGGAAACGAAAGGTTATGTCAAAGAGAACACGGTCACTTTGCTAGCTGAAAGTTTGAGTTAAATGGGGAAGAGGAGGGTATTTCCATCCTGTAAACTCCACAGGACAAATGTTTCTGCTGGGAGCCGGCTGATCTACTGGGCTATGGCTCTGAAGGTCTTTGTGCACATACGTGTGTCAGAGGCATATCCATCTAGGAGCAGCAGGATCACCGTCCTGATAGGGCAGGCTGACCTTCTGCCTTGATAACCACATGCCCTCAACTCCTTGTGCCTTTTTCACTTTGTTTTATTTTATTGCTCTCATCTCTTTGATGATCTGGGCAACTTCTACTAACCTGCTGTCAGCCTTCCCCAGTTTTCCCCCTGCCAAGAAAATGTTATCTTCTGCTACTCAATATCCCCACTTGCTTCTTCCTCTAAGGAGAGTTTTGGACTTGCTGGACTGTTCCTCAGGCATTTTGTAATGCTGAATCATGAGACTGGGGAGAAAGATACAGAAACAGAGAGGAAAAAAGGGGTAAGGGTTGTAGATTGCTGGGTGTGGTCCAGACTTTCTTCTACTGAGGCGGATCTGGATCACTGGAAAGTAGAGAAGAAATGCTACAGAATTCCAGGCGGCTCAAATGCCATTCACATGAAAGAGCCAGGGTGAAGTGACCTAGACCCTTCCTGAGCAAGGTGCTCAGGAGAAACTGACTAGAGATTCCCTAGGGAGACTAAGGAACAGCTATGTGATGTAGGAGATTTGGGGAGGAAGAGAAGGTTTTGAGAAATGTTGCTATGATTTTGAAGTGTGTAATATATAATGACTTTAAGCAGGTGTGAGTAAAGATTGGAATCATCTTTAAGAAAGTTTCTTCTGGTTCCTGGACTCTGAATGCTCAGTGCATATACAAGGCATATAGAATCTCACACCTAAAGAGGATCCCACTTGTTCTTTTCTTTTCGTCTTGGGCTTTATTATCACTATTATGCATTAGAGAGAGATAATGTATAGGTGTCTTAAAAACAATAAAAGCCTGGTAAAAATTCAAAGTGTTATTATCAGCATCCATGTTAATTTTTGAGGGAAGCATATATTCTTTTGAAATAATTATTCATCTTAAATTCATCTTCCTTTACTGATAAGGATACTTGCAAGCAATACAGCAATTTTATTAGTGGTTAGTAGAGGAAATCTCTTTCGAACCAGCTAGAAGTTTTTCAAAAATGTGTCTATTTCCCAATATTTCACATATTCCATATGGCTACACAAAGTCAAAAGCATGAGGATCATTTAGGGCAGTAGTTTTCAAAGGCTGTTCCATGATAAAACTTTTACTGACTCACAGTAAAATGTAAAAAATAAGGACACGGTAGCAAATTTATCAAAAAGCTAAGTGCCTTTAGTTTAAAAGACCATACTGCTAGGGTTTTTATATTATAATATTTTTTTCTATGAAATGACAGTGTTAGTAGGTGGTAATATTATTAGAGCAAAATATATGTTAATCACCCTCTTTTAAGTGGCTCTCATTCTTTGAAGCTTTTTTCTGATGTATGAACCCCAGAAAGAGGGCTAGGAACCACTGATTCAGGGCTTTGTGGCTACAATGTCTTAAATGCAACCCTATTGACACAAAGGAGCCTAATTTGTATAAGTGTAACTTCTAGTCATTAGCCAAGCTCTAGTTCAACAAATTAAACTGGCAGAGATTCACAAATATAGGGAAGGTATTTTTAGTAGAAGAATGCATTTCCGAAGAGAAGCAACTACTGATGAGCATAGGGGAATGCTAAAGAGTTTTTATGTAGTTCATTAACTGAACTGTAAGGCCACTGAAGGCATCTGATTTGATTTTGAATAGCTAGAATGTAGCCCAGTGCTTGGAGAATTGCAGTTGTTAGGTGAACATTTGTTTAAAGAATGACCATGTGAAAATACTTAACCTAGTGAATATACTGGTAGAGGAATGTATAGAAAAAGATGCAACTTGTACATTTCACTAGTAAGGTACTTTCTGGTATCAAAATATTTAATACATAAAGGAAAAAGCAGACAGTAATTTTACAAACATCCATATACTTACAACAAAGGATTGCAAATATTAGTATTCTCTCTTATTTCCTTGAGAACTATTTTCCTTTAAGGAATAAACATTAAAATGATGTTGAAATTCCTTTATCCTCACCAATCATATTATTTCTTTCTTACTGAGAACTAGCCATTTTTCTGAAATTAGAATGTATCATTCCAGGTATGCCTCATTCTGAGCTATTTTAAAAAATATGTATCCACAAAAAATATAAAGTACTAGTTTGCATGGTTTAAAAAGTTAACTAAATACTATTTTTATTGTTATCTTTTTGCAATATGCTTTCTACATGTTATTTTAAAATCTATTCACGTTGACATATGTAAATCTAGTTCATTTATTTTAACCTCTACAGGATATTCAATAATTGGTATGCATATCTTCAGCTATATTATTCTTTGCCAAATTACTCTCCAAAAATGTTTTTCAAATTTAAATTCCAAGCAAAGATATATTTGAGTTTATATTTCCTCACATCTTCATCCTCATTTATTGTTAAGCTAAAAATTCTGCAAATCTAATGAGTATGAGATGTTTTTTCTTTGTTGCTTAAGTTGTTTCAAAAGGTGGGTGGATTTCAACAGCATAGTTCAGTGCTATTCTTGCTCATTTTTCTCAACTGCATAACAGAAAAAATACCCCAAAACTATTTGTGGATCAAAACAGTGTCATCTCTAAATTTTTTTGTTTTCTTGATTTTAACAACTATTAGATACTAAATAGTATCTTGAGGGTTGTTTTATACTGTCTAGATACTGTTCTCTATGAAACTGTTAGAAACAGAATGGGAGACCTTTATCATGTGGAAACTATAGACCACAGATTTTTAAAAATTGACTGTCAGCTGTAAGACTATAAGACAAGCTATATTACTTAAGAGATAATGGACCAGATTACTCAAAGCAACAATGTGCTGTTTTCAGATTTTAACAGAGTACTCTTAATGATGATTACTAAATTTCTATATTTGTAGAAGAAAACAATTTGTAAATATCAAATTATGCTACTATTAACATATACTTCAGTTTTCTACCAATGTAAAAATCTAGTAATTATCACTAGAACCATTCTCTGAAATTAAGAAGTACTATAGATAAATAAGGAATAAGAATGCCATTTATTTAACATTCTAAAGGCAAATATATCTACTCATTATCCTTTTCAATAACCTGACACAATGACAATGGAATAGAAGGTTGTCAAAGCATAATAGTACCCGGCTGAGAAATTAATACTGAGGCAAAGCTGAAGCATTTATCAAAAATAAGTGTCGAAGTGAAGGGGAAATGGTTATTTTTTCAAAGTGAGAGACATTGATCCTGTGATAATGCTCTATGAAAATGACTTTATTTCTGCTACACCAATTGACTGATTTTGACATAATTATTTTTAAAAATGGAATTTGATGTGCTATGGTCCAATTCATTTCTTATGGATTTATTTACCAATCTATGCTTCCCTTTAGCACTTTGACACACACCTTCAAAGACTTGAATGAAATAAGCACAGAGCACCTCTATACATCTGTTACTCTTCCCCCCACCCCATCCCAGTATCTGAACCTCACTCTCCTTCTAAGTATGTTACCAAGCTTCACTGAGGAGAGCCAGAATAGAGGTGCTTTCCATTAAGGACACCAGCCTGTGTGTTTCCTTCACTCTTAGATGTCTAGCTTAATTCCACTGAATGAAGCCCTGGAAAGCATTCATGGGGTCTCTCTGAAGTCTAGACAAAACACAATACTCTTCAACTTCATTTTTACCCCTACTGTAGTGGACAGCTGAAAATTTAACATTTAAACATAAAAAGTTGGAACAGTCTCACATTGGCCAGCTCAGTTCTCCATAATTTGTCTTTCCTACAGATTAATAGCAGTTTCCACACTTGGAAACTGGAATATTATAGATGTCTACAAGCATTATTTTATAAAGGGCTGCCAGGTTAATAGAGTTTAAAAATTAAAAATAATGTGGAAATTATAAAGCATGGTAATTTAGAAAATCATACTAAAGGTAAGATAATTATTGAGTCATCTTTGCATTCCAAAAGAGTTAGAGACTTGTATAAGAGTATATTTTCAAAAAATGAATGACTAAAAAAATCATGTTCACAAAAATATTAAATTTCTATTATTTTATATGAGATCTGAGCAAGCTACATGGAATCCTGATCACTTCAGACTCTCCTTCCAATGGGGACATGATGCTAAGTAAAAAGAATGAAATGTTTCTTCAGTTTGGGAATTTCACCTAGAGGTATCAGAATAAGACAGAAATATGTAAATAAGTTTGATGTGTACTTGGACAATCCTTGGAAATTCTCTCACGAAAGTCTCAATTTGAAATAGTCTTTGTAGAGAAGAGAAATTCTAACTCTATGAAGAACTTCATATTTATGTTGTAAAAGGCAATTTTCAGAACATATGAGATAGTTCATCATTATATTTTGGCTCGTTCTCCCTACATTTTCATTTTTTAAAAGAGTACTTACTGACCTTACCAATGAGGTAATATATAGAGTTTATTTTTAAATGATACAACATAATTAACATTATCCCAATAAATGTTGACCTAAGTTTTATGTTTTTAAAGATTTTTTTTTTTTTATTTGACAGAGAGAGACACAGAGAGAGAGGGAACACAAGCAGGGGGAGCGGGAGGGGGAGAAGCAGGCTTCCCGCTGAGCAGGGAGCCCGATGCGGGGCTCGATCCCAGGACCCTGGGATCATGACCTGAGCCGAAGGCAGACGCTTAACGACTGAGCCACCCAGGCGCCCCTAAGTTTTATGTTTTATGCTTTACACACACACGTACACAAACACATACATATAAGCAAACAACACATAAAAGTACTTCTAGAATTCCAGTTCTAATCCTTGGTTGCTTTCACATGAGTGACATTTTAGCAGTAACTATACAAATGGGAGAGACATTCACTTGGTCCTATGAAAATATAATAAAAGTACATAAAGTATAATTTATAGTGAGACATTTGTTGTATAATAGCCTACCAGCCATTCTATAATATGTACCCAGTGGGTGCTCAATAAATATTAATTAATGATAATGATCATTTGAAAAAGCCATTGAACTTGCTCCAAGAAATGAAACCATAATGAATATCTGGTACGTGAATTGTGTTTCACCTGAGGGAGAAACTGGTAAACAAAGGCAATACACATTGCTTACAGTTTTGATCACCAGTTTTCTGTGGCTCATAAGGTGATTTTCTTCCTTTGTACCATGGTGTTTTATATCTTGAGCCTCACACACCGCCCACCTCCTGCGTAAAATTTACACAAGCATTGAAAGATTGTGGAATACCCAAGGAAATCATTTTTCAGTCAATTGAGTTCTTAATGGAAAAAGCTCTCTGAATGCTATCTTACAAATTAGAAGATCCCCTGCTTTCTAAATAGTTCAATTGAAACCCGCTTTGTATTTATCCTTCAGGGTCATTCAGGCTGAAATGTTGTTAAGTCTTAAGTCCAAAAGTCAGACTTTTAAAGGTAAAATGTCAAGTCCTTTTAGGCTTCAACTGACCTTTTAAACCAGATTAGGGATTTGAAGCATTACACATGGATTTCTACATTTTATATCCCCATATTTAACAAATGATCAAATATAACTCCCAAGAATACTATTTTTACAAGCTTGACATTTCGGGTCTGAGAGGTGGCTGTCTGACTCTTTTTACATAAATTTACTGGTGGGGGATTCAGTGAATACTTTGTTTTTTCCCACCTCCATTTATTTGAAGAAACTTTGTATGTTTTATGCTATGGTGGACAATAACCAATGCCTTAAAATAATCACTAAAAGAAGCAAAAAGACCAAGTCTTTGTATCTAACTCAAGACATAGTACAGTGATAGTAGACACTTAATACATTCTTTTTACCCATGATGATGGTGATAATATAATATATGCCCCAGATTGTAAGTTTTTTGAGACCTTACTTACCTGTGTGCTTTTCAGAGAGTTTTGTCCATAAGTAGTTTATAGTATTGAATTTTGTTGTTCATTTACCCTGGAATTATTTGCCATTGTTGTTCTTCAATATTGGTTCTCAACCTTGGCTGAACAAAATGGATGCCCAGCCTGAACTAAATGACAATCTCTGATCAGCTAAATCAGAATCTCTGGGGCTCAGATGCAGGCATCAGTGGTTTTTAAAGCTTTCCAGTTAATTCTCACATGTGGTCAAGGTAGTGCACTACCTCATGGAACTCTAAGACCTATGTAGTAATAGATGTTTATACATACTATTAGAAATAATTTAATTGTGACAAAAAGGAGTGGGAAAATTTGAGTACCTTGTCCTTGGCTTCTACAATTACACAGGGAGAAGGCCCCAATATCGATTTACTCAACAAGCCCTCATTGAGATCCTTCCATATGCAAAAGAGCAAGGAGACATGGGACATAGACATACATATCTAAAGCATAAGGGCACCTTGCACAGTTCAGACACTCAAAGTTTTACATGGCTAAGGTTAGTGAGATTCATGATTTCAGCTAAGTAAAATAAGGAAAAACAAGCTAACACTGTTTCCTTGACTCCTGCATGACTCTTTGAAAGTCTTTGCTCACTCTGGCATCTTTTCACATCAAGTCCACACAGTAATCACAATGATGGATTAATAATCTTTTTTCAAGACTCTGTTTCCTTTTTGAAGATCCCCTTTTACCCAATAGCAAGTTCAGCAACATCTCTACAATGCAAATGTGCTTCTGAATCTCCATGAAAATCTCATTTCCATGAAATGATGGTTGCTATAATGAGGAAGACTTCTGTATAAAGCAGCGTGACAAGAAGTGTTTAAGAGCCAGAAATAGGTGGCAACAAGAATGAGAAGACTGAATTGTTCACAAATAACATCATTCATTGTAAAGGGGTATGGCGTATGTAAAAGGACCAGTGGAGGCTTGCAGATCCTGAGTGTTTGTGAATCATTTTCCATGGCTGGACCCAGACTTCCATTTTGGAGACTACTGTGTGTTACCAAAAGAAATCAGTTGTTGGAAACCCAAATCATCTGACCTTCCTTTAGTGAGGCTATGCAAGCTTTAGTTATGTGTTGACTTCCTGTATGGTTTGAGTCTCTAGGTCCTAAAGTCCTCTGGATTTTTATTTGGAATACCAAGGCATACCTTAGAAATCATTTTGAAATAGATCATTTATAGTCCATTAAAGGGAGAACATCCAGATATTAGCATTTAAAAGTGAACACTTTTGACCAATATCTTGAATAAGAAATATGAATTCCAGCAATATGGCAAAAAGTTCCTTTAAGGTTGAAGGCACAGCATGAGCAAAAATGTTTAGAAGTAAAGTAGAGGACAAATTCAAGGAATGAAGAATCATCCCTCCCATCCATCAGCAATGTGGCTAATCATAAGAAAATTTACAAACTGGAAGCTAGAAAAAAAAGTTTTATTTTGTTTTATTGGACAATGTTGAACAAGTTTGAGTTGCTCTATATATTATAATATTCTTAGAAAGACAAAAAATTTATCTAGTCTAATGCCATGATTTTGTAGATAAAAATAAAGCCAAAAAGTAATGATAGTAAAAGAAAAAAAAATTGAAAACATTAGTTGATGTCAGAACCAGAGGCAAAACATAGATGTCCTTAGTTTTTCCACTGCAATACCCAATCTCAGAAACCCAAGATTGACTATCAAAAGCCACCTATTTCTTTGTCTGGCCAAAGAAGCATGCTAAAAATAAATCCATATCTGCCAGAAAATAATTTTTAAACAGTCATTTAAAATGAGTAATATAACTGGAAAGTATCACAAAAATCTTAATCTCTAGTACTAACAATTTAAAATGCAGTGACAACTTAACTCACATAACTTAGAGAAGTGATTTCAGGTCAATTATTACCACACATTTTAGAAGCAATTCTCTTGGAGCATTACTGGTCTCTCTATGGGGAATGAAGCTATTTCTATTTTTCCTAACTGATGTTCTGCATTAACAATAATTTGCTCATTTGAATTGTACTGAAGGATTATTAACACACTCGAGAAAAAAACATATGTATTGGCCAGTTATACTTCCTTTCTTTTCATTTTACCTACTGTTTTTTGTTTTTGTTATTATTATTGTTTTTGCCAGATTCTTTCGTAAGTCTCAAAAAAGTTGACATTTCATTAAAAAATCAAAGTTCTAAAACAACATATGTTATAGGATGCACAGAAACAGAAATTATGGATTGTTATCAATGATATGTTTTTAATGGATATTCAAATCCAAAAGACAGTTCAGGCAAATTCATTTTCTTTCCATGGAACATAAAAATGGACATTATAACTTTGACCCAAATAAAACTTTCTGGAAGTTGGAGATGAACCAAATGCCTGAGGGAGTTTGTGAAAGTTTCTCCATTAATCAATTGCACACTCATCTCTTGAGGATGATTTTTATGTGATCTTGTCTTATAGAAGATAAGAGCTTGATCTCTTGAGGTTTCTCTCAAAATGGAATTATGTTTCATATATTTCAATATTTGCAATAATGATGTTTCAATACTGTCATGAACTCCTACCACCTTCGTTTTCTTTGGCCAGTACCGAAAGACTTTATAGATGAGAGAAAAAAGATGTTGAGATGGCTATCAAGAATGAACAGGCAATATTATTTTCAAATAATCCATGCAAAAGATAGAGGATTTCAGGATCATATGAAAATAACATTGGTCTCTGTATAGAAGAATTAGCTAATAATTATCAGTGTAACCTTTCCTGCACTGAATTAAGATAAATGGTGTACAACTAATGGCATGGGAATGAATTAACTCTTCCTATCTCTCTACTTGCATTTAAGACAGTAGTCACCAGGTAAATATCCAGGCCTTTTATTGACAGAAGAACAGAAAATGGGAAGAATAGCCAAGAAGTATAATTTATGCTCTTTTGGTAAAAAAGTATGTCCTTTCTCATTAAACATAGCCTTACTTTTTATTTTAAATTTCAGCTAAGCAGTACAACATAGCAGCTATGCAATGTGGTAAGGCCTGGGTACATAAAAATACATAGTTACAGCCCTTTTCTTAAGAAACTCAAAATTTATCAGGGGCTACCAATAATTTGAATTAAATCTGTTATTAGGAGAATAGTAGCTAAAATTTTGGAGTTGGAAAGGAGTGGTTTTTAATGGTGGCTCTTCTATTTACTACACCAACGGCCAGTGGCAACTGACTTAACATCCCTGAATCTGTGCCCTCATTTGTATCAAAGTTAATGTGTATGGAGCCCTTTACCACGTATCAGGCACTCGTCTAAGGATCTCCTGTGTATTAATTGTTTAATCTTCACAATAACCTTTTATCACCCTGATTTTGTGGATGAGGAACCAAAGGCATCTAAAGTTAAAGTAACTCACCCCAGATATGAAAGCTAGTAAGTAAGTGGTAGAATTACCATTACCAAGGGCGGTAGTACCTGACCCCTAGGTGAGGCTAAAAGAAGAGGAGAACCCCATAGTGCTTAGCACAGAGCTTGGCACAAAGCCAACACTGTAAGTTGGCCTATATTTACCAATATTATCCCTGTTGTTGATGTTACCATGATTATTATTACTAATATTCCACTTCTCTTGTATGCAGAAGAAAATATGAGGGATAGGTTACATATGAATAATCCAACTGACTTCACTAAGCTCACACTGAACATTTTTTATGAAATAAGGTGTCATTAATTTCTATTAATTATAGCAAATACAAACTAATGCTTCAAATGTTTATTTTCTGTCTTTTAAATTTTTTCTATCAACTCCACTGCATCTCTCTGTTTGGAGGCATTTTATTCTGATAACACTTCGTTAAAAAATGATAACAAAAAAAAAGAATGGAGGGGCTCAGAGTAGGCAAGGAGTGATTTGTAAAGTGATCAAGATAGAACAAAAATTGGATACATACTCAGCAAACCCAGAAATGCGAGAGAGGTTTCTAATATTTTCCAGCCTTCAGAACAACTGAACATAAATGGAAAGTGTATGCTTGTAAAAATATTACTAAGGTGCCCAGTCGATTCAGTGAAGGAGGGGGAATAATTTCTTTCCCAAATACAACATTAGTCATTTTGTGTCATTTAGACTGAAAAAAAAATACTTTTTTTTCCACTTTATATTTTAATTTCTTAGTTTGGTAAACTCTAATTAGTAGCAGAAAGAAGGCAATGGTGTCTATTTCAATTTCTAACTGTAACTGAAGTGTAGTCAAGATGCTCAACCTTTCTGAAAAGCAGTTTTTCAATCTATAAAATACAGCAACTCTCTCCCTCAAATAGAAAAGTAGTAAGAATTTTAATTAAGTAATATTAGATAAAATACCATGAGATCCATGGATGAAAGATGTTTCAGGGAGCTGGTAATTATTTTTTTATTATGTCCATCCTGGAAGACCTAAGAGAGTCGATTTCTTCCTGTTAATAATTCCCATTCTTTCCAAATAATTGTTGGTTCACACCTGCTGGCAAGGCAGGGACATGCTGCAGCCAGCTGGGAACACTGCTTGACTCTTACGTCTTTTCTTTCTTTAGTCTTTATGTTTCAGTCTACACATTCCCTGCTGCTCTGGGTCTGTGGTGTAGCAATAAGAACGAAAGATTTTCATTTTCTCTCTCTGTCTTTTTAATTAACATCCTATTTCACCTAATATCACGAGTAGTTTTTTTTAGAAAACAGAAATTGCTATTAAATCACAGATTTATGAAATTTTCAGGAACAGATATGATGATTTTGGCTGAAGTTCCAAAGTTCCAGCAACTTAAATGAGTTGCACCCCGCACAGATGGGAGCAAAGGGAAAGCTGTGTGGCCAGGCCTGTTGGTTTGGGTGGGTCCTGGTGGGAAGAGGCTGAGAGGTCAGTGTCCTCTGTCCTGGCTTAGAATCCACATTCACAGGGACGCCTGGGTGGCTCAGTCGGTTAAGCGGCTGCCTTCGGCTCGGGTCATGATCCCAGGGTCCTGGGATCAAGTCCCACATTGGGCCCCTTGCTTGGCAGGGAGCCTGCTTCTCCCTCTGCCTGCCTCTCCCCCTGCTTGTGTTCTGTCTCTCTCTCTGACAAATAAATAAATAAAATCTTAAAAAAAAAAAAAAAAGAATCCACATTCGCAGTTTAGCTCTCTTCTTGACATTGAGATTTCCCAGGAAATGTAGATGTCACTTCACTGAATGGATTTTTTAGGTAGTATTCCTTTCTGAAATACTCATAAGTTTAAGAAAATTGCAGGCCAAAAGGGATAATCAAAAATAGAAGTTTCAGGCAATGCAGTACGTTAGATTGATGAATTTAAAATTTCAAAAAAAGGTCCTATCATTTTTTCCCAATAAACTTTAAAAACAAATTCCATTTATCTATATTGAATTTCATATTTAGTGTTTCATATGCTCGAAAAAATCTCTCTCTCTCTCTCTCCCTCTTCACATCTACCCCTCCCCCCCCCCATCTCCCCCCCCCCCCCCCCCTCCCCCCCCCCCCAGCTCTGTTAAGTACATACCCATGACCCAAAATCTGTCTCCATTTTAGCTATGGAGAAGAGAAAACACACTTTTCTTCCAAACCCAGTGTACCACTGTTAAAAATGCCTTGCAGGTCTACAGTTAAATTCTGGTATCTTCAAAACCATTTAAAACTTCCAAGCCCCAGTGCAACAGGGTATACATTAAAATAAAGAAAAGATTTTGTTGTGAAGAAATTACCACGAAAAGAACACAGTAGTTCTAATAGACCAAGAAAAGAAGTAACTTAGGAAATTCGAATCTCTACTAGCAAGTTTATTGAGTATTTACACAAATGAATTATGCATTCAGAGAGTCGCAGATACTGGAAATGTCATCACAGAGATTTAAGACTGTGACTTGATGAGCCAAGTCTTTGCCCTACCCAATTTTCTATCATAGTGTTGTCTTCCTGAAAGTTCACAAGAACTGAATGCATATGCTTGACCAAGAATGAAGATATCTCTCATAATGGGCCATATGCATGGACCATCATGGCTGCATGCCATTGTTCTATCTTTATACCCTTAAGCATTTGTTGTTTGATCTTATGTGAAACCTGAACATTTTCTTCAGCTTTATTTTTCATGTGGCTATCCTCTTCCTCACTTGGATTTCTCTGTACTACTTTGATGCACAGAGGGGGAAGATGCTGATCAAAAGATGGCAATAATCTTTCAGATAGCAAGGGACTTAGGCAAGACTGCAGGGACTGCAATTAAGAAATTGTTAGAAGAGAAGAGTCTTTGGCCCAGGCTGTTGTGACTTCCCTTGGTTGGAAGGATGTCTCCTTATCTATGACAAATATGATAATGTATTTTCTAACCCAAGGTAGTGGTGTCAGTTTATACCAACTTTACCTTCCATGGAGTAAAAACCATTCTTGAGGTACTAGTTCTATTAAGGTAATTTTGGTAGCGTAATTTAGTGGCCATATTTGAGGAGGTTTCTAATTATACCTGATTTAATCTCTTGCCAGAAACATTCAAAGAAATCATGTTCATAATGATGACTCATGGTTTATAATACAAATTATGAGATGATTTTCTGTATATATGTATGATTGTATATATGTCTGATTTTATAGATATATAATTTAAAAATATTTAAACCAAAACAATGAGATCCATGTTACCAAGAGACTAACTTGAGTGCATCTTCTGCTCACTGAAGAAACACATTCTTCCAGTCAAGTTTTATGCAAATAAAAATAAAGCATGTAAGTAACCCTTAAGGTTGGAGGCTATAATTATTACCTGCTTCAGAAATCTGAAATTTTCATTTTTAAGTCTGACTTAACTATATATGTTTCTGAAACATGGAAAGGAGTCATTTCCTTAATACTTCATATTTTAATACTGGCAGAATGAAGTTGTTCAAAGAAATGATATATAGCTGTACATATTTGAAATTTAAACAAAAAATTGGAAGAGATAATTTATAGAATTTATAGTTGGAAGAGATAATTAATTTATACTAGGTTCCAGTAGCTGTTGATATGTAGTTCTGTCAATAATACCTGCACCAGAGAAGCACAAATATCAATCAAAAAGAGATATATATTCAAAATACACAAATTTCTGAATTGACTCTAGAAATCTGCCTTTGCTATATTACTCAGGATAAATGTCTACTTGGGATAAGTGGATGAATGTTGTTCTCATAGGAATTAGGTAACAAGTATCAGGCTAAACTTTCTGCATTCCAGACACCCCCAACGCAAGTAGCTTTAAAATACCTGATACTCCTTCCTACTTTGGAGGAACCTATAATAAATTAGTTTTATCCACTCTATCAAGCACCATGCCTTTGCTTGGCTGGTAAGGCCTCCACATTGTGATTCCATTTTCCCTGATTAATCCTATTTAGCACTTCTTCACACCTACCACAGTCCGACCAGCATGCAGAGTGTTCTTCCTTCATTCCACCTCTACGCCCTGCCTCCACCTCTGAGAACCAGGCTGTTGTTGCCCTAAAGCATCTTTACATGTCCAACGACGGTAGCATTTCTCTTCTTTACATCTATGGCATGGTTAGTAGTATTTAGTGTACAGTCTACCCTAAAATAGCAAAATTCCGCTAGTGTTGTGTCTCCAATTAGTCTATAAAGGCAGTCTTAAGAGCAGAGTCCTGGTTTATGTTTCTTCCTATTCTATAGTGCTAAAAATAGTTTTTGAGTGAAAATGGTATTCAATAAATTCTTGACTGGTTTCTTAGTTTTCTGTGGCTACTGCAACACATGACCACAAACTTAGTGGCAACACACATTTATTCTCTTACTGTTCTGAAGTCAGAAGTCTGAAATAAGTCTCAAGGGGCCATAACCAAGGTGCTGATAGGGCTCAGCTCCTTCCAGAAGCGCTAGTGGAGAATCCATTCCCTTGACTTTTCCACTTTCTAGACCTGCATTCCTTGTATTTCTTGGCTCATCCTCCCCAAAGCCAAAAGCACAGGCTCTTGTTTCACTGGTTACACTGCTTTCTTCTGTGTCAAATTTCCCTCTGCCTCACTCTTAAAAGGACACTTGTGGTTACATTTTGGACCCACCTTGATAGTCTAGAAGGATCTTCTCTTCAAAGTCTTTAATTCAGTCACATTTGTAATGTCCCATATAAGGTAATATTTACAGGTTCTGGGGATGAGGACCCGAATATCCGTAGGGTCCATTATTCAGCCTACCATGCATGGCAGCTGCAGCAGCAACAGGAGAAGTCGAGGCTGGGTTGTTTATGTAAAAGGATGTATAATTACAAGAAGATGAAAGAGAAAGAAGAGAAAAATACCAAAAGGTACAGGAAAAATAGGGTCTTAAGTTAAAAATAATAAGAAGAAAATTCCAATTAATTACCTGAAGGGGATTACAGGAAATAATCACATAAAAATGTACCACAGAAAGGAAGGGGGGGGTAAATTGCCTGAAGAAGGAGGAGGAGCACATACAGTTCATAACCCCCAAATTGCAACAAGTCCTAATACAAAATATTTTGAAGAGAGAAAAATAATTGGATCTAAACTTTTACAAGTCTTTTATCTGGAAGTAATAAATATCCTTGATAAATGAAGCAGAGAACTCCTTGATTTCATTTTCTATACAGCTAGGGAAAAAATGCCTAGAACCATCCTATATAAATTAGAGTCAGTTGCTTGGAGAGTACTGATGATAGCAGTCCGTGATTAAGTTTTAATCATAAATCCTAGCCTCTAAAGTTCAAAATATCCCCCCATTTTGGCAAGAAAAGCAAAGTTTTCAAATCTGAGTATAGAGGCTCATCAATTTTAGTAACTAACATCATTAACAATGTTTAGTTTTAGTTACACTTTCCAATTTTGCATTTATTTTTCCAGATGGTTGTAGAATATTTATATCACAAAAGTTTTCCTCTTAATAATAATATGGGTTTATAATTTTGTTATAATTTTCTATAAAAAAAAAGTAAGGAATCTAAATGGAAGGGGTTCCAAAATGAATGCAAACTTTAAGACCAGCTTGGGGGAAAGAAAAGTTTCATTGCTCTGAGTTCCTAAGAAGGATGTTGTCAATGAGCTTCTATGTATAAATATGGTTTGATGTCACCTAAGTAATAAAATTCAATTTACTTTTGTGCTTTAGTACAGCAATGGAGGATTGGAAAACTTCCCAGACTTCCAGGCTGGATATGAATTCTCACCTCCTTCAAACTTCTGTGTTTAGCAAGTGCCTTTCCCAATTATAGCTGTGTTCTGACAGCAACTAACCATTGCCCTGAGTGATGGGCAAAGAAAGCCAAGAGCCTCGAGGCTAAAAGAGATAAAAGAATGCGATCTCCAATCACACTCTCAGCCAGAGAGGATTTCTTCTAGGTTCATTCTAATGTTTTCTATATCAGGGGCCAATGGGTGTGTGTAATTTGCACAGATGAGTGATCAGAAGATAGTAGATACATTTTAGGGACATAGGAGCTATAAGGTGATGGCAAATTTAGTGACCCCATTTATTTTGCTGTTTTATCAAAATAGAAACAAATAACCTAACAGTAATAACTAACCTACCTTATTAATAGAGTGGCAAATTTCTTCCTAATAAGAGCACGTTAGTGACTATGAAGAGAAGGCCTCTGTCCATTTTTTTTTTGACAGTTTGCTTTAATAATATTTCTAGGCAGTTAATCTTTCTAAACTTTTTTTTTTCTTAAGAATAAAGAAGAACCTGCGGATATTTTGTGTTGAATGTTAACCCTTGCACTTCAGGAAATGTTGTTATTTACAAGTGAGAAATTTGGGAAAACCTAATTATTGTATATATCCAAACCAAACAATCCACAAAAGAAGTGTTAAAACAAAATGTACACTCAACTCTACTTCATCCTAAGTCATTGCCTTTAAACATTAATGAACAACACCTAATTATCTGATCTATGAACTAATTGAGCCATTAATAGATTTGGGAAATATAATTGCATTTGTCTGCTTTCTGATGTGCAAATCTGACCTTTATAATCATTTCTATATCAAATTCTTTAGTATTAGTTATTAGTTTTTTTAATCACTCAAATATTTAAAGAAACTACAGAAAACCAATCTAAATGAACCATTTTTCCATTTTCAATCCTTTGTAAATTTATTTCTGAGATAATTATATCCTCTTTGAAGCTTTTTTATCATAATTCTACACTTGCTGACCTATGATTTTAAAATCCAACAAGAGGGGACTCTTATAAACCAGGTTTTCCCAAAATGTGCTTGATAGAACGTTTGTTCCAGAAGATTGTATTAGGTGTTCTGAATTCAAATATGTTTCAGAAAAGTTGGATTAAATAATGTTGCCAAGGTTCCTTTATTCCAATCCTCTTTAGAATTTTCATTATTATAAATACTCATTGTAAATGTCCACAAAGTGAGTACTTTATATGATATTTCCCAAGGAGGTTGGTCATGAACTTTTCTTTCCATTGCACATTTTAAGGGATTAGA
Organism: Phoca vitulina; assembly: GCF_004348235.1. Classification (NCBI taxonomy): domain Eukaryota; kingdom Metazoa; phylum Chordata; class Mammalia; order Carnivora; family Phocidae; genus Phoca; species Phoca vitulina. The sequence continues at coordinate 39,845,610 of NW_022589728.1, forward strand.
CTTTTTGAGGTGCCCATTAGTTGCAGGAATTTTTAAAATGACATCCCAGATAACTAGCACTAATGGTAGCAGATCCCCTTCTGTGATCAATAGAAACAGTGGCCAACCACAAGTAACTTAGCAACAAAGCATTTGGAAAAACCAAGCTTTTTGGTTTTTTTTCTTTAATCTTAGTACAGGCACTTCACAAAAGAGGATATCCAAATAGTAAATGAACATGAAAAAGTACAGAAAGGAAATGTCCATCAGTTGAGAATTGAGAGGGGTGCCTGGATGGCTCAGTCTGTTCAGCCTTGACTCTTGGTTTTCAGCTCAGGTTGTGATCTCTTGGGTGGTGAGATCCCCCCATGCCCTCAGTCTCCATGCTCAGCAGGGAGTCTGCTTGAAGATTCCCTCCCTCTACCCTTCCCCCCATTAATGCTCACTCTTTCTCTAAAATAAATAAATCCTTTTTTGAAAAAAAGAGTAGAATTGAAAAATAAATTGTGGTATTTTCAAATAATGAAATACTATAAAGCAATAAAAATGAACCAGCTGCAGCTTCACAAAACACTATGGATACATCTCAAAAACTTAATATTGAGTGAGAAATGCCAGACACAAAATATTATATAATTATGATTCCATTTATGCAAAATTCAAAAATCAGGAAAACTAATATTTTTCATTGAGGGAGTGGGAAGGATGTCTGCTTAGGTGTTAAAACCATAAAGAAAAGCAAAAATAGTTACTCCAACAGTCAGGACAGTGGTCACCTACGGCAGGGAGGAAATGAGAGGGTGGTGATTGAGAAGAGCCGCCCAAGGTGTGGGGTGGGTGTTTGGAGTGCTGGTAATGTTCTATTTATTTTCCTAAATTATTCCTTTACTGGGTGTTTGCATTGACATAAATCTTAGAGCTGAACATTTGTGTTCTGTACATTTTTCCAAGTGAGAAGGAAGGAGTTATTTGGGGTTGTTGCAAGGTCATGAGGCTCAAAACAGATCCAAACAATTTTTCCTTTTTATAAAACCACTTGTGGAGGGGCACCTGGATGGCTCAGCTGGTTAAGCTTCTGCCTTTGGCTCAGGTCATGATCTCAGGGTCGGGTCCTGGGATCAAGCCCTGCATGAGGCTCCCTGCTCAGTGGGGAGTCTGCTTCTCCTTCTCCCTCTGCCCCTCCCACCAGCTCATGCTCTCTCTCTCTCTCTCTCTTTCTTTCTCTCTCAAATAAAAAATAAAATCTTTAAAACACACACACACACACACACACAGACACACACACACACACACACTTGTGGAAAAGCTGTGGCCACTCTATCCAGGGCAGTACTATGGCAACAAAGTAGAATCAAAGCACCTTCACACATCAGATAGTTAAATTTCAATTTCCTTCCTAAAAGATTAATATATGTGATAACACTTAAAGCCTAAACACATACAAATAGAAGACTTATTCCCCATCAATATCTTTGTCTCTCTATAGTTTCTACCTTCTTTTTAGTGATAACAAATAGCCTTTACAAGAGGAATATCAAGTCATTTCCAAGGGACCCCATAGGAAGGGTGGTCACAATCTTGGAAGGTTAACATCTGCCTTTGTACTCAGATACTCCCTACAAAATACCATGAATTACAGTAGTCATTGAGAAGCTATCAATAACTGTATAACATAATAAAAATTAACAAGCAAGGCTAGAATCAGACTTTAGGGTTTGTTGATTCAATAATATCTAAGAACAATGTTTCTCTATTCCCAAAGGCCACACTCAACAATCTCACCAGACTGTCCTATGACTAAAATCACATTTCTTAATTCATTCTTCTTAAATATTTAGGTCACATCTCTTCTATGTCTTGGCTGTAAGAAATCAGAGGTCCCAGAGTAATTTTCACAGAATCAAATGGCATGTCATTTATGGGGTGGAAGCCAGGATTAATGACCTTGAATTTGAACTCAGATAACCTTAACTCCCCATGAAGGAAAAGAGAACGGAAAGTCTGGATGGGGATAATCAGTCTCCTAAACCTATTTTGGTGATTCCATGCTGATACGCTGTTGCTGTTAATGATGATGGTGATAAGATATTTTTAAGGAAAAACAATTTAAAACTATTTATTGGGTGCTTAGGGAATGCTAGGCATTTTATTGATCCCTTTACCTAAATTATCCAGGTGTGTCTTTATAAGAACCCTGGGTTTTATATCCCCATTTTACAGGATAAAGGTTTAATTAACCTAAGCTATTAATGTGGGAAACTTCTAAGATGCTAGGAATAAAGAAACAAACGTTCACAGGTGAGCTCTCATATAACTCTGTTACTTAAGGTTAAGATAGCATTGAAATTGCTGCCCCTTTTGGCAACAAATCCATAGGTTGCTTCTCAAACTCTGGTCCTTAGACCACTTGCATTACAATTATCCAGGGGAATTAGGAACATGCAGGTTCTAAAGGTTCTATCCCAGATTTACTAGAGCAGAAGTTCTAGGAGTAATGTTTAAGAATCTGCATTTTTCACTGAGTTTCCTGGGTGACTCATATGCAAGCCAAAATTTGAGAACAATTGGTCTGCACAAAAGTTGCAATGAATTTGTTAAACAGTAAAATCCTGAACAACTGCTGTAAAGAGGGAAAGTTTAATATTGCTTTACAGAAAGCACTATACCTTCTCTCACTGGAACAGTGGAAGAGGGTTGTTGTTTTTAATACCAGATTCAATCTAAAAGACTTTATTCTGGTCCAAAGCTTATTCCCATTGATGGATGCATCAGTCTTCAGAAGAAAATCAAAGACATACAGGGACAGAGCTAACTCACCACTCTGAAAGACTAGAACTAGATTTTTGCACAGTGTATTGAAATATAAATTTCTTAGGAATAGTTCATGGAGGAAGATACTTCCCATTGAAATCAGGTCTTTGAGCAAATCCTGGCTGCTCTTTGTTTAATGTTAAAGATGCATGAAAACAATCACTCTTTCATCACCTGTATGGGACACAGACAATTATAATGTTTAGTTAGTTCCCTTGAGCAGATCTGGGTAAAATTTCCACCTGTTCATAATGATGAAGCTTGGCAGTTAATGCCAGAGCCATGCTATATTTTTTGTACGTGCCGTGGATATGTAATTATGCTGCGGTTAAATGTCTACTAAATTGTATAGAGTTCTTATTCTAGGGTGGGTTATAGGAACACACAATCACCTTCCTGAAGTCCATAGTTAGAGACCCCTTTCAATGTTCCTGGTGAAGCTACATGAGCTGGTTAGATCCCAACTGACAGCTGTATTCCAGGACCTGAGGCTCAAGCAGACAGGATAAGTCACTAGCATCCTGAAAGAATGGTGTCCTGACCAGAGTTATTTCTCCCTATATTATTCTCTTTTGTGCCAATAGTTCTCATCAGGCTGCAATTTAATATAAGGATAAGGTGAAATTTAGTGAAGAATTTTGTGACTTAATTAGCTCCTATTTATTTCTGAGATCTGAACTGTATTTATTGTACATTTGATTCCCCACCCGCCGAATGTAGTAAGACAGCTGTGTTATAAACCACAAAAACATTGTGCTTCTTTGAAACTACCAAGTGGTTACGGCTGCACAACCTTGTGAATGTAATTAATGCCACTGAATCATACACTTTAAGATGGATAAACTGGTAAATTTTAGGTCATGTGTATTTTACCACAATAAAGAAATAATTTTAAAAAATTATGTTACATTCAGATGCATAAAAGGCAAATTGGAAACTGCTTCTGATAGCTTCTGATGGCTCCCAGCTTGACCTCTGCATGCTGGAAAGTTTACTTAGCTAAATATTATTCATCATTGCTTTCTTGATTTTCAACAGATGATATTATAAAACTGATATTTATAAGATCATAACAAATAAATGTCTGCCTATATTTCTTTTCCTTCATAAAGTAAATCTGCGTCAGACCTTTACTGTAGATAAGACACTGTACTAGACACTACTCTAAAGGTAAAGATGAGTCAAACAATACCCCTGCCCTCCTAGGATTCGTCATCTAGCAAGAGTGAAGTAAGAAAATATTTGCCTTCTGTATGCCAGGCATTGCCCAGGTGGAAGGAAAACATATAGGAGAGTAAGACATACTCTGTTTTTTTGGTGAGTTTATTATCTAGTGCAGGGAGACGAACATGAAACAAACCTCTTACCATGTAACACACATTCTTTTTTTTTTTTTTTTAAAGATTTTATTTATTTATTTGACAGAGAGAGACACAGCGAGAGCAGGAACACAAGCAGGGAGAGTGGGAGAGGGAGAAGCAGGCTTCCCACTGAGCAGGGAGCCTGATGCGGGGCTCGACCCCAGGAACCCTGGGATCATGACCTGAGCCGAAGGCAGACGCTTAACGACTGAGCCACCCAGGCGCGCCGCCATGTAACACACATTCTAACAGAGCACGCACAAAGGCTTTAGAGATCAGAGACAGTAGGGAGAAAAGTCATAAATGAGACTGATCTTGAGGCATCACGACCTATATTGGGAAGTGCATTTAGTGGGAACACATTCATGGCTTTAGGTGAATCTGGACTTGAGCAGTTCTAGGCACCATTCTAGTCACACAGGGCAGATTTGTACAGACCCTGGGAAAATGCAAGCACAACACTCAGATGTGGTCACTAAATTACAGTTCTCACTAATCCAGTTAGCACAACCACAGTTTTCTGACTTCCATATATATAGGGTGAAACTCCAGGGATGAGGCTGGCCCAGGACTTTTAAATGCCCAACCATGAATAGGACTAGCTCTGTGACTTTGGCTGTCATTTCACTTTGCTGAGCTCTAAAATGATGGTATCAGACGCTGCAAAGATAATGTCTATCTCTGTTGTGATTTCTTTTATTTTTCCATGTGACTCAATACTTTAGATATGAGAACTTAGAAAAGTGGTTGATAAAGCTAAATGTTTCTTTAAGATTAATAATAAGAAGAAAAAAATCAGCACTGCTGCCTCTGGAAACTTGAGTGCCAAGGGATAAGTGGTATCTAATAATTAATAAAAAGTGGTTGTGATGCATTTTGCGAATATAAAATGCCAGATAATTTATAAATATTTAAATAGTTATTAAATTTAATATGAATATTACATAGATACCATTTTGATTTCCTATGCCACTTTATTGCCTCAGCATGCTTCACTGATATTAATTATGTTACTGTTGATATTATTGCTGTTAATTGTATGGTTTCTTGAGGGGTAGATCCCAGGTAAAGAAGAGAGGACAAATTGGAGCAAATAAATTAGTTGTATGATTTTATTACTAGAAGGCAATATACTTCTGGTTAGAATGTATTTGAGATTTAGGTCAATTAAGTGCCTGGTTTGTAGGGTTCTGTTTTTACTTAGATCTGGTTTTGGCTTTGCTTCTTCTGGTCTTATTCACTTGATTACAAACTCCTCCAAGTGACACATAATTTTCTTCATCTTTGCATTCCTCCAAAGTTTCTTGGTCCAATCTACTTGACTGCTTTAAAAACAAACAAACAAACAAAAATTTACTAAATCTTCAAGAGGAAGAAAACTAACACAGTCGATGCTCACAGGTCTCCGTGACCCCACGTCATAGCTCAGGCCATGCTCACATCCTTGCAAGGAGACATAACCATCCCACTGGGAAGATGAAGAAACAGAGAGCACAGTGGCTAAAGAGAGCATAAACTTCTCCATGTCATGAATGAGGGGCCTTTTCTCATTAATTAATACCATCTCTGTAGACAAACACAGCAATTAATAAAAAAGTGGAGTTGTTTGGGACAGGAATTTGTACGTAATTATTGCATTTTTTTAAAAAAATCATTCTTCATTGAGAGTTAGAAAAGACTTCGGCAACTTGACTAAAGAGAAGGAAAGAAAGAATAGAAACCCCAAACAGACCCAGAAAAGCAAGAAAGAATGTAAATGAAAGTAAGGCTGTGAACACTTCTTTGTAGAAAGGAAGACAGACCAGAACTCACAGACCACCTCAAGGTAGTAACTCATGTAGGGTGGGGAGGGAGGATCCCCAGGAATAGAATTTACCTAATACCCTTGCGGGCTTAGTTGTGGAGGTGTGATGGAGTCTATAAGCAAAACCACAAAGCAAGCACAGGAGAAAGTAATTGGCTTTGCTGATAAGAGGCAAAGAAGAGAGCTGGCTGCAGGTGGGCCCAGTGATAAGCAGAATGTATGATGCTGGGAAGACTTGATTGGAATAGTTTAATAAAAGCATGTGACTGTTGCCAATTAGCAGCTAGAAGTAAAATATGATTCTGCTGTTAATTTTGTATCCAAGTAGAATTATACTGTGATTAGGCTAATAGAATGGCATTGGAAATCTGTAGGCATTGCTTTGGAGACTCACTATCTTGCAAGCTGCCGAACAGAAGCAGTAAAGCATCACTATCTCCCCCTTACCTGGCCCAGGAGAGGTTCATGCAGAAACAAGCGTGTGAGGAGGCAGCTAAAGAAGGGGGATAGAGGGTTCCCAAGGTGTACAGGAAAAGGGTGCAAACTTCAAAACCCAGCCCCCAAAGGGTCCTGAGTCTGTTGGGAATTGTGTACCTTTCAATGTGCAATACCCAGAGGGATTTTTAAGGGAATCTATGAATCATTATTCTACAACCTGCCAAGTGTATTGCTCTGCAGGAATCCTGTGCCTATTAGACAGAGCCTCTAGGAGGAACAGCTTAGAAGTGCCCTCTGCAAGATGAAGCCCTAGTGTTTTAAACCAGGAAGGTCCTGCCGGGGATTTCTCTAACCAGGGTCAGGCTCCACTCCAACCCCTGTAAGAAAAGAAGAGAGGATTCAACAATGTAGAGATAAACTAGTCTCTGAGTGTACATATAGATAAATGGTCCAGCCTGACCAAAGAAACAGGGTGTTCTCTTCTATTCTTTACACCATTATAGTTCTCTTTTCCCCTGACTCCTGCCACTTCTCTCTTCTGCACTGTCCACATTGGGACTTGGATTAAAGGCTGATTTACATCTGTTGTGTGTCCTAATTTCCCAAGAGTGTATGAATGAATTTACAACAAAGGAGCTCTCCTTTTATTTCCATGAAATGTGATGTGCCGTGTCACTCAGCAGCTAGTGACATGTGGGCTAGCAATAATAAGGTCTTGCCTTTTGAAATAATCTGTGAACAATCCATATTTAACTGTTCTTCCTATTCAAATTAATTCAGATATTGAAATTATATTGCAGGGCATCTACATTCTTAAAGCACCAGGCAACTTAAGGTGGCAACCTGGTAGAAATGACCACTACCTTTTCTTTGAAACAAAAGCTGTTTAGCAGGTACTTAAATATTAACATGATACAAACCAAACCCAACCTGTAACAAGAACGTCAGCCTCCTGAGACTTGTATAATGGTAGCTGGCTTCCCAACCTCATTCTCTCAACAATGCTAACACCATCCTAATTTCCACCAAATCCAAGTACATAAGTTAGCCTGGCTGTTCTTTCCCTGAGATAATAATACTTGCTTGATTTGGAAATACCAAAGTGAAGACTTTCTCACCCATTAAACAAATAAAGTTTAATTTCTTCTACTTCTACATCTCAAGAAAACTGTCACTATATTTTTTTTAAATCAGAGGGTCTAATAATGATTGGCTCAAATTTCTTTAGCTCGAGTTCATTTATTAGCAATAGACCTGCACAACATACAAGGACCATACTCAAACCCTTGAAGTGTTTTGACAAGGATTAAGTCTGGGTTATTATAATAGTCTCACGTGGATTCTTACTTTATAGATTCTGCAGTATAACTGAGAAGAAGCTGACTTGGTTAATTAAAGAGGTCAAGTTGTTAGGCAAGGGTTTATTGCATGAATGAGTGAATGAATGAATGACAGTAATGTATGCACATAATAAATGCTAAAATAATACAAAATCAAATGAATACTGTTCTACCTAATTCTCTTTTTGCATGCTATGGAAGCAGTGGTTGTAACGTTTATCAGTTTGGGGGGTATATAAACATTATTCCAGACATTTTCTAATATATATGGTAAGCAGAATAATGGTCCCCCAAAGATGTCCATGTCTTAATCCCTGGAATCTACAAATATGTTTCCTTACATGGTAATAGGGATTTTGCAAATGTGATTAAGTTAAAGATTTTGAGATGAGATTATCCCAGATTACCTAACTAATCCCAAGTGTCCTTATAAGCGAAAGAGGGAGGCTGGAGAGCTAGAGTCAGAGAGAAATTTAAAGATGCTATATTACCAGCTTTGAGGATGGAAGAAGTCAAGTCAAGTCAAGGAGTGCAGGCAGCCCCAAGAAACCAGAATAGGCAAAGAAATTAATTCTTCCCGAGAGCCTTTACAAGGAACACAGCCCTGTTGACACCTTGATTTTAGCTCGGTGAGATCTATTTCAGATTTCTGACCTCTAGAACTGTAAATCATGTACATGTATCATTTCAAGTTTGTGGTAATTTATTATGGCAGCAGTAGGAAACTAAGACAATGCACATATAAGAATCTAAATAATCCAATCCAGGGATAATGCAATTGAACATTATTTACCCTAAGGTCAGGGCAGTTAAATACAATAAGAATCGGAGGATGGGGAAAAAATAATATTCATAGTGCCTAACTCTGTGGCACATAATAAATACTTTACTGGCATTCATCCACTTGATTCTAAATATCATTCCCATTATATAACCCACATTGGGTTCAATGACTTGCCCAGGATTATAGGTAATAGATGGCAGATCTCTAGAAGTGACATCTTCACCTGTCATATATTAACCTCTAATACATGACATCTGATCCATTTTGCTAACATTTTTTTTTAAATCAAGAATGATCAATCAACCACAACTTATTTGTATGGCATACAGATTACTTGCTCTTCTTAAGGTTCCCCACATTCCATCACAATCATCTCTCTGAAACTCTCTCACTGCTGACAGTCACTCTTGTTCTTAATCACTATGCCAGAAATGATATATCTACAACCATGCAGAAAAATAGGGGACACAGTCAGGGTTCTATCTTGCCCATATCCTATAGGATGTTTTCTAGAAGCTGTCACATCAACAATGACTTAGCAAAGTCCTAATTCAAGCCAAGTAGAGGGCTGGATGCCCAGTTATTGAAGCAAAAGTTAGTGTGGACAAAATTAGTTTGCAGACACAAATCTGAGTTAGAACATAATGTACATTAAAAAGAAACAAAGAACAATCGGTTAGAAGAATTAGAATGAGTTTTCAATTAATTCTTCACTTGGTTTTAAGATCCCTCACGGTAAGAATTACATCTAAATTCAATTTCAAGTCCCCAGAATCTACTGCAGTTCACTGAACTTAGTAGAAGTTGATTAATTGTTCACTGACTGACTATAAGCCAGAAAAATATCTCACGGACATAGTTTCATTGCTCAGGGGATCTCTTTGGAAGGCTCTGAGATTTCTTCCATTGGTCTTTAAAATACAGCCCTATGACTCTCCCAACTGACATTTTGAGTGTTGGCAAACCTACTTCTGCAAATTTTCTTTCTTACCAACAAGAGAATGTTAGCATGTCTGCATATCTTCTAGGACATAGCAGCATGTTTACTTTGTTTTTAAAAGAGCAATAAACAAGGTAGGAAGAAATACAATCCATGATAGATGTAGCCACTGTCCTAGCATTCAGAAAAACAAAGAAACCCCAGGATATTGAACCAGAAATTATCACAAATATGGTCCTCTAAAATATAAGCTTTCTTATAAATACTTACAAATCAACAAAAATTACTCATAGGAAATTAACAGAGATATCTAACATATAACTTATTTTTGGCAAAATAGCTATAACATTGAAACCCTCAAAATGTATAAAAAGTGTAAGAGAATGAGTAGGCAACCATACTAAATCCTGCACTTAGCTGAATTTTGTGTCAACCAGGGCGAATTTTCTAAAAGTAAGTGTCTTAACTATTTCTAATTTGAGGTAAAAAAAAAAAAAAAAAAAACACTCTGCATAACCAGCTAGAAAGGACAAAGCTCTGTAAGTAAAACAGAGCGTAGGTCAAATCTCTGCAAAGCTTCCTCCTGTCCACACTTTACTTGAAGGAATCCCTCCCAACTGGCTGAGTGTAAGTTAAGACTGAGCAAACCCCTGGGCATTAAAGACTCTGAAAATGGAGAGTTTGGTGTCTCAAAGGGGATCCATTGATTGCACAAAGGGATGGCAAACCAGATTCAAAAGATGGAATGGCTGAGAGCAGGACAAGGATGGTGAAAGCCCACTGAACTCTTCCTGCTCCATGATACTCTGCCCCTCCTAGGTTTTCTTGCCCAATTTAAGTCTTACTGTTTTTCTTCTTTTGTTCTACCTTTCCAATCCACTCCTTTCTTTTCACCTTTTCTCTTTCTCACCTTTATTGCCATGTACAATTTTTTTTTCTGCTTGCTTCTTTCTTCCTATTGAACTGGCCATAATAAGGAGCTGAAGTATATTTTTGTTATTTTATGTTGATGGAATAAAGTTTTAAGTTCTTTGCTTTTCATTCAGTTAATGGTCAAATTGGACATTGTGATACTGTGATTTATAAATAGCATATATTTGTCAATCAGATTAAAAATATGTTTGGTCTTTGTCCACAATTCCTGCCTCACAGCTCCCCAAGCCCTTGGAATTTCCTGAGTGTTGAGAGTGATAAAGGTGTCCTTTGTTTTGTTAATGAGGTGACTTTTGGAAATACCTAAGGGTGGGGCCTGTTGCCAATGGAACCAACCTTGTGATGGAACTTTTAGCTCTACCCCCCTGACTTCCAAGGAGGAGAGAGGGGGTTGGAGATCAAATAAATCACCAATGGCCAATGATTTTTAGTCAGCCTTGTCTATGCAATGAAGCTTCCATTAAAACCTGAAAAGATTGGGTTCAGAGAGCTTCTGGGTTGGTGACCAAGTAGGGATTTGAAGAGCCATGTGCCTGGAGAGGGCATGGAAGCTCCACATCCTTTCCCCATACCTTACCCTATGCATCCTTTCCATCCCTCTGTTCCTGAGTTATGTCCTTTTATAATAAACCAGTAATCTAGTGTTCTGTGAGCTGCTCTAGCAAATTAATGGAACCCAAAGAGGGGGTCATGGGAACCTCTGATTTATAGACATTGGTTATAAGTATAGGTAACAACCTGGGCTTGCAATTGGCACCTGTCTGAAGTGGACTGGAGTAGACAGTGTCAGAATTGTTTGTTAGTGTGGGGTGAACATACCCTTGATGGTGGAATTGGGTCCAGGAGCCCTTTTTACACATTTTATGTATATCTTTCCTTTCTAATAGAGTTAGTTCATTTTAAGTTCTTCAAAACTGACAATTTTCTATAGGTTGTTCTTCAAAAACAGGGTTGCCATCCTTCAGTCAACAGACACTCTAATGTATCTGCTTTTCTTCACTTCCTTCATTGACATAGAGGCAATCCAAGTGGACCCATATTTCAGAGGGAGAAGCAGAGCATGGCTGAGAATACTGCTCTCCAAAGGAGCAGTCATTCTGCTAAAATGCACAAAGAGCAGTTGTGAAATTTTGCTTGGGGATCTAGGTTTAATTTCTCACTGTTGCACTGATGGGAGCATAAAAGTGAGAGGTATTTTACCGGTGTGTTTTTCCTTTAAAACAACTTTCATTGTCTAATGGTAATGTGAAAACATAATACACATTTTCAACTCCATTTAGATTTTTGCTACAGACAAAAATAGGAAACTCATTGATGCCCGAAAATATCTCCTTATGATTCAGGTAATATCATCTTGGATAAATCTGTATGAATTTCAAACTCTTGAATGCATTAAAGGCAAAGGCCCCTCTATTCCAATGGGAATGTAGAAAATATGAATAAATCATAATGTTCTGATGTTAAGGTATTACTAGAGGTCAAGTGGACTTCAAGCTATGCAGCAATTTCTTATCTGGGTATTTTAATAGAATTTCATTTCTCTTAAGAAGGATAAAAAATTTTGCCTCTTGTATTATTTTCAGATGAGAGATACTCATTTGAATTAATATCAAGATGCATCCCACGCAGAATTTTAAAAAATCATCAATCTGCCATCTTATCCACATTATTTTGTACCTTCAGGCTCTTGATGTAGTTTTTATGAACAGGATTCAAATAAATTGGCTCTTTTTCCTTGGTGGTTTCTTTAATTACTTTGTTATTATCCAAGGAACTGGTTTAATTTAAATGAACACTGTGTTCCTGCTACTACTATCCAGAGAAAACACAGACTCAGAACATGCTGTTTTGTAGTTAAAGCGTATTTCTCTGCATGGGGATGCCAGAACTGGGCAGTTCAAGGCATCTTCCTATTTTATATGAAGAGCAAATCCAGCCCATCTTGTGAAATCAATGACTTCCCCCAAGCTCTTATTCACTTCACTAGATAACAAAAAATAAATAGTAAATATATAAAGTAATGACTTGCTTTAAGTAAATCTGGTAGTATTTCATTCAAGGTAAGCAACCCAGCAAGTCTATATAGTTCTTTTCTCTCCAGACATTTTTGTAGATGTTTTAAAACCAATTATTGGTCAAAGTTGTCATAAGTGATCCAACAACCCTCCACCCACCCTCATGCCCCACAACCTCCCAGATCTCTACATTCCGCAGAGACTTATCAAACACTTACTAGGAACTGAGATGTTTGCAAAGGTACAGGATTCTTCTCCTCTTTGTAGCTTTTATCCAATGGAAGTATAGCACAAATTTCAAAGGATCTTAAATATATATATGTATATATATGTATACATATAAACACATATAAATATTAGAATGCTATAAAGTATTTTACAGACACCATGAAAATATGAAATTGTATTTCATTTCCTGAAATAGTTACAGTTTTCAACCCCAGCTCCATCTCTTTAACTAAAGCCATGTGTGAGAAAAGCAGGTTTAATCTTTGGAAACACTCTAACTTGGGCTATCAACTGAACCCCTACAGAAATCATTGCAAATCCTGTTGCAAGTAGATTGGAGAAGAGAATACACATCTACTAGGGAGGAGGAGTCAATGGGGCAATTGGGGGTGTTCTTTGCCTGTAAACAAACTGCAAGCTCATACTTTGTTTCATTTTACACCTCTCACCTGAGAATTTACATTTCTGTCACGGAATAGAGTCTTCTTTTTTTTAATTTGCAAACACGTAAGTTAAAACACAATCCTTTGTTAGAGGTAACAGCAAGCCCCGTGGCACTAGGAGAGTTGGCCCCTGCCTTTAAAATGGTGGCATAGAATCTACGTGGCTATTGGAGAGGAGAAACATTGTCACCATTTATATGTTTAAATGTCAAGCTAGAATTGTAGTTAAGAGCTCCCTTTTGAAATCAAATATACCTAGATTTAAATTTTCATTTCCCCTGTTGCTGTGTGATCTTAGCTCCTTTAAGCCTCAGTTTTCTCATTGCTAAAATGGGGATATAGGGGCACCTGGGTGGTTCAGTCAGTTAAGTGTCTGACTTTGGCTCAGGTTATGATCTCAGGGTTCTGGGATGGAGCCCCACATCAGGCTCCCCGCTCAGCGGGGAGTCTGCTTGCTCTTCTTCCTCTGCCTCTGCCCCTCCCCCTGCTTGTGCTCTTTCTGTCTCTTTCTCAAATAAATAAAATCTTTAAAAATAAATTAATTAATTAATTAAATGGGGAGATAAACAGGACCTATCTCTTTGGTGGTTTTGTGGGAATTCAATATGAAAAACCACATGAAAAGCTTAGCATGGCTCCTGGCACATAAATGCTCAGTATCATCATCACTAAAGCAGGCTCAGAAAATTTTCACGATCCCCTGAAGCAGACTGTCTGCTATTACCCCAGGCATTCATCCCCCCAGATAGTGTTTCTCACATGTGGCTCTTGGACTACCTGCATCAGATTCTCTTAGGGTGCTTATAAAAAGTGCAGATTCCTGGATTGCAACCCCAGACACCAGAATCCCTGGGTTTCAGGCTGGGAGTCTCTACTTTTTAATAAGCTTACTAAATTTGAAACCACTGCCTTAAATGAGGTCACTTCTCAACCCATCCTCCAAAACATGTGACCCTGACACCAACCACACCTGACTCAGACAGCCACAGTCATTTTGGTTACCTGCTGAGTCCCTTTTACACAGTTACTTATTCAGGTACAGAGTTAATGAGGAAGTGGTGTTCATGGAACAAACTCTACTAAAGTACTATGCCCCGAACCCCCTGGGTGTTTGTCTCCCACTGGTCTTTAGCTAGGTCATTTTATGTACCTGCATCACATTCCTTCTTTCTGCTGGTAAATCCTGCATCCTTCAAATCTAGCTCAGAGCCACTTCTTGAGGGAAAACTGCCTGAAAACTGCCTGAAAACTGCCTGACCACATTCCTTCCTCCATTTTTGTATTCCTACACCAAATAGCATCTGTAAAACTCTTCTGGCTCTTAATCATGTAGTACCTTGTTTGTACTGTGGTTTTTTTTTTTTTAAACTTACATTGCTACTTGCTCACTCACATCTCGTGCATATCTTTGTCTATCTCTCTCATGGGCGTATAAATCTCTAAAAGGCAAATGCTCAATGTTAAACTTCTTGGACTTCTCATTTGTCCTTGAGTACTAAACACAGGACTCTGGAGTTTGTTTTCGGGAAATATCTGTTGACTGGGAAAGTGTGGATCATCATGTACACACTTCAGGTTTTCTTTGCAATGCATGAGAAATGGAGGTCTTGATGCTTCCCCTGATTAATCTTAGCAACACTAAGTAAGACAACCAGGTATTGTATGCCTCTTGATATGAGGAAATAGGAAATCTACATCATCATCTACAAAACATTCTTGCTTAAAAAATTGAACCTGAGTCTAAAATGTCTCTAGATCTAACTACCAGTTTACAGAAAATATAAGGGATGGAGTAATAAGGTCAACACCACCATCCAAAGTCATCAGTCAAATTCAGAGTAGGAAGTGCTACTGGACAAATGAAAAATCAGTGGCTTAGAAAAAGACGGGGCGGGGGTTAGGGGGGAGATGCACTGTTAACAAAAGGGGCTTGGGAGACATTATTTGCATTGAATGTGGACAGGGCATTTCAGTGAGATGAGTAATTGCTTTTAAACTTTTAGGTGTGGAAATGGCATGGTGACTACATTTTTATATGCTTTCATCAGTTCGATATGCATACTGAAATATTTACAGGCTAAGTGAACTAGTGTGCTTTAGAGTATTCCAAGAAAAAATATGGGGGGGGGGGCATAGATGAAATCTGATTGTCCAAGTGTTGATAACTGTAGAAGCTGGATGGTGGGTCCATGAAGGTTCATTATACTAGTCTCGCTACTATTGTATATATTGGATAATAAAAACTTAAAAGATACTTAGGCAGAAAAAACATTCAAAGTCATCTTTTCAGCTGGAAAGAGAATAGGAAGGCTTGTTTTAAATATAAAATGTCTTGCTTTCAAAGCAGAGAGAATTTTTTTAAGGGTACGAGTTGGAATATTTTAAATTTATTATTTATGTATATATTTATATGCTGACTTGTTCCACAAAGGATTTGAGAAAGAGGTTTTCGGAACAGATATAATTGCTATTGAAAAATCATTTATGCATTCGTTCATTTAGGTCATTTGGAGGGGGCTGCAGCACCAGGGTCTCTGGGTGCATGTACAAAGAGAAGAAGGTAATCTAAGGGACCCCCTCACCTGGATGATTCTCCCATGTCAATCAGGCAAAAGCCTGATGGAACAGATGGGCCTTAAGCTGTGCCCTGAAGGTCAGCTGACTATGTCAAAGCAGAGGGCAAAACAAACAGAGTCACACGCCCTCCCTGAAAGATCTTTCCTTTCTGACAGAAGCAAGTAAGTGAAGTATAGGCATTAAAGCCCTGGTTGACTGATTAAAAATTTATTCCATTGCTACTTCCAAAGAGGATTTGAAGTGGTGTCACAGAAATATATTCTCAGGGCCTCCTGCCCCAAATCGGGGAGTGGGGGCCAGGGGTGGGTAAGAAACATGACTACAAGAATCCCTAAACTACATAGGCGCAACTGGAAAGCCGAGATCTTTCTATGCACTCCAGAACACACCAGGAAATGCTTCAAATATTGAGAGTTAAGACATGGTTGAGATGTTTCCTAAAGAACCAGAGTCTAAACTTCATTAATTTCCCGTAAATCCAGGGAGACAGCTCTGAATGGCTACTGTATTAGAATGAACCATTTGAAATTGCCACTATTTCTCTGTGTTGCCTGAAGAGAATGGCAATTTCATATGGTTCAACTTAATAAGTCAATTGAATGATAACTCAGATGAATGGTGGGATGGCAGTTAGAGTGGGGTACCAAGAAATGGAAATAAGAAAAGACACAAAGAAGAACTAATAGGAAATGATTTACAATGAGAGATAAAGAAGACCAAATCAAAGTTTTTCTTTGTTTTGAGCCTGGGTACCTAGGAATATTACAAAATGATTAATAAACATCAGAGAAGAAGGGGAGCCTGGGTGGCTCAGTCAGTTAAGCATCTGTCTTCAGCTCAGGTCATGATCCCGGGGTCCTGGGATAGAACCCCGCATCCTCCATGTTCAGTGGGGAGTCTGCTTCTCCCTCTCCCTCTGCCCCTAGACACCCCCCACATCCCCACCCCTCGCTCATGCTCTCTCTTTCTCCTGCTGTGTCTCAAATAAATAAAGAAAATCTTAAAAAAAGAAAGAAAGAGATCAGAGAAGGAGCCAGGACTGGGACAAGGGGGATGATAAGTTAATCATAGGTATGTTGATTTTAAGATGATAGCAAAATATTCAGGTAGAAATGTCCATTAAGCAGTTAAAGAGATAGGAGGTAATAGTGTGAAAACAAGATTTGAGACAGAAATACAACCAATAGAAAGGTGTACATAGTTAAATATGAGTGCGTGGATGCGTCCACCAAGGGAAAGAATCTGAGAGAAGAACAGAAGCCAAGGACTGAAACCAGATAGACTAAAAGAGGAACTCAGAGAATGAGATTAAGAGTATTCAAAGACTCAAGAGAAGCCATGCGTCATGTCGGCCATTGAAACAATAGTTCATAACACAATTTCTGCAGAGAATCCAGGTGATTTGAATAATGCATTCAAGGTCAAGGGTGCCTCCATTGACTCTTACCCTCTTACCTTAACAATTTGTGTTTGTTTATTTGCTCATGTGAGGAAATAGTATATCTAAAATATTTCAGCCGTGGCATTGGGGTTTTCTAGAGCCATTCTTAAAAAGCATTCTTTCTTGGGGCGCCTGGGTAGCTCAGTCGTTAAGCATCTGCCTTAGGCTCAGGTCATGATCCCAGGGTCCTGGGATCGAGCCCCACATCAGGCTCCCTGCTCCGCGGGAAGCCTGCTTCTCTCTCTCCCGCTCCCCCTGCTTGTGTTCCCTCCCTCGCTGTCTCTCTCTCTCTCTGTCAAATAAATAAATAAAATCCTTAAAAAAAAAAGTATTCTCTCTCTCTTTCCCTGCCATCTTTCTCTCTCTCAATCTCTCTCTCTCTAATTTTTACATTCTGTTTGAACATTAAATGTTAAGGGTTTTTTTTTCTTTTCTTTTCTTATTAGTGTTTTAAATTCTACAGCAAGTAACATGGTGGCAAGCTGAGTTGCCAAGAGAAGGTAATTGCAGCGGCTGCCCACCTCTACTCTCACATGACTGGCTTGCAGCCGGTCTCAGCGGTATGCCGAGCGGAGCCAGCGCAGGCTCTGTGACATCCCAAGTAGACCCTTTGGTCACGTGTGTTTGCATAGTGAGGTCTCTGCAAAACTCCCGTGATCACCGTCACTTTTAAGGAGAGTTTCTGTAAGTTAGAAAGAACAGGGCTGCTAGATAAGTGCACTTTTTCCAGCCTTAGGAACTACTTGAAGTCCTGGAAAAGGATTCCCTAGGGTTTCATCATGTTTTGGAGGAATGCCATTGTTTAGGTTGTTACTGATAATCTGGTTTTCCCTAGTTAGATGCTCACTGCCAGGACACAAGAGGAGGAGAGAGAACCAAGGGGGGAATACTTTGCTTTCGTTCAATTTGACCTCCAGTCACAAAAAGGCCCGGCACTTCTTATTGAGCAACTCAAGCTGGCTTTACATTCCATCTGACCTCCCAGCAAGAAAGGCTTCTAGCTGAACACCTGGACCCAGCCCCAGCATTTCTGGGCCCAGTCCCAGCCCTGGCACATCTCTCAGCTGCACAAGTCCTGACTTCCGCTCTCCTTTATTTCAATATAACCATCCAAACTAGAGACAGTGGCTGGGGTAAGAGGGAACTAGTGGGCCTTACAGGGTCTGTGGTCTTCAGGATGCCTGGAGATTGTGTTTGCCTAATTAGTTCTGCCTCACTCTCAGTGTGGATAACCCAGGTTGCATCATGATTGGTTTGACAAAGTTAATGGATGATCTGCCGTGAAAGCTTGATCACCGAGGAGCCAGCCGCAGCTCCAGCTGGAGGCTAAGTCCCAGCTACGGTCTTTCTGCACTTCATCTCACACTTCTTGTGCCCGCACGGTAATCCCTCTTGCAGAAGCCTTGAGTTTCTTTGCTCCACAAAATATAAGCAGTCCTCATCTTTTTTCCTTTATGCTAAGCCCCCATAGCCTGCAGCTGGCTGGATTTAGAACAAGCACCATATATGAGAGTGTTCCAAGACCCTGAAAGAAACCTTCAGACCCCCATTGCCAGATAGACAACAGAGAGTTAAACATCACTTAACTTCAGGCCACGCCTCTGAAATTTGTTCCTTATATCAGGGCTTGAATCAGTGACAGATAGTGCCTCCCAGGTCAACAGCCCCCAGGAGCCTGCGAATACGGGTGGCTTAGAAATTCATTTCTGTGGATCTTCTTGGACCTTGTTGGATACTTGCTGTCCTGGGTCCTCTGAACTAGCCTGTGGTTGTGAGTTTGACTGATAAGCATGTCACCCAAATGCCACCCAGGTGCTGGGGCAACTCTGACAGTGGTAAAGCCCTGTCTGCAGGAGTGGGGGTGGGGGAGAAGGAGCAAGTTATGTTTCGAAGCAGCACTATTTTACACATTTTCTACTTATTCAGTCAGCCAACACTAATTGAATACCAGCCCTGTACGAGGTACTAGTCTAATTTCTAGGAATACAATAGGAAACTAGATAGAGCACTTCTCCTAAAGGAGCTTTTATGGTCTAATGGAGAAAGCAGGCCTGTGTCTTACATTTTCTACCATCCCCTATCCATTATTCCAGACATACCATTTATGAGGAGCGGAAGTAGGATAAGGAGTGCTCTGGTTTCTCAACACACAAAGGAAAAAAGATTCTCTGCCTAGTTTTACTCTAGCAGACTGTCTGGAACATTACTCCTGGGACAATTCATGTTGCAACAGTTGTGGCCAGTCTATGACTTGCATTTCCATCCTATGTCTATAGCTTTGATGTGACTGAATAGTAAGTCCAAGCCCCATATACCAACTGTAAGAAGAGACTCTCATCATATCATCAGTCATAAGTAAAATAGACCTGAAATAGTCGACGATTTTTAGGTGTCTGAAAACTCAATGCAAATTGACAAGGACAAAAATAGTTAATGAGCTGAAAAAAAAAACAAAGATAGTGTAGTTCTGTCATGTATGGGATGTAGGCACCCAAATGATGTCAACAGGCCTCAGAATCTCTATATTCCTTGTCCTACATTCCTTTGTTTGCTCCATTCTTGGACAAGCTCCCTAAATCACTTGAGGTAAGATGGCTGCCAACATCTCCCACCCTACCTCCCCCCAGTGCCAAGTCCAGAGAAAAAGAGTTCCCCTTCACCTACCTTCAGCAATACCTTGAACAAGAGTTCATACTTTGAACAAAAGTTCTGACTCTTCTCTTATTGGCCGAAATTGGGTCACATTCCCAAACCCAAGCCAATCATTTTGGCCAGGAAATTGGATATATTCATTGAATTGGGTCACCTGCTCACTGTGGAAGCAAAGATGGTCTCAACATCACCCAAACCCACACGGAATGAACAGCTGGAATGAGACAGTCTCCCAGAAGAAGATGAAGCTACCATTTTTAGAAGAAAGGGAAATGTTTTCTGGGTGACAAAACAAACAAACAAACAAAAACACGGAAACACCACAGATGTCAACTCTAAGAACTTTGATTAGATATATACCAAAGTGGGTTGTCTGTGTTCATTTTATTTCCAAAAAGCAGAAAAACATATGAGGCATCTGTGTAATTGGGCAAAACTCATCCAAAGAGGAACTTGGAATAGTTAATATTCCAAAATTCACACTAGGCTTTTAGAAACACAAAACTTAAAGACAAAAGAGAAGATGTAAATTGAGGGCACAGGGTGTCAGTTCAGGCACCTGAAGGAGGTCACTAAGGCAGGCCCAAAGCAGGGGTCTAGTTAACTGAATGAATGTCGGTGAGGCTGGATCTGAGATACAGCCTAAATATCAAAATCGGAACGTAGCATTGACACTGACATAGACAAGAGTAGGATAAAGGGCTGAGAATCAAGGGATGAAGTTGAACCTCCTGAACTTGTATGTGAAGAGATTCAAGATCGGTTCTGGAGTCATCAGAGGGGCTCAAATGACATGCAGCTGACAGTTGCATTTCACAGCTTAACTTGATGCACACCTAATGAATTTAAAAATATAATTCAAAAAACATTATTTCTTACATAACTCTGAATCTAGTTTTTCTTGACCTGCATATCCAGTTGAGAATCAGATGTCTGGGTCTATGTAATTGGTGGGACACAGACTTCCAAGTCTAGGTCTGAATGTATGAATTTTGTTATGGTGAAATGATTACTCTTTATTTTCAATGAGAATACAATTAGAAGCAAATATCTGTACCGGAAGGTCAAGGGTGACGTATTGGCATGTCAGAGAAGTGCAGAGGCCTAGTTCCAGGCAGATACTATATAAGCTTCAGTAAGTGAACACTCCCTGTGTGGCCTCTGAAATGTTCTTGAGGGAGTTAGCACTTAATCTGTCAATAATTCCTGGACATTGCCTTCCTGGCAGTGGAAGCAACCATCTGTCCCAGAATCCTCAGCAGCCAAGACCTTCTCCTATTAGCAATGCCTCTCACTCTTTGGAATCTGAGACAACTCAGAACAACATCTAGCCTTTAACTACCCATCCTACTCCCCGGCTCTAAGCCACCTCTGAGAAGTTCTAAATCCATTCCTTCCTCAAAGTTCTGGTAGCCAGATGACTTGGCTAAGCCCCGAATATATATAGCACAGGGACCCAAGTGCCAATCAAGACATTACATTAAAACGTGGGAATTCCATACCATCCAAGGCAAATCTTCAGGGCTAAACTTAAAAAGAGTAACTCTGGGTGAAACTAGGGTATTTTATGGAGCTATAAAGTCATTCCAAAAATGACTTTAGAATTATATAGAAAATGATGACAATAGAAAAATGATGACAGAATTACTGATAATATAATTTTCAGGATTACTCTTTCTCTTTCTCAGTCTTCATCCCCACCCTCAACACACACACACACTCATATTATTTCCTCATCTCCACCAAAACAGCCTCTGCCCTACACAACATCAGGGAGCAGGAACACCACTTCCACTGCCATTTTGACTGTCTTCTCTTGAACACAACCTCTGATGAGGGACACCACCCATTCAGCCCAGGGACAGTATCCCAATTCTCAAACCTCATAAAAATATAAAGCTGGTAGAAAATGAGAACCTGCACAAGCAGATCAGACACTGAACTCTTCCTGCTGGTTTCTGAAGCTTTAGCCAGGTCTCTACTCTGTATTTCTCTTTAAGTTCCATTGCCATGAATCTCCTTGAAAAACTGTTTTTCCCCCCACACAGACATAATCTAAAATGAACAAAGAAGTGCATTTTGGATCTGTATGCCTATAAAAAACACTTTTTTTTTTCATTTATATTTTAGGGGAAAGTATTTTTCTGAAGTTAGTTTGAGTAATATTTTTGGTATTACTCTCTCTACCTGTGTCACTGTCCCCAGCAACCAAGTTCCTTCCTGATTTATGTAGTCACTCAAGGAAGAACGAAGGTGAGGCTCTCAGCAGTGTCAGGACTGACAGCCACATGAAGGGTTTGTCATTCAATTCAGGAAATAGTCAACTGTGTTTGCAGAATTGGAGAATTTTTTTTTAACTTGATTGATTCAGCAGCTTCTAGAGAATGAAAATTTCAAATTCAGTTTGCTAATTTAAAAGGATAAATGCCAGAGTCATGTAAGCTGTCAAATGAGATCACATCTTTCTTTTTTTTCTTTATAAAGAAGTTATACAATTGATATTCTCTAAAACATTTTCTTTGTCTCACTTTTGATTGGAAAAACAAGAGTATGGTTTTGCCCTCAGTGAAACTAATGCATCATCTGGTCTACAATGGTTTGCTAGAATAGAATGGACAACTGGAAGAATGGACAGGCAACTTGCCATTGTGGCCTAATTATCTCTATTTATGTGCTTATTAGCCTTTTATTGTGTATTTTAATACTTATATGCCAGTCAATTAAAGTAAGATCCTCCATTTACTTGATCAGTAGACACCAAAGTAAATAGGAGGGTTTCCAAAGTGGAACAACGGATCTAGATTAAGCCCATGCATAGTCACTGAGAGATTTCCCAAGTTCAACATAGTTTCTGACAGAAAAACTGCAATTAACCCTTGTTATCATCTAGAGCATTTAATTTTCAGCTGAGGTATAAACCCTCAATGAACAAAGCTTTTGATTTCTAATAGGTAATGACTACAGGCATATCAACTACTAATGTTTGTAGCTACAAAAAGCAGACACAGTTCTCCTATAACCATACTCTGTCTCACTAAATAGTGAGCTTGGCAAACAAGAGTCATATAGGAACCTAAAAGAAATCTAGAGTAAGAGGATAAAAATCATAGGATCAGCTTTACTGGAGTTGATCTGGGCAGAGATACTTTCTCATATAGACCTAAAGAAAATGCCTCACTTCTGGGGCGCCTGGGTGGCTCAGATGGTTAAGTGTCTGCCTTCGGCTCAGGCCATGATCCCAGGGTTCTGGGATCAAGCCCCATGTCAGGCTCCCTGCTCAGCGGGGAGTCTGCTTCTCCCTCTCCCTCTGCTTCTCCCCCTGGTTGTGTTCTGTCTCTCTCTCTTTCAAATAAATAAATAAAATGTTAAAAAAAAAAAGAAAGAAAGAAAATGCCTCACCTGAAGACCCCAATCGTGGTCACGAACGTGTAGATTAAGATTTGAGGTTGCATTGCCTCTATTTTTGGATCATTTTGTCCAACAACTTGCCTTTGGGTGAACCTAGCTTATCGGAAAAGGAACTTCACATCTGCTTGCTTAACCTGTTCCAGCATTAAGGAAATAATAGTGACGTGTTTCTGTAGATCTAAGTGGAATCTGTTTAGGCTGTTTAGGGGCAAAGTTGGAGAGTGTGAGTGTGCGGGGCTGAGTGGGGAGGAAGTGGAAAGTCAGTAGTGCAAATGAAATTTAAAAGATTGAAACCTCAGGAGGTTTACATTTCAGACCTGCACTATACCAGATTAGTGATATGCACCTCTAGTGGGACTCAAGAGAGACACATTAGCCTAAAATAAGATGCGGGCCTCTCAGGAAGGGTGGAAAGGCCACCATTTAATCACCACGACTCCATAAATGAAACCATGTGACCTCCTGTGATGTTTCTAGTACACTCTGGTGTCATTTCCTGGCAGGAAAGGGCTGATAAAGGACATGCTTTGAAAATCATACCACTGTTGTAGAAAGAAAACTGTGGACAAGCAGTGTTCGAGCAGTGGGGAGGAGGGGGCAGAGGAAAGAACATCTGGGGGCCATCCACGATACTGCAGCAGATTCCTTCCTCACCGAGGCTGCTGTTGTATCATTTTACCCTTCCAGAAAATGGAGATGAAGTGCTTGCTTATTATACCTTACCAAGGCAAGCTTCATACATTAATGTAAAATATTTTGAAAATGTCACATAAAATCTATTATAGAAATACAAGATGTTACCAGTGATTTTTCTCTGGCAGGATCTATCAGGGGGGAATAGCCTCCAACGGGAATGGAATTGTAGTTTCTAGCCCCCCTTGCTGGACAGTCAATGTAAAAACATCAGTTCCTCAGCCTTACAGCTGCACAGCAGATGTTCCTGGGAGAGAAGGTTGAGGCAGAGCAACTGGTCTGGCTCAGCGCTAGAATTCTCGTTCACAGCCTCATTGCAAGAGCTCTCACTGGGTCTCCATTTTGGCTGGGGGTATTTAGATGGGAAGGCTGCCCTGCCTCCCTC
The DNA here is from genome assembly GCF_004348235.1 of Phoca vitulina. Taxonomy (NCBI): domain Eukaryota; kingdom Metazoa; phylum Chordata; class Mammalia; order Carnivora; family Phocidae; genus Phoca; species Phoca vitulina. Next base: position 39,869,842 of record NW_022589728.1, read on the forward strand.
CCAAGTGGAGAAAAGAGAAATAATTAAGTTCCTTGAAAAACAGTAATATATTTCAACTTTTTTTTAAGTGTGCCATGGCATTTTTTTTCCCATGGCATTTTTACAACTTGTCTGTGAAATTTTATAACCACATTCAGAAAAACAACCTCTACTGGGGTGGCAGCTTTAACACAGCAGAGAGAAAGGGATGGAAGGTAATCACATCTACCAAAAACAACAGGGAGCATCCAGTCAACAGAATGCAATTACTGGGATGGAAATGAGTGGCTAGGACATCAGGCTTTAATAACCCACGTGATCTTAGGAGATGTACCATCCGATCTTTGATGATGACACGGACACACTCAGAAAGAGACACCAATATGGGATGCTTTTAACAGGGGCTGTCCTCTCCTCTCTACCTCCTTCTTATATGTCTAAAAAAGGTTAGTGAACTGAACCTTTGAAGGACATTTGGAAGGCAGCAGACACAGCTTGAATGCTGGGTTGTTGTTTTTTAATGGACTTGTCAGCAGCCATTCTCATTTGCAATAGAATTCCTTTTCTCCCTTACCCTTTCTCAGGTTTGTGTTTTCCCAGTGCTGTGCCAATGCTGAATAATTTACAAGGGTAGAAAAAGAAAACTGTCACTATCACAGTCCCAGGGCTCTCCACTCACTCATCTGTCACATGGTCAAATGTCACTGGTGCCATTATTTGTGAGGGGTGAGATGAACGCCATGGAGCTACCTGCCTCCTTTCTTTATCTATTGTTAATGGTACTGAACTCCAGTGTATTTTTTTTTTAAGAGCTGGTTGCCATTTCTGCAACAAATGTCCCACCTAAGGAAATCCAAATAACTGACCTCCTCATTCCATCTCTTCCTTTCATCTGTCTTCATCTGTTTCTTCTTATCTGGCATTTCCACCCACAGCATAAAAATACAAATCTAGTTAGAACTGTATTCAGAAGAAATGCCAGTGTTCAAAGTGATCCCAGTCGTGTTGGTTCTGTTCCTTATTAGGAAAGAGAGAGAGAGAGAGAAAAAAAAAAAAAAGGACATCCCAGTTGCAATAATAAGGAGTCACAGTGAATCACAGAAGGAGCCGACAAAAGATCCCCTGCACACAGATGGCACTTTGCAGAAGGGAAATCAGGGCCACGGTTCTCAGAGGAATTACCAAAGTGCAGAAATGCAAAGATCAACATTTTTTTCCCTTACCAAGAGGGTAAAATACCAGTATCAATTATATAAAGGAAAAGGAGGAAAAGATTGTAAAATAATAACAAACATCTAATTTTAATATAGTAGAAAAAGGAAATGCCATATAGGTTGATGATGATGTTAACTCATGAAAATGTATTGTTGTGCGGTAAATGTGGACAGGAGAGTGCCCATCCCTGATTGAACACCAACCTCTGCAAAGAATGATGTAAAAATTTGAAAAGCTCCTATTTATCAGTGTTTCAAATGTGAATATCCAGAAATAATGACAGCCAGTATCAATTGAGTACTTAATAAATGCATTAAATGTATTATTAGACTTCATCCTTATAAAGATTACTACTATTACCATCCTCATCTTACAGAAAAGAACTCAGGCACAGAAAGTTTATGTAAATGGTCCAAGCAAGTGGTGGCGGATCTGAGACTAGCCCATAGAGTAAGACAGTGAAGTTCCATTTGAAAATGTGTATCTATTCCAGACTGGAGAATTGGAGAAGACTGAAAATTTTAATTTACTCTTACGAGCTTGGGTCAGGTTAACAACCTTACAAAGACTACACCATTTGTTTCTGCCTCTCCTCGTTTGAGTGCCAATTGACTGAATTCAATGCTTAAGAATTAACTTGCTCTTGGCCTGTTGAGTGAGCTAATTTGAAGTGACTATAATTCATTTGCTTCCTGCTCCTGTTCATGACATATGATTGGATCGTGGCTCTGATTAATTAACAGGTAGGCTACAGGCACGGGTTATCCTGCCCCATGTTGTCTCCTCATCCTTCAGTGTTTCTTTGTGCTTCCCTTTGGTTTGCTTTGGGGGAAACCCTGATATCTTATCTCCTGTGATACCTTAGAAGGGTAGATAAAGACATGGAGCAGCTCTGATCTCATTAGCTGCCTTAGAAGGGCAGAGAGGAATTGAGGAGATCTGCTATCTTATTCACTGCTAGCAGATAAGTACTCTCAAAGAGCTACAAAGGCAAAATCCCCAAAGAACCTACAATAAAGAAACTTGGGTCATCTTGTAAAGAGACTCGAGCTGAAACTCAAGAGCTGTTTTTGTGAACACACAACGTGATTTGGAGAATCAAGCTTGACCTGGAACACACAGGTCACTTTTTTCAAATGCCAAGTAAAAACCTGGACTTCAGGGTAAAGCTCTGGTACTTTCTATCTCTTAGTTTTAAGGGAGTAGAGATTGACAGTGGGGCAATTATTTGGGAGGTTGTTAGGTCTATGAACAAATGGATGCTACATGTCGAGAAAGAGAGACTGCAGCCAACAGATTCAACACATAGACCACCTCTGGAATCATTTGCTCCAACTGCCTTCTGCTTATGCTGAGGGTGACACAAAGTCACCAAATCCAATGGGAAGTTAACATTATGTCAACACAACTGTGGATGGATACAGGCCTGTGGAAGTTAAATAAATGCTGCAAATTGGTGGTTTGTTCACATTGAACCAATCTTTTCTAGTTCCAGATACTTAACAGCACCAAAAAAAAAAAAAAAACTTGGAAAAAGTGGTGGTCAAAGTCATTGTAGGAAACCACTAGTGGTTGCCCTTAAAGATATTAATAAATGTAAGTGTTCCCAGGAGGGAAAGGAGCCCATTCTTGCAAAACTAACAACTACTGAAAATGAAGTTTGTAAGTTCTGTCATGTACTCCCAACCCTTTGAACAACAACGAGCAGCAACATGGGGCTTCTCAGACGGGCTCACTAAAGAACCATCCTTTTGCAATGTGTCATCCATCAAAATACTACTGTTGTTAAAATCAGAAAACAACTCCAGAATGCTGTAAGGGCTCTCTGGAGTGGAAATCCTTAGAGCACAGAATGGTTATGAGGTCTTGCTTCAACCTCCAAAATTTATCTTTCTTCCTGGTTTCTGATGAAGTTTCTCTAGCATTCTTCATGGGACGAAACTTTCTGGGTCCTAGAACCATAAACATAAATTGATTGAAAACCAATTGTTTGAGGGCAAATTTTAAAGCATCTATGTTGACAGTCATTTTAGATGATTCATTATCCAGCAGAATCTTAACCCCTCTGAGCCCTATAGAGTGTATAATAATAATCTTTTACCCCACTGAGAAAAAAGTCCATGAAAATTGTCATTTGAAGGCCAAACACTCTGACTCATTCAGTCTTTCATTCAGTTAATGATTATTGTTGCAGATATTCCATGCAAAGCACTGTGCCATGCACTGCTGATTAAAATAATAAGACTCATTCCTAACCTCAGGAAGTTTGTAGTCCACTAGGGAGAAAAGGATATGCAAACTGATAAATAAAATATGTTACATGAAATGATGGAAATAGACCCAGTGTTTTATGGGAAACACCCTTTTTTTTTGTTGGGAGGGACACCCTGGACCAAGTTACTTGCCTTTACACCATATAACCAAGGGTGTCAATTTTAAAATGAACATCACCATTTCTATAAAACATCTACTTCAGAGAGGAAGTATTTTAAGGTATCTTAGCATATTCATGTCGGCAATGAATTGGCTTTTTAACAGTTAAATTTGTAACTCATTGAAGCAAACTTGAAAAGAATGCTAATTTAATAAATTACCATAATTTATTACATAAAATGAGATAATTCCCACTTTTTTCATTAATTCATACATATCGTCCTACAAATTTGTGAGGTTGTAATACATACTTGATTTCTTAATTCAGGCATCAACGAAGCTAGGTTCAGCCTACTCAGGTGTGCAAACATTTTTAATCAAAGACATTCTTAATCAAAATAAGCTTTAGGAGGTAATCGTACCACTGTAAAATATTTGGGGAACAATTGAACTGTACACTTTGTAGGGCCCTTATAAAATGTAGGGCCCTTTATCTGTATTCATAAACACTCACAAGATATGTGTATATTCATGCTGGCCCTACAAATCATAAAGCTCAGTTTTGTATACATGCTACATCAACATAGGTCTCAGATCCTTCAACACAGTCTTGACTCCATGTATTGTCAGACTCAGAACCAAATGTGTCCATATTTGGAGCTTCATATGTATATATGAGTTTCTTTAACAAAATATTATTGGTTTTCAATTATTGTTACTAAAACAATAGGCATTCCAAGAGAGCAAGCTTCAGTTGTATGAGCAATAATTGTGCAGTAGATTTATGTGGAGCAAGATGGAAATTAGATATAGCATTGGTAACATGTGTTCCTAGGAATTCATTAACACATGGGTTTTTGAAGCATTAAAGCCACAACCTGCTTGAAAGTTTTTATAGTAGTCAAAGATCAGTATGGACATTTGTAGACATTCCAGAAGATGACTGGACAAAATAATAGGAGTAAACATTATTATTTTCTTTTACTAAAAGAGTTCTTTTGTCTTATTACTAACATGCACACTGCAAGCTTCTGAGGGGAAAAATGTTTCCAAACAGATGGAATTCATTTAAATAAGAAAGGTAAGAGGAGTGCAGACAGAGGAGCAATGGCTCCTGCTATTACCATATGAAAGTACTGTCTAGATTGTATGACTAACAGCCAAGTAAGTCTGCTATGATGACCCATATTATAATAATCTGCTGTTGAACATTTCACTACAATCATGTGTAGAGTTTTTAAGCCGTTTTGATTTTTACTAAGTACTATTATTGGTATTATTATAGTTATCACCTTACTTCATATAATACTTCTTTTGGCAAACTTTAAATCATGATACAGATATTAATCTCCACAACAACTCCACAAAACAGATACACCACACGCTTATGAAATGAGCTCCATGTGTACAAGGTTGCAACGCACCCCTTTTCTTTAACCAGAACTACCACTCCGTTGCAGAGCTAGACATCTCCATTTATGTATATATTTATAAATGCATTAGGATTCTTTGTTGTAACAGAACAGGAGCTAACTGTATTTAACTTCAAAGGGCCATTTATAATTAAGACAGAAGTTATAGTTAAGACACAGAGATATGCAATCAGACTGGACCGAGGGGTCAAAAATCCACCTAGAATACAGGTAGCTTCTCTCTACAAATCTGCTTTATCATTTCTCTCTGTTGATAGCCCTTCTTGGCTTTGCAATGACATGTGGATCGATGATGGCACACCATAGCTTCTGAGTTTAGGTCTTTGTCATTCAAAAGATAAATATAGACTGAACTAGAGTAATTTGGTCCCAGTTCTAAAGTTCCTGGAAGAAAAATATGACTGGGCAAGCTTAGGTCAGATGTCCACTCCTAGTCTTCCAAACCCTGGCCAAGGGGCAGGATCCAGAAGAACAAATATGACTCCTGAGGTGTCTGATTATGTCAATGAGAAGCAGCTAAGGGTTGGAGGAAATCAGTATAAGACAAGCACATCTTTCCGAAGGGACTATGACAAATAATGAATTTTTAATAGTACTTTATATTTTACAAAAGTGTTTTCATGTATATTTTTAAATTTGACCTCATTTTATCCTCACAATGTTCTCCTGTAGATGTCATTATTCCTGTATTTCCATGAAGAAATAGGATTTGGAAAGACTATGGAGCTTGCCCCAAACCACACAGCTAGAATGTGAAAGAGCCAGAACTAAAACTCTAATTTTCTAACTCCAGATTCAGTACTCTACAACAGTAGCTTCCAAATTTGTTAGCCTGTGGATAAACTTGAAGACACATGTTTCTGTTCTTTAGTTTTTTCCTAAAACAGGACCTCCAGTCTCTTCCCTAAGAAGTTTCCCTCCCCACATCCTTACAGAATATACCTGGGGATCCTTGAAAGACTGGCTCACATGTACTCACAAAACAGTTTACCAGCCAGACTTGCCATGACTTACCTGCTCTATTCAACTTCCCTGCTGTTCCTCCCTATCCCCCACTCCCATCTATTTCTACTGCCTTCCAAGGAGCCGGAAGACTCTCCCTGCTGACCGTATTGGCAAGGCCCAGCCTCAGAAGGCTGGTATTCTCTCCAACAGAGTTCTCTCTAATGTTTCCAAAGCTGCCCCTCATTGAAGTTGTAGAGGCAAGCGGAGGTCCCTCACTCATGCTGAGGTGATGCAATGGCCCTCCCTGTCTCTCATCACCCCAGGTCACCTAGGCCATGAAGCAGCTCGGATGGAGCCAAGTCCCATAAAATGTGTCAAAAACAAATTTCCTCTCCTAATCCTGACCTCTCTCTTAATAGCAATTCCAATAAAGTTGAAGGGGACATACAGGCAGGAGGCATATTCTGGACACCCCTTGCACGTCTCTGTCTCTCACACCCACTACTTGTCTATCATTTATTCACCCACCCTTCCATCTATCTACTCACCCAACAGGTTTTATTTATTATATACCGCATGTAAGAAGGTGTGTTGGGTGTTCGGAGGCACGGTGGTCAACAGGAGAGTCAAAGCCTGTCCGCTCGCTGGGCTTACTTCTGGTTAAGGAATGGGAAAGGAAAACAAATGAACAAATAGAGTAATTTCTGACAGGGAAAAAATACATCAGAGTATCAGGGCAAATAGTCACTCATTAGGTGGAGGGCAAATTTAGATGGGGTGATTTTTTTAAGAATTGGCATAATCTATAAATTTGACTTATATAAAATAGATCCATCCTTGCAAAATATAGAGGCAGAAAACTTTAGGCAAAGGGAGGAGTGTGAATAAAGGTTTTGAAGAGGAAATAGCTTGGTGTCTTTGAGGAACAGGAAAACTAGAGTCTCTGGAGAATGGTGGGAGGTGAGGTCAGAGGCAGGGGCTGAGTCATGGAGACTTTGTGGTCTCTAAGAAGAGAGTGGAATTTTATTCAGTGGGAAGCCACCAAATGTTTTCTGAGTGGAGAGCAGAACAGTGTTAAATGGTCACTCTGGCTATAGTAGGGAAAATAAAGCATAAGCATCAAAAAGGAAAAAGAAAAAAAAATTTAAGAATTACTTACTCCTTCCTTCCTTGCACCATAAACAAATGAATAAATGTTCTTATATATCAAGTTTTGCAAATACTTGTTGGTGACAAATGGAAAGATTTGTTGCCTAAAATGAAGCACTGGCCAGAACAGAATTCTTGTACATGTAAACATTCCTCCAACACAATTTTTTGAGCTTACGGTACAGGCCAGGTAGTATGTTGGACACTGGAGAGGTAACACAACAGAGTGCAAACCCTGTCCTCCAGGACCCTTCAGTCCCAGGGGAGACATCCAGACAAGAAAAGAAACAATTCCAATTCAGTGTTATATTAGATATCTATTGCTGTGTTACAATTCACTTGCAATATCCAGGCTCCAATCAACCAGCATTTATCATCTCACTATTTCAGTGGGTCAGGAATTTGGCAGCAGCTGAGGTAGGTGGTTCTGGCTCAGGGTCTCTATTAGATTGCAGGCAAGATATTGGCCAGGGCGGCAGTTATGCGAAAGCTTGTTTGGAGTTTAAGAACCTGCTTCCACGATGGCACCCTTGCACAGCTCTCAGCTGGAGGCCTCAGTTCCTTGTCATGGGGTCTCTCCATAGAAGACATAGAGGTGCTGGAGTATCTTCATGACATGGCAGCCAGCCTCCCCAGAGAGAACAATCCAAGAGAGACCAAAGAGGAAAACACAATGTCTTTTTATGACCTAATCTGGGTAATGACACAGAGTAATTTCTACTAAGTTCTATCCTGTAGGAGCCAGTCACTAAACACAGACCACACTCAAGGGGAAGGCAATTAGGCTTCACATCGAAAAGGAAGGAGCATCAAGGAATGATGGACATCTTTTCAAGCCACCATCCACACACGTGTGATAAAGTAAAGCTATGGCAGCAGCACACGCATCCTTAAACCAGGCTTGGAGAATCCTAAAAGTCTCTCAGCAGGAAAGCTGAGACAGGTCATGGTGGTGGAGAGGAGTTCAAATAGCACCCCAGGCAGAAGGAAGAACCAGGGAACTATCCTTTCAAACAAGAAAGTGCCAGGCATTAGGGAAACCCAAAGGCAGCATCCCACTAAATCTACGAAGTTAACAATTGTCGGGGAGCCCTTCACTTTCTATACCACCAAGAAAGGGAAAATGCTGTCCCTTACGTCGATGAACCACCGATTGTAAGACCCATTTTTATTTCAGAGGTGTAAAGTGATGAAATGAGATCAAAGTGCATTTTAGAACCAGTGAGGCTGTTGCTTTGATATTTCTAAGGCCTGGAAGGCAGTAGGAGAGTGGGAAGTTTGAAGCTGGAAAGTTGACGGGGGCCAGAAGATGACAGTACCCGGGAACCTGTAAGTTCAGCCTTTAACCTACTATCAATGGGAAGGTTTCAGACTGAATAGTGAACAGTCAGAGAATCAGATCTGTATTTTAGAAAGAGCACTGTGATTGCGTGCACAGAGTGAACTGGAGGAAGGCCAGGAGACCAGGTAGGCGTTGGTTGGAGTAAAAATCCAGAGCAGATAAGACGATGACTTGAGCAGGTTTCGGTGGCAGTGGATGGATTGTAAAGATAAAAGAATCAGCCAGAGTTTGTGATTAATTGGATGTGGGGGTGGGAGAAAGGAGAGTAGGCTCTATACTATTAAAACATTGCACCACCATAAATTTTACCCAGCGACAACATGTAGTTTTAATACCTTTCTGATTGTTATTAATTACCATTATTGGCATCATTATTCTTATCACTTCATATTTTATTATCTCGTTGGGACTGGCTGAATTCATGCTATTTAGAGAGACAGTATGATATAGTGAAAGTGCAGGGACTTGGGAGACAAAACAGATCATTGTGTAATGCTGGCTTCGTCTTATCACTGCAAGTGAATGTGGGCAAGACAGCTGACCTCTCCAAGATGGTCTCCTCGCACTGTATGTGAGGACACAATGTCTCTCCTGCTACTGGTGGTTGTGTGAAACAGAGAACATTTATATTAAGTGTCTGACCTAGTGTTTCGTTGTCTTCCATGAAGCGGGTGCTCAATTAATGGTCGCTATTATTAGAACATTCATACAGCATTTAATTTGACAAGCCAAATGACCATTTAGTTGGTTATTTTTCACAGCAATTTTATGAAATAATGTAGAAGGTAATGAAAAGGGATGAAGTCATTAAAGAAGGTGGAGGATAGAGGGATTCACATTGTTGCTTCTACCTTCATCTGCCAAGGACATTACCCAATAATGACCATCTACGTGAAAGTTCAAGAGTCTATGTACAGGATACCCTGCCCATGGGTAAGGGAAAATTCTGCAAACTCTTCACAATTAAACAGGATGTTAATGGATAGTTCATGAATTTTTAAATGTGAGTTTCATTGTCAAGTAAGTTTAAGAAATGCTGGTCTTTGTTAAACCAGTTTCTTTTCTGCAGAATTCACCAAAGCTTTAAATACTCTCAATTCTGCTGTAAATCTCCAAGAAGGGAGATACGATGCAGCATCTTCCAAACTTATTTGATGATGGAACTCTTTTGAGACTAGTTTTCCACAGAATACAAGTTTGGGGAATTTTGCAGCAGACTGTATTTTCTTGAATATCTGCATCTTGAATGTATTCTGTCTTTACCCTACTTTAGAAATAGCCACCATATCTGAAAGACATGGTAAAAAAAAATTTTTTTATGACTCAGGAAAAAAAAAGAATCTTAAAAACACCCTAATATTAGGGCCTTCTTATTCCTTAACATTGGTTGTCAGGAAAAATTAAAAAGAAGAAACAACAAATGTCATGGGAAGTACAGAAAAATTAAGCACTCCTATTTTATTTTTATGTACATATAGAATGAGATAAGTGAGTCCTTTTGATAACAAGATTATACACACACATAAGGTATAAAGAAGCTTTCCCTGTATATATTTCAAGCTTGTGGAAGCTATGAAGATACCAAAACAATGCATAATTATCTTTAAAAATGTGCATTTATCCATCGTCCTTATCTGTCGATTTGGGAGATATCAGATAGATACGTAGGTATCTATATACTTAAGTATCATTGCTAATTATAGCAGTGTATGTATAACACTGGAATATCACAGAAATCAGGGTAAATTGAACAATGGTACCCAGGGAAAGATAAAAGAACCAAAGTACATCAGTGGTTGGCCATTAAATTTCATTTTCTAGTAGCACTGGTATTAACACCAAATCTAATATCTGTGGTTGAGAAAGGCTTGAAGAGTCTGGTCTAGTTAGTACACTGACTCATCTCTAATCCCATAATATCTTTGAAGGCGGCCTAACTTTCCTCCTCCATCAATATCAATGACAAGACCAAATGGCCCGATTCTTGGCATTTTAGTGTATGGTTTTCTAGGTTCATCTGTACCTTTAGTAGACTATCAAGCATCATATTTTTTATTTGGATAGCTCAGTGTATAGTCAGGATATTTTCCACTGACTCCTAAACATGCTTTATGGAATTGATCTTCTGAGATAACATGCCTTCTGCAAAACGGAGTCATAATGAAAACCTCATTGCTCCAAAATCATATCATTGGCCTTACAAGTTATCTACATATTTCTACGAAGATAATGTCTCTGTGGAGCCCACTCACTTTTGTTTTTTTAACGCACGAAGCAAGTCATTGTGTTGATTTTCAAAAGTATATGTGTTGTACGTTAGATTCTGTCCAACAGGCTCTCCCTGTGCAGCGATCCCTCGTATCATTGCTACAAATTGTCAGTGCCCCAACGAAATGAAGATATTGATTTCACCATAACTCCTTTCACCACCTCCATAGGAGGCTCTTTCTTCAGATTCAGAAAATGCATTAAAACCCCATGCTGTCACGAGGTAGATTAATGCCCTGTGTCACAGCTCTCCTTGGAAACTGCATCAAACACCAAGCATTAGAACTGGATTAGGAGCCACTGAGACCTTTGAACATCCCAAGATTGCCCTTCTCTTCTGTCCCATGTGAACAATGGCTCCATTTGCAAGTTGAGTCATGAAAATGAAAATGCCTGGGGACAGGAATGCACAGATGCCCTGGTGTCAGGTTCGTACACACAAAGCAGAGTGGACAGTCATGTGGATCGTAAACCAGGCAGCATAATCAAACCGGGTAAGAAAAGGCAGAAAACTGGGGAATGTCAGCCACCTGCAAATGCTTTCGAAATATAACACACAAAAAAAAGAGACCTAGGGAAAGAAATGATTTATCTGAGTGACTTATTAACCCATCAGAGGTCCCATTCTCCTGAAACTTCATCCAATACTTACTTCCTGATCTCAGCCTTCTGGAATAATAGCTTTTGCTGTTTCCAAGTCGACCCCTCACTACTTTCTTATTATCCCTTGGAACTGATCCTCACCCAAGGCTCCCTGATACACCTCTTAGTTGAGCTTATTACCTGCTTTTGTATTCTTATTTCTAATTTAACATGACCCTAATTTCAGTTTCTTCCCAGAACCCTTTAAGCAGACTTGGCATTGCTCCCATTATATAAACCATTTGTCTCTTCTCATAACAAAGAGCTTCTCCTTTTGGAAAGAAGGACAGTGACTATGAGGGAGAATGTAATTCCCTATGAGCACCTGAAACAGTTTGATGAAAAACTGTTGCTTCCATTTTCTGTTAATGACCTTCGTGAAGGCCCAAGGGGTTCGGAAGTCCATAGGCAGGAATCAAAGAAAGTTTATAAGGTCACTACATGTAGCCTTGCAGGCTATTTAATGTACAACTTCAAAAGGCGCCAGGTACTTGTGCTGCAGTATGACTGGTATCCATTGTAGTCATGCAGTTCATTACTGAAACCATCCTAGATGGCAGTTCTACTCATACCCAGACACATGATAAGACCAGTGAGAGGCTGGATATTACAGGAGGTAGAGTCTACTTCGGGGTGAATTCGAACATTCTTCAGGCATTCCAGTAGGCATCTATTAACTCATAATAAGAAGTCACTGGCCTTTCATGGTATTCAGTCATCATTCCAATGTGAAACGCATATTACTAAACTATAAATTCCTTCCTTCTCGTCTAAGACCTTGGACAAAATTAAATCATGCTCAGGAGGACATGGATGTCCCAATCTGGGACACATTGGCATCCAGCATTGTGTTGGACAGTCTCTCAGACTGAACTAGAGGACCAGCCCCTACGACCAGCACTTCCATTGCATCCTATAGTAACAGGATTTCAAACCTCAAAGTTTATCTCCAAAAGTAAATAATTCCGATGCTGGGGAAAATAGATATACTCTATTATGGCCAGGAATGGACAATTTGAAGAAGATTGTGTTACCAAATGGGCATATCTGGGAAGGGCAATAGCAGCCAGTGTAAACCAGGTAGGCCACATCTTGTCTTTTTCTTCTGGAATGTTTTTGGTCACATGCCTAGAGATTGGTTCTCAAAATTGTGGATGAAGATTGCAGGTTCCATGAATAGATATCCATATTCTGGTGTTTTCAGAGAATTTCATGAGTCAAGTTCTGGCCCTTTAGGGGTATCTACCACTCACAAGAAAACAATCATTTGTTAATTGATTCTCCATTGATCATTCCATGAAAGTGCAACTCTTGGTACAGAAGAGGCCCTTCCTGGTGCCATCTGGATGGGAAGACACTTCTCCTTGTATTTCTCTGGTGGTAGGTGCTGGATGCGCAGATACTTTTACTATCAGCGAGAACAGTGAGGACATTCACAGCACCAATCAGGCTAACCAAGATTGGGAAGAACCCAAATCCTCTCCCAAGATAACAGGAGAGATTATTTGCAATGCCTTTGGGAGAAATAAGAACCCCTATGAAAAGCCCAAATCTATTTATTCTTTCACCTTGCCCCACCATTGTTCCTAGAAGAATGTCTGGATTGATTTTATTACAGCTTGCCACTGTCTCAGGGCTGTGGTCATCCTGGCTCATGGGCCCGCTCACAACAGCCAATACAATCAAAAAAATTTTAAGAAATTTTCAGATACGTTGGAATTCTCCAAACCGGATCATCTTGGACTACAGACCGTATTTCTGAAGGACTTCCTCTGGCCAGCAATTAAATACCTGTAACCTCGGCACACACGCAGTTCCCAGTCTGAGTGCCAGCAGAACAAATGCATGGATCTCCGGTATGTCCACGGGGCTACAGCTCCTATCACAAGGACGATTATCATACCTGTCTTTGCTCCACCCTTTCTTTCTTCCCCCTGACTTGACCTTAGCAATACAATCCTCACACCAAATTCATCTCTTTTTGTGTCCACTAATCCCTATGATGCTAACTGTGAACCCCCAGCAGTTCTGAATGTCAGAATGTACATGCAGGGGGAGAAGTGGTCAGAGATGAACTTAGACATGAGAAAAATCATATAATGACAGGCTTGCTATGCCATTCAGATGGGTTTAGACCTTATCCCATAGACAAAGGGGAACCTTTGGTATCTTTCCAGGAAAGACACACCTACTCACAGTTCCTCCAATGAAGAACACACCTCCTCTGGTTCCCTCAACAAGATCTGGATTCAAGAGATCCTAATGATCAGATTATGAATTACAAATAGCTCAATGGTAAGTTATTTTGAATCCTTAAGTGTGACAGGATCAGGGATTTTTTTTCTCCTTTATAGATATATTTGGTTTAGAATGGAACTTTATTTTTGGCAACTGCAACACTTCATGACAACTTTCAAAGTATACCTAAAATGTGCATAAACAGAATTGAAGCTTGATTAAAATGAAGGCTGGAATACAAAAATTAAATAAAGAGCGTAAATGGTGAAGAAAACAAATTGGATTTCTAAACTTACTTTCACTTTGATCATTGAAGGTGTTATATATTACATTTTGATAGCTCAGAGAGTGACTGAAGTGGTAAATTTATAGAGTATCATTTCATTTAAATGAACAGCAGGATGTATTTGCAGAAAGAGATTAATGTTTCTTGGAAATTTATTAACACCTGCTTGTTTCTCTATGCTCTCGTAACCAGTGGATTTTCTATCTATCATATGTAAATCCCATTCTTATTTTTTAAAATAAAAGGCAATGAAAGTGAAAGATCTGTTTCACACATTATAGCTAGTGACGAATGCAGTCAGATGTGGTCGATGCCCCACTGTTAAGAAGGGTGTTGAGACACTTTGGAAAGCCTGAGGGGAGAACCCAAGAAGGCACCATAAAAAAAGGATCACTGTTCCTCTCTCTTGCTATTTAGGTACATTGCCTGCGAGAGGAAAAGAATTCTCCCTTTGAGGTTGGAACTTCCGCAGCCGACCAGGGAGGATTCTAAAATCAGTGTAATGAGTGTGGAAAGGAGTTTTCTGTCCCAAGCACTTAAATGACCCAGGATTCCCCTGGGTCTACCTAAGAGACTGCTGGACCCAGACACCCATCCCTCCCCTACCTTGGACTTTCAAGTTCTTGCCACCAGATAGGCATTTGGGACACAGCCCTGCTCTGACTCACAGACTGATGGATGATCTTTGCCCACCCTCACAATCTTTAGTTTGGTGTTTCACTGCAAAATATTTAGGAGTTCTTTATTCTCAAATCAGGGTCAGAACGTGGTTCATGTTTTTTTGTGATGCCTTCTCGCATCTTTAACATCAAAGGTAGAATATACAATTTCTTCCTTCTACATTTTATATTATTCCTGAATTTAACAGCCCTAGGATCTTTTCTTTGCCTCTTAAAGTGAAATGAAACAAAGAATTTCAAATGAGAGGCTCTCTTTAAGATTCGGGTCTTAGGAAGATGCTTGTTTAATTTAAGGTGAGTTTTATATGCATTTATGGGCTTTTTTGGATGTGGAGGTGGGTGACCTAAACCTTAACACATCATACCATGTGGTACATGGTGTAATGGCCACATAAAGGCAAGCGAAGAAGGCGGAACTCTTTAGAATTTCCACAATCTTATTTCATTTTGGGTTTGGATATAGAAAGAAAAGTTTATATTTAGAATAGCTTTGAAGTGGATCAAAATTTCAGAGCCTGAGAGGCCCAGCTGGTTGTTCAGATCAGGCATCAGAGCTTGGAGCCAAAATTAATCCTACCAGAACAGGTGCCAGGTAAATGGAGAGGCAGGAGCTGGGTAGCAAAGGCAGGTCAGACAGGAACACAGCATCACAATTAAATAACCCTGATGCCCCGCCCTGTGTAATCCAGATCTTTGTGACTCCAAAGCCATGCCTTCTCCTTAACCACCTTGAAGCTACATATCCATAAAGAATTAAATTCAGATCTCTTTCCTCTGGCTAATTTTGCTTCATGTTCTGGTCACCAAAAAATCCAATTCTAGGCACCTGGCTGGCTCAATCAGTAGAGCATGTGACTCTTGATCTCAGGGGTTATGAGTTCAAGCTCCACACTGGGCATAGAACTTACTTAAAAAAAAAAAAAATTCCAGTTGCTACATTATTACACTGGATGAATAAACTATGGGTCCAAATGAATGAGAAATGCCTCAGCTAATATCATAAGCAGGTGGTTTGCAGCTTTGACCTTCCTCAGCATTGCTGGAAGCACTGAGAATTCAGTGAATCTGAAAGAGCCCCCCATGAAAGCACTCTTCTGTGAGTGATCACACAGCAGTGGTCAGGACCCTCCCGAAGTCCTTCCTTGAAATCTGACAGCGGCCATCCCGGCCTGTAATTGCCCCGTATCAAATCCACACTGAGCGGCTCCACACCTCCACCATCCCTCCTCTTTCTGCCGAATTCAGACCCAAACACTTCTCTGAATGAAGTTTTGTCAGGCAGTTGATTCAAAAGCCTGTTTTCATTTTAAGGTCAAATGAAATGGTTTTAAAGAAATACCAGAATTTAAGATAAAGCTTGCTTTTAATATATGACTATCAGCCACAAACAGTTATAAATACCCATGACGAGTAGGCATTGTGCCAGGTTTTAGAGAGACCGCGATATAGAAGACATGGTTTGAACCCACAAAGTAATCTAAATGAGGGAGGAGAAATCTCCCCAACAAATAAATCATAAGAAATAACAATAACAACATAAATGCTGACTGTAATGAATGTGTGATGGACCGGCCAGATTCCTCTCCAAGCATGATGGAACCTTTCTCCAGGGAGCAGAAACCCCACCTCTGTTAAATAAAGCAGACTCATCTAAGGGCATGCCTGCTTCTGGAGGCGGTCTGCATCCAGTGACTGATGGATTTATACAGGGTATCAAGTCTGGCCCCTACACCCAACTGAAAACTCATCTGAAGGGCCTCAGAACTCTCCACTTCCCCCACCGTTGACTGACTCCTCCCTGGGCCAATCCTGCTTCTTCCTATGCCTTTCAAGGGTGTTGATTGGTCCCAAAAACATTCCTAATAAACTTCCTAAATGATAATCTCCAACTCAGAGTGTGCAACAGACACTGATAATGGAAAGATACACATTTCTGTTCGGATGCCTGAAAAATCTTTTCGCTAATAAACACTCAATGCAACAATGACGACGGTATGCTATCTTGTTTCCTGGAAAGTGAGGTGCCAAGTCATAATTTAATAGACACCAATTCTAAGACCGATTAACACCTCAAAAGTGTCGATTAGGAAGATACCTGCTTTGGTTTGATGCAGAAATTAATTAAATGCCATTTCATTAATCTACATTATATGTAAATTACATGTATAATACACTGTACATAAATATATTAGTCAATCTATCAGTTATTTCTTGATTTCCCACCACAAATATGTTTAACATTTGACCAAGGAGCATAGGCAGCAAAGAAGGAATGTACTTTTTTCCCCAGAAACTTACGTTTTGGAGCCATGATACTTATATGTAACTAATGAATTACATACAACAAGGAGAACATATAAGTAAAGAATTCGGGTCTTTCTGGAGGAGATTGCATAAGAGTAAATTTTGGAAAGATAAGTACAATTCAGATAGGAAAAAAAAAGAAAATTAGCTAGAGTTTTGGGACAGAGCTAGAAATACAGTATGTATGGGTAAAAGGAGAAGCCTAGTTCTGGACTCATTCTTGAAAATAAAATTATAATTTTTTGTTTTAGAGTGGTGAGGGCCCTCTATAAAGATATGTTCTGAGATCTGATGCACTGAGTCTATTCCCTACCTTCTGCATTTCTTTTCTTTGCTGCCCACACTCACATGGGTCCGGCTCCATCCTAGCTGCTTTTGGCATTCCTTATCCCATAATGGTGTCTGAAGATTAGCTCTACTTCTAGCTTATTAAAATGGGTTCCTTTGGTTTTTATTTTTGGGTTGTTGTTGTTAACTTCCTGTTATTGTCTCTGCTTGATTTCTGGCTTTTTAAGGAAGAAGATGCTGAATTCTGTAGCCAAACACATAATAGAAATTCCACAAAAGATATTTCAAAGGAAAAATATTCAGGATTTATGAATGAAAGGGGAGAAAGAAACATAAAGGTAAGAAGGAAAGGAGCCATATTGGGTTAGTATTAACTAAGAGCAGTAATTATTTTGTTCACATTTTATTAACGAATTCATTTTTTATTTTCTTTGAAACGATAATTAGGAATTTTCCCTCACTTATTCTTTTGTATATGAATCCATGTTATTGTGATTAATATTTTGCCTAAAAAGAAGAAGACATAAGTAATTATAAAAACTATACATGGATAGGAGCGCTTGTCCTCACTATATCCCACTATTCTTCAGATTTTAATTTATGAAAAGGTTCCTATCATATAAAATGGAAGCATTTTCTTAAAAAAAATATTTACTATTTATAGCTTCCCAAAAATGTGTAAGCTTCCCAGAATGATCAACTGGATGGCCTTAACTTCTCATTCCTTCTGTATTTTATACTATGCCATTACTTATTTTTTTAAATCCAATTAATTCTTTGAAATGCTTCCTGATGAATAACTGCGTGCTAGACATTGTCCTCCTTCTCAGGTGTCCAAGCCTATAGCAAACAGGATTCACTGGGTCTAATGAACATACTTGCTGCTGGGCATACATAGATGTTACTCTTGTAGCTTTTGTAATCTCTTAGACTATTTCAAAGCCCATTTTTCTTCAAGAGCCTTTGCTGAGTCTCCCTTCACTGCCAATTCAAAGAATCATCCTTGCAAATAGTAAATGCATGGTAAATATTTCAGTAATTTATTGAATAATGTGAATACAAGTAGGCATCCTTATTCTCTGGTCTGGTCATAGTCATGACAGTATTTCTTTATGGCTGGTTATTTTGGATATTCTGTCTTATTATAATAATATAATCCATTTTAAAAAATCAAAGCATGGGCGCCTGGGTGGCTCAGTTGGTTAAGCGACTGCCTTCGGCTCAGGTCATGATCCTGGAGTCCCGGGATCGGGTCCCGCATCGGGCTACCTGCTCAGCAGGGAAGTCTGCTTCTCCCTCTCCCGCTCCCCCCTCTTGTGCTCTCTCTCTCTCTCTCACTCTCTCTCTCAAATAAATAAATAAAATCTTTAAAAAATAATAAAAAATAAAAAAATCAAAGCATCATAATAGCACTTTTTCTCATAATAGCACTCATAATAGCACTTTTTCTTCAAAATTGCTTCTAAGTTCATACATGAAGTCTTAAGGAGCCACTTAAAACCTAAAGATTATGTCATGATAATCACCAAGGAGACCAGTGCCCGGTGTCATTTGAGGAAGGAAATAGAAAGGCTTATTTGGTTTGGAATACCATGATGTAATAGAAAAAATAATATTAATATGTGATTGTTCACATTATCTTTTTCCTCCCTTAAGCTCTAAGAAGAATTCCATCTTTGCCAGGTTAATTTCTAAGTCTTTACTGTGTAGAATTGAGGTAATACATGAGAGGGAGAATAAAGAAGCCTGATCTGATTGATTCATACTGGAAAGGACAGAGAGTTATTTATAGATAAGACCATGAGACGGGGGGTGGAGGGAATGGTAACCAGACAAGCAATATCCAGCATATGCTGTGCTTAAGGGAGAGTTTAGGGGAGTTTCAAGAATGAGAGGGAGAGTTATCTGGTTAGCTGCCATGATACGATTTCAAAAGATTCAGAAGATAACGTTGAAGAAGGGATTAATTTTGGGGGGGTTTTTGTTGTTTTTTTGTTTTGTTTTGTTTTTGCTGTTTGTTATTAGGAAACTCTCCTTTGGTTCTTTTTTTCTTTTTTTTTTTTTTTTTGTAGTGACTGCTATTTTACCTTTAAAATTCTTTTAGATGTCAAAATCATTTTTGAATGTGACTATAGATGTGCCAGTTTCATAGGAGTTCCATTTAGGCTGTTGTGTTAGGGTTAATGGAGGTATATCAAAGTGGAAATGTCTTAAAGACATTGAGAGATATATGACTTGAGTTTAGATCAGGGAAGTCTTGGAGAGATTTATAAATCATTAGTATGGCTGTGGCAGCCGACACCAGGGGAAGGAAAGAGCTCTTTGAGGAATGTAGTGTAGGAGTGAAAAGCACAGAGGCCACAGCCTAAAGAAACATAGTTATCTAAAGCAAGACTTGGTAGAGCATACAGATATTGAAATTAGACAGTCAGGAATGAAAGGGTAAGATGTACTGTAACTGGCTAGATAGAAATTTAAACAAAATAGGGTTAATAAGAGTGACTGAGAAATGCAATCTTACCCAAATAGTCTGATCATTTGGAGTTTGATGTCAAAAAAACAGAGAATGTGATCAGGAAAGCAGAAAAAAACATAGGCAAGAAGTTCTTTATAGATTTTGGATACTAGTCCTTTATCTGATATGTCATTTGCAAATATCTTCTTCCATTCTG
This sequence comes from Phoca vitulina, assembly GCF_004348235.1. NCBI lineage: Eukaryota > Metazoa > Chordata > Mammalia > Carnivora > Phocidae > Phoca > Phoca vitulina. Next base: position 39,889,656 of record NW_022589728.1, read on the forward strand.
TCAGTTGTCTTTCGGTTTTTTTTTTTTTTTTGAAGATTTTATTTATTTATTTGAGAGAGAGAGAATGAGAGACAGAGAGCACGAGAGGGAAGAGGATCAGAGGGAGAAGCAGACCCCCCGCTGCGCAGGGAGCCCGATGTGGGACTCGATCCCGGGACTCCAGGATCATGACCTGAGCTGAAGGCAGTCGCCTAACCAACTGAGCCACCCAGGCGCCATGTCTTTTGGTTTTGTTGACTGTTTCTTTTGCTGTGCAAAAGCTTTTTATCTTGATGAAGTCCCAATAGTTCATTTTTGCCCTTGCTTCCCTTGCCTTTGGCGATGTTTCTAGGAAGAAGTTGCTGCGGCTGAGGTCAAAGAGGTTGCTGCCTGTGTTCTCCGTTAGGATTGTGATGGATTCCTGTCTCACATTTAGGTCTTTCAACCATTTTGAGTCTATTTTTGTGTGTGGTGTAAGGAAATGGTCCAGTTTCATTCTTCTGCATGTGGCTGTCCAATTTTCCCAACACCATTTGTTAAAGAGACTGTCTTTTTTCCATTGGACATTTTTTCCTGCTTTGTCGAAGATCAGTTGACCATAGAGTTGAGGGTCCATTTCTGGGCTCTCTATTCTGTTCCATTGATCTATGTGTCTGTTTTTGTGCCAGTACCATACTGTCTTGATGATGACAGCTTTGTAATAGAGCTGGAAGTCCGGAATTGTGATGCCGCCAGCTTTGCTTTTCTTTTTCAACATTCCTCTGGCTATTCGGGGTCTTTTCTGGTTCCATACAAATTTTAGGATTATTTGTTCCATTTCTTTGAAAAAAGTGGATGGTATTTTGATAGGGATTGCATTAAATGTGTAGATTGCTCTAGGTAGCACTGACATCTTCACAATATTTGTTCTTCCAATCCATGAGCATGGAACGTTTTTCCATTTCTTTGTTGTCTTCCTCAATTTCTTTCATGAGTATTTTATAGTTTTCTGAGTACAGATTCTTTACCTCTTTGGTTAGATTTATTCTTAGGTATCTTATGGTTTTGGGTGCAGTTGTAAATGGGATCGACTCCTTAATTTCTCTTTCTTCAAAACCTCAATGAGATATCACCTCACACCAGTCAGAATGGCTAAAATTAACAAGTCAGGAAATGACAGATGTTGGCGGGGATGTGGAGAAAGGGAACCCTCCTACACTGTTGGTGGGAATGCAAGCTGGTGCAGCCACTCTGGAAAACAGTATGGAGGTTCCCCAAAAAGTTGAAAATAGAGCTACCATATGATCCAGCAATTGCACTACTGGGTATTTACTCCAAAGATACAAATGTAGGGATCCAAAGGGGTACGTGCACCCTGATGTTTATAGCAACAATGTCCACAATAGCCAAACTGTGGAAAGAGCCAAGATGTCCTTCGACAGATGAATGGATAAAGAAGATGTGGTATATATATACAATGGAATATTATGCAGCCATCAAAAGGAATGAAATCTTGCCATTTGCAACGATGTGGATGGAGCTGGAGGGTGTTATGCTGAGCGAAGTAAGTCAGTCAGAGAAAGACATGTATCATATGACCTCACTGATATGAGGAATTCTTAATCTCAGGAAACAAACTGAGGGTGGCTGGAGTGGTGGGGGATGGGAGGGAAGGGATGGCTGGGTGATAGACACTGGGGGGGTATGTGCTATGGTGAGGGCTGTGAATTGTGCAAGACTGTTGAATCACAGATCTGTACCTTTGAAACAAATAATACAATATATGTTAAAAAAAGAAGAAGAAGAAGATAGCAGGAGGGGAAGAATGAAGGGGGGGAAATCGGAGGGGGAGACGAATCATGAGAGACGATGGACTCTGAAAAACAAACTGAGGGTTCCAGAGGGGAGGGGGTTGGGAGGATGGGTTAGCCTGGTGATAGGTATTAAAGAGGGCATGTTCTGCATGGAGTACTGGGTGTTATACGCAAACAATGAATCATGGAACACTACATCAAAAACTAATGATGTAATGTATGGTGATTAACATAACATAAAAAAAAAAAATAGGCAAGAACTATTGTCTCCAAAGCAATGAGTGGTACTGACAGAAAGTGGCTATCAGCTATTTATTTTAATGGGGCAACTCTGGCAGAACTTGTGTCAGGCTTTGTATGGAAGATCCCTAAGTGGCAAGTCATCAGGATGGGAAAAGGAAGCTATGTCAGGATTGGGGACATTAGAAGGACATCAGCAGGAAAGGTAGATTAAGGGCCTCTGAAAACCCACTTTTCCATAAAAGCAATGGGAACATGGATAAAAATTGTCAAAAGTAATTTTTTAACAACTCTGGAAATTAAGACTTGGAACAATTCAAGGAATGTTTATTCAAGGATCTGGGGAGCAGTGTTGTGTCATGATCAACTCAGGAATTCTCTGAGTTTCTCTCTGGAAGAACCACCATTATTCAGGGTACAGAATAAATAAAAAATTTATAAGTTGGAAGAAATCAACTTTATTACAAATCAACTTTATGTTTCCTCCTAACTCAATTCTATTCTGAGGTTTCAGATGCATATACAGAGTAATCTTTGAAGACCTATTTAAACCTGACTATTGTTATGACTATTACAGTTCCAGAATGGCATTAGATATTAATATAATACTATTATTTTTCTCAAAATTTATAAAGTGCTTTATATCTTTATCAATTGCCATTACATGCAGGATCTCATAATTCGCATGAAAGTTCTGTGAATAAGGTAACATAATTCCATTTTATAGATGAGCAAAAAGGTTCAAAGGGATATTACAATTTGCCTAAGGTCACCAAAAAAGTAAATGGGGGCGGGGAGAGTCCCTCACACTTTCTTCTCCTTCTCCTCCTCTTCGTCCTCCTTCTTTTAAATTATTTTTAGGGTAAAGTTTAAGAAGCATACAGTCATAACCATCACTGAAGTCAAAAAATAAAACATTACCAGAGCCCCAGAGGCCCATTTAGTATCATCTGTAAATTGTTTTCCCCTCATTCCCCACAAAAAGTAACTATTATCTTTAAAGATATGGCAATACCTCCTTTACTCTCCATTTTTACCACCCAGGCATTCAACTCTAAAGACTATGACAGTTTGTATTTTATATAAATAGAATCTGTATTTGTGTGTGTATGTGTGCCTGTGTATAAACAAATATATATGCCTGCCTGCATGTGTGTGTATATACACACACACACATATAGGAGTTCGACATTTTTCACTCGAACTATGTTTTATCCATGTTTAGGTGTAGCTACACTGTGTACATTTTCCTTGTTGTATACTATATGGTGGTAGGTATAGTATATGAAGGTATCACAATATATGTATCCATTCCATTATTGATGGATATTTGAATTGTTTCCAGTTTTCAGCTATTTCCAATAATGCTGCTGTGAACATACTTGAATGTGTATCACATTTCTATGATTTGGTAGAAAATGCCAACCCATTTGTGTATCTCTTTTGTGAAGTGCCTATTCCAGCTGCTTGCCCATTTTTCCATTTGGTTGTCTCTTTCTTATTGATTTATAAGAGTTTTTTTTTGTTTTGTTTTGTTTTTAATGTTCTGGTTATCAGCTCTTGGTTATGTATGAGAAATATCTTATTCCATGATTCCCTTTTTACTCTTCTATTGTGATAAACAGAAATTCTTAGTTTTATTAATCTTTTCCTTTATGCTAAGTGTGTTCTATGTACTATTTAAGAAGTAGTTCTGTATCCTGAGACCATTAAAATATTTTCTAAATTATCTCCTAGAAGTTTTATTCTTTAGCCTTTCACATTTAGATCTAAAGTCCATCTAGGATTTTTATTTTGTTGCCTATCATGCGAGGTCTGGGCTCCAATAAATATCCAAACGTCTCAGGATATATTTAAAAGACTACAGTACTACCTTTTTACACAAACTCAGGTGTCTTAGTTCAGCGATTAAGTCAGACTTAAATATTTTTGCCCAGTTTTTCAAATAATCCTTATTGGAAAGGTTGCTCTGAATTACCCAACCATCTATTACTAGAATCAGAAGTCAGCCATCACTGGACTTTTTATATTTTTACATCTGCCTCCTTTTAGACACAATGCCTGCCATTGTGGACCTTTCATATGGCGAGAGATATATGGCACATGCCCATTATGCAGTTACAGAACATTATAAGACAATTAGTGATTAAATACAAACACGAGTGGTATAGACATTAAATGTTTTGGAAGTCAAGAAAAGGCAAAGTACTCTGCCATAGATTTACATAACAGAGAGGATGTTTAGGACTTAGAAAAATTCACAGAAGGGAAGAAAGCCATCTAAGTGAAGATGGCTAGATGAAAGTGAATATAAAGCCGAGTCCAATAGAGAAATGAGCGTGGCTGGCTACTGGACTAGGGAAGATCTTGACAATCTAGGAGGATCATCCAGAGATTTTGTCGTGTCCAGGGGGAGCAGTTAAATATTATTTGGAGTTGAAGCACATATTAATGAAAATCTTAAAAGTTAAAGTTTGGGGCTCTATTTTGAGGACAATGGAAGGCTATGAGAAGTTTTGAACCATTGATTGATAAAGTAATTACAGAGGTCTTCTTGAAAGTGATGGATGAATTTTAGATAGAAGAAATTAGAAAAGAAAAATGAGCAGAAATGCCATTCCTTGTCATGTGTTAGAGCCCTAGGCCTAAGAGAAGACCATGCCTAATTGTGACACCAAGTGATAGCAAGAAGCAATGTCAGATAAGTGAAAACATATGTCCATGCAAAAACTTGTACACGAATCTTCATAGAGGCACTATACATAATAGCCAAGAAGTAGAAACAAACCAAATGTCTATCACCTGATAAATGGATAAACAGAATATGGTATATCCATATAAGGGAATGTTATTCCTTCTCCTCTCTAGTTCTTTTACTGTTCAGGGAAGGATAAGAAGAGTCTCCAAGGTGTGATATTTCCCAAAAATTTGAGAAGAGGTTTTGACCTAGAACTAATTTTACAAATAAAGAAATGTGTGATTCACTGTGCCCAAATTGTCATAAAGCAATTCATCTCATTTACATTTCATGAAAGCGGAACAAGAATATACAAATTGAAAACAGAGGACTAAGACTGAAGACTTCAAAATGCCTACAAAATTCAAATGGGCTTAAATAAAAAAGGAAAATTATTGGTTCAAATAAGGTTTTGAGCTTCAGAAACAGCCTTATCAAGGAACTCAAATGATGTCAAGATTCAGTCTCTTTCTATGTCTCTTGACTCTGTGACTCTATGTCCCTTGTTCTCTGTGTTAACTTCATTCTTAGTCAGGCTCTTTGTACCTATCATTCTCCAGCAGTTCTAGGTTTGCTTCCTGAATAATCTCAATGGAAAAGAAGGCTTCTTTCCCCCCAAAAGTTCCAGTAAAAGGGCCAAGAAGTGTTCTTATTGACCTGGCATAATGATAGACCTAATTCCCGAATCAATCACTATGGCCATACTCTAATTGGCAGAGTATGGTCACATGCCTGCCCCTGAAACTGAGCAGTGGGATCAGCCACACCTGACCAAATGCACTGAGAGTAGAAGAGTGTTAGAGTTGCCAGATTTAGCAAATGAAAATACAAGATACCCAGTTAAATTTGAATTTCAGATAAACAATGAATATTGTGTTAGTGTAAGTATGTCCTATGCAATATTTGGGACATGTTTACATTGACATGTTATTTGTTGTTTCTCTTAAATTTGTTCTTTCTCAGATTTAACTGGGAGTCCTGTATTTTAACTGGCAATCCTAAACAAGCTGCTTCTATCAAGGAAAATTTGAATGCTATTACAGAAGGGGGAATAGGTGCTCAGCAGGCAAAATTTAAATATCTGTGAAGAGTAGGCTAGAGAAGAAGCCAGTATATCTCTTTGTCCTTCTGAAAGTACCATCCAAGGTATTAAGAAACCTCTTCAGTATAGTCAAGGGATAAACTAATGTCATGCTGACAATATGCCAAATTTGCAATCCTAATATTTAAAGCATTTGGAGAGAACATGACTTATTTCAAAATTTGCCAAAGAGATTCACTCACCTACAAAGTCACTTTCTTCTCTGAATGTTAAAATAAAGGGCTTTGTTTTCATAAACCTGAGTGTTCCAGGAGCTTTCAGTGAAAAAAAAAAGTGTATCAATCCCAAATTGCCCATTTAGCTAAAGAAATAATTCACTGACGTACAAAGAATCACAAGTAAATATAAGTAAGTGTCACCACCCAAAGCTCCCTCAAGCAGAAGTGAGAGGACAATTTGATCAGTTTGATCTCTTGACTCCAGATCTCATCCCTGATCTACAAAACTTAAAATTTCATTTAGGCCATTTACATAATCCAATCTACAAAATTAAATTCCAAGCCCACATCAAGATTGGAAAAATACAGATTTCCGAGTTTTACGACTATAGTACACTTGCATAAGGTGTTCCATAACAAAGGCTTTTTGCAGAGGGACAAAATATGCCAAGTGAAATCAACTAAAATAAGTGCCCATATGTGTGCATATATAAAAATTCATATATAGAAATATTTATTCTTACTTATGTCCTATAGGAATATAAATGTGACTTTAAGGAAAGGTAATTTTACAAATGACAAATCTTCCATTTAGCTGATTGGAAAAGAGAAAAGCATTTTAACCAGGCATCAGACCCTCACCAGAGCCACCCCTGAACCTTCCCCCAGCACCTGCCTACACCTATTCAAACTACAGTGTGCCTTCCAGGAATCAACGGAACAGCTAAGAGGAGTGAGGCAGATGACCCCCACCCCCATACCAAGGCATCTATTTCCCATCTCTAAAAGAACAACAAGGCTATCTATGGTTACCAGTTGCCCGTATATCACTCCCTCCCTCTTCTCCTCGGTCTCTTCCTTCTCACACCTGTTTGTGAACCAACCTTAAAATCTTTTTGTGAAAGCAAAGCATAGCAGCCGGGGGCTGTTTGTTTCACATACCTTCTGGCTAGTGCCACTCCACAAATGTCCAATTCGCACCTCCATCTTGCCAGTCTTCAGGGAATTTTCTGCTTTTCGCTGCTTTCTTTGTGGACGTTTCTTTTCTATGTGTGGGTGTATGTGTGTGGTGGGGTTGGGCTTGGTGGGAAGCAATGTGCTCTTTGGTTTCTGGGTTTAGCTATTGTCATTTGTGATAGCGCAACAACATTCAGTGGTTACGTGGAACCATATTGGCCTTTCTGACAAGAGAATAGACCTGTATGTATTGGAAGCAGTCGTTTGCTACAAGGGAAACAACCAACATCTTATTTGCATCCATGCATAGCAACAATGCAATTAGGGCAAACTTCTTAGAAAATTAGATGGAGATGGTAATTAAAGAATTGTGCAGTGCATTTTAATATGATCATAGGGAAGTAAATTATTTGGTATTGCTATATTCTCCAACTTTAGAATAAAATGCCCTGGGATCTTTAAATGAAATTCCGTCAAATTTCACTGGTACTAGGGAACTGATTAAAGCAGAAACTACTTGCTTAAGATTTCAGTAGCTCTAAAGCTCACTATATTAAATTTCCCACAATGGAGATTCTTCTTCTAGTGCTGGAATGCAAGATACACAGAGAGGTTTTTCCTGATGCATTGGCATTTTAGCTTAGGCCCCCAAAGCTGAGGAAATCAGGCAGAAGTGTTCCATATTCTAAGTAGAAGTAGCAGGCACCCCCATTGTGTATTTATTAAAAAGTTATCAGAACTCAGTACCCATCATTCCCATCACCCACCTCCATTTCCAGAGGGAATGAAAAGGGCCCTTGAGTTTGAGCATTATGGACCTAACAGCTGTAGCATTTCCCTTCTATCCTAGCCAAAGGAGAAAGGGTGAGGAGAACTGTCTAAGGAAGGTTTGCATAAGGCAACACGGGAATCTGTGCCTGGCTGGGCCCTGTAGTTGCCACCATGAGCCGGGAAATAAGTATTGTGAGTGACATGTGTCCCTGGAGGACAGAGATTGGTGTTTGTGTTCCACCAGGTGAGTTCCCACACAAGGTCTGAGATTGCCAGAAGCTACGCGTGAAAGCAAGGGCTGCGATGGGGAGAATCCTGCACTTGTGCCAGTTGGCTTGGTGGAGTGTGTCTGTCACATTGGCTCAAGCCCTCGTGATTGGACCCTACCCAAAAGGGAGGCCAGGAGAGATTAGCAGATGCCAGCAGTAAGAGGTTGAGAAGTGGGGGATTCCAAAGGTCAGCCAGAGAGTGCGCCATTCACATCGGGGAGTTCTATGAGGAGGTCCCTGTGAGTTTTAAGGGTATCGGGATTTGGTTTAGGTATGATAAGACATGCAGACACAGAAATGACTGTTACAAAGAAAGAAGTGTATTAAACTCACAGATCCCTAGAAACAGGAAGCGTGTCATACATGCGGACACAGAGGGTAGCACCAGGGTCAGTCAGAGGCAGAGTGAGTGAGCAAGAGCCCCTGATGCGGTTACCATGGGAAAGAACACATAAAGGAGGCTAAGCAGGTTTAGGATGGACTAGTTTGAATAATTTCAGCAGGGTATAGGAGTTGTCCTTAGTTGACTGGTACCTGGTCTTGGAGCAATTAGGGCAGGAGTGTAAAAGCAGGATAAAGGAAGTGGTGGGATTATGGGCTCTGGATTGGTTAGTTTTGTATTTGAAAGGTGTGCTTCTGGACAAGTTGTTAACTCAAGGAATTGGCTGACCCCTCCAGGGTCAGCAAAGCTCCAAGTGTCAAAGCATCAAGATACAGAAAATAAAAGAGATGAGCACCACCATAGGCACCCATGCCTGAGCTTCAAGAACAAGCTAGTATTTTGATGCCTCCATATTGGGAAGCTCGATGGTGAGCCAGTGTTAGCCAGAGAGAACTACAGCAGCCCCAGGGGCATAAACCTTTGTCCCTCTCCCCAGATGGAGGACAAACAACCTGAATGACAGATACATGGCCAACCCCTCACTCTCAAGGGATGTAGGGTTCTGCTCAAGAAACTGCATTTGGAATAGTAATTCTCAAAATTACTGAGGTTGTTTATTTTAAATCAGATGTGTTCTCACAACTTTCCAGCTTTACGTATTTATTTATTTGGAGTTATTCTAGTTTCCCAATTTCTTTTTTCTTTTTTTTTTCTTACTTTTCATTTTAGTTCTCTTCATCTGGTATGTAATATATCTTGCAAAAAATTTTTCCCCTTTAAGGAAAAATAAAATAAGATAAAAACAGAGAGGGAGGCAAACCATCAGACACCCTTAACTATAAGGAACAAACTGAGGGTTGCTGGAGGGGAGGTGGATGGGGTGATGGGGTAATTGGGTGATGGACATTAAGGAGGGCACGTGATGTAATGAGCACTGGGTGTTATATGCAACTGATGAATCACTAAATTCTACTCTGAAACTAATAATACACTATATGTTAACTAAATTGAATTTAAATTTTTAAAAACTAAAAAAAAATTATTTTCCCTTTAATAATGATAAAGGGTGGCTTCTTTTTTCATAAGCCCGTACATATCTGAACATCTTTCTGTAGTCTTCACACACAAAATTTTGCCTTGGTTTTGAATTTGAATCAGAACTCTTAATATGGCTACTTTTTTTTTTTTTTTTTTTTTTTTTTGTTTTTTTTTTGTGGGGGAAGAATTAATATTATGGTTTTTTTTTTTTTTTTTTTTTTTTTGGTGTAATTTGGTTCTGGAGAGATGAAAAGCTAGAGATTGTTCCTAATGTTTATTTTTTTAGATGATCTGCTTTTCTAATTTGATTCATGTAGAGCTTTTTTTAATATATCCTTTTAACTAAAAAGAAGTTCCTTCCTCATCGATGCCTTAAAGTGAGTCAGCCTTGGGGCGCCTGGGTGGCTCAGTCGTTAAGCGTCTGCCTTTGGCTCAGGTCATGATCCCAGGGTCCTGGGATCGAGCCCCACATCGGGCTCCCTGCTCGGTGGGAAGCCTGCTTCTCCCTCTCCCACTCCCCCTGCTTGTGTTCCCTCTCTCACTGTGTCTCTCTGTCAAATAAATAAATAAAATCTTTAAAAAAAAAAAAAATGAGTCAGCCTTTATTGATTTGGCCTGATAGACGACGACACGTTTAGACCAGCTGGCTCAAATATCTTTTGTCAGGCCAAAAATCTTCTATTTATATTTTGTTTTGTTACTTTTATTTCATTTTCTCTGGTTTTTAATTGGAAAACTTCTGGTATTACTAAATTCACCCTCCTGTTTTCTATATTCACCGTTGTAATTTTTTAGTCTTTATGGGTTAAGAATATGTTCAGGTGTAAACCACAGAAAACACAGCAAACTGTGGACGGAGCAAGCAGAGTGGTTTGTTTTACCTAACAAAAGGGCCAGAGTTCAGTGGGACCTGGCTAGTGCAATGGTTATAAGATAATATCAGTCAGTGCATTAGGTTCATTCTATCTCTTTGTTTCTCCAGCCTTGGCATGTGGGCTTGTTGCCTCTTAGTTTTAATGTGGTCGCTGCAACTACATTCATACCTGCATTCCGAAGAGGAAACAGGGAGGCAGGAACAGAAAGCAAAGGAGGCTTTCTCACAGTGATGGTTCTGTCTTATTTGGAAAGGATATAGTCCAGGACTATCTCTTTGCCTGTTGGCCAGATGTGGTCACATGTCACCATCAGCTGGTAGGTGCCGGGAAAGGGGGTGTGTGTGGGGTTGGCCAACCACCAGGAGTGCCTGCCCCAACTGCCTTCGTGCTCTCTCTCTTCCTCCTGGCAGAGGCTTTCCCATCGGTCCCTTATGTAGCTAAGCCAGTTTTCCAGAACTAATTCTATTATTTTGTGTTTCCAACGCAGATTTTCATTCTGGTGATTTCTCTTTTTGGTTTCAGTGACTTTTTTTAATTTTGATTTTATCACTATATATTTTTTGGCATGTCAAGCATCTGCTTTTTTATTTCATTCTGTATGTCAACCTAACTTTTACAACCTTATTCTGCTCTCTCCTTATGATGTTTTGTTGTTATTTTTCTATGCAGGTCATGATTTTGTCTCTCTTATTGAAAATAAGACGTCTATTTTTTTTATTTCCTGTACTAAGCCATTTGTGTGATTCCCTCTGAGTCTTTCATACAACACTCTATTTTTCTTATGCCAAAGACTTTTTCCCCCAAAGGCCCCATGTTATTGATTTGTATTTTTTTTTAATTTACTCTTGATTCAGGATGAATCTACATATATAAAACTCACAGATTTCTCTTAACTTGCCTTTGCCCCTGCTCTTAACACCCACTTCGATGCTTGTAGATTACTAGTCCCATTCTCAGATTTCATGTTATGGGTGAATTGATGAATTAGTGATTGGTTTCCCCATCCCCCAGTGCAATTTCCACTATCCATTAGCATTTATCTGTTGGTCCGAGGTAGGAATATCTACACCTCTGTTTCTCAGTTTTCAAGTATGAGAATTCATGTTCACTATGACTGCAGCCATGCCCGACACATGGTTAGATCTCAATATGTACAGCATCACCATCACCAGCATCACCAGCATCATTATTAGAGGAAAGACTCAGGTTAATCGTCGTCACATACAAAAACGTCAAATCCCACGCTGAGATAAACCATTTCATGAGAGCACAGAACAACATAGAACAAAGGAACCAGAGCAGCCGGGTAGAAGGCAGAGGAAGGAGGTGGTTAGGGCTGCAGTGTGTCACAGAAGGCTCACCTGAGGAAGCAATGCTTAAGCTGAGCCGAGAGAGATGATGTATCAATCAGGAGTATTCTGTTTGTCATCAGGTTTCTAGCAAATAGCCTTCCATAAAAGGGCAGTGATTGATTCAAGGAATTGAGAAGTCCCGGCCAGATCAGGCTTCAGGCAGGTAATCCATCTCTCCATTATCTGACTCTGCTCTTCTCTGTGTTGATTAATTCTCCCAAAGTCTCCAGAGTTCTCAGAAAGACAAACAGCAGCTCCGTACTAACTTTTTTTTTTGAAGGTTTCAAATGTATTTTATTTCTTCAACTATGCTATATTTTAATGAGCAGCAGAGTGCTTAAATGACAAGTTGATTTTGAAACAATTTTGTATTACAGTACCTTTGATGGTTACTCATCATTCCACTGTTTTGGAGCGATTCTGCCGACAGGAGATAGGTTCCATTCTATTCCAATCTGTGTGGCTATAAACACCCATGCAACAACACAGAAAGTGGTCCCACTGGCTAGTACAGTGTTCCCGTGTTCGTCATGGAAATCTTGTGAATGATTTTCGTGGCTCTGTCTTGACCTAATTTGTTGAATGCTTCGAATCTTGAACCTATTTAGTGCATTTCTGGTCAAGGGAAACGTGATGAAGGTGTAACAGGACTGCCGTTGATTGCAGCTGTCAGTCTATTTCTTTGTAAAGAGACCTGGTAAGAACTCTGAAGCCCAGATGCTCTCCTCAGAAAATTCAAGATTCAGGATCCGGACTTGAGAAAAGAGTGGAAGACATGAGTGAGACCAACGACGCCACAGCACGCATGCAAGATTCTACCCTGTTTGCTACCCTAAGGCTTCACGCAGAGGCAACAAACCCTGCGGAACGACAAAGAACAGTGTCCAGTCTTCATTTTCCTCCCTACTCTGTGTGTGTCTCTCTGCCTTCAGTACCTCCCACATAGTATCTATTAAGAGTTGTGATCTTTGAATGTTTGTAAAAAAGGAAGTACCAATCCAGCCATGTCTGAACACCCCTGAGCAAGTACAGTGTTTTGCAATCTGTGTATACCCTACGTATCCAAGACAGCGTCAAACAGTGAGGAGAAGCCCTTCCTTTCACGGTACCTGTTCAGCTCCATGGTTTTATGTTAGACAGTAAAATGTCCATGGGACATGGATGTTGTTCAGCAAATCAGCTCAAACAAGCTTTTAAAAAAGTGAAAGGGGAACTAATTAGTTCTGTAGCTAAAGAAAATTCCTCTCAGATTTTAATAAATTGCTGGCTTCAGTTTTCTTAGTGTTATGAGGTTTCATCTTTTTTGTGCCATCATGAATTTTTAAATTGAGAGTTATGGGAAACATTTTTCAGGGATGAATAAAATGGCCTGATACCATTTTATCCCCGATGATTGCACAAGATGTATTGGTCATCTCTTGGTGACCAACTGGAGTGGGGTTGTTTGGAGTGTTGGTTGCTTCCGGAATAGCATAATGCAGGCCAGACTACTACTTGGCATGCGTTCATAGAAGGAGAGTTAATCACTGGATCAACAGAGTAGATTCAGGCTTTCAATGCCCCTCTCACCCTAAAATTCTGTATCTCCATTACTCTATATTTAAGAGAATTAGTAAAACAATGGCCAGTGAATTCTGCCTGTGGATAAATTGCTTGACCTGCATTGTACATGACGTGTTCTCTCCAGTTTGCCACTTACTTGGTGAGAAGAGAGAAAGAAAGGATAATTCACAAAACAAAATAATATGTTAAAGTAGGTACACAAGGAGGCCATTACACAGAATTGGCTCGAATGCTTTGGCAGCCTATATAAGCAAACCAAAACCCACGCCAGAGTTAATTTCTGTAAATGCACTGATATCCGAAAAAGAACTAAGTTTAAGAACAACCAACTTCAAATGGCCATTAAGCTTTCCCAAATAAGACAACCACTTAAGCTATAGCCAATCAGATAATTTTCCTCACTTTGCTTCCTCCTCTTCTGCATACAGCCTTTTCCCTAGCTTTTGTGCGCCGAATCCTCTTAACTGCTTTTGGTTTGGCACTGCCCAATTCCAGTCCACCTTTGCTCAAATAGACTCTTGAAAATTTCAGTGTGCCTCAGTTTACCTCTTGACAGTTACAAATGAAATTATTGTGCAAAGAATAAAAAGCAGAATCTATAAACTTTCCGCAGGTCACAGCAATTACCAGTTTTTTGTGTGAAAGATTCCACCCAAGCAGGTCCAATTAAAACAGAGACAACTCATCAGAAGGTAGATGGTGTGGAGTCTTTCAAGTCCAAGCAACTGCTTAACAGGGGGCATCAAAGACCCAGTGTCTATGATGTGCTTTGTGAAATACGGAATCTTGCCATTTGACAGCAACAGAGGGACTCAGGGTGGATAGCAATGGTGAATGAAGCTGGAGACACTGGATTCGAAGATCAGATCTGCATAAGGAGCAATGTGGAGTTACATTGCAAACTGTAAATCTCCCTATATAATCTGATATTATTGAATACAGCTGTTCCACCTGATTGATGAAGGAAACTGGGCTCTTTTATTTATTTACTTATTTATTATTTTTTTATTATGTTATGTGAGAACCTGGGCTCTTTTAATTCTCTCAGGGTAGAAGAAAGAAACAGTGATAGCCTACAGGCTCTTTTTTGTTTATAAATTATATAAAAGTACATTTGTAATGCAAACTAAGGAGGCACAATAATACCTACCATGTGTCAGGCACTGGCCAAAAGAATATACATAATTGCTCATTTGGCAGTCACCAAAAAAATGTCGGGCAGAATCATTTTACCTATTTTATAAGGGAGAGACTTAAAATCTCCGACTACATCATTAATTTGCCATCGATAACACAGTAAACAGCAAGAATGACGGGAAGAGGTATTGTATGTCTGACAAGTGGAAAAATGAAATATGAGCGTTAGAAGGAAACAAAGAGGAAACCAAGAACGAGCGTGGCTTAGAGTACTTTTCTGTAGATGTAACTTAGAAACTCAGCAATCTAGAACCCAGAGAATAGACACAGATTTGTTTCTAGTTTTTTATTTACTGATATTTTTGGTGTTGACTCTACATCCTTCAACCCTGAAGACGGATGAGTAAATCAAAAGGAATATCCCCAGCCAGGCACGTGGTCACTGTCGCGCAGAGCCAATCCGGTGCGCAGCTGCGGAGTCAAGACCATGTTCCCTTAAGTGATCCTATCAGACCTCATTTTGTTTATCAATAGCAATATCCATGCTTCTCTTAAATATCAAATATCCACTATATCCAAGAAGCAAATATCTAATCCAAAACTTAATGCAGATAATTACTGAATCATATATCCCTGGGAAGCAATTATTTTTAAAACAGCCACAGCTATTTTGATTACATGGACGTGTAGGTTCTCTCTTTGCCATGTTTGACTTCAAAAGAGAGATGGGACGGGCGCCTGGGTGGCTCAGTTGGTTAAGCGACTGCCTTCGGTTCAGGTCATGATCCTGCAGTCTCGGGATCGAGTCCCGCATCGGGCTCCCTGCTCAGCGGGGAGTCTGCTTCTCCCTCTGGCTCTCATGCTCTCTCTATCTCATTCTTTCTCTCAAATAAATAAATAAAATCTTTAAAAAAATTTTAAAAAAGAGAGATGGGAGGATCAAAAGAGAAACGTAGGACTTGTTTCCTGACAGCGTAAGTGAGATTTTAACAATTCAGGATATGAAGTGAAACCAGAATCACTTTAGGATCTTAGTCTTACCTGGAAGATATGTAAAGATGTCACCGCTGTTTTTAATAATTGAAGAGAGGCCCTGGTGTTTTGTTTCGTTTTGTTCTTCCATTTGCCTTTTTCCTCCGCCGCGGGAGAACGCTATTATAAGTCGCAAATGGTGTCAATACTTGAAGCGTACCTAAACACTGCTGGGCCTCGTACGGGTCCGAAAACTTCACTCTGTCCCAGTTGGGTTTTTTTGTTTTGTTTTTTGTTTTTTGTTTTCCATCTGTCAAACCAGTTCCACAGTGTTCTGTGATCTACAATCCTGGTGCATAATTTCGTGCACAATTCCAATCAGGGCGTGATGAAGAACGGTAGAGGAAACTAGACAGATTAGATCGCACAGCTCATAATTTCCGAAGCCCGCGGTGAACTCCCGGCGTTATCCCCATATCATTTATTGAACCACTCTTTCTCTACATTTCCTCTCCTTCCTTGCCCTGTATTACGCACTGTTCCTCACCACTTCCTTTCCTTCTCAGTGTATCTTGTATATTTCTATCCTTCTCCTTTTTGCCTTTCCCCCTTCCTTCCTTCTATTTTTCCACCATCCATCCTTCCCTGTAATGAGCAGACCGATACACATAATTTATCTATATTTAAATTACTGACTGGGGCGCCTCGGTAGCTGAGTCGTTAAAAGTCCCACTCTTGATTTCTGCTCAAGTCGTCATCCCAGGTGGTGGCACGGAAGGATGGAGACTCAGGCTCCCGTCTCCAGGGCAGAGTCTACTTGCCCCTTTCCCTCTGCTCCTCCTCCCGTTCTCTTTCTCTTTCTCTCTTAAATAAATAAGTAAATAATAAAGTCTTTTTTAAAAAAATAAAATACTGACTTTATTTATGAACTAAGCGTTCTGGTGAGAGAAAGAACCTAATGACTTTTTCCCCCTTGAATTATTTTTCCCCAAGGATGCAGGGCAGTAAGCAGGTGGGGAGGGAAGAGAGAGAGAGAGGAAGAAAATATTAGAACTCAGCAGAATATCATGCACATCTATTACCAGTATTTTAAAAATATATATATGCTATTTAAAATAAAATAGAGTAAAATAAAAAATAAAAATATATGCTAGATTTTGGCAGATTTAGGGAGTGTTCAGCATTCCAGGCACTGTTTTGTGACTGATGATGGCCTAACCTATATATTTTCACCAATTTTCTCTCCATTTGAAATTTTCCACATTTTCTTTTGATTCTTTGTGCTTAGATATTAAGAGTACTTCAGTTTACACCATGATTCAAATTATACTTTAAGCCACTATGTATTGAAACCATTGGAAACATAAATTAACAGTCATTATTTAACACATGTATTGAGATTTTAACAATACTTAATGCATTAAGGTTAATTTTTCAACCATATGATAAATTTTTAATTTATGTTTTAATACAAAAGCAATTATATTACAACTAATGAGATTATAAATGTATTTTGTGTACTATTAAATAATTATCAAAATTTGTGTTTTGCTTTTTAATGGACACATTTTCTACATTTAAAATCTCTACATAACAGATGTGTCATTTCACATTAAGTGAAAACTAATCTCTAATATTTTACATTAGTGCTTATTTTGGTATATATATGAACATACATATGCCACATGGATACAAGGCTGATATAGATTATAATTTTTAATCCTAACAAATCATTAAAATTATATATCTTATACATTTTGACAACCATCTTACTCCTATCTAATGCGAGACACAATTTGAGAGACGTACAAATGAAAGAATGACTACTTTTTTGCTTCCAGTATTTCCTATCAACTAATTGTCAGATATATAAAATTTGGTAAAAGTCAGTCCCACTTTTGGCAGTAAATTCCCAAGGGTGCAATATGCTTTGGAAAATTTGGTTGTTTTTTTTTTTTTTTTTAAGATTTTATCTATTTATTTGAGGGAGAGACAGACAGATAGTGACAGAGATAGCGAGAGAGCTCATAAGCCGGAAGGAGAGGGAGAAGCGGGCTCCTGCTGAGCAAGGAGTCCAACATAGGGCTCAATCCCAGGACGCTGGGATCGTGACCTGAGCCGAAGGCAGATGCTCAACCGACTGAGCCACCCAGGCGCCCCAGTTTGGTTCATTTTTGATGTTGCCTCCTAACAATGTGTAGACTGTGTGGTCCTGTTTCTTAGTGTCCCAGGCTTGTTTCTGACCCCTTCAACCAATTCAATGGTGTGCTTCCTTCCAGCTCTTCTCATTCCAAGGGAAGTCCTATGAAAATACCAGGGTCTGGCCTCTGGCAGCTGGTTCCTTCCTGCCCATGTCTGAGCTGTTTCAGCACCCAGCCTCATCACCCTCTTTCTTACCTGGGACTCTGCTCCTCACCCCCTTCCCCGACCCACATTTCTTTCTTCACGTCCCTTCCCTGGTGCTAACAAAAATATTACCTAAATGCCTCTTCTTTAACTTTAGGTGGCTCCAAACCTGCTCCAGCTTCATTCATCCCCTGCAGAATTGTCTATTATTATTGTAGTAGTTAACCCAAATGGGGAACTTAGGCTGTGCCAGTTACTGAGTGCAGTGCTTCCTAAACCTATGAGGTGGTTGCGCGTGTTACTCCTCTTCTATAAAGAATAACACTAAGCCTTAGAAGGGCATGTGGTTAGTAAGCACTGGAGCCAGGCTTCAAGCCCAAAAGCAAGATTTTCTCTGTCCTGCTTAATTACTTTCTTAACTATTCTTGGCACTCAACTAAATACATTTTCTTATTAAAAATTTTGTTGATGATAATAATAATTAGAGTAGGCAAACGGTCATAAAAGGTCTCTGAATACCATAAAATATTCCACCAGTGCAGGGTTAAGAAAATAATAATTTATAGTTTTCAAGCCCTTTTATATCACCTCATTTAACTTATTGTTAGAAAATTATGTTGATTGTTCTAACAATCTGATTAATTGGGAGCATTCGAAACAAACTATACACCAGCTCTCAATTTCAAGGAGTTAGAAAAAAACAAAATCTCTAATAGGATTTGCTCTTTCTTTGGTGGGTAAGGAAGATCTGACAGGAACTTAGGATCATGAGCCTGGAATCTACTTAACTGTATTATTGTACAATAAGCATGCATTAATCAGGCAGCACCCATAATCAACATGAAAGAATAAAAACAAGCTTTTATTATTAAAGCATTACTATTGATTTTTATAAACACCAAAATAATATCCCTTCTAGGCCCATTACACAGGTAATAATAACCATTCATTTAATTAATACTGACTCAAAATGAAAAATTCAATCTGAGTACTTATAACACCCACATTAATATCAAGAAGGTTCATTAGAATTAATACCACAATAAATATAAAATGAATTAGTAATGATTACACCATCATTTTAAAGCATTCCTATTTGTACTCCTGTATTTACTTTAATCACCATCACTCTAAAGAGCAATTAACAAAAGCTGGGCTGGGCATATTTATGTAGGAATAAGGCATATAAATGCGACCCATTGCAAGCCACACACATTTTATCTACACTCATGCATCAACATGCCCAACAGTATGGGAGGTGGTAAAATGACATATTCTTTATGGCATTGGTGAGGAAAATAAAACCATTCTGCAGTTTGGCTTCCTCCCTGGTTTTAAATTGTTCATTCCTTCTCAAGAGCTACGTTCCGATTCAAGATCCTAGCAGGGTACCCAGCACGTAGTAGGAAGACCATTAACTCTTGTTGAATAATGTCTTGCCTCATGATACATACTCATCTGGAAGGACTACTGGTTACCCTTGGGTGTTGAATTGTAATGATGATTACAGAGAATCTGTCATTGATTAGCTAGGTATGCAACCAATACTGGACAGAAGTTCTTTGGTAGGGGGCGAAGGGGGAGAGGAGATAATCTCCTCTGTTTCTGCCAATTGCCCAAACTGAACTGGGATAAAGAATATAATAAATTACTTCTCTTCTGCAGCATGAGTCATTTGAGAGTAAAATGAAGGAAAGAAACTATGACTCCTTTTTTTTTACATCCTCTCTATTCCCATTCTTTTGTGACTGAATCATGACCTTTTTGGACATTAGGAAACTGGCTCCATAGGAGCAACTCAGATAAAAGAAGGCAAAGAGGAAAAGAAACTACACCAACAAGACTCTCTTTTAATCCTGTTGCTAACGATGGGCATTTCCACCTTGGCTCTTGCAGAATCTTAAGTCCTGATCATATTTGAATTGGGGAAAGCTGAAGAGAATAGTTAAGTTGCTGTTAATTTAAAACATTATTTGTATTCACTCTTAAGTGCTAGGTGGCCAGAAACATGTCATAAATTATTGACAATGTGATAAAGGGAAAATTTCTCCAAAAGAATGTCACAAAGGCCTTAGCATGTGAGAGGGGGAAATTTGGGTCTGTTTTTGATGGGTGGAAGAGGATGCTTCTATTTGAAAACCTGGTTCTATATGGAATTGACATGCTGCTTAATGAGTAGATTATCAAAGCTCTGCTCCATACTTAGCCTCTAAGTCATCTGTTTTTACTTTTAGTTTCCTTCATTTTCTGTTCTTTTCACTCGTGTGACTGTTTGTCCCGCAGAGAAGCTAGGGATTTTCTGACTGTGGAGAGAGTAACTGTAAGTATTTCAAGATACTCTGAGCCTTGAAAACCAGAGAAGCAATGAGCAAGCTAGCATTTATTTGAAAGGTAAAACATTAAATCCAGGTAGAGAAACAAAACACAATTTATTATCCTATTGATCACCAAGAGACTAATGCCTTTCCCTTTCCTAAAGACATTTATCCAATAAGCTTTATACACACCACAGCAACAATCTGTAACCCACTTACAGAAGTGTCACTAACACAGCATTAATTACCAACACTATGTGACTTGGAAATGGCTTCCTGGTGAAGTGGTTTATAGAGTTCACAGCTTGGCATAAAACCACATTCCGGTCTTTTCCACCTCCAGCTTGAGGCCATTCTCCAGCCCTGAAAGAGAAAGGAGATAGACTATTCTGAGCAGTGAAGAAGTAAATTCAGTGTTCCTTCCTTTCTGTTCTCAGTGCTCAGTACACACCTCCAGGTAAACACTAATCTGACCTGAGAAGAATCTACCATTTTTGAGCAACTACTTTGTACCAGGAACTTTATATATTTTTAAAAATCTTTATAATAACAACATGTTAGTATACCCATTTACAGGTGAGATTCTATGTAAATAACTCAATAAGCAGATCATACTCAATAAACAGATTAACATCACTTACGAATAAAGAATAACTTTTAAATGGGTACCCCTACCACACAGAAACAAAGCTCTTTCTATTTAATCATGAAGGTTCATAACTAAAAGAAGTTCACAAACTAAAGACTAAAGAGTAAATAACACAGGTGATAAATGACACACGCCACCACCAATCTCATAGAGCCATCCATGTCTGCAAGCACCTGTGGGAAGGTATTTGTAACCACATTGTATCCCAGGCCCCCAAGCTCATATGTGAAGTGGGTGTGCTCTTCTTACCATCCTTGTCAAAAACATTTTATTAAACACCAAGTCTAATTACAGAATGCTGTGCTAGGTACTACAGAAGTTTTAAGGCTTTAGCTCTATTATGTGAGAACACAAGACTCTCTTTCTCATTTTGGATCAAGCTATTGCCTCTATTCAATTTGTGTGATAGCTTTTGAGAGCACTCTTGGAGATCATAAAAGTATCTGGGCACTCTGCCACCATCTACTTTGGTCTGTAGCATGGTGGACGGAGGGTGAGAACAAGGAAAGTGGATAGATAAGAATCTAAGTAGATGGTGCTCTAGTCTAGGGAGAAAGAGAATGTAAAAAGAAATCAAGGGAAGTGGAAGGTCTATCATCATCATCATCACCATTATCATCATCATATCTAATTTTTATCTGAGTTTACTGTGTACCAGGCGCAGTGCTAAGGGCTTTATGCACACTATCTAATTAATTCTCACAATAATTTTTTCATTAAGAAACTATTATTCCTCTTACCAGTGAGAAAGCTGAGGGTTAAAGAAGGTTAATATCTAGCTCAAACAAGCTGGCAAGTGGCAAAGTCTGGATTCAGACTCAGGACGTCTGACTCCAGTGCTTGAGCATATGGTCATCATGTGTCAGGAAACAGAAGGAGAAAAAGAGAACCTGCAGTTCGTAAAAAGATGAGACATGAGCCTGTGCTCCTGAGGCCACTGGCAGGATGCGGAGGCAGAAGCCAGGATTCAGGATGAGGCTGGCTCCCCTCAGGAGGGGGGCGCTCCAGGGGCTGTGGCAGCCATGCTTGACTCCCTCTCTCTCTTGAGTTGACAATACAACATTAGTGCAGAAAGGACGGGCTATGCAATAAATGATTTTGGAGCAAAAACATTTTTTAGCAAGCTTTTTATTCAAGTATCACATATACAGAAAAGCAAACAAATCTCATGTGTTTAGTTCAATGAATTTTCACAAAGTGAATGCATGCCTGTGTAACCACACCTTTGTAACCACACCTACGTAACACATGATCTTTGTAACCAAGAAACAAAAGTATTACCAGCCCCCAGTAGACCCCCTCATCTCCAGTCACTGATTCTCTTAAAGTGTGACCACTAATCTGACTTCCAAAAATATAGATTAGTTTTGCCTATTTTTGAACGCCATAAAAATGGAATCACATTTTAGTTATATATATATAGTCACAGACTTCTTTTTTCAATATTGTGTTTGAAAGATTTATTTATGCTATAGTAACTAACAATAGTTTATTCTATTTGATGTTTAGGATCCATTGTATAAGTAGACCATAATTGTTTTATTCAATACACTGTTGATGGATATTTGTGTTACTTACAATATTTGGTGCAGACTAGGGAGGAGACTTAGAGCTGTCCAAGGTGGGCGGATGACTCCTGTCCATCTGGACATTGTTGTTCCTGGTTCTTGGGCCCATGGACTGCCCAATTTTGTACCAATAAAGCAACAAAAAAACAAGTGGAAATAAGAATTATGAGTGAATGAACTCCATATAAATATGAGAAACAATATGAATGTAAGAATTACTGATTATTAGACTAATGTTTGGCGAAGAATTTCAACAGACTTCTCCATCCATGAACATCAGGGCACAAGTAAAGAAAATGAAAAAAATAGGAGAAGTATAAAAATGTACTCTGACCTCCTAAAAAGAAAGTATGCCAACTTACAAATTACTGAGATATTTTAAATTGCCTTTTTATTATTCTAGATTAATAACTTGATTGCACTTTTAAAAAAAATGTATGTTTACTATTAAAAATTCTAATCAATCAGTACTCTAAATCACAAACCTGTTAGCTACAAATTAAAAAGAATTACACAAAAAATACCACTACCCAGAAATAATAATTGTTAACACTAGATGATCACAGGGACCAAAGGAATAACGGGGAATTAGAAAAAAATATTTTTATAAGATGAGATGAAATTATACATGCTACCTTTAAATTAAAAATTATAAAAATTAATTTTATATGATTTAATAGAAAAAAGAAATAAAGAAAAAAGAAATAAAAATTATAAAAAGGAAAAAAGAAAAAAGAAACTAACGTGACAAAGTAATGCTTAAATTTAAATAAAAAATTTTAATCACCAGGGAAACTACTTTTCAAAAGTCCTTATATGCTTTCAAAAAAAAGAATATGAAAATCATCAAGCTGTTGGGATAATTCTTTTTACTTGCACATTACATTTTAGCTGTTTCTTATGACATATGTGAAGCTAACAGTCAGACTTTTTCCCCACTTCCCCACTTCCTGATGTGGGATAGTTGGATTATTATTTTTATGCTAATAATTTTACACTTTCAATAACTTTAATAATTTATATTATGTTGTTATAAATAATAATTATTATTTAGGAATTATTTAAATAATTTATACTTTAGTTTCTAATAATTATAAACAGCTACAGTTCTTTTACCAGTTTTAACATTTATGAATTCTTTTTTTTTCTTTTGTATGATTTAAATATATGTGGGTTAAGGGCGCCTGCGTGGCTTGGTTGGTTAAGCGACTGCCTTTGGCTCAGGTCATGATCCTGGAGTCCCAGGATAGAGTCGCGCATCGGGCTCCCTGCTCAACAGGGAGTCTGCGTCTCCCTCTGACTCTCCCCCTCTCATGCTCTCTCTCTATCATTCTCTCTCTCTCAATAAATAAATAAAAATCTTTAAATATATGTGGGTTTTTTTCCTTTTTTTTTTTCCAAGAGGAGTTCATCGTTTCTCTTTTTCTGAGGTCATATATGTTGCAGAATATCTATTGCCTTAATGCTTAAATTACATCTTGGCTAATATTTTTTGGTCACACTATTTTTCCTCAAACTGTTTGAGCATTGCTCCCTCACATTCTAACAGTGACTGTGTAGAAATCCAAAATCAGGCTGATCTCCCCAACTTCATTTAGTTAAAGAATTTTTATGGGTGCTTACAATATCATTTCCCTATTTTTGCCATTCATTTTAATTAACCAGGATGTAGTTCTGTGTCATTTTTTCAGAGTTCCTGAGATGTAGAGTTCTCACTGTGTAGATTCAACGTATCTCTTCATTGCGGGGGAGTTATCTTTCATTCTAATTTTGTATGCTTTTCATGTTCTATTGGGTTATTTATTCTAAAGATATCAATGATATATTATGTTGAATTCTCTTTTTTTCATCATATCTTTCAAATCTACTGTTACTGCTTTATTCCTTTTGCCTTTTTCCTTTGTATTCACTGTGATGATCCTAAGAGTTTGTCAGAAAATTGAATATTTTGTAGTGAATCAATTTATCTTGCCCTTTCTTTCTCTTTTCCTTCCTTCCTTCCTTCCATCCTTCCTTCCTTCCTTTCATGTCTTTGCTTTTCTCTTTAGTTTTGTATATTGGCTTTCGATTTGTTTTCTTGCCTCTTCAATTTCCTCATCTCATTCTACTATTTTACTGATTTTGTCTTTGAACTCTCATTGTGTTTCATAGGATGAAGCATATTATGTTTCTTTTACTCTTCTTCATAATGCATATTCTAATATTGCAGGATTTTAATGCTATTTATTATGTTCTTTCCATACTTACCAAGAGAAACCACACTGACTATTAAAGTAAAGATTCTCTGCAGGGCTTTGATAGGGATCTCAAAAGTCTAAAACATACAAATGATATTTTTTCAATAAAATCTTCCTTGTTTCTAGACATTTTTGATAGCTGCTATTTGCTATAACAAAGTATGATAGACTCTTCGTGATTTGTTTCCTATCAGTCTTTACCTATTATTGGCCTATTATTTTTTCCTCTAAGTTACAAAGGAGGACAAGACTTGTACTTAATGCAATAAGAGATGGTAGTACGTGTGCCCATGCACACAGTAAGATGAAGGAAGGCGATGATAAAAATTTCATCTGGACCCCTCTCTCTCTTTCTCTCTCTCTCTCTCTCTGACCAAATGGCTTATGCTAAAATTGACCCCATGTAGTTTGAGTGTAGCCAGTTCTAAGAGGGAATAATTTAGGAACTGTAATCATTAAACTATTAAAAGCAGTTTTGTATCAACTGAAGATTTTCTTGAAATTTTCTTTGGTAAGATTTTGCACCAAAAACAATATTGGTTGACTACTATTTGAGGCTATTTCATGTTACACTTATCAATTCTTCCTCACACAGAAAAAAAAATTTTTTTTAAACTAAGAGATTCTTGAAATCTTAAGGAATGGAAGCGGTATTCTAAATTTGACTGTGAAATTACTAATGTACAGTAACCTTTCCTGGAGAGTGAGACTAATTCTTTATCACAGCCCTCAATAGGTTTTATTTTAAGGCGCTTAGGATGGCCCGTAAGTCCCATGTCAAATCCCATAATATTCCTTTAGCATATTAAGAGATGATGCTTAAAATTCTGAAGTTTCTATAACTGAAGTTAGAATTCTCCTTAATATATATGTGATATATTAGGGAGAATATATATATGATAATTTTCAGAAAGTAAGTTTTGGTAATGATGGCTGGTGCATCTAGAGAATTTGGCAATTGAGCTGGAGGAATTGTCTGAAGGTACAAGACCACGTGGGGGCTCATGGGACAACTGCCAGTTATTTTACAAACTGGTGGAGGCCTGGTCTTTCTTCCTGGAAAATGCTTTTCCCAATGACGACTCTGCCTGTGTAGGACATACCCAATCAATGAATTTCAGCCGTCATCATGATTGACATGGATCACTGAACAATTGACTGGACTGTAATGATCAGTATTGATTGTGCATGTGTCTGAAATTAAAATATTGGATATAGTATAGACTATTCATTTTATGAATGTGGAATACAGTCATTGAACCATGAGTCTTTAATTCCCATGCTGGTCACCTCATCTTATGCAGACCAAAGCATTCGTTGTCCTCCATTTTTCTTCTAAAAGAGGCAGAAATTTAAATGGTTTCATAAGAGATATAGATAAGCACCTAGGATTTCTTCAATTCAACATTTTTTAAAAGAGAAAGAAAAATTCACTCTAAAATAATCACAGACAAATAGTGATCATTCCTACCAGTGTACTGTGTATTTATATATTAAGATATAGATAGATAGATATAGATATAGATGTAGATATAGATGTATATCCCCTGTGTAAATTCTGTGAGTGTAAGGGCAGTGTTAATTAATATATTCAACTCATAATTAAGCAGGCATTATGATGTGTTGGGCACTTTCTACATATAGAGATTCAGGCACTTTTCTAGATGCAGAGATAAAATAGTGCCAAGCCTTCTGTTGCTGCCATAGTCTGGTGGGGCAGGGGGAACAGAATTGATGAAATAACCACATCAATAAATGTAAACTTCAGAGGAGTTGTAAGTGCATTTTCAGTGAGGTATCTGGTACAGTGAGTGTGGAATGGGGGAACTAGCTAAATGAGGCAGGCAGGGTAAAGTTTGCTGAAGAAATGATCATTAGCTGACACATGATATTAGAGTAGGGTTTCACTCGAGAAAAGTAATTAGCTATGCAAAAAGAAGGGCAGGGCTGAAGATGCGAGAATAATCCAGGCAGAGGGAAAAGTGCTTCTGCAGCTAACATGACACAGAATTTAAAATTTGGAGAAGGTGAGTATGACTAAGGGTAAAAAGGAAGAGCAAGTAAGATGAAACATGAAGCTGGAGGGAAAGGTGAGGACAAACAAATGCAGAGGCTTAGAGTAGAAAGACATATGCCCCAGTAAGTTTAAAACAGTCTCAGTTGATGCCTGTTGTCCATGTAATTAATAACATACCCTTTCACTCCTAAATGCATTCCAGTGTGCTGAGGAAATTATGTGATCACCCTACTCAAAGGCCTTACTAGGGATTTTGGTCTTTATCCTAACTCCTAACAATGGGAAATATTTAAAATGTTTAAGCAAGTAAGAGACATGGTCACATTTTAGGTTTGAAAAAATCATTGCATAAGGTGTACAAGAGGTTGAGGGGGACAAGAGCACATGCAGGGAGTCCAGGTAAGACACTGTTGCAGGAGTTGGGGAAGGGACAGCAGTAATATGAAGAGGGTAATGCAAGAGGAAATAGAATGAATGAATGTGATGGCTTCTTTGATTTCATTGTGCCAGATTTGGTCCCAAATGGAATTTCTGTACAGACCCTGGCATTGATTTACTGGTGCTTCATAGATCTCCGGATATATTATGCAATTCACTAACAAATGCAGAACAGTCCAGTGCTTGGGGGTTGGTGACAGTCGTGATTATTTCACTAGTGGCAAGCGGTACACACATAAGGAAAAGAACTCCCTGGGCACCCATCTTCCTTCTCTCATTATAGACATAGATCATGAAGAGCACTGGGACTATTAAGTCTTAAGCTGCTGGATTTTCTCCCAAAAACCTTTTCTAATTCCTTGGCTTCTAGGTGCAATAGAAGAAACTTTGATAAACACAACGCAGTTAAGAAAGACCACACTATGCCTAACAGCATCTGAATATCTCTCTCATTGCAGCAGGAAATAGAGAAGAAAGGTTTTCTAAAGGAAATCCTGGGTGTCCTTAGAGGCCACAGCAATTCACTGCAGAAGTGAGTGACAATAAAAAAATAAAATAAAATAAAAAATTAAAGTCCTTCGTCCAGTCAGTCACTCAACTAACAACTATTAAATATCTACTTTGCCATGAAGTATTCTGGACTATGGAATTATAGCTGTAGATATGAAAAATATGGCCCCTGTCCTCCTGACGTTTACCTTCAAATAAGACATATGCAAAACCAACAGAAGACAGAAAATAAACAAATATACATACATATATATTTTCAAAATTATTCCTGAGAATTATGACTAATGTTAATAAAATAAGATAGGGTAAGCTGATTTGAAGGAAGATAATATGGTAAGCGAAAGCTCTTACTAGTGGTGATGTTTGACCTAAACCCTGGATGAAAAAGGAAGTCATTTGGAACTAGGAGGAAGAGTCCAGAGCAATTGCAAAGTCCCTGGCTGGAAGCATCAGACAAAAGGAAAGCTAAGATGTCTGAGGGTAGTGAGAGATGGGGAAGTGCTAAGCAATGAGGTTGTAAGGGTAGGAAGTAGGAACCAGGTGTTGTAAGGCTTTATGGGCTGCAGGAATTTGGGATTTGCTCTAAATGCAATGGAAGCCATTGGAGAGTTTCAGGCAGAAGAACTCCATGATATAAATTAAAAAAAAAAAAAAAAAACTCTCTGGCTTCTGTTTTAAAAGGCCACTGTCAAGTGTCAATGATCATGAGCCCAGTTTGTGATTTGTTATGGTAGACCATTTGAGAAGTGATTATGTCTGGATTTAGGATGATGGAAGTGGATAGATTTATGACATATTTGAGTTAGAAATAAAAGGCTTTCCTGAGAGACTCAATGTATGGGTTAAGAGAAAGGATAAGTCAACTCTTCCCTTTAAGAAAGGGATGGATGATGGTGCAATTTGTTGATATAGGGAAAAATGGAAGAGAAAAACATTTGGGATGACAGGAATCAAGGGTTACATTTTTGGCATGTTAATTAGAGATAACATCCAAGTTGGTAGTTGGATATGAGTCTGTAGTGGTTATCAGATGCTGTAGATACTTGTTGAATATGGTAATTTGGTGGTCATTAGCATATATATGTTATATAATGTTATATAAGGTCATGGGATTGGAGGAAATCACTAGAAAAAACTATTCGATCGGAGTTCAGTTGAAGGGAACTAAGACCAGATTGCTTATGGGATAATGAGTGGGCCACAGTAGGTGAGGGGGAAAAAGAGAAAAGAACCAAGATGAAGGAAAGAAAGAGTAGTTTAGAGAAGGGTGTTGAAGGAGAATTACAAAAGATTGGGGCAGCTGCCTTGTGGAGTTTTTGACTTTGGGAAGAAAGAGAAATTATTGTTTTCTGTCTAACCTCCTCCAAAGTGCTTTCAAGAGACTCTCAGAGAATACGTTCATAATTTTCAAAGATTTCATGTGGATTCATATTTATTTTCCTTTTGAATGTATGACAAAGTGGAGACCAGTCTCAAGGTAACTAAGTTCTATCTTAGTTACTCATCTATTATTTCATTTAAATCATGTAACAGTCTCATGTAGGAGATCCTACTATTATTGTCATTTCACATTTCGATATAAAATTAAATTGTTTGTTGGATTTAAATTTCCAATACCCATTATTTTTTTTTTACCTCAAAACTATCCAGGAACTAAAAATAAAAACCACAGGTTTAGTTTTAAAGGATTATTTTTCCCATTTTTATTTATGCAGAGGAAACAAAAAGAGAAATGGAGGGAAAATGTGCCTGGCTTTTTCTGTTGATCCTTGGCTTAAAGGACAGAGACCCTCATAGACTATACATCCAATGAAAACAATTTGAACAGCTATCCAAGATTCCTAGGCAGATCTGTAAAGTCAGAATGCTTCCCATGGCATTTCTAGGAACAGAGCCTCTTAGAAGCTAGTATCTTTCTAGTTGGTTGTTCAAGGTTTCCATTTGCTACAGTGAGTGTAATATATCTTGCACTCTTCTATCAGTGGGATCTTGGGCTCAATGGCCTGTCTGTCCATCATCTATTAGCAGAGCCTCCAAATCCCTCACTTAGTGCTTAAGATTTCCTACCTTGAGAATTGGTTCTTACTTAGTATTCCAAATATCTTTTCCTTCTAAGGACCATCTTAGTCCACAGTGTATACTCATCATGTTAGCTAATGACCTTTTCTGCCATCAACTTAGATAATTTATAAGATAAGCTTAATATATATTCTGATTATTATAAATGACATTTTACTTAATAATTTTCATTATAATCCAGATTCATAAATATTTTATAGCACCCTTGCTCCAGAAATGGAATCATGGAACGTATTTAAGTAGATATGTTTCACCTTCAGAAAATTGAAGCTTTCCTCACAAACTTCTCTCTGTCACCCAAATGTCATACAAATTGTCCAAAGTCACAGCTAAGAAATTTCAGTTAGGATTAAAATTCAGGCATTTCTGATTCCAGAATCCTTGCTTTCAAACTTCCTAGCATAGTAAATACTCAATACATATTGGTCCATTTCTAGTGAATAAAATCAGTATTCAGAGAGTCTGGATGATAGTTATATATGTATAGTATACATACTGATCTTTGAGGAAAAATGGAAGTTTATGAATATTATTGGTTTCATCACCTATACTATGGAAATAAATATACTCTATTACCCAGAATATGCCATCAATAAATAAAAACAACTACATAATATTACAGAAGTTTTTGACTGCTAAATCATACTACATTATTTTAAACACATGTTACTTTTGTGCAAAGCTTGTTGTCAAGAGAAGCAAAAATAATCATTAGGACTTACTCATCTTGTCCAATACTCCCACACACATACCCTTTTTGTCAAATACCATCGCTGAAAGTGACTTGCCCACAGTCACATATTTAATGACAAAATTAGAACTAAAGCTAAAATGTTCTGACTTTAATTTGTGTACTCTATTACATAGCACATTTCAATCATTGTTACTGTCCATGTTTCCCTTCTCATTTTGATATCTGAGATATCTGAAAACAGAAGTTAAGTATAGGGGTTGTTTATCATTCACATGCTATCTCTGTAGAGCTCCACCGTGCCCATGCCTACACTAGTAGAAGCCATTTAATATGCTTCAGAACTTTTTCTTCAAGAATATATGCAAATTAGGTGCCAGAATTTCTATCTTTGAGGTTGTTAGGTTAACTGGTTCCACAAATGTGCTAAACAAGAAGAAAAAACAGACAAAAGATTTCCATTGGCAATGCAGAATGTTCTGAATATTACTGTTTAATCAACCAACAACTTAAATCTGGCATTGGGTAAAGCATTACAATTCTGGTATACACTTGGGTGGGTCGGGGGAAATCACATCAAAAATTTTCCTGACTTAGGCTGGTATGTTTTCTGCAGTCCACAGGACAATGCTCACTGGAAAGTTTTCTTTTGCCTTTTCATATTGAATAGTACATTGATATATTATGTGTTTCCATATATTGTTGTTATGACTATGACAGATTTCTGAACAATTTTCATTACCTATTACTGCCAACCTCAAGTGATCTGAGGAAATCATTTTATCATAGGCTAAGACATTTCTCCAATGTGAAAGTAAAAAGGAATTACTTTGACACAGTAGAATGCAATAAAGCAATTTGTGATCAGTTTGAATAAGATGAGTGAGAAAGAAAACAAAGTCTCTGACACTGGGAGTGTCTGCCTCTTGCTTTGATATCTTTTCTAATGCTGCAGAAGCAAGTTGGGTCATTTCTCCTCCTCCCAGGCTGTTCACTTACCATCTGTCAATGTTGAAAAAATACAAAGAACACTGTATAATTATTTTCCTTATGAAAAACATGAATGCAAACTTTCTTAGAGCTAAAACTTTCTTATAGCAGCATAATCAGCTGCAAACTCTGCTTCTAAAATATCTAATACTCTCTGAATATCTTAGTACTTATTTATCCCAATAGCACTGTATCAAGAACAAAATAGCATATATCCATAGAGTGAACTATCATGCCAGTGTTGAAAAAATGAGAGATGTCCAATATATTTTGTTAAATGAGAAAAATGAGTCCTAGAAGAAAATGTTATGCCATTCAGTAAATACTTATAATCCCATTTCTGTAAACAGGTGTGCACACACACACACACACATATACACACACATACACACATACATATACACACACACACACACTAAATCATTTGGGGAATAGGAATGGATTTATTTCACAACAGTGGAGGTAAAGAAACATCCTATATCTTTATTTCTCTGTCTCTCCTGGCTGGTAGAAAATTTAATCTCAAAAATATTTTGAGTGTTTCTCTTTTTTCCTAAGATTATACAAGAGTTCTGGGAGCTTAAAAGTCATGAAACTTTGGGAATAACCTCTGTCCTTGCTTCCATCATGACCACCAATGAGATGAAACTTGCCCAAACTTGGATGGTACTTTGGAGAGTGGGTAGCTTTGTTGCTCATAGAATCCACTCCTTCCAAGTCTACTTGGCCATTGGAAATGTGTTAGGCTCTCAACACCTGGGCCCTTATAGCTCCTTTCCATTCCTTCCACAAGTCTATCTTACACGGTTTCTGCCATCTCTGAAGCACTGTGTGGAATTGGCCACAGGACTGTACCAACTACTTAATCTAGCATCTTTTCCCTTCTTCAGTTTCATGGGATCCAACCCTTTTCTTTGGGGTCTTACCATTCACTTCTTACTCAATCCCACTGAGCCTTTCCTCTCTCTTCACCCCCTTAAGAGAGCTTTATTATCCCCTAGGACACAATGAAATCTAGGTCTTCAAGACAAGAATATCCCTCTTAAATATAAGGCAACACATGCACACAGACACACACATGATTAATCACTGCAGAAATATGTGTAACAGCAAAGCATTGCAAATACCCTAAATGCCTAATGGAAGACAGATTAAATAAACTGTAGGAAAACACAATGGAATATGCTGTACAAAGTTATAACTCGATCTTGTGAAGTGGCAGGAAGTGATTTCAAGGTTACGCTATCAAGTGAAGAAAGATGCATATGAGTATACATAGAAAGATGAAGAAATAGGAATATATATTGCAAATGAGTAGACATTGCTAATTTTTACAAACAAACTAAAACTGCACTATACAACAATGATAATTATTACTCTAGGAGTAGTTAAGAAGGTGGTAGATGGTATGAAACAGGAATGAGATGTCTCTGATTATATTTTTAAATAAAGTTTTCACATTTGAGCCATATATTTTTAATTAAAATTATTAAATCAAAAAGGATGTAAAAATCTAACCCTAAAATTAAATACAAACAGAAACAAACCAAAATTTAATCAAATTGGTAGCGCAACCACACAGAAAAAAATAATTTATAAACATAGCACCTTTACTATAAAATCTTAGTAGATATAGTCCAAAAAATAAAGAACTGCAAAGAAATTTAAGCCTTACATAGTGGGTTTGCTGATGGTAGTGGTAGTATTGTTAAAGTAATAACCTACATTTTTTTCAATACTATAGAACACATGAGTAAATAGGATGATATAGTTTGGAATCAGGGTTCTCACTATGGGGGAGAAATGATATAAATGGAGTGGGGAGAAGAGGAAGAGCTCTGTGGTGATAAATTTAAATTGGAGGCACCTATATGAACCTCATGATGTTTTTAAAGATACATATGCCAGCTATGCAACGAAATAATCTAGAAGAAATGACATCCCAGTAGCAATAAGGACTCCTAGTACCAAAATCTTGGTTTCTAAAATACTATCTCTTTAAAAGAAAACAAAACTCCTTGGAGACCTGGTTGATTCCAAGTATAGGCAGAGAAAACACAAGGTAAGCCTGGAAAATTCTGCCCTGAAGTACTCAAAGGATGAGAGAGATATGTCTAAAAGACAAAAGCCAGCTTGATGGGCTTGACTGGTCAAACTACTTACAATTTGAGCATCAAAAATGAATAATGATGTGATAGATTATAACACATTGAGTAAAAAAAAAATCCATAAGACCATAATAATATTTAAAGAAAAGGGGTGAGAAAGAAGGTAAATAAGAATAATAACTAATAAACATGGAAGGAATGAAAAAATTAGAAAATAATCCTTTTGCTCACACACCAAGATTGGGACATTATTTAATGATAGGTTATTCATATAATTTCAAAGTATTATACCACAGAGTACTTCTTGGTTGCAAAGAGAGAGGTGGGAGCTATGCCTTAACTTAATAATCTAAGTTAACATCACCAATAATGAAACAGACAGACATACATCATGCCTTTGATGTGATGGAATGCAAAGTCCAAGAAAGCACCTATGTAGTATTCTTGCCAAAGTATTTAATTTGAATCTAGTAGTGAGGAAACTATTTGGCTAATCCAGATTTGAAGACATTCTACACATCAATTAATCTATATTCTTCAAAAAAACAGTGTGTCATAAAAAACAAAAGGCAAAGGGGCCTTATTGTATTAAAAAAAGGCTAAAGACACATGACAGGCAAATGCCAAGTGTGATCCTTGATTGGATTCTGATTTCGGGCTGGGGAGTGGAGGAGGGTCAGCTGAAAGATGTCTGGGGACAGTTGTATATTAAATGATATTATTCTATCACTGTTAATTTGGAAGTGTGACGGTGGTTTTGTGTTCATGTCAAAGAATGTCCTTGCTCTAAGAGGATTTATGTTGAGGTATAAAGAAGTCAAGAGCCACAGTATCTGCCTGTCTGCAAATTCCTTTCAAATATTTCAGCAAAGCAATTGTGTTTGAAAGAGATAAAGCAAAGGTGGCAAAACATTAACAGTTGGTGAAATCAGATGAATACTATACAAGTATGCATTGTACTTTCCTGTGGGTTTGAAATTTTTGAAAATAAAAACTTCGAAAAACAGTTTTAAAGAGAAGGTAAACGTAAGATAAAAACTAAAGATAAAATTTTAAATTTTGAAAACAAAGCTAGGAAGACTCCGTTGTGTTGGGGGTGGAGGCAACAATGGGTTAGAGGAGTCAGATAGAGAAAATTACCTCTCATACTATTATTATTATCCTACAGCTGAATGTTATAAATTCTCTGTGAGGTTATTCTGCTGATTAATAAATATAGGAAAAAGAAAAAAACTCCTCAAGCATATAAACCAAATCACAAATAAATAATGGATGAGAATTTGTATATTGGGTGGCGTGAATACAGGATTCTTCCATGAGCTAAATCACAGGTTGGCAACTACAGTTAAGCCAAATCTGGCCTCTGATCTAAGTCATACATTTGTATATTCGAAGTTTTTTTTTAAAAAATCAAATATATTTTAGTTTTTCAGTCAGAAGAATAAAAATGAGAAAGAAATAATTCGTATAGTATACTCAATGATTAACTTTTCCAGATTTTGCTTCCAAATGAAGGCTATATAGGTTGACTTCCAAAATAGAGGGAAGGCATAAATAAAATAAGCACATAAATAAAGAAAAGCTGGAGTATTCTTTTAAAATAGTACATTAGGATAGTTGGGCAAAGTGTGTGATAAGCCTTATTTGACATTACTCAGCACTTATAAAAAAGTATGAGCTTACTTTTCCAGGAATCGTAAAACACATTTGCTGAATCATTCACTAATTCTACTGGCGCCTCTGGAGACATGTGTCACATATTTTGGAGTTTTCTAAATCCAGGTTCAGAAAGGTTAAGTAGCTTGCCAAGCAGCACAGCACAGCGCAGCTCAGCAAATTACTGGAAAGAAAGAAAGAGAGAACTCCGTACTTGAATCTTGGTTGAACCCGCCCAGAAGGGAATTAAGAATTTTCCCTGGAACCTTTCCGTGAACTAGAACTTTTTTCGTATTTAGGAAGGAAAGGGAAAAACACTAGCTACCACCTGGAAAATGTGTGTTACTGACAGGCTCCACAGGATGAACTCTGCCTACTTTAAGAAGGTAACTCAACCTTATCGGTAACCCTGGATTTAAAAAGATTGTAGGACTCAAATCAAGGAAGTCAAAGTCATTCTGTTCTTATAATTCGGTGTGTCATCATTTTGATAAAAAGCAGCCAACAGATTCTCTCCTTTTACTAATGGCAATTTATGTCTTAAAGAAACAAAGACCGAAGTGAGCGGACTTGAGTCTGTTTCCCTACTTCTCTGGGGTGAACTGAAATGGAAGTATTGGCAACGCTCTCTGCCTAACTGCCTTCCTCCACACACACAGCTCCCACCCCTGGCAGGCATGGGAAAGAGGAAAAGCCAAGTACTGTGCTTTTTTTTTGTTTTTTAAAGTCTAGCCTCAGCCTGATTTTATAAAGAGTTCTGGAACATGAATTGTACCCCACAGCTTGTCCTGCCCAGACACAAAGTAGCTGACCTATAGTACCCCCACATCAGCCGGTCACTAGCTACGGGCTGCCTCGGGTAGGGTGGCCTTGCCTTCTAGAAATTCCAAGCAAGGTGGCTTCTACGGGGTGTGGTGGCTCCCATCAGCCAATGGCAATCCTCTGCTATTATTAGCAGCTGAAGCAGAGTTGCACTGTCCCAGTGAAGAAGGTCTGTCCAGGGCACCAACAGCATCTATACCAATAGCCAAATACCCAATAAACATAAAAGCATGTCTATGCTCATTAGTTACAAGATGAAAATTAAAGCCCGGTAAGAGCACATTTTCCATAGGCACTTGAAACCCATGTATATTCTGCAATCATTGGGTGTAGGGTTCTATTAATCAATTAGAAAGTCCAGTTGATAGTTGTTCGTGTCTATCTTTTCTGCTTTGCTGTTTACTTATTCTATCAATTACTGAGAGGGGATCATTAACATCATCAATTATGATTGGGTGCTTTTTCTTTTTCTTTTTTTTTAATTTTATTATGTTATCTTAATTACCATACATTAC
The DNA here is from genome assembly GCF_004348235.1 of Phoca vitulina. Classification (NCBI taxonomy): domain Eukaryota; kingdom Metazoa; phylum Chordata; class Mammalia; order Carnivora; family Phocidae; genus Phoca; species Phoca vitulina. The sequence continues at coordinate 39,925,922 of NW_022589728.1, forward strand.
ATCATTAGTTTTTGATGTAGTGTTCCATGATTCATTGTTTGTGTATGATTGGGTGCTTTTTCTATTTGGCTTTTTATTTCTGTCATTTTGGCTTCATGTACCTTGAAGTTCTGAGATACATACACATTTAGGACTATATGTTCTCGGTGAATAGACCTTTTTATCATTGTGACATGTTTTTCTTTATCTCTGACAATACTCCTTGTTTTAAAGTTTACTTTGGGTGATATTATTTGATTAATCATTTAATCATGTTTCCATGCTTTTTATTAAAAGAGAGAAGGCCAAAAAGAAAAGGAATCCTTTAGATTTTTCTCCATGTTGTTTGGCTACCTAGGGAAGAATATCTACACCACACTGACCCTGTGCAAATTCCTGCTCTCGATGTTTCACCTGAAGAAACTCACAGAGGCATTAGATAATAACCTATAAGTCCACTTTCTAGAAACCAGAGTACGTGTGCTTCCTTAGAATTTGAGTCTATTCTATTCTCAGTTCTACTTATGTATACAGTATCCCAGACTTTACTTATTCTTCATGGTTTAGACTGGATCCTGAAACATCATCTGAATACATAGTCTCAAAACTCATAATTCAAAATAAGACAATTGTAGGATTAGTATTTCTTTTCTTTTTTTTTTTTTTAGAAAACTGGGTTTTGGAGGGAAGAAAGTGAGGGTGGGAAGGCTGTGTCTCAGCCATGTCCTACACAATATAAACAAATGTATGTCTCGATGAGTTATTTCCACTTTGTTTAATATCGTTTTATAAAAAGCTTGATAATGTTCAGACTTGTTATACTGGCCGGGCACACATCCAGGTTTTCTAATGATGACAGGGCATGTGTCCTCCTTTTAAGTACTTTGTAGTTGTTATAAAACTGTATAAATAATAGATTTCTAAAAGCAAATTTATGTGGTACAATAATTCTGGGGTGTGTTGTTTTTAAAAAATAATGTTGCTTTGACAGCATTTTAATGCTGTTTTTGCTCTGACAACTTTATTTACAATAGATTTGACTTTGTACACTTATATATTTGTCAAAATCAAACCCGAAATCAGAACCTGGGTTTATCCAGGTTCCTTCAAAACTACACTAGACACATTCCTCATTAGGCATCTGTTTACTCCAAAACACACACATACACAGGGGATAGAATTAGATAACACTTTTTTGGCTTACTAAATGGGTTAGACTTAGTAAATATGGTACTCGCTTTTCAACTGATTCTGCCATCTGTCAGCAAACTTATTGTTTTTAGCAGGGGTTTTTCTTGTGATAATTTACAAGTTGTTTCTCTTCCTTTGTTCTTTTCATGAAGATACACGTCCTTAAAATTTAAGGGGAAATAACACATAAGATAAATGTATCCACAAAACAGAAACAGCATAGACCAAATGGCCACTGGAGAGTTAAAAGGTGCATGAAATGTAACCGCGGAATTTTTTTTTTTTTTTAATGGGGATGGAAGGTGAGTGGGACTCAGTATTCTGCAGGTGACGTCTCAGTCTCAGCTCCAGCTGGGATGCGTCTGTACAAGAGAAACAGCACACAGTGGAAGGAGTTCTTTTCTCAGGAGAAGATGCAGAACAGGGAATCCCAGGGGCAAGGGAGTTTCCAGTAAAGCCATCTCGTTCTGAATTCTGCCCTCTGCCGGGATCATAGCAGCTACCTTTTGCATAGTGCTCGCCCAAAGCTTATACAAGGAGGCTTTCCTGTATTTCGTGCCTGCTGCTGCCTAACTGCATGCCTTGGAGAGGTTACTGAGCCCCACGAAGCCTCAGTTGTCCTGAGAAACAAGTAAATACCTTGTGTGTCTAGTATGGTGCCCGATATTTATTGTGTTCACTACTTCTTGGTCAGAGCTAGGTTTTACACATCTTCTTTTGAAGAGAGTGAGTGCCTCGGGAGAAGGACTATGTCTGCTTCACGTTTAGAAGTCTGGTGCCCTTCCCAGTGCCCAGAACATAATGGGCAGCTGGTAAATGTTGGTTGAATGAATTGGTGGATGAATGGGAGATTGAATCCATAGTAAATCTATCACATTATTTGTATTTGATTCTCAAAGCAACCTTCTGAATTATTATTTCCTGCATATTACAGACGAGAAAATTGAGGCCCCCAAAAGGTCTGTGACTTGGCCAAGCATACAGAATTAGTCAGCGAACTGAGACTCCAAACCAAGTCCGATCATTACTCTTGTTACGAAGGAGAAGTTCTTGACACGGTATCAAGGGTGAATGAACATTTGATCCAATTTAATCCATTTTTCTGGTTTATATCCACAATTTTAAACATTTGCTTATGGGTTGATGCCTTTATAATTCACAAAATAACTAAGCTTTCATCTATACGGTTTGAGAAATGTGGGGTTTTGTTTCAGACAGCAGAGAGAAAAATGGGAATATTTTTGGACATAGGTATTTTCTCCTTTTCATGACTCTAAACTTAAAATGTAGTCACACTACATCCCCTAAAATCCCCTCCCTGTTCTGTCTTTTAGGGAATCCACAAGTAGAGCCATTACTATTTATTGTCTGCTACAAGAATTGTACATTATTTCTATTCCCTACAACAACTTTAAAGGTTAGGTATTATTACTCACAGCTCATGAGTGAGTAAACAGAAATTCAAAGAGGTCAAGTCACTAACTCCAAATTTGCCTAGGGAGTGCTAAAGTGAACTTGACCTGAATTTTAAGGATGCTTTACTCCATGCCAGTGCTTTCAAACTGTAATGTGCAAATATCAGTTAAAAATGCAGATTTGATTGTGTAGATATGAGATGGAACCAAAAATCCGGCATTTCTAACAAGCATCTAGTTGCTGTCAAGGGGGCTATTCCACAAACCACACTCTGAGTAGCAAAGCTCTTTACTACACCACCTTCCCAAATTCAGACACCCCAGCATTCACCTTTATTCCTTAATAATCTCATGGCCACAGTTCTTCTTATAAGGCTAACATTTTGTTTTCTTAGCATATTGGTCTTTCATATATTACCTAAGTAACATTTTCTGCTTTCTGTTCAGGGCTACCTCAGTGTAACAGAAATTTTAGAGCAGCTGCTGCTGAAAACCTCCTTGTCCTCCATCTCCTCAGCTTCCTTAAATCCAAATATTGTATTAAAAATCAGCAATTATGCTCATTAGTGAGTAAAAGGAGAGAGGGGAATGAGAGAAGTGATAGTTAACGTAGCGGAGGAAGAAGAAAAAATATTAAGCACTGAAATGGAAAGCCTATAGCCTAAGAAGGAAAAAAAATAGAGGCAGATCTTAGAAAGTCACTCCAGGGAAATTTCTGGGGAAATTCTATGCAGGAGCAAAGAAGCATGACAAGGAAAAAAGAGGAATAAAAAAGCTATAAAGGATATTTGACATCACAGTCTTAACTAAACGGTGATGTGCAAGTGAAAATCAATGGAGGCTAAATATTTAAGCATAATGACTGCCTAAAAGTGATTAGAGCAAATGGAAGAAGAAGCCATACATTTTATTGAAGCTGTTGAAGGAAATGAGACAGGAGATAGCAGAGAAATCACAAGTGGGGGCAAGGTATCACGGAATGAAATCAGACGGGATAAAGAAAGAAGACTCATGAATCAAATTTCGGCATAGACCATGAACTGAAGATCAAATCAAACAAAAAGGCAAGGAACTGATAATAAATCTAAATGGTTATGGGCAAAGTGAAGAGTGGGGTGGAACAGGAACAGAGAGAAAGGAGACCAGCAACAGAAGCAAAATTCTAAGGGGAGAATAGCGGCTAAATCAAATACAGATAATAAGGAATCCTATGTCTTTTCATTCTACCTACATATACATGAGAACAAGTGGCCAGAAAACAACCTTAAATATGGAGTTTTGTTTAGAAGAGAAGCACACATAGTCATGGGTGAGATTAAAATGATAAAGAAAGTAAAGCAATCAAGGTGCACGCAAGGTGCCTAAGGTCCAGAGGAAATATCACAACAAGCCTGTCTTCCTCCCATCCTCCCTGCTCCCTTTCCCTCCCCAGCCACCCCTTTCCCTTTCCCTATGGCTTTGTTTCCATGGAAATCTATGAAGGAAAGTAATGTTTTGATTGCAGGTGAGAAGTGCTTGGGGGGTCATTTGTTCACTGATATCAGAAACCATGAAAAGAGATGCAGTTTAGTAGATGAGGGGAAGGGAAGGCAGAGATTTACGCAAACAGGGACAAAAGCAAATTCTACCAACCAAATTAATTTTATTTGTTATAAGAAAGTATGTAAAATTTGAGTTATATGTCCTATGCTTGATCCGAATTGTTCATATGTTTTTCAGATGCAGTTTAATATTCAAGAGTAATAAACTCATTTTTTGAACCATTTTATTCTTTTTTTTTATTACTGACGTACAGGTGACACACAATGTTACATTGGTTTTGGTGCACAACATAGTGACTTGACAAGTTTATACATCATGCTCTGCTCACCACGAGTGTAGCTACCCTCTGTCCCCATGCAACGCTGTTACAATACCATTGATTAAATTCCCTCTGCTGTACTTTTTATCCCCATGTCTTCATTTCATAACTGAAAGCAGGCATCACCCACTCCCCTTCACCCATTTTGCCCATGATCTCCCCCACCAGCAACCATTAGTTTGTTCTCTGTATTTATGGGTGTTTCCTCTTTGTTTGCTCTTTCATTCATTTGTTTTGGGGTTTTTTAGATTTACATATAAGTGACATCATAGGTTATTTGTCCTTGTCTGACTTATTTCACTTAGCATAGTACCCTCTAGGTCCATGTATGTTGTCACAAATGGCAAGATCTCATTTTTTATGCCTGAATAATATTTCATAGTATATATACTATAGCTTTATCCATTCATCTATTGATGGACACTTCAGTTGTTTCCCTATCTTGGCTATTGTAAATAATGCTGCAATAAACATAGGGATGCACATATCTTCTCAAATTATTGTTTTCATTTCCTTTGGGTAAAAACCTTGTAGTGGAATTACTGGATCATATGGTATTTTTATTTTCAATTTTTTTGAGGAAATTCATACTGTTTTCCACAGCGGCTGCACCAATGTACATTCCCACCAACAGTGCATGAAGGTTTCTTTTTCTCCAATCCTCACTGACACCTTATTTCTTGTCTTTTTGGTTCTAGTCATTTTGGCAGGTATGAGGTGATACCTTGTTGTGGTTTTGATTTGCATTTCCCTGATGATAAGTGATGTTGAGCATCTTTCCATGTGCCTGTTGGCCATCTATCTGTCTTCTTCAGGAAAATGTCTATTTAGATCTTCAGCCCATTTTTAATTGAATTATTTGGTTTTTTGGTGTTAAATTGTGTAAGTTCTTAAATATTTTGGATATTAACCTTTTATTGGATATATTATTTACAAATGATCTTCTCACTAGGTTACCTTTTCGTTTTGTTAATGGCTTCCTTTGCTGTGAAAAATTTTTTATTTTGGTGTAGTCCCATAAACTAATATTTTATTGAGCACTTGCTATGTACTACTCAACACTGATTAAATTTTTCACACAACATCTCATTTGTTATAGATGAGGAACAGGAAGTTTAAGAATGAAAAATGCAGTTAGATTGAGTCCAGAGTACAAGTGTTTTGTCTCTTAAGGGAGAGTGTATAATACCCTTGTTCTTATAAAAGAGGTATCCACCACAAAGAGCCTTGGGTACTCAGAGCAAATCATGACCAATGGCCTCTTTGGGCAGGATTTACCTTTGGAACTCCATTCAGTCTTCTTTCCTCCCTCAGTGGCATTCTTTCCAGTCTTTTCAAGTAGCCAATGCCTAAACTTTTCTTCTTCTGTCTAAACAGAGACAGAGGTGATATTATCTTGAATGGTCAGAAAAACTAATTGTCCATTGACACTCAGTTTCACAATGAAAATTCAGATATCTTGATTCCCAGGTAACTTTCTTTTCTATCATACCGCACACAGTTGATTATTATAAGCCAGATTCGCCCAAACCCAACCCAATTATGCAATTCTATAGATATTGTCTAAGTGCCTATTGTGTACTAGCCCATCTGCTAGTTGCTGGGGATGAGTAAATGTAAGTACGTCCTTAAGGAATGCAGCCTCCTCTACCAGAGAAAAATGCAGACAATAATTACAATATTGAATGATAAGTTTAATGATGAGGTAGCCCAATGGAAGCATAAGTTGCTGAATCTTCGAAAAAACAAATGCTTCAAGTTAGGAAATCCAGAAAGGCTTCAAGCAGCATTTAAGAATAGGTAGAGAATGGAACATTTGAGGTTAACATTTTAAGTAGAGTATGTAAGTAAGTATGAGCAAGATATGGAAAGTTCCAGATATGTGTAGGAAGTGGTCCAATTTCACCGCAGGACAGGGTGTATGCAGAAGGATAATAGCAATGCTCAAGAAAAGAATTGAGAGCTACTTATGGCCTTCACACCAGGCTGAGGGATTTGTGTTTCATGCTATATGCTTGTGTTTTCTGAGTGTGAGGCCAGGATGATTAGTGCATAAAATATTATTTTGAAGAGTACACAGATGTGATTTTGTGTAACATTTAGCCACATGGAGAGAACATAATTCCCATCCTTGGAATTACATTAAGGAGAAAGTTTCCATTAAGCATTAAGAGTTGAAACACCTCTTTGAGAATCATTAGCATCCCTCTGTAGCAAAAAAAAAAAAAAAAAAGTAAGGATTTTAGGATCAAAGTTTTTAGCAGAAATGTGTCTAGAATTTAAGAATCTGTTTTGTTCAAATCCTATTTATCTTAATAGCCATCTTCTGTTTAGGCAACTGATACTGGTTTTTCTGCTATAGTATTAGCATTATTTTTTTCCTAATTATTAAATAGATCTAGTTTAGTTTTTAAAAGTAAGCATTAAAGAAAATTCTTGATTAAATCACAGTGAGGCAGAATGCAGAAACAGGGAAAAAAAAAAAAAGATGGAAAAAGTCCATAGGCCAATTGTGCCACATCAAGGAAGCCTACATCAGAAACCATTTCAAGGAAGAAATGAACAATGATGTCAAGTGCAATACAAGGTCAAAAAGGACTTGTTTTTTCAAAGGGCACTGTTGACCTCTGAGAGCCTTTCACAGTAGATGTGGATGGAAACAAGACTAAGCAAGAATTAAATTGGCAGTGAAGAGGTGGACATGATCTAGATAGCCATGAACCACATTTGGAAGGAAAATATGGTGTTACAGAGTGGGAAACCCTTCTCATATTATTTCTGGCTTGGCTGAATTAATACTCACTGTGTAAATCTGTGAAGACATTTACTTACCTGACATTCAATTTTATGTTGGTGGTATTTTTTTTTAAATGTAATCTACTTCTTTTCTTGAGTGGAGCTCTTAAATATAGAGAAAACATTTGTATTGATTTGAACACAACTTCTACCGAATCCTATGTCTAAATATGCCATCAATACACTCACCAGTAAAAAAAAAAAAAAAAAAAAATCCATGAGATGAGTACTATTATTACTCTCATTTTGAAAGTTAGAAAAAATGAGAATTAGGAAAGTTGACCTACCTAGGTGACACTGACACAGTAGAGCCCATATTCCATCCCCAAGCAATATTCTGGAGCCCACACTCCTGATGCCAATGTGTGTCGTCCGTGTAAACTGTAAAAAGTAAGTAATAATAAGCATAGAATATGGTTTGTCCAAGATGAAAGAATCAGTTCCAGAAATATGTTATAACTTCAAAATTGTTCTCTCATTACATAACAGGTCTTATAAAGGAAAGTAACTTACTTTGGTTAGGTACCCTATACTTACCAAGTACTAGAGTATCTCTTTATCAAATATGTTTTTTTCTTAAACTTCCTCCCAGGCCCAGCTCAAGAACCACATCCTTCATGAAGCTGCTCCTGACTCTTTTCCTTTTCTAAATGTCTACAGTATTCATGGGCCTTGCCCCACCATAGCCCACTTGGTACATATATTGCATTTTTGTGTATGTTATGCCTCCTGGAAATCATGTAAAATTTTATACGAGTACTTAATAAATTATTTAATGGAATACATCAAAGATCCAACACCAAATTAAAAAGTCCACACCCAAAGTAAAAACTCAAAAATCCTTTATCCAAGCCTTCATTTTATACTCGGCTTGATACTCATGCTCTTAGCTCTCTTAGTGTTTCCACATCCAAAACCAGGCTGCACTGAATTCTTTAAAACTGAAGCAAGCTTATTCAGTCAGCTATAAATATAAATGTTTACTGGAACACAAACCAGGAGGGGCTTATGAGAAAAGTAAAGGGAATAAAGCTTTTGCAATTCTTTTTCTTCTGCAAGGCTCATTTCTCAGAACCAAATATTTAAATAGTATTTTAACTGGCATTTAAGCTAGCCAGGTTTAACAGTTCTAAAGATAGAAGAATACTATACTAGGCCTAATAAAAAAAAGGGATCAGCATGGAATGCTCATTAAAACCCAAAGTCACCAGCATGACTTTTCTATTATCTACAGTTCTTTCTTTTAATGTTTATTGTGCCAATTATGACATCACCATGTATGGATATGCTTGTATGTCTGTCACCTCTGCAAGTAGGGAAGCACCTCACAAACATGCAAAGGACTGTGTCTTTGCATGTCAAAAGGTTAGTCTTGAATGGTTGTGTCCAACACTGACATCGGCTCCCCATCAGACCCTTCCTGGACGGTAACAATGGCTAACATTCTCTTAGTGGTTACCATGAGTTGATCTCTATTCTAAGCCCTGTGTAAGCACAAATTCACTTGCCCCTTCAAAATCCAATTAAAAAAGTGACTAATCGTTCCCATTTTACAGATGATGCAACTGAAGCACAGAGAGGTAAAGAAAACTGTCAAGGCAGAACCAGCATTTGAAAACGGGCTGTCCTGCCCCAGCCTGCAAACTACATCACCGCACAGCAATGCCTTAGTGACAGTAGCGCCGGGGATCAGAAAAAGTGGGCAGAAATTTAGAAGTCTGAACTAAAACCTCTGTACTTTTAATCAGGGCCTCAGGTCATTCTGATGCAGATGGTCTGAGAATCATATTGAAAAACACACTTTTAGGTAATAGTCATAGAAATATTTTTAAGAACTGGTTTTTGTTTACTGTTTATAGTTCACCAAACATTTCCATGTATGTTATTTCATCCTTATAACCCTGCAAAGTAGCTATTACTGTTTCCTATGTTTGTGAATGAGAGAGAAAAGCACATCTCAGAAAGCTTACCCATGACCACACTGCTGTCAAACATAGATTTTCCAATTGTAAACCCTGTGCTCTTCCCATGACACTGACCCCCTAACTGGCCTTCCTGCTTCTGCTTCTGCTTCTGTCTCTCTCGAGCTCATAATCCACACAATAAACAAAGGATCTTTTTAAAGCATAAATCTCATAAATGTCATTTCCAGTGGATCCTCATTACATGTGGGGAGAATCTAACTCCCTTACATGGCCTGCAAGGCCCTTCATGATGTGGCCCCACCTGTCTCCCTGACCTAATCTCCTACCCTCTGCCCTCCCGCCTATACTCCAGCAACGATGCTCTTTCCTTTCTAACCCTCTCATGTCAACTTCTTGAACTTGTGCCTTTTACCAGTTACCTGGACTCCCTCCAAAGACCAGCACCCCACTTTTTGAAACAAGCCCTCATCTCTGTGCCATCACTCTCATACACAGCCCCATGCCCACGCCCCCCATGCCCATGGTTGAAATCATTCTAAATAGAGAATGCTTTGATGAAAGCATGCGCTTTGCCCCCCTCCCCTTTTCCAGGCCCATCTCCAAAGAAACAAATTTAAATCAAGGCAACAAAACTAATTAGAAACTACAGAATGAGAATCCAGCATGCCCTTAAGATCAAAGTAATGTCAGAGAATGTAAAATTTAGAATTACTCTTTATTTGGTAGTAATGGTGGGGTGAGGAAGTGGAGGGAGTGAGGAAAGGGACCTTCAGAGTTGACTCCATATGATCTCAGAGGAAATGCTTCATAATGAGCATCCCAAACCAACAGAAGTAGAAGCCTATTAATCAAGATGAAGCAGCAAGTGGCCAAACAACCATTATTTCCCTTCCAGACATCTTACTGGTTTGGAGGTCAAATATCTATTCTTCATCTAGCATAAAAAGCTGCCATTTGGGGGAGGTTGGGTATTTTATTATTATTTTGCTTTGTTTTGCTTTAAGACATCTGCCATTTCTGCGAACAAAGATTTTTGTTCTGTGGTTCCTAATAAGCTTTGCAAGGTGGTTTTCCTGGCATATGAAGAATTCATTTGAATAATAAAGGCTCATATTTATAATTACATTGAGTTAAATAGATTTGCTTAGCTTAGGGTTTGGGGTTATTCATAAACAGATGTGAGAGTCCAGAAAGCCTCTGTAATTTCAACAGTCTCACTGCTCTGGGGGTGCTGAAGGGCTTAGAAGCCTGAATGTGAGTTAAAGAAGCTTTCCCCAACTCCCTGAATAATCACCACCATACCTCGACCTGAATCTACTTCTCTCAACCCAATACTATTCATGCTTACTAGCCAGTTGCCAGTATGAGGGCAATGAATGAGCCTGACTCTAAGCTGGGAACATTCACTCCCTAAGCATTCAGGGAAGAGCCTTTTATGAAATGCTTTGCTCTGTTCTCAGAATATAGTCTACAGTCCTATTTGAAGCTGCTGGTTTCAAAAGAGTGGTGAAAAGAGGTCCCCCATCCAAGTAGCACCTCACGGTCTAGACCTTCCCTGACAGCTATCTCTTTTCTTGAAACTAACCAGCCCGTGAGCCATCCCTCAGATACTCGAGAGGTGCTGGAGTTAATTTGGGGCCACATTTAGAAACCTGCAATGTGTTTCCCTACTTGAAAACACACTTTTGGGGCAATGGAATTCTTGGCCACTGATTTTTCAGTCCTTGCTGAAGTGGATCCTCTTTTACAAATAAATTCCTACATGAAACCACAATATATAAAACAGGAAAAAGCCCAGCTGCTCTAGTTGAAATATCATTTATATAGAGGCTCCCTAACTGTCCTAATAGATGCTTCATCCAAAACCTAGAATCCCCTGGACACAGTCTGAAGACGTTGCTCTGACAATTTGGCCAAACCTCTTGAGTGTCAATCAGGACTTCCTTCATGTGATAGCTAACACATTAGACCTCTGTGGGACATGAAATAAACTCTGAACTGTGATCTTTAAAGCTCTGATAATTTCCCAAGCCAAGTCCAAATTAATCTGGGTAGTGGGTTTAATGGTGTTTCCCAAAAATTCATGTACATCCCAAACCTCAGAATATGACGTTACTTGGAGGAAGGGTCCTTGCGGATATAATTGAGACAAGGTTCAAGATGAGATCATACTGGATTACATTGGGCCCCAAACCCAATGACAGTATCCTTTTAAGGCATGGAAAAAGGAGAAGAACAAGGACATAAAGAAGAAAGCATTGTAAAGACAGAGGTGGAGACGTCTGTAAGCCAAGGATTGCCATCAACCACCAGCAGCTATGAGCAAGCGATGAGATGGTTTCATCCTCACATCTTCCAAAAGGACCCAACCTGCCAACACCTTGATTTTGGACTTCGGCCTCCAGAACTGTGAGACAATAAATTACTTTGTCTTCAGCTACCAAGCTTGTGATAATTTGTTACAGCAGCCCTAGGAAAGTAAAGTGCTCTGTCTTTCACTTAGTAGGCAAATATTTGCAGAAGGAATATTTGTTGAGTGAATATAATAAATCACTTCAATTTGATACAGCGGCTGATGAAGGAAAATCTTTAGCAATAAGTGTTTGAGGAGGAGAGAGAAGCTCATGACGGGGGCCAGAAGAAAACCATTTTTCCTTTGACTCTATTCCGAGACAAGACTCAGGCAGAGCCTCTGAAGGACCAAATGAGGTGTGGTTCATGGACAAATAACCATCCAGGGAAGATGAAACAATGACCATCACTTCTGACTACCTGAGGAATAAGAGTAGCTCACCAACACTTGCTCAAAGATGCCCTGGCACAAGGAGGAGCCATTCTTTTTGTCCTGGGCCGTTAAAAAGGTACAACTAGCATACATAAAAAAAGTGGGTATTGGTAAAGTATTTTATATGATTTAGGTAAAGATTATTTTAAGGATATTATTTCTCAATAGACGTCAATGTTAGCTCCAAAGTTCTTACGGTTTCTCATATTGTGTACCATATTGCCACCTTGGCTTTTCTTTCTTTCTAATCCATGATCATCAGGTTATTTTGGGCTCTGCCTTGTGGGCACCCTTGTCACCTGTTCTGTGCCTCCATACTCTTCGCCTGACCACGGTGTGATTCCGATGCAATATATCTAATGACTAAATTTCTACTCACTTAATGTCCCTGAAGAGTTCTTGAAATATAATGAAGTAACTGCTTTTGCTGTAATTTATGCATACACTTATATACTGAACCGTAGTTTAATCAAACTCCTTTGCCTTGTGTAGTATAATAGCAATATCTAATGAAAACATATGAAGTATGTGTTTCGTAATTACCCCAGACAGCTCATTTCGGTTTGCTTCTTACTTAATCCCGAAATTCCTATCTTCCTGCACTGTAAACACTTTCCTTCCCTTATCATCAATCTCAGTTATGTAAATGAAGCAGGGAGGGGGCCAGTGGCACAATTCCTTTTTTTCTGGATGTTATCAAAGGCCCTATTCTTAGAGAAACAGCTGACAAGGGCACCGCTAAAAATGGTCCTTTTGTTTGCTGGAAAGGCTGAAGCAGACCTGAAGGCGGGAGAACTCTGCCCAAGCACTGGAGGGGCGCTGCCGGGGCCCGTGAAGGCCGATGTGCATACGAGCTGGAAGTCCCCCCTCCTGGTGCTGGCAAGCCCAGCGGCGGCCCTGAACCTCGCTCACTACTCTGCTTGCCACAGGGCACGAGTGGAGAAAAGCCACCCTAATAAAATGACTTTCATGGACTGAAAGTAAATCTCTGGTTGAGTTCAGAGTGTCCACATAGGGAATGGTCCTCTGACTGCAGAAATAAGCACCCCGGCCATCAGAGAACCTTGAACATCCTGCTACGTACCTGTTTGTCCTCTGTGGAGATCTAGATTCACTGCTGGTTTCCAGACCACGGGGAAGGCAGGGGCAGCACAGCAGGTCTGCCGAAAAAGAGACGCTCCCCTTTAGATTTTCAGTACTCGTTTAAGTGTCTCTTCCCTTATTTCTTTTTATTCGAATGATTCCTTTTCTGTCTATTCCTTCTAAGGAGGAAAAATAATATTTCCCATTCTTCACTTTCACTGCCCCAGAGGCTATGGATGGAATACACAAATCATGAGACCAGGGAAGAGCATACTAAGAGCTGAAGCCAGATATTCTCAGTACTGGCTGACTGGGATCAGAAGCAAGTTAAACAATCTCGGAAGCTTCAGGCTTCTCATCTGCAAAATGGAGATGATGCTATCTACCATTTCAGGTCACTGTGAGAACAAAAAGCATGGCATAGCCCTAGCACTCCAAAAAAAGTTTTTGCCTTCTTTCTTTCTAAGCCATTTTCTTTCTACCGGGGGAGACATTCATTTGTTTGATAAACATTTATGTAACACTTATTTTCTAACAGGCACTGTGCTGGAATCTGAGATAGAACATCTTATACAAACTATATTTGCAAACTCTATGTACTCAAAAAGAAAAGCACAGAATGTGCTGGGATCATTGATGAGATGAAGACAGGACAGAGAAGGTGGGAAAGCACTCCTCACAGAGAGTGTGGTAGGCATTTATAAAGGTCTACAGGCTGAGAGAAGCAAAGAATTTGAAGAACTGAAAGGCACTCCCTAAACTATCCAGGGCAGGAAGTTGTCAGGCTTATCATTAAGATCTCCAGAGAAGAATTTTACACACTTTCCCTTGACAGCCTAGTCTAGTGTTTTGGGGGGTTTTTAGTGGGGAGGGGGAATGGGAGGGGGAGGGAGTGGGACAATATAAAATTATAGGAAACTTGAAACTTATAACTGTTCTTAGAGTATATCCCCAGGTAATATGTGGCAGTATGATTTAAATCATTAATTTGTGTTTTATTCTCATTGCATTTCCTCTTTTCCTGTTGAATGAAGTAGTTAGATCCTTATACTCTATTACTGCATTGAAGGTCTTTATCTCAAAGTATGATAAAAATTTACTGGGATATGAATTCTGGAAGACTGAACAATTTGAAGGGCCTATGGTTGTGGAAAACAGATAGAGGTAAATGTAGAAGAAAGGTCAGGAGGAGAAGGAGAAGAAAGTGAGAATGAAAAATCTTCTAATATCTAAGATGACATTCTCTGTCATCATGGAAGAAAGAAGATTTAGTTTGCTTCAAAAAAAATACAAGAATGTGATTGTTTTTGCATCTTCAGATTTGTAGAGTAAGATTCACACACTCTACTTACTACAATGAGGAAATCATTGTTTAAGTTGAAGATCTTTTGACATTCCAATATCTAGAACTTTCTCTCTGATATGCAAAGGGGACCCTGTGTTGTGTTAAAGTCAGCACCATTGTAGGTCTATGTTAGAATACTTCAAGAGCTATAAGGTGGGCAATAGGCCCTGCCAGGCTTGCTGTCCTCAGTCCCCCCCTGGATACCTCATACCCACAGACTGATCTTCATTACAGGGATGGCATGACTAGTCATTACATAATTTGTGGATAACTGAATAAGATGTAATTCTCATACAGGGCGCCTGGGTGGCTCAGTTGGTTAAGCGACTGCCTTCGGCTCAGGTCATTATCCTGGAGTCCCTGGATCGAGTCCCGCATCGGGCTCCCTGCTCGGCAGGGAGCCTGCTTCTCCCTCTGACCCTCCCCCCCCCCTCATGTGCTCTCTCTCTCTCATTCTCTCTGTCTCAAATAAATAAATAAAATCTTTAAAAAAAAAAAAAATGTAATTCTCATACAATCCAGGTACCTGAATGTCTATTCTTCTTGAGATATAAAACCAGTCTATTAATTCACTATTCTGTGTTTTCTTACGTGATGTCCAGTCAAATGCAACCAGAGGAGGAGACACAGGAGAGGCTAAGGAAAATGTTAATTGTAGTCACAGGTTCTGGAGAGGGATGCCTCCATGCCCGGCAAGCTCAAAGGGGAGGCGCCAGGTTTTGGTCAGGTGACAGAAGTAAGGGGAAAACTGCAGCTAGAGCCTTTATTGGGGTTTCTGAGGGAAAGGCAAGGTAGGGCAGAGAAACAGATGAAGACTGTTTAGTTTGAATAATTTCAGGAAGCTCTAAAATATAGGAGTGGTCCCTAGGTGCCTGGTACCTCGCCCTGGGATGATTAAGGTAGAGGACTATTCCCTCCTAGGGTGTGTGGGCCAGACAGATGAGGTGTGGCTCTAGATTGGTTAGTTGGCTAATCAAGGGCATGCCTTGCTTTTTCTAAGAACTGGCTGTTTCAGGGAGGGCCAGTCTCTCCCTAGTCAGAAAGGCTTTTTAAGATCTCAAAAAACACCATAATATACAGAATACAAAAAATATATATATAATACATTCACTGTGCATGTGTAAAACTCACCTTCTGTAAAAATTCATCTTACATATGTAAAACTCATTTTACTAGATTTTTTTAGCATTGTTTAATTAATGTTTACTGCATCACTATTCATCACTTCGTGAGTGACATTTTGAGAATTGGCCGAGTCGTCTGATTGTCAACGCTGAGAGGAGTATGCTCTATTTTGAACCTCCCAGAGTCCATTCACCCTTTTGCTTGGCTTTTTCAACATTCAGGCATCGGTATCTCCCCCTTCTAGCACGTGCACTGACCCCACCTCCACCTCCGTGTGCGCGTCCTGATTGGCTCAGCCAATCAGCACTCAAGTTTCATCCTCCTGGCCATGGTGATTGGTTCAGAGAATGTGACCAATTGGACCAATCAGACACTTGCTAAGGGTTTATGTTAAGAAGTTTACTTGATCCCCCAGGAGAACTTGTGCTAGACGCTGTGTTTTCCTGCTGGACTTGAATAAGGAGCAAATAATTCCCACTAGCTGTGGGCAGCCAGCCTGTGATCACAGAAGGCAGGAGAGAAGGGAAGAAATGTGTTCTTTGGGGGTCATTGTTGATCCATGGGATTAATCTTCACCTATTTCAGGACTTTTTGTTTTATAGGACACCCGCTCCCCCGCCCTTGCCCTGCCTTTTTAAAAGTCAACTGGACTCAAATTTTCCATTACTTGCAATTAAAAGCTATCTGGCACAAGGTCCTTGTTTTCTTTCTAAATTCCCTTTATTTTGATTTTGGTGTTAAAGGAGAGAAGGCTTACTCAATTTCTTCTCTTTTGTGTTACAGTAAACAAAACAGGTGAATTAGAAAGGTGAATTGCAGCTTTACTAGGCAATGAATTTTGAATAACATAATAGCAGCCTTTAAGAGGAAAAGTCGGCAGCAATGTATAATTATTATATGTGAAGCAAAAATATCCAATTACACAATTTTATACACACACACATATTCTAACTTTGCCTCCTTCCCTTTGTCCTCGTGCAAAGACTGCCCTGGATTTCTGGGACGACGGTGCCAATGTCAGCCTCCTTGACCGAGCACAGCATTCTGGTCCCCGGCAGAGCTGAAACCCTGGAGCCCTATCAGGTCATCTCAGCACTCAGGCCATGGTGTTTTTAATTTTTTAATTCCCTCCTCATAGAGGAGAAAAGCAGGGAAAGACAAGCCCCAGAGAATGAGAAAGGGGAAAAAAAAAAAAAAAGGCACAATAACTAAGTAAAAGAAGAAAATAAAAGGTCAAATAAAAGGTCAGAGAAAATTATTTTTTAAATGTCATTCTTCACAATTTCTTTTGTCCTTTCATATCCTCAGTTTTTTATAAACTAAGGAGAGAAAATGAAAATTAGTTTCATTAGATACACCACTTTTGTTGGACTCAGACTTGAGTTGATCAAATGAGGCAGCTGAACTGAGAATGAATCTTCCCTGTGATTAGCTCGTACCCTTGAAGTAGCCAGGCACCTGTGAGGATAGGGGGTGGAGAGAAGATAATAATTGGGCTCTCATCTTTTATAATTATGTGTGTTTCAAGTGGCTTTGAACGGTGGGGTTTGAGAAGGCTACTTAAAGGGAAATTCTGTGAGCACTTCAGTCATTAGCTCTGGTATTCAAAAGGAAAGAGGAATAAAATTTTGAACAATAGAAGACTTGAGAAACAGAGACCCCAAAATAATAATGTTTACTGAAAATTAGGACAATTGTTTGTTTATTTCACATCTTACAGCATCTCTTTCATACCAAATAATTACCGTAGTTATTGACAAGACACACTGCAAACTGTTTTCTGTCCTTTGTATTCAAAAGCCTCTGAAGTTTCAGGAAAAGTTAACAGGTTTTTTTTTTTCCCCTTTTTATATTTAATTTTTCAAGTAAATATGAACAGTAAATGAGAAGATTCCAATGTGCTATTTATGTATGTGTGGATCATGAAGGAACATTCACAAAATATCAGGTGTTCTAGAAATTTTTTTTTTTTAGTGTAGAACTTTCCGTACGAGTCTGTTCCTATGTTTAGTCTTACCTGTTAGATTTGGGTTCCTAAGCAGAATATAAATGAATTTATTCATTTTCTCCTTGATATATTGTCTGTAATTAGAATATACTTCTAGCAAATGCATATTGAGAGGTGCGGCTTAATCAGGGCTTTGGGGACCAGACAGCTCTTCTACCCCTTATTAAATGGGAACAATTACTGTTTTCCCAACATAACCAGTAACTAGTAATAATTTCTATTTGAAAGATACATTGATAAAGCAAGATCTAAAAAACAAACCAACAAGTAGTTATAGTTCCAGCAGCCTGTATCTCCACGAGGGTGGATGATTTGGTCCATCAATGCATTTGCATCACCTAGGACAGGGTCTGCCCTATGTCACTCATACCTAATATGTCATCAAGTATTTATTGAATAAATATATAAATACATTTTTTCAACATGTCATTCTCTCTAAATTTCAACCATGGCCTACCACTGTTTAATCTTTCTCTACCCATGGCTTTCCCCCAGGCTTGGGTAGGATGGTTATATCATCTCACCATGAATACCTGTGTCTAGACAAGAGCCCTTTTGAAGTGTAAATACTGCTAGAACTAGAGCTACATTTGGCACAAAACAAAAAACATTTGGTCTTTTTTCTTTTACAGATTGCTACTTCCTAGAAAAAAAGCTCTCACTGCCTGCTTACAGCCAGCCAGTTGGAGGAAAGGCCCTAATTATCATTCCAAGTTTTGGCACTCAGACTCTATTTCCTCTTTTGGCTTAAGATCAAACAAAATGTGAAAGGAATTAAAAAAGAAAAATCAACAGGGCAATAGTACTCTTCTGTGTGGAACATAATCAGAAAATTTCTTCCTACCAAATACTGATATAAACT
Organism: Phoca vitulina; assembly: GCF_004348235.1. Classification (NCBI taxonomy): domain Eukaryota; kingdom Metazoa; phylum Chordata; class Mammalia; order Carnivora; family Phocidae; genus Phoca; species Phoca vitulina. The sequence continues at coordinate 39,944,297 of NW_022589728.1, forward strand.
CTATTCCATTTGACCAGAAGTTTGAGACATCATACACTGCTTAGATTTACAATTAAAACCCTATTAGCACACACCAAATTTCCTTATTATAGCTAAGAATCTTTCAAAGGGAACATATCACCTTCAGTTGCAAAGTGATCTTTATTACCAGAGCTTAATCTCTATTACCAGTATGCTGAATGGATATAAAACATTTACTCTGTATTTCTTCATGTTCTTTATCAGGGACTACTTCTCTGTTTTGAAATCAGAAGTCTGTTGTCTTTCTTCCCTCTTTATAACCTGCCTTGTTTCTCCCTCTACTATCCACCTCCCTCCCACACCATTCCTTGAGCTTACCATTTGTCTACCCCTCCTATTTCTCTTCCTCTATGCATTAATGTACACAAATTCCCACTTCCCTCCCCAAACTGACCTCACCATTTTTACATCATTCACCTTTTGAAGAACGGAGAAGTTGTGGAGAGGATGGTATGCAACTTTCTATTTCTCCCTTTCTCCTGAGCAGTAGTCTCGCTAAAGAGACCTCTATCAGTAAGACAGACCTATGCTATTAGAGAAGAATGGTGTAAATTTTAATACTTAAATTTAAAGAAAATTAAAAACATTTCCATCTTCTCCATTGAATTAAACACATGAAGTAACTCAAAATCAAAGTTCACAGCTAACAACATATTTTCTTACATTTTATTATATTTTATGAAAATGATTACCAATTAGCAGGTGAAGAGGTATGTAACTTGTGTATCAAATCCACTCAAATATCTTAGAGGAAGAAGCCACATAAAATATATCTAGCACTGAGCTTGTGATATGAAAAATTCCCAATAAATGGTTGGTAAATACATAAATCAGTGAACTCAAGAGTTGGTGAATCACTCTGGTTGAAGTGTGGAAGATGAATTTGGAGACCGGGCCAGCTGGAACTGGTAAGAGCAGGTAGATTTTTTAAGGATATTGAGGAAGTAAGTGAGGAGGACCTAAAGAGGTAGCAGAGATGGAGAACAGGGACTAGACATATTTTAAAGACAAAGAGGAGGTAAAATCTTTAGGATTCGCTGCCTGGGTTTGGAGCTAACATCCAGAAGATGAAAAAGACAAGTAATCCAGATGTGAAATGTTGTTCGGGGTCCACAAGCAAAAAAAATCAAGAAAGAATTCTTGAGACATCTTTAGTGCAAAAAAGGTGGTTTATTAAAGCATGGGGACAGAACCTATGGGCAGAAAGAGCTGCATCGGGGTCAAGAGGAGTGGCTGATTATATACGTTTAAGTTGGGAGGGGGTTAGGGATAATGTAAGTCTCTAAGGAATTTGGAATTGAGGTTTCCAGGACCTTGAGGGGTCGTTTACTACTGTCTAGTAAACCTTAGTCATGAGACCCTTCAGATGTATATCAGTGGGCCATATGTTTGGAGGATGATTGCTCACATATATCTTGGGGGTGGGGAGGGTAGAGATAAAGGAAGTTTCCAAAGGCTTTCTATACGTTAAAGAAGATGTATAGGATCCTAGGACTGGGGCTAATGTCCAGCTAAAATTACCTTTTGCCTTTAGCAAAGCAGTAACACTCAGGCGGTTGAGTACCTGGAGGAAGGTCACCCTGCCTGTCGCAAGTAAGTACAATGGGCTGTAAGTTGTCAAGTTTAATCTTCTGTATTTTTTTGCCTTTGTTCTCTGCATCAATCCTGGGTGCCAGCTGGTTTTCACCTGAAACTCTGAATATTTCAAAAAATTCCATGAATGTCCAGCAAACATGGATGTTTATGAGTTTATAAGACTTAGAGACTACAAGGACTGACCATTATGAAATGATCTCTCCCCCAAAGGATCTCCCCCATGGTGACTTCCTGTGTCTCTCTACTTCTTGGTCCTATTAAATTAATTAAACAAAGGGGCCAGTAGGCATAAGCAAACTAAAACCCAAGCCTGTAATTAAACCCTAAGGACAACCAATCACAAACAGCCAGCTAGCCGATCCCAAATAATGCATCTCATTAAGCCATAACCAATCAAATCATTTCTTTGCTTTTTTTCCTCCTCTTCTCTATGAAAGTGTCTCCCTGAGCTCACAGGGGAATGCTCCTAACCACTTTGGGTTTGGCACTGCCCTATTCCTGTGGACTTTGGCTCAAATATACACTTAAAAATTTTAATATTCCTCAGTTTATCTTTTAATGCTCCCATTTGATTGCCTGCACTTTACAGAAAAGATTTTTGTTTGTTAAATTTAAAGTGCCCTTCACTTTAGTTCTTTTACCATTTCGGACTCCTACACTGCTCATCTCTTGTAGCTGGCCCCAGTATTTTCACCTGACATCTTCTTTATCACAACCCACCTCTTCCCCTTCCTTCGTGGAATGCTAGGACACACACCAGGGAGATCAAGGAAGAGCTCAAGAGACTATTTCTCCTTCACTTGCAGAGGTTTTCGTGGGATCAGTTTATTCTCATGTATTTTCAATGAAAGATAAACCATTTCCAAGCCTCCTTTTCTTTTTCTTTTCTGTTGTTTTTCTTCTTCACTATCGCTGACCTAGATTCCATACACCAGATGTGTTCACCTGGAACTCAGACTAAATGAAGAATGTTTACTCCCTGCTCCTGTTCTACCTCGGGTCACAATCTGGAGAATTCCTCTACAGAAAGAAAGGTTGGAAAACATATTTCTAATTCTTAGGAGGAGGTAATTAAATAATTTCCTTTTATGATACTGTCTTTGTTCTCCTCTTGAAAGGAAAGAGCGGCCCCTTTATCACTTTAAACAGGGCAAACTAGTATTTCTAACCCTCCTCCCAAAGTTAATTAACATGTAAATACTTGTCAGTAAAAGGTAACACTTCAGCAATTAGCATATAAATGGGCCAGGGACAATATTCTGCCATAAAGGAGACAGCTTGGAAGATTTTGCCAAATGTATTTGGAAAGGAAAAAAAATAAAATAAAATAAAGCTTTCATCATTTCCATGCAAACAGTTATGAAATAGAATGTCAGCGGGAGCCTGGGGTAAAGAGAGAACTACCCTTTGGTAGGATACTTGGATAGAACGAGGTGACGTTTGCATACACAACTCGGTTTTATGTACGTGTTTACTCAAGAAGCCATGACGGAAAGTGACTAATTGTTTATGTCCAGAAAACACATCATGTTTGTTTGATTTTAATGAATATCATCAGCTAAGGAAACAGAAGGCCATAGGTGGGGAAAGAATTTAAGGGCTAATTTTTCCATATTGGGTGTAATGATGAGTACACTCACAAAATTGCCCTTACAGGGATTGCTTCCACTCAGCCCTGAATTTGTGTTTCAAATGAGGTAATTGTGCACCTAATGATCCGTTTGCACAAGCAATTACCTGATTGGCACATGCCAGGTGAGCTTTGAGAAATAATGGGACAAACACACTCTGGCTTGGCACCCATAGCACCCAAGTTTGCAAAAATAAAATAATAGTTATATTACATTTGTGACATTCTTATTAGAAATGTGTCTCCATGTGTGGATGGGATGTTCAAGCTAATAAAAGAGAAGTCACTAGTCCAAGGGGAAAATAAATCCTCTCATCACTCTGACAAAAAGATACCAGTCGCTTTATATTATTAAAGCTCCAACGTTTCCTAGTTTATTGGGGAAAACCTAGGATTTCTCTGGTCACACTGACAAAGATACCAGTTACTTTATATTATTAAAGCTCCAACGTATCCTAGTTTATGGGGGAAAACCTAGGATTTGTCATCAGAAAACTTGGATTGAAATTTCTATGTCAATTCCAGATATATAAATTTAGGCAAGTCACTTACAAAACACGAAATCACAGTTCCTCAAAATGGAGATATTAGTCTTGTTCATGTGGAAACTGAATTCGATCATTATTATTCATTGTGTCTAGTATTACTAGTACTAAAATGAAGTAAATCATGCTGATATTAAAGAAATCGTGCAGGTGCTCGTGCCCGGTCAAGGTGAACCCTGGCAGGATTATCTCACCTGCTAGTGTTGGTCTATTCAGTATCTTATCCCTACCTCCACTTGGTGGGGCTGACAACCTGGATCCCACCTCTCTCACCACCAGGTAACGGGTGACCCAACTCAGTTGAAGTTATTCTGGACAGAATTGCCCTTGAAGCCCGTTTCCCTGACGTTTTCTAAATCTAACAAATTCCCTTCTAGGCTAGGCCAAGTTCCAATGGTTGGGTCAAAAATAGATTTGTCTTCCAAATTTGAGGAGGGGGTATATTTTCAAGGCACTTAGCCTAGATAGTGTGATTACCGTAGGACAGAGGAAAGGATCAGCACATTAGCCTCCACCTACTCAGAAGCTGGCCTTTTTCTCCCTATGCTCTAGAAAGTCACTGCCCAGGAGAACTTTCTGTGATGATAGAAATGTTCCATAATTCTCGCTGTCCAACATGGTAGCCACTAGCTACATATAACTATTCAACACTTAAGTATAGCTAGTGAGAACTCAGAAAGTAAATTTTTTTAAATTTTATATTAATTAATTTAACTGAAGTTTCAAGAGACACATGAAACTAATGGTATATTAGAGGCCGCTCTGTTAGGCAGGGAAAAAAAAAACAAACATTTTATCAAGTAATAACTGGGCACCATAGACTATGAACGTCGTTTACTGTCCGCAGTTGTTTGCTCTTACCCTTTACAAAGAGTCAGTGCCAATCCTCCCTTTCCAGGGCAGTCTTTGAAACTTTTTAAGCCATTTCTTCTTCTTGTCCTTGTCCCCCAAATAAGCTAAGAAACAGCACAGTTTCTTAACTACACTGAAGTCTGTAGTTAAGGTACTCTTTATTAAAATCCAACCTAAAAGCAAGATGAAACCAAAGAAGCAAACAAGGAAATAGGCAGAACTTTTTAGTTCTTTTCATATCTACAGTCTGAATGTTGGTTGGGCATTAGTTATGAGGGGAATCCTCTAATTGAGATGGACTATCAAGGAATCAGAGTCTGTGACCTAAGCAAGTATCTAAAATCTTATAACCTAGAAATTATTCCTAACGTGATTGAGCTTTGAAGATATAAACATAGTTTATTACTAAAACATAGTAATAATAATATAGGAACTACAACAGTTAATCATTTATTATGTCTCAGGCACTCACCTAAGAATTTTGCATACTTTGTGTAATTTATTGTTCATGACAGCCTTATGAGATGCTTGTTCTTATTTTCCCCATTTGACCAACTGCAGAACTGAGACTACAAAAGGCCACATAATTTGTCCAAGGTCATAGCAAGAACATGTGGCAGAGCTGAAGTTCAAAGCCAGATCAGTGAGACTCCAGAGCCTGCCTCCATAACCACTTCGTGCTGTGGTTTTGTACCACTTCAAGGTAAGGATATTCTAGGAAAATGATGGAATTTCTTAGGTTTCACAGAAGAGCAGAAGTTTTCATGCTAGACAACCATCCTGCCGGTGGATTAGTATCAGTGAGTCTGCGAATAGGTGAACTGCTTCCTGGGCAATTTAAGGGGACAAATGAGTATCGGGACTGACCTTCCTCTAAGGCAAACAGTGGTAACACTTCTTCCTAAAGGGCTGGAATGGAATGAGCCACTTGCATCTAGTTTTGTGGGAAAGTTAATTCTCTGAAACAAACAGTTCGGGAAAAGCTCATTGACAGGAACACAGTCAGGCCTTCACCAGTTTGGGGTGAGGCCCCACATCCCATCATGCTCCCTGTCAGCCTCCTGATTTTTCCCTTCTAGGAGGCTTGCAATGCTGCTTAGATCAGTCTGGGCTTTTGCAAATGATTTATAGTACCATTTGGGATTGCCATTCTTGCTGAAGTGTAAATAAAGTGGCGAGGCTGTCTCAGAATTGAAAAATGGTGATCTAGTCCCAAATAAAAATATTCATAATTCTGGTTTCCAGAAAGCAGGGATGTGAAATGGAGGTCATGGGTGGGAGGTGGGGGAGTAGAAGGTGGCACTTTCCTTTGATGACACAAAAAGCTTCAGCATGTGTGTGTACGCACGCATGTGTGCACATTTGCACACATGCACACACCTTTACTTAAGTCCTGTCAGTCTTCACCGTGCTACCCTGTTCCCCCCCCTTCCTATAAAACTTGTGACCAAGTGATCCTCGGATATATTCTCCCCTAAATCTGGTCATACTCTCGCTATTAAAACATTAAGAATTTTTGCGGCCATTTACAAAAATGCTAATGAACCCTTCTGTAGATTTGGGAGAAAAAGTTAAATGTAACTAAAAATACGAACTTTCCTGAATTGATAATTCTACATACCAGGGCATGATCAGATCCAATTACGTTGAGCTCTATTCAGTAATCACTGTGTAATGGGATAGACTCACAGAGTAATAGGATTTGTTTAAGGCAAGGATAGAGGAGCTTAATCCACATTAGATATCTTAAATGCATTAAGAGTGAAAAAGACTGATTGATACCAAACCTTTGGGAGGAAATGGAGAAAATGACAGTATTTTTAAGGGTTAGATGTGTGGTGTCTCTGAAGGGTTTTGGGGGACATTTACAAACTTTGTTGCCTAACAATTTTCATCAGTAACATCTCTGAAAATAGAATTTAAAAGAGAAAGGGCTCAATATAAAGACACCCATCCTTAAACTTTTTTTTTTTTTTAATAAGATCACTGACCCTGGCTGATCAAAATTTGGTTTGGAAAAGCCAGGACACGATCTCAGAAGGTCACGATGGCCCCGAACACATTGTTCGGCTTCTCAGATAGAGAACTTTTATTTTTTTTTTATTTTTTTTATTTTTTTTTAAGATTTTATTTATTTACCTGAGAGAGAGAATGGGAGACAGAGAGCATGAGAGGGGGAGGATCAGAGGGAGAAGCAGACTCCCTGCTGAGCAGGGAGCCCGATGTGGGACTCGATCCAGGGACTCCAGGATCATGACCTGAGCCGAAGGCAGTTGCTCAACCAACTGAGCCACCCAGGCGCCCATCAGATAGAGAACTTTTAAAAGGAACTGCGAATGCCTTGTCACGCTTGAACTAGATATTAGTTGGCTAAGCTGAGAATCAAATATGGGAAATTAGTTGCCATTAAAAGATCGCTTCAGGCAGTTCATTTCTCATCAGCCAAGCTGTGCGGGCCTCCTGCTGTGGACAGTGAACATTAGCTTACTAAATACTTCAGCTCATCAGACACTGCATGACTCATGGATGGGCCTGAATTTGGGCGATGGGGGAGGGGAAGAGGAAAAAACAGATACGAAAACAAAGCTAGTGGCATCTGTTTGGGTAGCTATGAATGCTCTATGCGGTTAGAAAAAAAAACAATAAAAATTATTACTCATTGACACGTACAGATATTCACAATTTATGGTTAAGAGAGAAATAAACTGATTATGAAACCAGTTTTATATGATTTTATTTTTGGTTAAAAAGTGGGTGTGTTTGTGTGTGTGTGTTTAACCTGGAAGAATAAATAGCAAAGTCTTCCTAGAGATGAGTTTTTGCAATTCCTTTTATTCATCTGTATTTTTAATAATTTTACAATTCAATTATTATAATTTTATAATAAACGCCTATTACTTATGAAATAAATAATAGACATTAAGCAAAAGATTGCACCTATTTCTTTTTCTCCCTCATTTTGAAATGTTTTATTTCCTTCGTAGGAACATTCATTCTGAGGGCCTTCCAAATACATGCAGGGGAAAATTCCAGAGTGAGTATAAATGAACTGTGAAGAGAAACTAACATGCATCTTGGGGCCTCTCCTCTTCTAGCACCTCTAGAATTGTACTACATAGAACAGCCCGAAGACTGGGCATCCAGAGTCACCTGACATTCTCACTGGCCTTTCTCCATCCCGAAAGTTTGCAAAGACTCTCCTTAGTCCTCCTCCAAGAAGCAAAGTGTATACTCCAAAATAGTGCAACTTACATACCTAGAAGTTGCATTATGTGTGGGGGAAAAAAGAATGGGCTTTGGAATCAGAAGCTTTGGATTTGAATCATGTTACTGATGAAAATTGCTAGGCGACAAAGTTTGTAAATGTCCCCCAAGACCCTCCATATATCCATAGGATAATAGCTGTGTGACCCTGACCAAGCCACTTAATAATCTCTGAGTTTCAGATTCTTTACCTGTAAAAAGAAATAGTAAAACCTATGTTACACAACTGCCTTGACAATTAAGTTAGATAATGTATGTAGAGCCCCAAAGAGAGGTAATCCCTGAGTTTTGGTTACTCTTACTTTCATGCTTTTTCATGCAGTGAAGCTGCAGTGAAGACCAGGGTTGGGAAAAGGGGTCACAGTGCTAGAGTTTACAACAATGGAGGGTATAGAAAATGTACGCAACTGCCAGACATAGCAAAGTAGAGGTGTCTGTGAGTGTCTCTTTAAGAGGGCAGTTTGGAGCTGATGGATTGCCCACGCATTGCAGAATCCATTCTGCAGGATGCTAAAACCCCTGTGCACTGTGAAGGAGCCTTCCTAGAAGTACAAACCTCCCTTGATAGGAGACAGAGGACCCAGCTTTGCTCCCTGACCCATTAGCTATAGGATCATAATAAATATTCCCAGGATTCCAAATCCATTCTCTCCACACTAAGATGGGGATGTCATCTACTTCATCTTAAAAAGTTTCAAAAATTCTTTATAAAGCGGAAAATACAATCTACTTGTTTTTCAGTAAGATCCTAGTTTGCAAGTAAGCAACAGAAACCCAAATTAGAGAAGTGTAAACAAAGAGAGGAAATTCTCATAGAATCAAGTGCAGGAACAAAGCTGGGTTCCAGGAACTCCTAATAGCATGGCCCACTCATCTCAGTTTGCCTGGAACATTCCTGATTTTAGCTCTGGAAGTCCAATCAGTGCCTTGGGAAGCCCCTCAGTACAGACACACTGGGACAGCTGGTCACCATCCCTCCTTGGCGTGCTCCTCTGAGTGTCCACTTCATCCTGCTCCCTGGGCTGACCAGCTTTCTCCCTTTATACTCTGTCTGCGTGGTTAGAACCACAGTCGGTGGCAGGTCTCAATCTCTAATTTTGTTACCACAGGTGCCATTTCATTTCATATTGCTCGTAATGTAACTCGAGTTTACAACAACCCCATTTTAAAAAGTCTCATACTTTGCTCTCAGAAAATAATCAGAAGTATGTGCCCAGCATCTGTAATTTTATAACAAAAGCCTCCTTCCGGAGCCATCTATGCTGATGAGTTCAGTGCATTCCTGAGATTACTTATCTTCAGATGAAACCACTTAAACATACTCCATTCTCTTTGAGAAATCATGCAGGGAATGCAGGGAAGATCCTTGTTTTGAAGGAACTTTGATTAAAATCTGCCCAATGCTAAATTCTGTGAAATTAGCAGCCATGGCTATTTGGCGCGCCATGTTACCCCTATAGTGCTAAGACCCAGTTGGCCAAGCAGATGAACGAATGAGGTAAATGGTAATGAAAACATGAGAAAGCTCAGTGTTGAGATGTGTGCTATCTGCTCTGTGGGATAGAAACTCAGAGAAGGAGATACACTGAAATGTATTGGACTTGGCAAAGATTTGGAATAGTTGAGAATAGATATATAATGAGAGGTCCTTTATTGTCTTCCTCTTTCAGCTCCTGACCCAGGGGTAGATTACAAAGCCTAGGACAAGAAGACAAAGCACAAAGCCAGCTTGTGTGGATAAGGGGAATGGTTTTCCCCTACTGGAAGGTCACACAGCATTTTCCCCTCTTTGGAACCTCACGCTCTCCAAGGATGTAGATGCTGAACAATGGGAGAGAGTCAGACCTACAGCTGCCAGTTCCCCTCTTGATCATTCCTAAATTCCTTCCATTTGAATGGATCCTTTGTAAAAGCATGCAGATTATGTGAATGTTTCCCTGTCATATGATTAAGCATAATGGAAAGCATAAGTAGCCTAGACCTCCTTTTGGTTCATCTTGTCACCCTTCTTTCCATTTCTGCATAGCCTCATATGCTGTAGCTGTCCAGCTCTAGCTCATTCGTGTATGTAGATTTCTACTGATGCTTCCACTCTAGCAGTCAGCAATACAACTTAATGGACACATCACTGAAATACACTCAGACACCATCTGAACTGGAATAAGAATAAATTGCAGGCCAAGGGCTCAAGCCAGCCTGCCAGATTTCTGTGTGGAGGAGGCAGTCATGTTTTCCAGAGCCTCTCTCCAGCACTGCAGTGATTCTAAACCAGCCATTTGGAGTAAGCTCCGGAGAGCTGCTTCACTGCTTGTGTTTTCATAGTGGCAGCAGCCTAATCGCTTACACTGAACTATTTAACACGTGCCCATTTGTTCTGACTGCTCTTTTATTATGGATGACCAGCCCTGGTGTTGCGAGGTTCACTTGGTCCAGTATTGGCTTCATTTGGGTATGATCGTTTTGATCAGTGTTGTTTACTGAGCAGGCTGCTGCTAACCTTTGCCACCTCCCCCCGCCCACCCGCTGCATTCATTGCCTACCAGAAGTGGACCAGTTCAGTTTCCTGGTTCTGAGAACCAGAATTCAGCAAGATGGGGGCCAAATTATCCCAAACTCCGGATCACCTCTCTAAACACTTATCATATGTGCCCAGGAAAAAGATGCTTTCCTGTTTGTCTTGCTTTTTTTGGAGCTAAGAAGACAATTGCTTCCTTGCAAACATGGACAGATTAAATACACTACATTCTGTCCTTTTGCCATCTGCTTCTTGCTTATTTTATTTTAAGCTGCATGACTAAACTTTATTATCTGGCGGGTGAAGGTGGGCTATGCTGTTGCTGTGATCACCTCCTTGAGGCTGGGAATGAATGCAAAGTCGCAGGGCTGATCTGCAAGGGGCAAGTCAGAAATCAATTGGCCACTGTGCAATTATCGCTCGCTGTGTCAAATACCAAGACATTAGCATTCGAAGATTCCTCCTGGCAAGATTCACAGCAGGAGGGAGGGAGCGATGGAAGGGGGAGCAACAACAACAAAAACCTTGTTTTGTTTTATTCCTCTAAATATCCATGTCTGCATAAGATCTCTTTCTCTTTGTGCCCGCCTGGAAGGGCTGTGAGGAAGATTCTCTTTCCAATCTCTGTGCCTTTCAACTTTTCCTGAACCATGCATGGTTTCTAGCCTTCTCCACTATCTCTCTTTCTTGCCTTATTTTCCCTAAGATTTTAAAGCATCCTATCACAATACGCAAGCTCATACTCTATAGGAACTTCAGACTGGTCCTTGTCACTCCTGTTCATCCCACTTTCCCCCTCAGGGGCTCTCACTTTTCAGAGCTGCCCCTGGAATGTGGCAAGAAAGGCACTCCTCTCAGATGCAAAGTTTAAGGGGACACCAAAAAACTCCGTGACCAAGATAAATAATATTTCAATGCCAGATATTTTTAAAATTTGGTTTTGATTATTTTTTTCAATGTTGAGATCAATTGTAAGCAATAATATAAAGAAATGTCCCTACCACTGCCCTTTACCCAGCTTCCTCCAGTGGTTATCATAATGGAAATTATGATAGCTCTTGCAGAGCTATTGTACAAGATCCCAGCCAGGACATTGCCATTGATCCAGTCAAGATACAGAACATTTCCATCAGGACAAGGGTCCCTCATGTTGGCCCTTTATAGTCACCCTCACTTCTTTCCCATTCTTAGGGAAAAGAAGTGCAATTACTAGGCAATTACTCATCTCTTCTCCTTTGCAATCGTTTTGCCATTTTGAAAATGTTTTATCAATAGAATCGCACCTTTATGTAACTGTAGAGGCTGCTTTTGGACAACAGCCTTGAGCAATGGAAACTTGACCAAGGCGGAAAGTCCTACAGTGGCCCCAACCCCCTGGCTGAAGACAGGCCCAGCAGGTGACCCACCTCAAAATAGCCATAAGCCCTAACTGACCAATGGGCTACTTACAACCAGGCACAGTTACCAAAAGGGAGAAAATTCCACAGGTCCCCATACCCCCTCACGTTCCTCCTTTAAAATCAGCCCCCACCCACCGCTTCATGGCAGACAGTCCCGCCTCTGCTGTCCTGCCCACCGCTCCCTTGTGGTGGGTCCAATAAACTTCTACTCCTTTGTTCTGCCTCACATGAATCCTTTCACCACCTGCTTCCATCCAATAGTCACACCGCATTTGGGAGCCCCCATCCAATCGGAAGAGACACCACAATAACCTTTTAAGTTTTGTTTTGTTTCTTCTTTTTCACTGAGTGTAGTTCTCTGGAGATGCATCCAGGTTGTTGCATACGTCAACATCATGGCTGAGCAGTATTCTGTGGGATGGATGTGCCACAGGTTATCAAACCATTCACTCATTGAAGGACCCCTGGCTGGCTTCCCGTTGGGGCTATTATAAAGTAAACTCCCTTAAAACACTTATGTACAGGTTTTTGTGTGAACATAGTTTTCAAGTTGGAGGGATAAATGCCCAGGGATGCGATGACTAGGTCATATGCTAGTTGCATGTTTAGGTCTTTGAGAAACGGCCAAACTGTTTTCCAGAGGGGCTGTACCATAAAGATTCCCACCAGCAATGTATGAGTGATTCATTTTCTCCATGTTCACCAGCATTTGGCTTTCTCACTGTTTTTCGTTTTAGCCTTTCTGATAGGTGTGCAGTAATATGATAATTTGGGGTTTTGATTTGCATTTCCCTAATGGCTACTGATATTTAACACCCTTTCATTGCTTATTTGCCATCCATATATCCCCTTCGTATATCCTCTTCAGAAAAATGTCTTGTCGTGTCTTTTGCCCGTTTCCTAATCGGATTGGGTTCTTTTTTTTAACTGTTGAGTTTGAGAATTCTTGATATATTCTAGATACTAGTACTTTGTTGAGTGTGTGTTTTGCACCTATTTCCCCCCAGTCTGTAACTTATCTTTTTATTCTCTCCACAGGGTCTTAAAAGAGCAAAAGTTGTAAATTGTGATAAAGTACAATTTATCATTTTTTTTTCATTTTTGGATTGTACTTTTGGTGTCAAGTCTAAGAACTCTGTCTAACCCCAGACTCCAGAGATTTCTCCTGATTTTTTCTAAAAAGTTTTGTAGTTTTACATTTTATATTTAATTCCATTTTGAACTAATTTTTGCAATAGATATAAGACTTAAGTTGATGTTCATTTATTTTTGCCTGAGATGTTTAATTGCTCTCATATTATTTATTGAAAAGGCTGTCCTTCCTCCCTTGAATTGCTCTTGCACCTTTGTCAAAAATCAGTTGAAGATATCTATGTGTGTCTATTTCTGGGTTCGTTACTCTGTTTCATTGACCTATTGTCTACGGTTCCATCAACGCTACACCGTCAAAATAAATTTTAAAATAATCCATGACAAACAAAATATCAAAATTGCAAATGACATAGGATCAGCAGCAGGTGCTGCTGTAAGCCATCCCAGAGCCTGAGGCAAAAGGAAAAATCAGTAATAGTGATCCTCTGGTGACTTCCAATCATCAATATGAACAACTACCTGCTTGGACATTTGCTAATCAGTCAACACACCACAAACATTTGGCAATCGACAATTATTTGCCAACAGAGGATGGAAATTAATTTATTATTCAAGACATTCCCAAAACACATACAAAGAAGAATACCAATAAACAAAGGTAGAAATACAGAACATGTTTCCAAGCATCTGAATAATTTTTATTTAATATCTTTTAAATTTTCATCTAGATGTTTAGGACCATGTAGATGTAACCAACAAGAACATTTAAGACACAGAAAGTTTCATGGGATGGGAATATTTACCACAACTACAGATGTTCTGTGTAAGTTTATTATGCATGTTGTTTAAGAAATGGGACAAAATAGCAGCACAGATCTTTCCCATGAGGTAATTAAATAACAAATAATAGTGAATCTCTTTAATGATGAAGCATGGTGAGATTGAATTAGATATCAACCATTTTTGCAATTTTGAAAACATCTTTATATAACTATAAATAGGGGTGAAATTAAAAATATTTACCACCTATGGCATGAACATCAGCCAGTCATAATGGATGTTGGCCTTAAATGACAGATAAGCCTGTTCTGGGGTATATCAGCACAAAATCTGCCCTATCACAATGGTCGCATAATCCAGATATAATGCTAAGCAGAGCTTTTGTTTCCATATTATCCACATAAAAACTTCAGAGCTACTTGGTGAAATTTTTATCTCAATATTCATCAGTGTCATCTTATAATCTGTTAGCAAATATTTGTTGATTGCCATGTTCAAGATGCTCACATACATGTATGTAATTTATTGATAAGCTAAATCCTTTATTTCACTGACAGCCATTCTTGAATGACAGACAAATGTGAGGAAACCATTTGTTTTTTGCTCCAAAATTAGTATACTTTATTATCATAGTAACAATTATTTTTATATAATTTGGGTACTAGAGGTGTTAATTCCTTATGCTCATATGCATCTCAATGGACAAATGTTTTAGGCAAACTCAGTGAATTCTCTCAATAATTCTGAGTAGTATCAGCATTCCCTTTTTACAGGTGGGAAAACTGATGACCTTGAAAGTGGCAAAGTCTAAACCAAAACCTATGTCCTCTGACTGTTGACCCTGTCCCCTTCATAATGTATGCAAGGAAACTCTTCACAAATGACAAAGCTTTATATGAATTATAGACATTTTTAATCCTGTTAAGAAAAAAAATATCCTTCTATATGAAAATGACTGAAGAAAGTGGCTCATCAACTATGTCTTTGGGTAGAGCCTCAATTCTAAAAGATCTGTCATCAGTTGATTGGTAGCTACTTTACTGTTCATTAATGTCCAAATCCTCTTTAGTCCCCAGGCAGAGCTATGTACTTCACCTTTCTCATGGTGGGTCTTTAAAATTTTTTTTCTAGAGTGGGTTACCTAAATCACGCAGTTCTGTTGATTTGTTAGTTTTGTAAAACAACCAATATCTTGCTCAGATAGGCCATTTTATTAGTCCAATATCATTAAGATCCTCTCATGCTACATGTGAGACCTTGGATGAGCGTCATGACTTGCATTATAGTTATTTTTGAACCATGAGAACCAGACACATAATGGGTGCTATGGAAAGGCTTTGCCCTCCAGTAGCTGAACATCTTATTTTCTATAGTACTGTCAAGGCTGCACAATTTATTTTATTTAAAAAAATGTTCCAGGGGCGCCTGGGTGGCTCAGTCAGTTAAGCATCTGACTTTGGCTCAGATCATGATCTCAGGGTTCTGGGATGGAGCCCAGTATCGGGCTCCCTGCTCAGTGGGGAGTCTGCTTCTCTCTATCCCTCTGACCCTCCCCCTACTAGTGCGTGTGGTCTCTCAAACAAGTAAGGAAAATCCTTTAAAAAAAAATGTTCCAGGACTCCTATGTTGATTAATTAGAAAACTTCCCCACAACCTTCCTTCTCTGAGTCTCCACCACCTCCAATATTGCACTTCCTTCTGTTGTTCTACTGTTATGGTCCCCAGTGCCTGCCTGCTCCACAAAACGACAGGAGCAGGTCAACAGGTGTCACTGTGAAAAAAAAAAGAAAACAGAAAAACAGAAAGCTTACTATTTCTCAATGTTTATTGAAGTGACAACCTAATAATACACTTTTTGGGGCTGGGCGGGGGGAGAATTTTGTGTCAGCCCAGGACACTTGCCAAATGATTCAATTACATTGGAAATATTAATTAAGTTGAGTGGACATCTGTCAACCTTACTCAGTTCAATGCAATCCTAATTTTATATCAATTCCAATTTTATGAATCCATCTTTGGTATAAGACTACAGTCTTGCCAGTATTCTCATAAGTGTACCACATTACCAGGATATACTCCTTTCAATCCTATGCAATTATGCTGAATCTAGATAATAGAGACTGGACTACTTTAGTGATTTATGGGCAGGGGTTGTTTTAGGAGGGACAAAATATTCCTGTAAAATGAGCGACAGTAACCATTTGCATAAATGAGCTAAAAGGTAAAACATGTAGAAAAGAGTAAAAAAGAGAAGTCACAGAACTGACATTCAAAGCAAAGGGTAGAGAAGAGAGAGCCAAGGAAGTAAATGCATATAGTATATTTTAAAAAGAATGTTAAAAATGATGCATGATCAACAGATGGTCAAACAATTTTTTGGAAGGATATGGAAAGAAATAACAGCCTTTGAATTCACCCTGGAGAAAGTTATTGGTGATTCTAGGGAGAACACTTGTGTTTGTTGGTGAGAAGACCTGAGGCATTGCAGGTAATATTGGAGGAGAGAGAGGCAGCTGGTGGAGCTCTAACAAGTAATCAGTTATCTGCATTTGAAGGTGTCCATGAAGAGGAAAGTTCCCAGGGGAAAATGGTAGGACACAAACCATTCGATCATCATATGCTTCCAGGGATGAGGCCAATGTCCCTTCCTCCTCTGAGCTCCTGTAGTTTATCCATCTGTGACCCTCATTTGGCACTTAGGACCTGCTGGCTTGTATTGTTCTTTATTTCTTTAGGAGCTGGTCTATTTCCAAAACAGCCTGTGAGCTCTTTAACAACTGCCTCATGTTGTCTGCCACGAGGCCTCGCACATCGTGTTAGTGATAGTAATAGTTGTCAAGGTAGTGATGGTAAAAGTCCTAATAGAAATAGCTGGTCCTAGGATTGTGCTCGATACTTTATATGTTTTATCTCATTTAATCCTCCTCTCGAGGTGTCTAATATTATCATCTGTCATTATCTCCAATTTGAAAGCGAGGATGCTGAGACTCAGAGTTTAATAGCTGGCTTCTACTCACACAGCTTGTAGGTGGCAGACTTTGGACTCAAATCCAAGGCTTTACGATCTCAGTGGCCAAGCTTTAGTGAGGAGGATTTGGTACACACGATCTTTCTTTTTCTTTCTCTGGTATCTAAAGTTCTAAACAATGAGAATTTTATCAAGATATCAATGCAACAAGTTGTTTTATGTTTATCATTGGAATCCTACACTCTCCTGTTTGTTTTGTTTTGTTTTGTTTTGATTTTTTAAAAGATTTTATTTATTCATTTGAGAGAGAGAGTGAGCACAAGTCGGGGGCAGAGGCAGAGGGAGAGGGAGAAGCAGACTCCCCACTGAGCAGGGAGCCTGATGCGGGGCTCGATCCCAGGACCCCGAGATCACGATCTGAGCCGAAGGCAGTTGCTTAACCAACTGAGCCACACCCAGGTGCCCCTCCCCTTGTTTTTATGATTTGTCACTGGAAGCAAAATGGTTTGTGTCCGAGAGAAGCCGGAGGTCACAGGAGCTTGGATGGGGGTAAAGGTCTGACAAGCACTAGCTCTCTGACTAGCTCTCTCAGATAAGCAGCACAGAAAACATTGTCTGTCTAATCAGACACTCACAGAAACAAAATACAGGCAGAGGCCAGGCAGAATTGCCAGATAAAACACCCAATGACATTTGAATTTCAGATACACACACAAAAATTTAGTGTAAGTATGTCCCAAATATTGCATGGGACATATTTATACTAAAACTTATGCATTTTTAAATATAAAAGCTAAATTTAACTGAGCATTCTGTATTTTTATTTACTAAATCTGACAACCCTCAGGCTATAACACATCTCTTCCATCTTTTGAGGTACTAAGGAAGTATAGATCTGAACCCTGAACCAGGAAGGGAGGAAAGAAAGGAATGTTTCTGTTACTCTTTTGAAAATCAGAACTGCTGCTCAAGTAAACTTGACCAACTTAAAAGTTAGAAATTTTATTTATTTTTATTTATTTATCTATTTTTTTTTTTTTTTTTTTTTTGAGAGAGAGAGACAGAGTGAGGAGGGGAAGGGACAAAGGGAGAGGGAGAGAGAGAATCCCAAACAGGCTCCACATCCAGTGCAGAGCCTGATGCAGGGCTCAATCTCACGACCCTGAGATCATGACCTAAGCCGAGATCAAGAGTCAGCAGCTTGACTGACTGAGCCACTTAGGCACACCAAGAAGTTTTATTTTAAGTCTGAATCATAGTCATTCAAAATATGGAAAATAACTAAAAAATAATTTTAAGTTCTTTATACTTTTCTCTCCTATACACATAAAACAAGAATTTAGAAAAGAATGCTTTAAACCCTCTTCTCTATGCAATAACTTATTTTATTGACTTCATGGATTCTGCAAGGCAAACAAGGAGTTGGGTTCTAGTTACGATGCATATAATGTGTCCACTCAAAATCTTGATAACAACAACAAAATCCTGATAACCATTTATCATCCTGTGGTATTCCCATCTGTCTAGTCTTCTGCAGGAAGCCACAGGGCCTTTGAACTGGAAAGGAACTTTAGAGAACCAAGCCAACTTCCCTGCCTCTAGGAATGTCTGTGCTTTGCCATGGGCAGATTTGTCTGTACATCTGTGGTTCAAGCAAAACCGCCTGCACCTGAATTACTCAGCTAATTATATTTCTGGTGTTCCATCTGAACGAACTTCCTTTAAACGGGAATCTTAGGAATGAAGTACTAGTCCCTGAACCAGTCTCAGCTGACTGCAGTCATCACCCCGGTACCCTGGAAGGATCTGGGGAGCTTAGACATGTTGAACAGGGTTGAAAAAGAATCAGCTGCTCATTTCCAGGGCCTCCAGTACGTGCAGGCTGAGAACTGGGACTCGTTTTTTTTTTCGTTCCTTTCCCTGCCCCCCCCCCCATTCTCCCTAGTGGTCCTCCTTCATTCTCAGCATTCAGTGTTTTCAATGGGGACATTGTAACCCTGTTCTGGGAGTCACAGTGACAAGTTCCTCTTGGAATGGAAGGAGATTCTAGACCCAGTGTTCTTTAGACACATTTAAGAGGGATAAGGGAGCAGATCTGGCAACCCATATTTCGTTAATTTGCCAGGTGTCTTCCTTTCTTTCTACTTTTTTTTTAAATTTAAAAGCACATTATTTACTTAATTCCTAAAGATGACCAATTATTTGGTATGAGCATTACAACGGGCATGATTTCATTCCGAAGTTTTCCACTTTGTCTCCTAAATAGCTCATGGTGGTTTATTTTCCCAATCATAATGTCTATCCCCTGAACCGTATCCATCATCCCTGTAAATTAATCCCATTGAAAATGAAGCAACTTTCATTTCATGAAACCATGTTCTAGAAGGAACATTCTATGAAGCAAATCTCTTGGAGACTGGATGACTCCACCATAGTTGTGGTATCACCAAGAGATGGAAAATCCAATGTCATTCCTGTTGGTTAATTATTTTAGAAGAAAGAAAAAGTAAGAAAAAACTGGCCTTATGAAATTGGCAAAAAAAGAAAAAAAAAAACCTTGAAATTCTGAAAATAAATACCCACTTAAGTAGAAAAATAATGCTGGACTGAATTTTAGAAAAGGCTTTCCAACTGTTTGTGACAAATGATAATGATTCTAAAAATGTATGTATGCAAATACAAACATTTGCCTCTAGGATTTGTTTTGTCCTCATACACTTTTACTGTTTCAAAATGAAAGTTTGCTTCTGTCTAGGTTATAAAGTTGAGAAAATGATATATTTTGAAACAATCCAAGTTTTTACTTTGGAAATAGAGTAGTGTGTGGGATTACTTTGTTAGTATTTCAATTTTCTGATTGCCAGCAATCTATTCAAATGTTTCCTTGGAGCTCTTGTGGCACCGAAAAGGTAAAGACAAATCAAAGAGGTGTGGTAATTGGTGCCAAGGCCCATGCGTCTGACAGTAGCTTCTGCCTTAAAGTGGTTAAAATAGTCAAGATTCCAGAAATTTCATAGGAATATCTGAGCAAAATATCAGGAATGTCATGGATTCTGAGCATGAAATTTGTCTTCGACATACATGTGGTTTTTATCATACACTGAATAAATCTGGTGTTATTTTCTCCTACAAATTGGCTGTGGCTTGCATTTCACTTCAGATTCCTTTTAGAGGAGGAAAAACCGTGTGGGACATTGCAGGACTCGAGTATTCACTCGGGAGAGGACTTACTCCCCAGGGCCCAGTAGCTGATGACTCAACTTGTGAATGATTTTGGACTCTTGCCTTGTTGCATCAGCACCTGCTCTGAAGCTCGAAGTTTCTCATTAACACTTCTACTAGATGAAATAAGGGGAGGTGCCAAAACTGAAAAACAACAACAACAACAACAACAACCAGTGAATTCTTCTATGTTTCTTTCAAAAAGAAAAGAATTGGGCACAGTAGAAACTACTATAAAATGACATTATTAAACTGGGTGGGTTTTTTTCAGATATTTTTATTTTAAAAAAACCCACAGCTGAACGACTGCTCTGAAAGCAGTATGCTAGGTGCAGTGGAGAATACCACAGTGGAAGCAATACAAACAGGAAGCTGAAACAGAGAACTGCATTATCATTTGGGGTTTACCAGCCTATCCTTACAGATAATCAGGAGTCGCCTCCTTTGGCCTGGTGTAATGAGAGCCTTGATGCTCTTTGTTTCTACGAGCGTGTGCATATTATGTGTCCATTGAGGGTGGGTCTGTATATGTCTGTATGTTGTGTCTGTGTTCCAGCTGGGCCTGAAATCAATTGTTCTAGTTTCATGCCTCCAGATTAGATTACGTGAAGGAAGGAGCCCATAGCAGGTGCTATTTCTATCACCTACCCCAACTACTGTTTGCAGCGAAGTAGGTAGAAGTGATGAGTTGTATTTTCCACACCCTCATATAGCTAGTGCTGTCACAAGAAATTACGTGGATAAAAATGCAGGTTGCTGAATTATTTATGTATCATTTCTATTAACTTAGTGAGATATATTTGTAAATTACAGATAGTTTCCAAAAGCCTAAAATCATTTAGGCTAATTGGTACATTATACAACCTAACTGTGTAATTGATTTTTTAAATGAATTGGTCCCTAAGTGAGTTTTGAGTATTCTATAATAATTGGTTTCTAATAAATGGTATAAATAAATGAGTGATTAATGCATCGATATAGAAAGCAATTGGTAGGTCTTTAGTGCAACTGAAAGACCCAGTATATGGGTGCACCAAATTCAGCAGACTGCTAAGCATAATTTAAGTCAGGTCATCACTCCAGGCTGAAAATTTTAGACCATAATGAAAAGTGCACATTTTTTACTCTTTGCGCATGAATGCAGGTGATTATTTAGTTTAATAAATAAAATATATCATTTACTTTAGACGTAAGGTTAACTTAATTGCGAACTGTGAGGATTGAGATGTTTCAAATATTTAGGTTCCTAGTCATGATCTTAGCAATGAACGAAGGAGTAGCAGTTTCCCTTACAACAGAAGAGCATTCTGTCAGCAGAAGATATTTACAAAAGCACGTTAAATAATGGGTGTGTTGGGGTTGTTTTTCAAGTTGATTGGGAAGGACACTCTCTTTTAAGAGGAGATATATGACTTCATATAGGAGACCTCATGGTCATTGGCCAAATATTAATGCTCAGCACTTAGTATCTCTGGCTCAGACCCAGTCTTAGCATCTCAGAATCTGTTAAGTTGTTCCTTCTTCTGAAAGGCAATTGGCACTTGAGAACAATTCTGACATCCTTTGTGCAAATGGAATCTGCAAGCCAGAAAGCACAGAAACACGTGGAACTGTTCCCTAGCTATTAGAGGTACGTCTGCTGTTTATTCGCTAATGTCAAAATGGCATACAGCTTACAGGGAATGTGGGTTGCTGGTTGGCTTTGTGACGCCAGTTCCTTCTTGTCTGGATACTGGAACTGGCTTCCTTTGGGGGGGCATTCCCTCCATACCATTGAATATAGCTCAGTGGTACTGTCAGTTGGGGAAATTCATTCTTCTCTTATCCAAGTGGCAAGTGTGTGACTCAAGTTCTCTCTTTCAAGTACAAATCATGAGCCGAATGACAGAATGAATATGTTTGGATGTGACTCATTCCTGCCATAGTGCCTAGAAAAGACTGTCATGTAATTCCTTCCACCAGTGATGATCCTGAGTCCCTTGAAGCTGCCTGGCTCCCACCCTCTCCTTGCCTTATTTTCAGCCTCGTCTTCAGTCCTGAAATTTTCCCATAATCTTGCAGTAAATTGCCTTTTCTGTTTTAGTTAGCCAAATTCCGCTTCCTGCAGCTGGCATCCAAAAACTCCAACTGACAAAAATTTCTTCCTTTTTGGTTAGTTTGGAGTTGAAGAATATATAGGAAAAAACCTAATGTTTAGTAGCTACCCTGCGGTACCATAAGTGATCACTGACCTAGGAAGTAAAAGAGAGTTATATCTAGATTAATACAATTAAAGACATCATCATCCTTTTCAAATACTGCCTCCTTTGTCCTAATCTAATCTACGGAGTGTTGGTCCAGGTAGTGAGCTCAGCAAATTCCAGGTCTATTTTCAACAACAGTTGTTTATTTTTGTGGTATGGGTTGTTATAATCTCCTCAAGGGTTTCTGTGCTTTATAAAAGTAAGTTTTCAGTTTCATTTCCCACTAAATCTTCCCTCTCACAGCTGCCATATTTAACCATTCTATAATACTGCCTTCAGGAGGTAGAGGAACTAGGCTGAGAGGTCTCCTTTCTCAGGGATCAACAATATATCCTCACTTTTTGTTTCACCTTTATGTTCTCCTCCCCACCCCGCACACCCCCACACTACCAATCTGGGATAACCCCATCATACATTCACCCACAATTACGTTTAAGTATACAAATCCTTCTTATTTGCTTGAGACTTAAGATTCTGAACCTCAAAAGCCAAGGGGTCCTGGTGAACTCTAAACATATACATTAATTAACATTCCAAAGTCCTACTTGGCCATACTACAAGGACTCTTCATTGTTTAGCAGGTCAAAATCCGTCATGTGGAAATTCGCATTTTGGTTCAATCTTATCCTTATTTCTAGTCAAATACAGGGAACTAAAATTTATTGGGTTGCGTTGATGGGAGGCAAGGGAGTCTCTACCAGTCTCTGTCTGTTCAGCCTAAACCTATGTACCTAAGACCATAAAGACTCCATCATGGAAGGAGTACAGAATTTTATGAGTGCTCCTCCTAGCCACCCTCCCCATGAAAAAGTCTTTATTAACTTATGCTTGAATCATTGTGAATAGGGAAGACTGATGTCCCATGAGATAGATTTCATAAGTTTTTAAGGGGGAGCAGAAACCAATAAAAGTATGATCAATCCTGTCAATATAGCCAAAGCTCTGGACAAGGACTTCTGTGGCACAGGTTTTTACATTTCTTCACAGCAAATTCCTCTTCCTAACTATATTTGGCTTATTCTTATTACTTGGTGTTTGAACACTGATCATTTGGGAGCAAAGAGAGATGAGCCAGAGTGTCCAGGGGAAATCATGCTGGGATTACAACTTTGACCAAAAATGATGAGTTTGCACACATATAATGGGAACACAAGCTGTTATTCCCTTGATAACTCCCCAGACTGTCAGTATATATAACTTTCCCTATACACTGGGTTCTTGACTGAGATGGTGCGGGAACTGTTAAGTTACTCCCTGCCTCTGAGATGCTATTTTTCAATAATATTGACTCTTAGAAAAGAGGAGTATGAAAGTCAGAGAATGGAAAACTGAGTTTTCATCTCAGCTTCAACACTTACTCTCTAATGGATTTAAAGTCAGAAGCTCTCCATCTACTTCTCTCAAATGATTGGTTTGAGGATCAGATACCATATTGAATTTGAAACAGCTTTATAAACCATAATGAACTGAACTAAAGTGAAGAATAATTCTCATATTTTCTAAGTAAATTTAAAACTTGAAGTTAGAGAGATTTCAGGAAGAAACAATTTCTTATAATGCCTAATAATTGCAATCAAAATGATGATAGTCAAGATCAGTAAAAGTAATATAGAAACCATGCCTATAAAATTCTTCACTGGTGGAAGGAATACAATTTAAATAGAATTTCTATTAATTAATACAATGTTAAGGGATGGAGATGTTCCATTAACAAGTTTGTGAACACAGGACATTCTCCTCAGCCAACAGTTATGAGGAAAACCTGGCTTCCAAGTAAAGCAGACTATTTCGCATCCATGCTCATTTTGACTTTCATTCCACTTTTTACAGTTTACAAGAACAAATAATTCGAATAAAATATTTTTCACAGTTTTATAATACCCCACAGCATCATAAAATTGTTAAAAAATAAATCAAAATGACTTTAATAAACCTAATAAAATATTGTAAAATAAGTTAATACAAGTTAGCAATACTGGGGCAAAAAGTTCTGAGAGAGAGAACCGGACTTGAGCTCAAGCAACTCCACACACACGAACAAAGCATGTGGGTTACTAGTTTTCTAGTAACATACTACAGTTTCTCTAGGCATAAACTACTTTAGGAGAATCTCACATTCTGATTGATCGTAACTGGAAAAGGAGATAATGAAGACTGACTATTGCAGGCTGAGAATTGTGGGAAAATATGTGTGCGACATGCTCCTCACATTTAGCACAGATTCTTCTAGGTAAGAAAAAAAAAATTCTTTCTTTCTTGTTGGGTAAATTGATCATTATTAGTTCACTGACTATGTAAGCATGTGAAGAAAGCACCCAGTTCTTTCCAACATTGTTCCAGACAGAGCCACCACATTCAACACAGGAAGGAGGAGAAGACAAGGGAATCACACCTTCTGCCCACGGGGAGGGACAGTTTTCAAATACATCAATGACACTGAAAGAATAGCTCTAAATCGTTAGTGAGTTATTTACTTGGCAAAGAGGGGACCCAGGTCATCACATCCACTGTGAGCAGAGTCCTCACAAAAAGCACAAGACCAAGATGAGCCCAGCCACCAGGATGAGCAAAGAAACCGGACTTCCAGGGGTGTGGAGATAAAGGAGTCAGGAGCTGCTGTTGGCGCTCACGCTGGGAGGCTGATCTGGGCACCCAGACGTGGTGGTCACACTGCTGAGGTGAATCATATCAGTTGTTTGCAGGTTTTTTCCTTTTTTACATTTTTTTCATATTGAGTTTTTTTTTTTTTACAAGTTACCTTAGATCTAAACACAAATTCTTTGAATTACCTCAGAAAAATTGAGTTTTGCGTATCTACTAAAAGAAAACAGCTCTTGTTTTTAAGAGGAAAAAACAACTAAAAAGTCATTTCAGTTTAGTGGGCTTTGAGTTATTTTCTCATTTAGAAATTGTCTCATTAGCTACGTTAATAAAGAGTGGCAAGAGAATTTTGTCTTATTCAGATAATGTAAAAGCCATTGATGGTTACTGTTAAATGAAGTGAC
The DNA here is from genome assembly GCF_004348235.1 of Phoca vitulina. NCBI lineage: Eukaryota > Metazoa > Chordata > Mammalia > Carnivora > Phocidae > Phoca > Phoca vitulina. Next base: position 39,969,430 of record NW_022589728.1, read on the forward strand.
TCTTAAACAAATAAAAATGTGATAATAAATGCTCAGAGCTTTGTGGAGTCATGGAATCCATGCAGATTAGATGGAGGCCATCCCAAAGTTGATGACATCTGTGTCCGAGGCTCTGTTCATGCACAGCTACACCAAGAAAACAAATTCAAAAACTACATACGGTAAATACTAAACAAGTAATCTCTACAGTCTATACTGAGCATTTGGGCTTCCTGTACTTATAAAGTGAAAAGTGAAAAAATTCACATGTAGAAAATATTTCTGACATATGCATTCTCAGGAGAGATAACTAATTTTCTTTTCTGGAAGTTACCTTTTATTTTTCTATTCATACTTAAGCTCCTAGATGGAGAAGACCAGCCATTTCCATCTTTGGAAGGCAGTCTGGTAGAGAGCATGGACTTTGGAGCCCTAGAAACATGGGTTCAAGTTCAGACACTACTGGTCACAGCTGTTTGGCTTTGAGCAAGCCTCAATTTCTCTGACCCTCAGGCTTTTCATTTATAGATGCGCAAACCATTCCTAGTACTACTAGGTACTCAACTAATGCTCCCCTATTATTTCCTTCATAGTCAGGACCTACACAGTGTATTATACAAGTTAGAACTCAGTTCACATTTATTGAATTTCTTCTTTTTTTTTTTTTGAGAGCACAAGAAAGTGGGGGAGCAAGGTGGGGAACAGCAGAGAGAGAGGGAGAGAGAGAGAATCCTTAAGCAGGCTCCACGCCCAGCAGAGAGCTCCATGTGGGGCTTGATCTCATAACCCTGAGATCATGACCTGAGCCAAAATCAAGAGTCTGAGGCTTAACCAACTGAGCCACCCAGGTGCCCCTGAATTTATTCTTAAACAGTTGCCACAAATCCAAATCCTTTCTTGTTTCTGTTTTTGTTTGGTTTACTTGTTTGCCACAAGACCATGAACCATCCCCTTTTATTTGCTTTCTATGCTGAGCTGATTAATCCACTTCCACACCCTATTCTATTCCCCCTTCTCCAAAGAACAGCTTTAATTCAAAATTCACCAAGGTAGTGCTTGCCCAGCTTTGCACAGAAATGTCCAATGACTGTACAGGGATGAAAGTAGCTCAAGAATCATCCACAGTTTGGCAAGTAATCTATGAGGTGACCTGTAGCAAAGTATTCAACCCAGTAGGGATGATGGTTTTCATGTGGCCAGTCAGGTAAGTTCTGTCCTCCTCTGTCCTGCAGAAGACACACCAACTGACCAGTCAGCAATGGGTGGAGAATGGGCGGGGCACACAGAAAGACTGTTGATCAACTTTCTCTAAGACCGAGATATTGAGCTGTCCCTAAATAACACACCTTTAGCGTTTCCTGGGCTCTGGATGGTCTCTCACTTCCAATTCTCATCACATTTATTCTTAAAATAAGTCTCCTCTGCACAAGAGTAGCTTATGTGAGTCTCAGATCCAGCCGACCCAAAGAATCAAATTAATTCATGTTTTTGGTACGATTTTCACCCCAAGTACATCCTAGTGCTTGGTTACATTGCCGGGGCTGCAACAGAAAGACACATGGAAGGGATGTGCTGCAAACCTGGCATTATTATGCCTGAGTTCCCCCTGCCCACTGCCCAATGGCACTATTCTGTGCACATGTGTGTCCCCCTCGGCCCCGCCATCGCCACCCCAGGACACTCCCTGTGCCACATTCCAGCTCCCAGCTTGGACAGTCTTAGGTAAGTAAAAGCATCACTCTGCCCTTACGCTATTCTAAAAATCATGCTGTCACAGGGAAGAAACAAATTCAGCAGGCAGAACCGTGCGTGGCATACGCCCTGTGCAAACAGAGCTACTTGTGTACATATGTTCTCAGCTCCCACCAGGAAGCATCTATGCTCCATGAAACTTCTGAATCCTGCCGAAGTTGGGGGAGCTCACTCTGCGGGATTTACACTGCTTTCAGCTCCCGGGATGTCCTTGTTTCACTTGGCTAATTTTTTGAGCTCTACTGAATCCCCCTGTGGGGCAGGGAGCAGAATCTTGTGTCTGGCAAGGAAAGGAAGGATAAATACACACACACACACGCACACACACGAATGCGCACGCACACACACCCCAAGTTCTTATTGACTAAATGCTACCTACACTATTAAAGGAAGACAGTGAGTGTTGAAATGTATTACTTGTATGCCAGGCAGCAATCAACTACATTTTGCTTTATAGCATTGATCAGAGTTTTGCTAGACTACACTTAGGGAAATTATCATCTGTGTTTATTTACAGGGAGTGTAGGTAGAATGGAGTGTGTTTTATCAGCACTCTAAGCCAAAGGTTGGTAGTAGAAAGCACAGAGGTGGCCATGGATCCTAAAATAATCCCTAGCCACTGGACCAGGCAGAGGCCTCCTTAGTCACCAGGAATAAATGATAGAGTGCGGTGGGAAACATGGAGCCCCAGGCCTCCTGGGAATATATTTATGCAATTGATAGAGAAAAGCCCATTCAAACAGCATCACATAAGGGAGCTCCTGTATCGGCCATGTGCTAGTGCAGTTCGCTCATGGGCCAAAGGAGGAGACTCACCAGTTCCAACCTCTCCCCGTTTCCAGACATGGGGGTACCGCCTCCGGTCTGCGTGCTTACAACTGTGTGCCAAACTATCGTCCATGCAAATCTGCTAATCTACATCCCCCAAACAACAGTGCTAACCAAATCTGAGTGGTTGTTTCCAGTTCTCTCTTACCTTTGGGAATTCAAGGGAAACCACACTGCAGGGAACAGCAGAGTGAGCAATAGGACTGTGGCTGTGGTCCCATGGGTGGAAATGGTGGACAGCCAAGCAGACCCAGAATCTCCCAGTCCCACCAGGCTAGAAATGACTGATAGCTCTTCAGTCTTAGAATTCAGTATCATTTTCCAAATAGAGATAATTCTAAAATCCCAGGTTGAATAAATCTACCATATGGCCCAACAACTCCACTGCTAGGAATCTACTCAAAAGAAACGAAAAAGTATATTCAAATGTCCATCAATCGGTGACCAGAGAAACATGATGTGATATCTATGCAACAGAATACTATTCAGCCATGAATATATATGTAATGCTGATATATGCTACAACATAGGTAAACATCACAAATACTGTGCTAAATAAAAGAAGCCATACAATAAAGACTGTGTATTGTATGATTCCATTTACATGAAAGGTCCAGAAAAAGTAAATCTGTAGAGACAGACAGAGACCAGATAAGTGGTTACCTAAAGCTGAGGGTGGGAACAGGGACTGACCACAAGTGGGTACATGGAATCCTTTGAAGTCGATAGAAATGCTCTAAAATTGAACTGTGGCAATAGTTGCACAGCACTGTAAATTTACTAAGGATCACTGAATCGTACAGTTAAAATGGGCGAATTTTACAGCATTTAAATTATATCTCAATGAAGCTGTTAAAGAAAGAAATCCAAGGTTGATCATTCAGCCTAAGTAAGACAGGGGGAGGGAGAAAAGACCATGTGCTAAAAGTTTCTCGTGTTCATACGGATCACATAGCCCCTTCTTTCCATCGCACATTTTTATCCGTCATCCCCAAACGAGTGGCCAGCTTGCACTTGTTTGCCTAAATTACCTTCTCTTGGGTCTCTTTCTTTGCTTACCGAATGTGAGAGAACTTCAGACAGAAAGAACAGGAAGGAGAAATGATCAGTCTGATATTCCCATTTTTTAAAAAAATTATGACAGTGAAAAACTAGACAAAATGTGAACAAGATATAATAAAATAGCTCTTTTTTAAAATTTTGTATTTTCTGTATAAAAGGTATTTGTGCAGCCATTTCCATAAACCAGGCTGGTGTCCCAGAAAAGCATAATATATGGCTAGCAGATCACCACATGTCTGACTGTTAATAGGATGGGGGACATTACATTCAGTAGGTACCGGGAAGTCCACGAGGGAGAAAATTCTTCCTCTTGCCTGCAGGGGCATCTGACCCGCAGCCGCCATGGTGTGTAGCTTGACTAGCACATGTTTACAGATTGGTGAACATCAGAAACATTCGTTTTATTAGGTAGTTACATAATAGCCTTTTATTTTTGATTATTTATGCATTAGTGGCAAGCAATGGAGATGTGCGATGTAGGAAAGTTATTATTTGCTAATTTGCTGCTTTTAAAATACACGGGCACACTATCTATTATGTATCATGCATTACAATTACAACAACAGTTTAATTAATCACCAGCACCCTGTTTTGTACCAATCTACAGCAGAATTCTGGGTAATGGTGTTGTTTACCATTTAGCAAGTAGCAACATTTCACTCTGTTTCACTACATTAAACTGCTCAAATAAAGCAAACGGATATTGAAAAGAGTTGGCCATCTGCCTTTATTTTCTTTTACTTTTGTTTAAAAAAAAAAACAACTCTCAAAAGAGAAAGAACACAGCCATGAAACTGATAGTGACAAAAAGCACTCTTTTTTTTTCTTTATCAGGTCAGAATCTCATCTAAATGCAGTTCTGATGAATAGTTTAAAAAATAAAAAAGAAGCCCGCTTTGTGGATTTGGAGTGGGTCTCAAGACCAGCCGTGAAGCCTAATGATTATTTAACGGTGCTGCACTTGACGCTGGTTTCTGTGAGCCTCCTTTCCCCCCTTAAGAGTTTGATGAATAGGTCTTGTGACAGCCATTTAGGAATAAACAAGAATTCATCAGTCTGCATAAGAAGAAGCCAGTTTATAGATTAAGTTTCCTGAGGTAATTCATGAGGTCAGTCCCATTTAGATGGAGACTATTAGGGCCTGGCTCTCGAGAGTGGCCATACAGGGAAGTCACTCCAAATGGACCCCGCTCACACAAAGCCCCCTTTCAGGGAGAAGCCTGCCATTTTTATGACCCTGCTGCTAGGACGCACATCAACTTGTCACTGTGCAGATCTGCTAGGGCAAGACCTCATCACTCTATTAAAGAGCTCTGTGACCCTATTGACTTGAAGTATTTAAAGCAGGGGTGAAGTTCAAAGCAATTTCTTTTCTATACTATTACTCAGTCTCTCTGTGTCTTGGCTCTAAAACATCTGCTGTCAGTTCCTTTCTGTTGTCTGATTCTGGAATCTGTCACTGGAGAACAGAGTAGTTTTATTTAAAATAAATTGGATTCCTTTTCAGTTTTCAGCATTGCGCATTGTGATCAATGGTTTATGCTCCTTCATCTGCTGGGAGACTTAACTGCAAGTGTATCCTTTTATGTCTCTTTAGGGCAAGACTGAAGCAGCATTAGCCTCTGAGGTTTTATAATAGAATCAAGTCTTAGAAGTAGGTAGCAGTCACCAGCTCCTCTAATTGGCCAATCAACAAAAATAACAACCTTTCATTAAAAAAAAAAAAAATTCAAGAAGGAAAGAGAAAAAAAAATCATCTCCAACTGTGGCTCTAGGACCCAAATGCTAACAGTATCTTTTTTTACTTTTATTTGCTCCAAGAAATGAAAACAGAGTAAACAACTCTGTTATTTTTAAATGTCAGCAGGTAAGGCAAAACTGGGAGCCAGTTTTGAAAGCTGTTTTGCAAAACAATGCAGGCTGCCATACTTGTTCTGTGGAACCGGCAGGAACCAGGGAACATTTTGAATAGTTAATAATACATTAGGCATTGTGCGTGCATTACCCAAGTGATAGTGGGAAACGGGTAGCCTTTAACTGGCTTGGCTGGGGGACTGCTCCAGCTTTTTAGATGAGTCTGTCCTCAACAGTGTTATCAGGAAATCTGTTTGGAAGGCCAAACCTGAGTTAAACAATATATTTTTTTTAAAAACTCAAGAAAATTATTTTTTAAATAATTATCTTAAAAGCATGGGCAGAGGAAACAATACAAAGTTCAGGATTGGTGTTCAGTTTAACACTGTTACCAATAAATCCAAAAAAGTCACTTATCCTCCTGATACTTCTTATAAACCAGAGGTATCCCATGACAGCTAAAACACAAACCACTTCCTGTCTCCTCAGAGTCTCTTTTAAATGTATCTTCTTTTATTCCACACCCCTCACTGTGGGCAGTGTTTCTCTGGCAGGAAACATTCTCACCGAGTCAGCTATCGCTTTTCTTCAGAGGACTGGATTCTGCCAGTCCCTCCTTGACAGCATTCTGTGTCAGCGCTGTGTGTGGTCAGGTGTCTAAGCCTGGGTGGAGTCTCCTCTCCCCTCCAACACAGCGTGTTTAAATATGAAACCTTAATCCACATCCATCCTACCATCTTCTTTTCAAGCACAGCGCTCTTTCCTTTCAATGGTACTTAATGTTTTCCTAGTCACATGGCTCTTCCCCCATACCCTGTCTAGAGAAGTTACCCCTGGAAAGTGTCCCACTCCATACCTTCTCCAGATCTCCACTCAGATCTTCAGTACCTTGCCTCAACTGGTGCTTCCAAGTTGGGTCATGTCGCATTAGCCTATTTTCACTCCCCATTAATCCTCTGAAACCAAGGTTTGACCAAGCGACGGAACCACATAAAAACCTCCAATTGCTCCACAGAACCTAGAAGACAAAACCCAGTTCCTTCAGCCTGGCATTCAAAGACCTTCTGACTCCAGCCCCTCATTCTGCTTTCCTTGCTCATGCTAGGCTCCAGTCTAACAGCCATCTGGGCCATCCCAGTCTTCACGTCTCTCCTCTCCCCCTCATTCTCCCTAAGGCAGCCCATCGCTCGAAGGCTTCAGAGATGCCTGTTTGCTAAAGGCTTCTAGCTCCAGCACCATCTCTCATGAGCTCCAGACCTGTGGATCCAACTGCCTAGTGGAATCTCCTCTCAGATGTGTCTTAGGCAATTAGAACTCAACAAAGCTCATCATCTGCTATCTCAGACTGTTGCCTTTCAACAAATAGAAACACCACTCATCAAGTTGCTGGTACCAGAAGTCTCTCTCTCCTGCACCCCTAACAGCAAATCCATGATTGACTCCTTATTTCTTCTACCCTCGTCACACCTCTCGTCTCCAATGTTTCCAGTCTGGCCAGGCATCCTTTCCAGCTCAATTCTGAAACATCCTGATCCAGGACTCAGTTCAAGAGTCATCTCTTGCTTCTTCAGAGCGAATTACACATACCTATATTATTTCATAGATCAGGGCTTTGCATTTATTTGTAGGACCCTCTTCATAGAGAGGCACTGAAAAAATGCTTATTGAATGAGTATGTGAATAAATGAACAATCAGTCCTAGCAGGAGGAAACAACTAAGTTTTCCCTTTCCCAGTATAAGATGATGCAGAATTAGTGCTCAGTTAACTAATACAAGCTTAAAAACAAAGATTGATATTTACCACAAGATTTAACCCATCTTTAGTCTTAATTTCCTATGGATGCTAATATGTTTATGCCTATAGGAAAACAGCTTATTTTTATTCTAATTTTTCTTCTTCGAAAACATTCTTATGTCATGCCATAGGTTATAGTGACTTAAATATGAAATTACATCATTTATTAAGTGTTTTTTTAAAACATATTGCTGCAATATGTTGAATTCTTGTTATTCAGAACATAGTGTAGGCTTTTTCTCTTTTGTAATCTTGAATGTGTATCTTTCTAGCTCTTTTATTTTTTATATTTTTCTAGCACAAAAAATGTGCTACCATAGCTCTGAGGTCAACAGTAAGTACACTGGTTCAGTTCTCCCTGAAAATTTTCAATAAAGATAGCACAAAAGATTTGAAGGAGATAATAGTTTCTGTTCAGATCTTCTGAGGAAATAAGTAATAAATGATACTTGACACTATTTCTTAGACCTTTAATTTGGAAGGGGAAAAGGGGAGAAGAAACTTGTGGACGTCAGTAGAAACAGAATACCATACCAAGTTGGTATCATCTTGACTGTACAATGCTGAATATGTTGGAGTATTATGGCAGGCAGGTGTTCACAAAGAGCATTTCAGAAAGGAATCAGAATTTGATGGATCAACTGTGCTCCCTTCAAAGAAAAGTAAGATGAAAAAAGAAAACCTTTCTTTCTACAAAGAATTGATTTCATATTCAAGTACCCTTGCTAAGAAAATCTAAATGTTAAGTCTGACCAGCTTCTAACCCAGTCTCTTTGCTAAGCTACTATCTAAGACTTTCTAAACTAGGGAAAATAATCTTGTTTATTTTTTCAAAAAATGATTTGGATCTTTGAGTAGACACAGAGGAAACTTCAAGTGAAAATATGGATATATCTTACAGATATATTTTCTGTGTTTGTATATATATAATAAGACTTTGATGCAAAATCAAAGATTAGAGACTTTTTAAAAAAAGATAAAAGATACAATTAATTAAATAAAAGAAAGTTATATTTCTTGGTAAATCTCCTTTATCGGATTCCAAATTCTGCCATTGTGTATGCTGCTTTTTCAATAAGGTGCCATATTTTTTCTGTAGAAAATCATATCCAGGGGCTCCTGGGTGGCTGTCAGTTAAGTGTCTGCCTCCGGCTCAGGTCATGATCCCAGGGTCCTGGGATCGAGCCCTATATCGGGCTCCTTACTCCACGGAAAGCCTGCTTCTCCCTCTCCCTCTGCCTGCTGCTCTGCCTGTCTGTACTCTCTATCTCTCTGTCAAATAAATAAAATCTTAAAAAAAAAAGAAAAGAAAAGAATATCCAGGATACTCGTTTTATGCAAATATATGTGACTTATAATTCTAAATACTAAGGGCCTCTTTATCACCAAAAAGACAATAGCTAAGATATTTAATAAAATCCTAAATAATGGAAATAACTCAGATTACAGAAGTTAATTTTTTTATTCAAATTTTAACACTTCTCTATCTTTGTGTCATTGATATGATTATATTTCAGATTATGTGGAAAGCAAGGGGGAAAATAATAAATAAAACTCAGCCTCTATGTTCAAGGACAAAAAGATAATTCATAAATGTAATTCATAAATTTGATTATTTCCCCGTTATTGGTGTAAGCTAAAAAGCAACACACAAACACACACATTTGTTGAAGAGTAGGGATTATATAAAATCAATTGATTGCATTTTATTAGTAGTTGCTTTGGACTCATTTATTAGACCTGCTTATAATGGCTTAGCAAATAAGGGTTTATGTTAACGTAAGAAGGCTGGTGAATGTCATCGACGTTCCAGGATTCTTTCATGTTTCTGCTATGTCAGCTTTACCATGTGACTTTCATCTTTGAGTTCATTGCATGATTATAAAGATGCCATTCCACCTTCAAGTTCGTATATGTGTTCCAAACAAGAAAAAGAAGACACCAAGAAGGGAAGGGCAGAGACTATCTCAAAGAGAACAAAACTCTCACCGAAATCCCCAGAAAAAAATTTGCTTAGCTTCATTGGCTGGAGCCGTAGTACCTGATCATTCCTAATTGCAAGAACTTCTTGGAGATATAGCTTCTTAGCTAGGGATATTGCTGCCTAAACAAAATCGGGGTTCTATTTATAGGAAAAAAGGGTGTGCAGATATTGGTCAGATGGCTAGAAGTGCCTGCCATTGAAACCACTCTGTGAATTGCTTAACTTCTCAACTTCTACCTTTTCCCATATACTTATAATCCCAATGTCTTAGGTCCAGCCAAGAGGGGCCCCGGCCCTGGGACTTTAGAGAGCCTGCTTTGACTCTCCAGTTCCATGCCTCTCTCTCTCTCTCAGGGAAAAGACTGTACTGGACTGAGGGGAGAGGTGAACATGGAAGCCATAGTCCCACCCCTGCCAGATCATGTCCCTGATGCTTAGGCCAAGGAATTATCTGCCCGAATGACTAAGGAGTCCTTGGGTCAGTGCTTCTGAAGTCTCAATTCATCACTGGTGTAAATGCCCTTATGCCAGAGGGGTGACCAAGGGACAGGCGTTGTATAGAGTGTGGCCAGAGCTTAGACGTGTAGGCGGGGTGTTTACAAGTGTGTATCCAGCAATCCTCATAGGGCAGGACAGAGCCACGGGTGGGGGGGAAAAAGCAGGGGACAGGTTGTGGGATGGGAATACACTGACCCCCTATCTTGGGCTATAAACACTGAGGAGTCTAAATTCAAACCTGGTTTTCCAGTCCTTATATAAATATACCTATCAAGGTAGCAGGACAGGACATATTTTATTGAACTGTTTAGTAACTGATTTAAAACTCTCATTTGGGGCGCCTGGGTGGCTCAGTCCATTAAGCGTCTGCCTTCGGCTCAGGTCATGATATCAGGGTCCTGGGATCGTGTCCTGCATCGGGCTCCCTGCTCAGTGGCGAGCCTGCTTCTCCCTCTCCCTCTGCTGTTCCTCCCACTTGTGTGCTCTCTCTCTCTTTCTCTCTCAAATAAATAAATAAAATCTTAAAAAAAAAATAAAATAAAATAAAATTAAAAAAAAATAAAACTCTCATTTGGACCTGTGTTCTGTGGGCCTCTGTTTGTACTCTTAGCCTCAGCTACACAAATGTTAGGGGTGAGACAGGGCCAAAAATTCATGGGCCCTGAGAGAATGAGTCCTTATCTCTACACTAGCATTAATTTAGTGCACTTCCACACTTTGAGAAGGTTGACATTGATAGAGCTGACTATAGTTTAGACATTCCCCTAAATATTTAGTTAAATGATAAAATTAATAGCTCCACTGAACCTGACTGAGATTTTACTAAGTCCTCCTAAATATGCTTATGGCCTGGATATTATCCTTTCTCAATTTCTAATATCTCATGGAAAAGGAGCATGGCTCCCTAAGTTAGTTAACTCAGCCTAGCATATGGAGTGGTTCAATGTGATTCATTACTTAAAATAGCAACTAATATCCAAAAGAGATTGTATAATAATCATACTTACAATCATCATCATCATCATCATCATCATAGAAGATTCCATCTTGAACACCTATCATTCACTTAGTCAACAAATATTTCATGGTGCCCCCCACCCATGCACCAGGAACTATTCTAGGTCCTTGGGATATGGTTGTGAAAACGACAGATACAAGGTGGGTACACGAACAGCCGATGCCTTATTCACATCAAGGCACCTTCCAGTTAACAGGAGTCATTTCTGAAATTCAGACCTTGTGCGTGATTTGGCTAAGGAAACTATTTCCCATTATTTTAAGTAGGAAAATTATAATGCATTTTATTTTGGTCCCAAACCCCAAACCAGTTCCCCATGTTCACTAAAAAATAGTAAAGCACTTATAAAGAAGTAAAAACTATACTGTTAGAATGCAAAATACTAAAAACAATGCTTCGTTATCACAAAGTTAATAGGGCCGCTAATAAACAGTTCCCTTATAACAGCAACAGCCCTTCTCAGAAGCATCAACAACTACAGAAACACACAGCACACATCCCTTTGGTCAACACAGTGTACATCGGAAAAGTCGACAAGTGATTGTGCTTCCAGCTAATACCAAACCCGTTTTCTCACTACAAACCAGGAGACTGAATAAAACACATGAAACAACAGTTCTCCACATCAGGTAGCAGGCAGCGCGGCACTGGGATCGCTGAGAGAGCGGGGACAGAGGAGGTGAGTCGGCTCTGCGTGCAGGCACTTTCTGAATTGTGGTGCAGAGAGGGGGAGCCCAGATCCAGGACAGAAGTCCCACGGAGGGGTGGGAGCCGGGGTACGAGCACGAGCAGGCTAAGATGGCACCAGTTCGGCGGACAGAGAAGCCAAGAAGAGGGGGCTTCACAAAGGAAAGGTTCCAGAGATCTGCACAGGAGTCCCTTTGAGTCTTTGGCTGAACATCCATCTGCACAATCTCACGGTGAGACTCCCAAGAGGCCAGGTGGTGAACAGCTGTGGGGTAACAGCAAACACCAGGGAGACAGCAAGGGGAGTCATGGCCAGAGCGCCCCCCAAGAATGGGAGGAGTTAGCGTTCTGGGCGGCCAGAGCGGAAAGGTCACGTTGAATACCAAGCGCACGCAGTAGTATTTCTATATACTATCAATGGGCAATTAAAAATTATTATTATAGCTTATATCAAGTATGGACAGCAGGTCCATCTCTTCCATCAGGAATGAAAATTCTTCCAGAAATGTACCAGGTTTCTCTTAGGATTTCAGAACTGAGTCTCAAATACGCTCTCAGCCCAAGAGCTGGACCCACCTTCTCTGAGATCAAAGAATCTTTTCCAAATAAATAATTTATTTTTTCTCATATGTGTAATATGTTCACATTACAAACAATTTTTAAAATAGTGAGAAAACAGAATCCCAAATAACAAAATTGGGGTCATGTTTGTTAAAAAAAAAAAAAAAAAAAAAAAGATGGGGGAGCAGGAGTTTTAGCAAACAGGGAGCAGTTTCTGCCAGAATGTCACTGTTTGGGATGTCCGAGTTACACATACCAAAGGCTGTGAGGTATGCTGCGGGATAGAAATATGCTTCACTTTGTTTAATTCACTGCTTCCGACATGTTTTGATGCACAACTTTCTTTTTCACGTAACAGGTATGCTCTGACCAGTGCTATGCAGTAGAACTTCCTGTGATGCTGGAAACGTTTTCTGTATCTCCTCTGTCCAATATGGTCGCCACTAACCACATAGAGAACTCTTGACACGTAACTAACTGAGAAAATGAATTTTTTACTGTACTTAATTTTAAGACATTTAAAGTTAAATAGTCATGTGTGGCTAGCAGCTGCCACATTGGACAGCACAGCTCTAGAACAATGTCTACTGCAAAGATCATACATTTTCATAAACCACTGTGTAACAATCATGTTGCTTTGCTTCAGCAGATGAAGAAAATCAAGTTCAAAGTGGTTAAATAACCACCAAGTGAGCACAGAGCCAGGATTTAAACGCAAATAAACCCAAACAGCTAGTTCCAAACTCCGTGTCCCTTCCAGTGTTCATAATTTTCAATGAAAACTAATGCAAACATTTAAAAATATTTTATTTAAGTGTTTTAAATTCTACCCATCCTATACTCTAATTTTAACCATGTGACAGTTATAAGTAGAGGAAAAAATGAATGGAAAAATGTCAAATTGTTACAAATGGTTATGTCCGAGGCATAAGATTATATATTTTTTGCCAATTCTCCAAATTGTTTATAATGTAATCTTATTACTTTTATGAAGGAAAAAATAAATTATCACATCAATACTACATTTAATCTTCAAAATATAACTCAAAAGAGATATATTCTTTATATAAATATATAAATTGGTTGACCAAGCTTAGATTTGAAGTATTTATAAAGCAGTTAAATTAGAATGGGTTTTACTTTCAGAAAGGATTTGCATGGCAAAGTGAAGTGAAAACCGTGAGCTAATTATGTGGTAAATTCAATTAGTGTAGTCACCTAATCTAAATTATTCAGGCTCATTGTAGCTCTAAAAAAGCAAGGCCACCCTGCCCAGGACCCAGCCATGTGCAAATAGATGGTTAGTAAATCCTGCCAATGGTAATAAACAAAATTGATGATTTTCTTCCTATCTTAGCTGCTTTCTTTTTATGTGTGGGAATATGAAGCATCAGATAATTTCCTCAAGGTTTCTTTTCAAGAAAAACAGACTGAGAAAGCATTCCTATATCTATTGATTTTTATACATGTAACCCACCCACAACTGAATATTCTCAAAATCATATGCCATGTGTGGCTGAAACCATAGGTCAAGGGAATTTGGATAAAAAAGGAGACTTTACCTCCTGTTTGAGGTTTGAACTGTTGAGGCAGGAAAATGTATAGGCCAGGACCTATTTACGCTTTGCTTCCAGAATAGGTGCCTTATGTAAACTTGAAATCAATTCTATACCATACTCATAGAACAATCTGGGACTGAAAAGAGAAGGGGCACCCCTATCTAGGACCTCTGCACAAATATCTAGGCTGCTAATCTTAACTTCCTCCTTCCCCTGGTAGAGAACAATGTCAGTGTCATTTGGGAAATAGAAACTCTATCTCCCTTGTGATTAGACTGGAAGCCCTGGATAATCCAAGATAACCTCCCCATCTCAAGATCATCGATCACATCTTCCAAGTATCTTTTGCTATATAAAGTAATATTTACAGGTTCCAGGGATCAAAACCTGGATATCTTTGGGGGCCATTATGGAGTTCACCACACACGCGTTAATGGTTCCGGTGGAGCTGGTAACGAGGTTGCCAATGATGTTATTGTGGGTGGTAGCCACAACGTTGACAAGTTTCATGGTATTCATGCAAATGGTGCTGGTGGAAGTGATGCTGATGTTGGCAAAGTCAATAGTAGGACTACGTAAGCAGAATAACAAGACTGGGGACATTAGTGAAGCAGGTGCCGTTCATCACACACACAGCACATCACAGTGCAGAGAGCACCCTGACAGTGACCCCAAAGAAGAGACCAGCATGCCCTCACTGGACTAACTACAGCTTGGCCTTCAACAAGTCATGCCAGCTAGTGGAACAGCCTAGAGGAGTAGCTGACATAGTGAGAGAGAAAGTTCCATCCTTGCAGGTGAAGATCTTTCACGCAAGAGAATTTGTCAGCATGATTGCCTCTACTTCAGTGTCTGGAGGCACTTGAGCATTCTTCTGAACATAAATGCTTCCCGTCTGCCCGTAAGACAGTAGGCATTGGGTAGCCAGGCCCAAGATCTGACAACTAGCTTCCACAGTTCCCTGGCAAGATGACAGTTCGGGCACCAGGCTGAAAGAGACTGGCTCTGGACCCTACAGATCATTGTTCTGAAACCCACGCCATCTCAGTGTGTTAGCCTCTTATAAACACCCCCTAGCTCTACCTCCCAAAGGACTAAAATTTTACAGAGAAAAGTTTCATCAGTTACCTCCAAACAAAAATGTTTGGAGGTAGAGGCTCTCATCCCTCCCTTGTTTCAGCATGCTCAGCAGCCTGTCCTGAGAAGTCTGAGTTTATGAGACATCTATTATAACTGACATATTGTTGCAGTGGGGGTGAATAGATGCATTAGACAGATGATCTTAATTGGCTTTCTTCCAAAAGAATTTTTTTAAGAGACAGCTGAAATTCATTCACATTTACAATTAGTAAAACTTTCTTTCATTATTGAAATGCTTGCTGAAACAGCAACCACATCAGGGTGACAAATCCCGTTATCATGCTTTCTGAGATTGTCTCCCCCAAAGACGCCTATTGAGAGCATTGTCTGGGTTTGTGTATGAGACTGACAATCAAGCTCCGGGCAGAGGGTGGGGGGGGTGGGGTGCTATGCAGCCTGCTCCAAAGTGCTTTTGTGCGGGTTTGTGGGTTGTTCAGTAGAGAGATCTAAGGTTCTGGAAAAATCTGAGGATGCAGTATGCGTGCTAACAAGATCAGTCATCGAGCGTTAGTGGGATTCTCATGCTTCGCGCCTTTAGTTTTCCATTTTCTTGTATTTGTCTCTGTGAGCAATGGCAGGTGCTGTTTGCTTGTCAGGCTGTTACTGGGAAAAATGAGGGTGGGGAGAGATCATTTTTTTTAAGTGAGCAGTTAACAGCTGAACTCACATGGCTGACAATAGAATCATGATGAAGGGCACACAGAAGAGTGTAAAGATTATCCCTTAAGAGTCTCATGGAATGAATTGCTTCCCGAAGGGACTGAGAAGGAGCCACTTGCTCTGGGCCTAGCATCCCTTTTTGGCTGGGTGAAGGAGACTGGACAGGCCATGCTGGTCTGGCTCGGAAAGACCAAAGAGTTGGTCAGACTTACAAGTATTTCTTTCTATGGGACAAAGAAGAAACAGGTAAGATCTTCAAATGTTGAGTGGAAGGAGAGAAGGGAAAGAAAAATGGAGCGGGGAGAAGACTCAATGTGTCAATGCTGATAATTGTTGTTTCAGTTCTCATGGGACTTGAGGCTCATGTTCCTACACCAAATGAACTGCCTGAGGGGTGCTGTTTAAATACCTCTGTTTATTTTTTGAATTGTCCAACACGCGCCATGTTGTTTTCTCCCATATTCATCCTGAGCGCTGACAATTCCTTCCTCTTTTGCCAGTTCACCTAGAAGCATGTTGACTAATGTGATCTGGGGCCATTCTGTTCTCTGGAGAGCTCCCCTGAATTCTAGAACCATGATTCCAGCCCAGTCATGCCTGCCGTCCTCACAGTTAGCTTTTACCTGAATGGAAAAGGGCCATGTGACCAGGGTCATGGTTTTGCTGGGGCATATCATGACAGACACACAAGATGAGTTTGAGACGTGAGGCAATATATAATGTTGCTTGAAAGAGACTAATGGAATTGTGAAATCGGGAGATCCTCTGCCGCCAGCCTCCTGCCCAGTGCCTCCAATGAGGTCTGAACTCACATGGCATTGTCACTGATAACCTTTTCAAGGTTTCCATGCTTCCCCTTTGTACATGCTGTACTTGACTCAAATCAAGAAATTAAGAATGTTCCTAAATCCCAAGCACCATGAGGGCACAAGCAAGTTCTGTCATTGTCCCCTCTGTAGCTCCAAGCCAGCATGTTCCTAGCCCATGTATTAACTTGAGAAAAGCCCAGCAACCATATGTAGTAGTGATAACGAAACTGGCCCCCAGCCTCATCCGGGCCCTTATTATCACCTGACATGCCTTTATTTGTTCTTGGTCCCTGGTCCAACCTATCGATAGCCCTTGTAATAGTTGATACTATCAACTTGTCAATTTGGCTAGTCAATGGTCAAACACCAGACTAGGATGTAGTTGTAAAGGTATTTTTTTAGATGTAATTAACTGTTTAATCAGTAGGCTTTGAGTAAAGCAGACTATCCTCCATAATGTGGGTGGGCCTCATCTAATCAGTTGGAAACCTTAAGACTGAGGGCTCCCAAGGAAGAAGAAATACTGCCTCCAGACTGCCTTTGGCCTTAAGACTGCAACATCAACTCTCCCACCCATCTCCAGGCTGCCAGTCTGTCCTGGAGATTTCAGATGTGTCATTCCCCACAATTGCCTGAGCCAATCTCTTAAAGTAAAGCTCACTCTGTCTCTCTCTATATATATGTCCCATTGGTTCTGTTCCTCTATAGCACACTGACTAATATATCCCTCAGCAACTATTAAAAATCTCTGTTATTCTCAACTACTTTCTCAGTCACCATCTCTCTCACTTTCAGGATACCTTTCTTGGTGCTCTCAGGAAGTTTTGGCAATCCAGCCTGACCTGATTCAACGATCCTACATCCTGTTTCTGATTACCTCATACCCAGGTGTCCGCTGCCCAGGTAAGATCTTTCTTTGACATTTAAAGAAAAATATCTTAACCCCAATTATACATCTGTGATGAATACCAAATTGGTTTACCAAGGTGGCGATGGCTTATGTATCCCTTGAAACTGTTCACACGGAAACTCTCTTCCTACCGCAAAAACCTATTCTCACTCCCGAGGTTACCATTCTTTGCTGTAAAACAAACATGTACTCATGAGTTTAGGAACCAGAACAATAGGACCTATTCTTAAAATTGAATGTTAGACATTACTAACCTAACCACTCACTGGCCATTCCTTCTGACCTGGAATTTCCTACTGGCCACAAGCCCCCTAACCACCCAGCTCGATGCCATTTTCTCAGGGTTTTCTCCCAAATACTTCCTCAGATCCTGAACACCAGCCCTCCTTGGTATATTTTTCTAACTCTCCTCTCCAAAAATGCCTCTTTCAGAAACTCCACATTCCTCTTTCTCTCTATATATGATGCAGAGTAATTCCACTCTAACTTGGTTTAACCATGGAATATCAGTTCTCAAAGTGTGCTCTGGGGACATGTAGGGTCACTATGACCTTTTTAAGGAGTCTGTAAGGGAAAAACTATTTTCGTAATGTAATTAAGAAATTATTTGCCATTCTCACTGTCATCTTTTCGATAGTGTATATTGGGTTTTCTAGAAGCTGCATGATAGGGGATATTGCAATAAACTAATGTAGAGTTAGGTATAGGAATCCAGCTGTCTTCCATTAGGAGAGATTCTAGGGAGATTTGCAAAAATGTAAAACACTTCTCACTAATGTTTTTGAAAATATAATTATTTTTCATAAAAATATGTCATTGTGTTAGCATTTGGTTTATTGTTATTTTTAAATAAATTTTTAAAATATGTATTTCTTAAATTTTGGTTTCAATTCCTAATTTGCTAAACACATATACTTATAACCCATATAAACAGAAACTCTTTGGAGTCTTCAGCAATTTTTTAAGTATATAAAGGGATCCTGGGACCACAAAGTTTGAGAACCACCCAGGCCATGCTGTGGTAGACGTCTATCTTTTTCATACCAAGAGGCCATCAAGGCATTTTCTTATTGAGAATTTAATTCTTCTGATATGAATTATGAAACTTTTCTAGAATTAATAGGAAATTTATTTATTTCTCTCTTTTTTGTTCAGCTAAAGGCCAAATAATCTATATCTATACTATCTTTTATTCCTTCCCTCCAGCCTCACACTAGTAAGGATCTTCACTCCTGTCAACTCTTGCAGCTACTATTTACTTTCATGATTATCCTCAAATACTTTATTTTCTCTTCTTAAACTGTTCATTTGAACCCATTTCCTTCAGTCTAGAAATGGGCACGAGTTCATCTAATTTAAAAACATATGTGCATATTTATATATTTATATTTGATTTACACACATATCATTTAATTTCCATAAAATACACACAACTTAATTACAAATATAAGTATACATCAGACATCTATGTATATCTCGATTTGAGTACCACACTATCTCTCTACTTCTCTTTTTAGCCAAGCTCCTGTGAAAAGAATTAAAGCTTTTTCTGTGTCTCTATTTCCACACTCTTTGGCTCTTTTGAACTAACATCTGACTGGACACTTCCGCAGCAACAATTTCGGTAATAGTCACTCATGACATCTATAATACAAAATTCAATAGACACCATGTAGCCCTCATCAAAAATGAATTTCTTGCAGTATTTTACACTGCTAACCACTCTCTCTACCTTTGCCTTGTATGGCCTGTTCTTCCTGGGCTCACTTCCTCTCTGACCATTCTTTCCCACTCTCCATTTTAGGATCCTCTTCATACCTAAAGTCCTGAAATGTTATTTGCCAGATATGTGTCAAGAATTTCCAGAGTTCTGCCCATATACTGGTTAGGTATGAAAACCAAACAAGAGGACCTGAAGGAGCCTGCCAAATTTCTGACTTGGTCAATGGCTGGTACCACCACCTGAACCAGAGAACATGGTTCAAGAAAAGTATGTTTGGGAGGGGAAGCACACACAGGAGACAGAGAAGGATGATCCCGGTAGTAAAAAGATTGAAATATGCAGATGCACATCATCTCTGTTTTCTTTCTCTCCTAAAAGCCAAGGATGTGGAACCATTCTTGAATGAGATGCAGATCGTGGATCAATATAGTGGAGAATATGATTATGGGAGCATATGAGGCAAGCTGCCTGGCCATTTTCCAGAAATGCTTTAGAAAAAAATGTCTTAAACTAAGTGGACTAAGTGACCTCAAAAATCCCTTCAATACTTAGATTTTATGGTTCTCTGAATATTGTTATAGCATTAATTACGGGACCAAAGCCAAACAAACTAAGGCAGACCTGCTGAAAATCAGGGAAGGAATCACAAAAATAATGCATTTCCTCCTTGTTCTGAGGAACTAGGAACTAATTGTCCAAATCATATAAAACACTTTGGAAGGGCATCCCATCCACAGCCCAAAGAATTTCTTCTTGACTGACATTTTAGGAAGCAGAGAACAGTCTTCTAAATTTTTCTCCTTCCCACCTGATGATGAGTATATTCATTTATTCATCTCAGTGCCTTCCATTGTTTTCACCTGAGTAGGATATGCTTCAAGGTTAAACCTGACATCAATACTCGACCAGGGACTGGTGACGGCTGACACGAGATAAATGGATGGAATGATCCCTGGTGTTGTCAAGCAGCTTTCTCATAATCTGCTATTAACATTGTCACCCTTCTTAAGGACCCTGGGCATAGAAAGAGAAGTGTTCTCTGACACATCACTCAAACTGCCCTTTGAAGGAGGGATCTTGACCTTTGAGGGCAGCATTCATTGTTGCTTTCTTCTAAGAATAAGTGCAGGGTCTCCCTGACCCTTCAGCTAGGGAACACGTAGGTCATAAGCCAGAGTATCCTAGAGTATTTCCGATTTTCAGATATGACAGATTTAAATATCGGGTTTAAAATAAATGAGCAAATACAGGGTGAAGAGTGAGTATACGGAAGACCAATCTTAATGAAGGGGGAAAAATGAGAAAGAGGAGGGCACGAAGTGGGAGGAAGAAGAAATAGAAGAAACATTTATTAAATGCCTAGGACCAAGATAACCCTTTCATTTATAGCATATAACCCCCTGAGGTGCATATTTATTGTCTCACGGTTACAGGTGAGGGAACTGAAAGTTAAAGAGCCTACTAGTCTGGCCAGGTATACACAGATACTGCCCATCCGATACCACACTGCTTTGGGGCTGAGAAAATCAGCAGGGCAAGAGGGTGGTGGCTGATGAGTTTACAGAAGTTCAGAAAAAATACTGAAGGACCTTGCATCCTTGGTGTTTGAACCTTGTGCAACTGTTCACGTCCATTTCTAACACCCCCACAGCCCCCAAATATTGGGAAACTATCACTCAAATCCCTTGCTGTCTGCATCAGATTCTAGCAAGTAGAAGACTATTTGCATGCATCAAGATAAATTAGTTAAGCATATACTGAAATTATAACTCCTCCAGAAGGTTCTTACTGGTTAGGGGGAAAAAATAGACACAGGTACTGTTTTTACCAGATATACTTTGGAAATAACAAGACATAGAATGCTAGAAAATGCTACAAATAATTCAAATTTTTGAAGATACTTCTTTTCATTGTGATTTTATAAATCCGCAGTGTTGTCTATGTTCAGATAGAATGAATGGATCTAACAATATTGGAGCTTCTACCTGAAGAATGTAAGTTAAAATCAGGAGCTGCCTATCTTCTATCCCCATTATCACTTTGACCTCGATTATGTTGATGGCTACTGTGATCCTGAAACTTTACAACCATGTCACACTTGACAGTTCATGAAGTGTCTTGTCATATACCGTCTCATTTAATTCTAACAATTATTCCATGTTGTTATTGTCCCTTTACAGATGAAACTCTGGAAACGGATGTAACCCAAGTCACATCAGTAATAGGTGTCAGAGCTGGAATTCCAACCTAGGTCTTCTGCTTCTACTCTAGTATATTTGTAACCATGTTTCTGACAGTTCATAAGTGGGGGGGGGGGGGCAGGGGGGAAGGAGGGGGAGATAGGAGAAGAAGAAAAGGAAGGAGGAAAGGAAATATTTATTCCCTGATGATGAAACTATTTATGTAAGTATCTTCACCTGATGTCACTGAAGTAAAACTTAATCTCATCTTCATGGTGATGGCAAAAAGTTTAAGTTGAAACTAGATTTTCTTACCTTGTTGATGACTTGACATTTTAGAGTTTGCCAGAAACTCTTCGCCATAAAGGAAAATACTTTTTTTATATATATGTAAAGGAAAATACTAATTGCTCTTCTAATTTGCCTGCTGAATGTCTAGGTTAGGTAAAGAATGTCAGAATGCAGAGCATCTGTAATCTGTTATTGTGCATCTTTATGCATTATCTGTGCCATCTATCTATGCCCAATCCAGAAAGTTCATCTTGAATTGCACTCTGGCCTGTGTCACGTCTCCCCATGTATCCGTGTATGTGTATGCAAATGAGAAGTATGTAGATGCACGTATATTTATATCCATACACATATGTATTTGTATATACATAGTAATATGTAAATATAGATGCCACTTCCTAAATCCCAAAACATGCAGCCTGCATGAGTTCTGTTACTATGTAGAGTGTGAGAAGCATGACAGATCGCCCCGTGAAATGTCATACATGCCATACACAAGACAAAATTAACACCACTCCCTAACTGGGCCTATTAAAAAGTGGGAGAATGAACTGAACTGAAACTACCCATTGCAAATCAAACGTCATATTGGTTTGCTTGTTTCTGAAAGTTTTCATTGTTCTGACAGAGCGTGAAAACCACGTTAAGCACTCCGATCACTACCTGTGGCATTTATAGACATGCTTGTGTTTAGGTGTCTATGCTTATGAAAACTGAGTGCCCAGTACCCGCTTTCTCAGCTGGGCCTTCCCTCTCTTTGCGTTTGACCTTCACTGGTTTTCAAGCTCCAGGCTCATCACCAGCCTCTCGTTGGGAGAATGACTGGGGCCGACCCTGTGAGTAGCCCCTCTCGCGTTCCATCTGAGTCCCTCAGAGCCAAGTCAACCTTGCTGTGCGTCCTCTTTGGGTATGCCTTCTCAATGCCCCACCTAGGACTGGAGAGTCTGGAGAATTATCTTGGGCTACTGGAACCTTCTGCTTGCATGGAGGGCTTTAAACAATGCCTGAGGTTATATGTCGCAGGAGCGTGCCAGTTGAGGACTGACAGGTAGAGGAGTATGAAAGCTCTTGCCCGAGCTGGGACAAACTCCAAACTGGCATTTAGACTCCACAGCTCCCTTGCGGGGTCAGGCCCACACTGGACTTTGGCTGGACTCACACCTTCACTCAGCTTCCTGCCCTATCTGGTTCTGCTTCCTCCCTCTTCTTTCCAGGGTCTCCTGGGAGCACATTCTTAAGTTTCTGGCACAGGGTCTGCTGCTGGGGAATCCAACCACCTCTGAAATCCTGGAATGTGCTGGGCTTCCCACCTCAACCTCTTTCTTTCCTTTCCTCCTTCCTTTTCTTCTTCTCCTTCTATATCCCCCTCCTTCCTCTCTCCCACCCTCTCTATTTTGTAGTTTCTCATCCTAATTCCTTTGACAAATAAACTTCTGACATAGAAATTGATAAATTTATGAGAGCTAAGATTTATGGAACACTCCTTTATCAAGTATTGTTCTAAGTGCTTTGCATGTATTAACTCATTCAATCCTCCCAACAACCTTAGATATAGGTACTATTATTATCTTCATTTTATAAGGAAAGGAAATTGAGGCAGAGAAGTTAAGTGACTTGTTTAAAGTCACACAGCTAGGGTTTGAAGGCAGGAATTTTGGTGTCAAAGTCTGCTTATCATTTTTGAGAACGACTTGGCTTTCTGAGTCCCAGATCTGATTCTTTCACAAATGATGAGTTTAGAAAAGCTTCCTTTCTGCGTAAGAAGTTTTCTTACTTTCTCTCCCTCTTACACTCTCTCTGTGAAATGGGGCTTCCTTGTTGCCTGTTTTCACAAACTAACAAAAGAATATTGTAAATGAATTCTACGTGTTATTTTACTAAACTCTTACTTGGAGAAAATTTAAACATAGCCACAACTCTTGTCAGATATTAAGCTATTCCTTTACTAAAGCAACTCTTCTGATGATTTGGCAAACATCCATTATTATTGCTTTTTAAATTGTTGCCAAAATATTACACAGGATTCAATTTCCAAATTGTTCAAAGAGAGTTCCTAAGTGTTGAAATAATTAGTACATTGCCTCAATTGCTGCTTTTTGCCTTATGTTTGCACTTCCAGTTTTGGTAATGGAGCAAAAAGTAGGATAATTTTATAATCAAATTTCTTTGTCCCAGACTTTGTTACAAACTTTACAAACAGTAATTGTAATGTTTACTGTTTGGCCGTATCTTGGGAAAGTCAATCTAAATACAATGTGCCACCTTCCTTGTAGTAACATTGAAGTGCAGTAAAATGAAGACTCTCTGGAAAGTATTTCATCATCTAAGGATTTTCCCTTTTTTGGTAACATGTATGTGCACTTAGTATGTGCCAAGCATTGTTCTAAATGTTTTATGTTCATTAAGTCAATTAGTCCTTGTAAATCCTAGGAGTAAGTATTATTATCCTTATTTTATAAATATAAAAAAAACTGACAGAGAGAAAGATTAAGTACCTTTCCTAAGATCACAAAGCGAGTGAATGCGGACAATCAAAAGTGGATAGGGCCCTGAGACGTGACCCAGGGCGCCTGTTCCCACCATCCTGCTTCTTAGCTAGTCAGATGGAAATGGAGGCTGGCTTGACATCATTTATAAAGATGAATTCGGTAGAGCTATTTTTGCTTATGAATGTGAAGGAAATCCCACACGAGGTCACTATGAGAAAGGATTTTATTTACAAACCTCATGAAAAACATGATGTTACTAGAGTTCTATAGAAATGAGGACCAGAGCAAACAATTTCTTTCAGGTCTCAAGAGTCTGTATTAATGAAACCCAAAGTCAAAATATTTGATACAGTTAACATGACATAAATGTTGGGGTGGGTGTAGATTGGGGAATAACAGCTCAGGGGCATAGCATTCCAATAGGAACACATTCTGGTGGAAGCCAGTCATTAGACGGGGACCATGGTGTCCAACGATTCGTACGTGATCCAACACGTAGGGGGCAGTCTGGGCTGGTCTGTGACTCTGGGTAAGTTTCCTAACTTTCCTACCTTAGACTCCTTATCTACACATAGAGTGATTTAGACAAAAAGCTACCTGATCTTATTCTGCTCTGCAAACCTTTGGTTGTTAGACTGCGGGATTGTTTTGGTTCTGGCTTTGAGTGGAAAGAAGCGCCAGGACTTCGTTTCATTAATTAAATGATGTTGGCTTGTGCTTTGAGGACAGCCATCCTTGTTAATTCTGATGTTGCCTCCCCAATATCTACGCTCGCAGTCCTTGTGATCCATCAATCTATAAATCAGTAGACATGTTCTACTGGTACATTAAATTACAGGGTGCCCTGGGGCAAAATACCTGCGGTTTGTCAGCCCCAGCCACCTGCCACCACCTGAGGGCTTATAACTTACAAACGAGCTGCAGTGGGGGGCAGGAGCACCAGAGGAAAGAAAGGAAGCGATAGTAACGGAACCACCACCGGACAAGAAAACATGGTTGCACTTGGTTAATGACTTGCAAACGAGTCATGAGTTTTTTCTCTGAGTTGGAAGTTGGCCATCTGTTGGTCATCTACCTGTTAGCTTTAATGCATGCAGTGACAAGGAAAAGGGAAAACAAAATGATCTTTCATTCTGCCTGATGTTAACCCATTTTTTTCCAGGGATGGGACAGAGATTCACACTAAGCATTGCAAAAAGTTTTCTGTCCTACAAAAGATAAAGTTGGCTGTAGGTGTGTAAAGAGGCACTCTTTTTGCTTATACCTGCCACGAGTTATCAGTGCTACCACTATGTGCCAGACATTCTTCAAGATGCAGGGGTTCCAACTGGAAAAGAGACGACACCCCTGTCCTCATGGAGTTTACATTCCAGTGAGAGAAGAAGACAAGTAAACAAGTAAAAAAGATGAACTGAGCTAGTGACGGTGCTATGAGCAACTAAACAGAACGATAGGAGAGGGCGTGCCACGACTTTCCCTAGGGCGGCCTGAGAAGTCTTTTTGGAAGCGGTATTGGAGCAAAGATGTGAGTGCTGCTAGCTGTGCAAAGGCCCAGGGGCAGAGTCCTCCAGGAAGAGGGACCGCAGAGGAGACATGAGGGTGTCTCGTCCCCCCCCAACAGGAAGTCGAACATCTACAAGAGGGTCCTAAGCCCTTCAAAAGTGGTAGGAAACAAGAGCAGAGATAGAGGCAGGACGAATTTGTGCAGGACCCTGTGTGTCTGAGGAAGGATTTCGAGTTTTATTCAAAATGAAATGAGAAGCAGTGAGTTTTGAGCAGGAAAATGACATGATCTGAGATGCATTTTAAGAGTTACTCGGCTGTGTATCAAAGGCTACGTGAGCAAGAAGGAAGCGGTGGGGGGGGGGAGGGGTGCCGTGGTCCGGGTCAGAGATGCTGGTGGCTCCCACCTGAACTGTAGGAAGGCAATGAGAATATATTTTTCCAAATATGTTTTTTTAGGGCAATCCACTTGCTGCTGGATTGGATGGGAGAGTGGGAGAAAAAAAGGAAGGAAGAATGACTCCTGGATTTGGGCTGGAGAGAATGGTTTGATGATAGTGTGACTAATTTAGTTTTTGGTTTTTTTTTAATTGGGGAAAAATCAAGATGAAAGGATCAAGAGTTCCATTATGGACTTGTTTAGTTTGAGATACTTATGAGACCTTAAAGTGAGGATCTTAAGCAGGCAATTGGATACATGAGTCTGGTGCCCCCAAGAAAAGGTCAGGGTAGAAGCATAAACTGGGATTGCTTAGTGTTATGTGATGTTTAAAACCAGGGGATTCAATGAAATACATTCTCTACAAAGAGAAGGCAGACAGAACAGTGGATAGGACTATGAATCGAGCCCTGGAGATGTCCACCATTTCATGTTGGGAGGAAGAGGAAGAATGAGGAGATGGGTGATGTCTCAGGATTCCAGAGAAGAATATATTCCAAAAAAGAAAGGGCAGTCCCTGCAGTCAAGAACAAGCTGCTGATTTGCCAAGTAACACCCCGGAGGGAACAGACTGCTGGATTTGGTAAGATGAGGGTCCTAAGTGAAGCAGAGCAGTGGGAACAAAATCTGGTTGGGCTAGAGAGGACAGGAGGGAAGACAGGACACAGACAAGTCTTCTCAGATGTTTGTTTTAAAGGGGCACCAAAAAAACCGGGGCATTAATCCAAGGTAAATTTGGACTCTAGCACAGTGATTTTTTAGTTATTTATACACTGATCTGAGGAAGGGGCAAGAATACTTCTGTCATTCTGTTTCAGGAAGTGGAAAAGCAGTCTACATGGATACAGACAGATGCCCAATGGACTGAGCCACCCAGGTGCCCCAAAGCTACAAGTCTTCTAATATAGGAGACAGGGACCGCAAACACACCAGTCCTTGTTTTCACTCAATATTCTCATTTGTTAGTGGTACAAAATTCCCTCTACTCAGACTTTTCTTCTTTAGTCTTCTAGATCCTCACCGTGTTTTATGTTTTAGATTTTTTTTTTTTTTTGGCCTATGATGATAAATTTAGTCTTTTCCTTAAAACTTTTATCACTAAGACACTTAAAATTCCTCATTTCTGCCTAAGTCTAAATTCTAAGTCCATACAACCAGAGACAAGAAACTGTATGTATTCCAACACTCTCCTCCAGTGCCTGCAGATAGGTAATTAATATCCCAGGAATGGTTTCCCCTATGGCTCCGTTTTGGGGTTCTGGCTTCTCTTAGGGTCAAAGGTGTCTTGCTCAACTATCAAAGAGGAGGGGTGTACAAAGCCAACGCCATTTGTCAGGCAAAAAAGCAACTTCCAGAGTAGTTGGAGATGAACAAAATAAGAACTCTTGTGAATGCTTCCTGCATCATTCCATTGATTTCACTTCTCTCCTTCAGAGACCGGCAGCCCAAAATTTCACCTTCTAACCATTCCATACTTATTATCATGAGGGCCACAGCAGCGTATAAGCAGAGGATAAAAGATTTTGTCATCTGGTTTCTGGATTGTTGTGATAGTGACTGACTTTTCTTTTTCTTTCAAAAACAAGTTCATAGTCGACAGCTATTAAAGAAATACATTGCCCACCCTACTCAGAGTCCCCAAAAGAGGCATATTCACCTCGAAGTTGGGGCCAAAAATCAATCAGTCTGTAAACCAGCCAGCCAGCCAAGTATTTTCGGTTTTATTTAGAACCTCTAGCTTTTCTCCCAGATTGTTTCCAGAAGCCGGCTGGCTCCCAATGCTTTGGCTTTGTTTCTCTTTTCTGGGAATGTACTCAAGCTGAGCTTAGTCAGTTTGCCTCATTTTGAATCTCATCAGTACTTGGCTTGCGCACACCTTCTGGACTTTTCCTGTTTCTGAGTGCTTTCCTAAAGACTGCTCTCAACCTAAATCAGAGAACAAGACTATATAGTCCACATAGCCTTCAGGACTTGCTAATTTTCTTCAAGAATAGGGAACTTTGGGCTTGATCTCTGAGTGCTATTGCAATACATAAATTCAGAGAAAGGGAATTTGTTGAAGATTGGAGTGTCTGGAAAGGACAATTAAGCTGGCAGTTATTTTTTTAAAAGGTTTTAAAATTTATTTGAGAGAGTGAGAGTGGGGTAAGTGGGTGGCGGTAGGGGAAGAGGGAGAGAGAAAATCCTCAAGCAGACTCCCCACTGAGCATGGAGCCCAATCCCAGGACCTTGAGATCATGTCCTGAGCCAAAATCAAGAGTCGGTGGTCCAACCGAATGAACCACCCAGGCGCTAAACTGGCAGATTTTTTTATGACCTGACCTATCTATGACAATTGACTACCAGACAAAGGTTGGAAATTTGTATTTAGTTTATGTAACAATAGTTAACCTATTAAGGTCACACTAAGTTCTTTATGTTCTTTAGTCAAATGTTCACAACAATTCTGCAGCACAGGTGTTCTCATTATCTCCATTTTACAAGTAAGATAACTGAAGCTTAGAAAGTGGAAGTGCCTTGCCCAGAGTGGCACAGCTGGAAAGTGGCTGAATAAGACTCAAGGTGTTCTGAAGCAAGGTCTCCCGTCCACTGCATCCTACCGTCACGAAAGTCTTCCACCATCCCGGCCCTTACACATTTTAAACCGAGGTCCCCATGGATCTCCTCACTAACCCCAGCCCCACATGCTGACATCAGCAATGCAAGAGGACCGAATGTAAAATCTCCATGCAAAATACTGGGTTAGAGTTCCTGTAAGATTGTGTTTCATTTAATATTTTAAAATATTTTTAAAAGTTTTTCATAAATTTATTTTTGTGACCAGGTACCTACCAGAGAATTAAACCATTAGAAGACTTGCAGCTTGGGGGCACCTGGGTGGTTCAGTCCACTGGGCATCTGCCTTCAGCTTGGGTCATGATCTCGGGGTCCTGGGATCGAGCCCCGTGTCAGGCTCCCTCCTTCTCCCTCTCCCTCTGCTGCTCCCCCTGCTTGTGCTCTCTCTCTCTCTCTCAATCTCTCTCTGTTAAGTGGATAAATGAAATTTTTTTTCTTTTAAAGACTTGCAACTTTGATTGATAGAGGGAGAGCTCTGTGTAGATTTGGTGCAGTTGCGTCCATCTTACACTTAATTTATTTATTTATTTATTTTTTTTTAAAGATTTTATTTATTTATTTGACAGAGAGATAGACAGAAGAGCACAAGCAGAGGGAGTGGCAGAGGGAGAGGGAGAAGCAGGCTCTGCACTGAGCAGGGAACCCGATGCGGGACTCGATCCCAGGACCCTGAGATCATGACCTGAGCCGAAGGCAGACGCTTAACGACTGAGCCACCCAGGCGCCCCATCTTACACTTAATTTAAATCACAACCAACAACAGATTTACCAATTACCTTGATTATTAGACCATTTCCTTCTTTTTCCAATGCAGGCTTTGGCCAGGGCACGGAATCATTTAGCAGGCATTAGAAAGTGTTGGAAATGAATGGTTTCAAGGAATTAGGGTACCAATGAATCTCCTTTCCCCAAAGCCATTGCCTTGATTTGACACCGGAATTCCAGCTTTTATAAGGGCATCCCAATTAAGTCTTCTTCTTTCCCTTCAAGAACTATTACCATCTTCACCAAAAGCATTTGTCCAAGACTTTTCTTCAGGTTCTATTCAGCACATTCAGTTAAAACTTTTTCATAAGATTGTTACTCATTTTCAAAATATAGCTCATTACAAACACTTGAAAGATGCAGGAAATACGAAGAAAAAATATCATACCAATTCCTATGACTCATTTGACATGTTACTGGACTTCATATCCATATATCAGGGAATCACAACCAAAACCTGTGCAAGATAGAGTTTTATAATGTATTGTAAAGAAAATGATGATGTAGGAATAAATAAAATTTTGTGTGGCTTTTTTTCACTCAACATGACATCATCATTATCTTTCCGTTGCCCTATGCCATTAAACATTCTTTACAATCATGATTTTTAATAGCTATGTTTTTTTAATGATGTTTTTTGATCTAGTATTCCTGGTTATGGGGCACACATTGATTTTTATTTATAGTTTATATACCTGTCATCATTGCTGGACTCTTATTGGTTTTAATAGTTTGCAGATCCTCTCAGTTTTACTGTGTAGGCCATCATATCATGTGTGAACAATTTTTATTTCTTATATTCTAGTTCATATATATTTCATTCCTTTTCCTTATTTTATCATGTTGGAAAAAACTTCTAGTACAATGTTGATCCATACACTAATGATAATAACAGGTGTCATATTTCATTTTCAACATGAATAT
This sequence comes from Phoca vitulina, assembly GCF_004348235.1. Classification (NCBI taxonomy): domain Eukaryota; kingdom Metazoa; phylum Chordata; class Mammalia; order Carnivora; family Phocidae; genus Phoca; species Phoca vitulina. The sequence goes on from NW_022589728.1 coordinate 39,999,457, forward strand.
AGTTGTTTTTCCATCTTTAGTCACTTCATATTGTAGATTATGTATATATGTATGTGTGTATGTGTGTGTCACACATACACATCTTGATTTGATTCCCTTAAATTATGATTTTGGCATTAAAAGCCAAGTTCTGACAATGTATGCTTCAGTTTTCTCAGCTGGAAATTAGAGTCAAAAATAGCACCCACTACCCACTTCTTAAGGTTGTTGCTAGTATTAATGAGACAATGCACATAAAGTGCTCATACCATACTAAGTATTCAATTTAAATATAGGTTATTGTCTTTATTATTGTAGATGAGGTTAGTTTATGAATTTCCTTCATTGTATTGTCTGGATTTTGTATCAAGGTTATACAACATCATAAAAAGAGTTCCCAGCTTTTTTTTGTTTACAGAAACAACTTGTATAATATATAAGCTATTTATTCTTTTGAAGAAAACTCACCTGTAAAATCATCTGCCTCTGGTATTTTTTCATGGTAGGTTTTTGTTTTGTTTTGTTTTTAAAGATTTTATTTATTTATTTGAGAGAGAGAATGAGAGAGAGAGAGAGAGAGCACAAGAAGGGGGAGGGTCAGAGAGAGAAGCAGACTCTCTGCTAAGCAGGGAGCCCAATGTGGGACTTGATCCCGGGACTCCAGGATCATGACCTGAGCCGAAGGCAGTCGTTTAACCAACTGAGCCACCCAGGCGCCCTCATGGTAGGTTTTTGATTATTGATATAAACTCCTTATGTATTCACATTTTCCAGTATTTCCTGAGTTCACTTTGGCAATTGTTGTAATTTTTTATGAAATCATTTAATTGATTTCAAATTTATTGGCATAAGTCGTGAATACTATTCTTTTGTGTTTTTCATCTCTATTTTATTTATTATTTTTCATTTTTAAATGTCTAACATTACTCTTTTCTACTTTCTTGCTATTTTCTACTTACTTCCTTGATTGATTTTACCAGCAGTTTCTTACTGTTATTAGTCTTTTCAAAGAAATCAGCTTTTGCTTTTGTCAATCTTTTCTATTGTTTTAAAATTTTTTTATTTCTTTAGTTTATGCTCATTTATATGTCCTTCTTTCTATTTTCTTTAGAGTGACTGTGATGCCCTTTTTCTAATTTCTTGAGTTGAAAGCTTAGCTTGTAAATGTCAATTTTTCTGATTTTCTTCGATAGACATTTAAAACTATAAATAACCCTCAACCACTAATTTAGCTTCATCCCACAAGTCTTGATGTTGATAGTTTTATTATTTTCCTTCTAAATACTTTCTTTCTTTCCATAATGATTTCTTCTTGAAGCCATGCATTATTTAGAAGTGTGTTTTTTAGTTTCCAAATGTATGGCCTTCTTTTGGCTGTATGTTTATTTCTTATTTTTAATTTCTAGTAAAATTCCATTATAGTAAAAAAAAAGTGGTCTTAATTATTCTGATTCTTGGGTATTTGTTAAAATTTACATTTTGGACTACGATATGGTAATTTTTTGGAAATATCTCACATATGCTTGAAAAGAATGTGAATTTCTGAATTTGTACTTATTTTTCTTATTTTTTTAAAGATTTTATTTATTTATTTGACAGAGAGAGACACAGTGAGAGAGGGAACACAAGCAAGAGGAGTGGGAGAGGGAGAAGCAGGCTCCCCACTGAGCAGGGAGCCCGATGCGGGGCTCGATCCCAGGACCCTGGGATCATGACCTGAGCCGAAAGCAGATGCTTAACGACTGAGCCACCTGGGTGCCCCTGAATTTGTACTTATTACATAAAGCTTATTAATTGTGTTATTCTAATAATCTATCTTAATTAAATTCAATGTGACTACTGCTTTTACTGAATCTATGTTTCTGGTATTATACTGTACTCAACTTTCTTTTACCTCATATTTATCCAGTATACTTTTTTCATGGCTTTACCTTCAACCTTTTCTTTAATCGTTATTCTTTGATCTTGTCTTCTTTAGACAAAATAACATTTGGAGGGCCGTTTTGCCTCTGGATGATGCTTTGCTCTGTTTCATCTAGAGTAATAAAGTATTTGAAAGTAGTTGAACTTACTTCAACAGTTATTAATCGACTCACACACCACTCTACCAAGAATACAAAATTAAATATGACATGATTTCTTTTCCTAAAATACCTCCAAAACTAGTGTACAGACCACTAGAAGCAGGTAATTCCGGTATAAAGGGCAAATACTAAGATAACGATATGCACTTGATAAAAGTCTCCTGCTGAGGTCACTCTCTAACATGTGGCTCTACGAGACCTGGGGAGGAATGCCAGTGCCCTCTCCAAGAAGAACATCCACGTTCTATGCACACTGATGATCATAGGAAGGCAATTAGCTACAGACGGTCCAATCTCCACTGTGCAGCCACTCTCTGGGCTCTCAACAGATTCATTTAGATTAACTTAGACGTACTTTAAAAAATACCAGTGAACATAAGAAATAAAAATGCCCTTCGAGTCACACGTTAAAAAGTCATGTATGTGCTTTAACTCAGTTTGTCTAGAGCGCGATTCAACAAAAAGATGCAATAAGGTATGTCATATGACAGGTCATTAGGTATGCCTTAGGGAACTTACGAGGCACCAAGCCACGGAGAAGTGTATTAGTGGACCAACAACACACACTTTGTCTTCTCCAATGGCTATTAGAATATGGCTGTTTTCAGTGAAAAAAAAATTAAAATATATTTTAAATCCTTGTCATTTTTGTGATTAGTGATCATTTTTTGGACATTCTGGAGTATTGATTCTTTCAAATAAGAGAATTATCATTTGGAGACTTCAGGAGCCACTAAGTCATGCCAGCAGATATTCATCAAGGGCCTGCTTTATATAAGCATAGTTCCATCTTAGGTGTGTGGGCTGCAGGGTGTTGGATGGGGGTCAAGCCGGAAGGTTCCAAGGGGCCTTCAAGTACAAAAGGGGTTAATTAAGGAGAAGAAGACAAGACACACAGCCAAGAGAATAATAACCAGGAAAAAAAACACAATAAATAAGGATGTTGTTGCGTTGAAATGTGTCCCCCAGAAAGATATGTTCAAGTCCTAATCCCCACTACTTGTAAATGGGACCTTATTTCCAAATAAGGTCTTTGCAGATATGATCAAGATGAGGTCCTATTGGATTAGAGCAGGCCCTAAAACAATGACTGGTGTCATTAAAAGAATATCAATGAGGGGCACCTGGGTGCTTCAGTTGGTTAAGCGGCCACTCTTAATTTCAGCTCAGGTCATGATTTCAGGGTCCTGGGATCCAGCCCCACCTCAAGCCCCATGTGGGGCCCGGTGTAGGGCTCCATGCTCAACAGGGAGTCCCTCTCCCTCTGCCTCTCTGCCTGCTCATGCTCTCTCTCTCTCTAATAAATAAATAAATCTTTAAAAAAATAGTTTAAAAAAAAGAATATCAATGAATGATATCCTTGTAAGAAGAGAAAAATTTGGACGCAGAGACAGAGACATACAGGCAAGAACACCACGTGAATACAGGGGCAGAGACTGGAGCGTCGTGTCTACAAGCTGAGGAACACCAAGGTTGGACAGCAAGCACCAAAGGCTGGGAGAAGGGCATGGAGGAGCCACTTCTGCTAGCACCTTGAGCTCGGCTTCTGGCCACAACTATGAGGACTGTAATTCCTGATGTTTTAAGCCAGCTAGTTTGTGAGGATTTGTTACAGCAGCCTGAGGAAACTAATAAAAGGAGCATCGATTTAGGAGAGAGGTGAGCTTGGAGGGATTCTCTGAAGACTTCGTGGTTCTTTGGTATTTTTTTAGATGGTGCTTTTGGCCAGTGTCTACATACATAAGCACTGGGCTCCGAAATAGTGATTCTCACTCTTTGGTGAACACAGACAGTTAGGTGGGCCGGGAGACACTATAGCCCATTTAGGTAGGACACATACCCTCCTTTCCCACCTGTTCCTAACTTTCAGTGTACAGGAACCCAGTGACTGATGAAAGAAGATGACGAGCAAAATTCAGAAATTATAAGCTTACTACAGTTTTATATTATAAAACAATGACATAAAGTTAAAAATAATCTAGCACTTCTGTTACATTTGATAGTGCATTTTATTTAAATAGAGCAAATGGATAGACAGCACATAACTAGTGAAAGCAACACAATTTGGCAGATGATGCATGTATCTGTCTGTTTTATCTCTAGATATATAGATGATTCATTATTGAACTCACCACAGGCATGCCTTAAAATTTAGTTATTGGAAAATTATAGACCGAAATAATGTTGATGCAAATGTGCAGAGCTACATATTGTAGGGTTAGCCAAACAACCCACATCATACTAAAATTAGTCATGATGAAGCCAAACTAACAGTAATTTATAATTCTGAAGCAAAATCAGCAGCAACTGAAAATCACAACGAACTGTGGATGTTCTAGTAACAATGTATCCTTCCCCAAAATTGTGGGAAATAAAACTTGACGCCTATGCACATGTGAGGGAGGAGCCCCAATCTTTTCAAATAGTTCGGTCCATACTCATTCATCAAGCACCTACTAGGAGTGCCGAGCATCACTCTGGGTGTGGGGATACAGCAGTAAACAGAGCAGAGCCCTTCCTCTCCCAGAACTGACATATTGCCAAGTAAGTGCAGCATGTAGTCTACTTTTGAGTCCTTGGTAAACTCTGGTGAGTCTTAATTTTGTTCTTAATATTAAAACTTGATAGGTTGCTATCAAGTAGGTTTGGCCACATATAAAAGAGGAACTCTAAAGAACTGTGTTTCATTCACACTCAAAAAATGTCTTACATTTTGGATGAGTCTGTGGTCCATTAGGAGGGTAATTGCTGCTCTCCAGCAGGCCACATATCCTACTTGAGAAACACTTCTCTAAAATATATCACTTAGATCATCGCAGATAACTGCCGGAATAATTTGACCTTTGACTTTCCGAAACAACTTTGAGCGTTTTATCCCTCTCCGTTGGCATGCATGTAGCACATCAGCCTCGCTCTGATCTATTCAGTCTTAGAGGATAAGAGATGGCAGAAGTGTGCTCTGTTCTGCTTTCACGTACCTGGGAAAAGATTAGATATCAAGTCTGCGTCTTCTTCAATGGGGGCACATTAGATATATTGGCCCCTGCCAGCTTTCTCCAGCAAAGAGGCTAGGCCCTGCCCAAGCAGAGATGGAAGCTTGCTTAGTGTTGAGGTCCCAACTATATAGGCTTAAGGCATTTCTAATGTACCTGATCTCCTATCTTTTATTTATCTGGGGTCTTCTGTACTGCACCTGTCGTTAAAATCCCATTTCAGATGTATCTCACTCACCTACTCAGCTTTGTCAGACATCAGAGTTTAATTTTTGAACAAGTAAAAGTTCATGACTCTTATACAAATAAAAAGTTAGCATATGTCAAAAGTTCACTTGACTTACTAATGAGGGAAACAGCGGGGCGGAGGGGGGGCGGTAAGTCTGGCTCAAAGGCAAATTTGAGGACCAGAGTTTCATCTCATCACTCAGCTAAGGCGTGTTAAAATGGGTTTGCTCAAAGACAGATCTGGCCAATGTCCTTCAGGACAACACAGTCGTAAGCTTTAGGGTTATCTACTCTGTGGACAGGATCATTTCCGTCTCTCCCGAATGAGAATCTCGAAGTTGACTTATGCTTTTCATAGAGTCTGGGCCCTCACCAAGAGTAAACAGGAGATAAGCAAAGATTTAACCCTGAAAAGGGCCTGGTACAGAATGTTCCAGTGTGATATTGCAAGGACTTGCATTTGCCTCATTTCCAAAACTTAAATAATCTTTGCCAACACAGGGCTTTGCTTTCTTAAAGACCAGAATGGCCAAAAAAATAGTGTCTGTATTATTGTGTCTAATGCTTGATTATTGGTTATATTTTGAGTACTTATTTAACACCCACTGTGATAACTTTAAGACCTGAGGCTAATCTATAAAGACTTCTCAGACTTAGAAAATATAATGATATGACCTATGTCTTTCTCTCTCTTCTGTGTGCATATGTGCGGGCGTGCGCGTGTGTGTGTGTGTGTGTGTGTGTGTGTGTGTGTGTGCTTACCTCTCTATAGAAGGAACAATATATGAGATGATGCGATGGATTTTTCTTGTGCTAACATTATTGGTCCCAGCTCCCCTGTCTTCCAACTCAAATTGCATCCTCCAGGCAGAATAATCTCCTGGATAAGAATGTGAGCTTTGGAGTCAGACAGTTTTGACTAATAATCCTGGCCCTTTTATTAACACTGTCCTCTAGCAAGTTAGTTAACCTTCCTGAATCTCAGTTTCTGTATCTCTAAACCAGGAAAACAACACCTACGTTGTAGGGCTGATGCGAAGATTACACCTGAAGAACTTAGAACAACTCTGGCACACAGGAAAAGAATATAATAAACATCAGCTGCTGTTCCTTTTCCTTAACTTTACAAACCCCCTCACCACATAGAAAATAATACACCACGGTCTTTGAGATTTAAAAAAAATGTACATTTTATATGGATGTTCAAGGTAATTCCAATAACATTGCTACTCTTGGTCTAATTTTAACAATTTTTAAATAAGATCTAGGTTTGTTCTGTTTTGTTTCATTTATTTTGCTGTTGATTTTCTTGGATTCTGTAGCCTTTCCGTGGATCTGGGTATGCAAAATGGGGATGCTTTGCTGACATTAAGCCTCTCTTCCAATGCCCTCAAAGTTCCCGGTTTATGTGTTTATAACACTCATCCCTGATGTCACTGGATCCTTGGTCGTCTTCCTCTGAGGTAGGAATAGGGTGAGGGCATGGTACTCCAGGATCTGCTGATGAGCAAGCAAGGATGCTCTTCATGTTTTATTCCACTCTATCAAGTTCTCTTCTGTATGGATCTTGAGAGGCCACCCAAATTAGACTCGTGGGCCATCTGCTCAGATCGAAGATTTATTTAATCGCTTTAGGTAAAGAAATGTACAAACTGTAGCACGTAGGAGAGACTCTCACTCAACTTCAACTTGCTCATGATAGCGCTTATTTCCTTGGAAAGGTTGGTGCCAAAACCCAGCTTTAACTGCATAACTTTCAACTCAGTTTTCCATAATAGGTATTAATGTCTGTCTGTCGCCTGCTCCATGGATGATGACCCTAGAAGCTAACATGCTAGCGAGGTACAAAGTCAACCAAATCAGTTACAGATGCGTAAGGCTGGACTCTACCAATTGTTTCATGAGCAAGATTGAGGAACTGCAGGAAAGGTAGGGAATCGCTCCTTGCAGCCCGAGATGAGATTTACTCCGCACACCTGTCACCTGATTGGTGCCCTGCCTTCTGAGAAACTGTTAGAAAAGAGAAAAGGAAAAGAAAGAGTGAGAAATTCTATTACCCATGCCACAGGTGTGGTGGGTGCTGAGTTACTTGGTTCCTCTAAGAATTCTTTGTTACTGTTTAAATGAGATTAGAAGCTATCTAAAACACTCTACGTGGGTGAGGGGTTGCCATCACGCCCGTGGATTATTATTTGGGCTGGAGATCGCAATGAGTAAGGTGCGTTCCGCCCCGCCCCCTCCCCCGCCCAGGCTGCCGCTGTCTCTCTGCGAGGCCGCGACGCCTATGACTTCCATGTCGGCCCGCATTGTCCGTAAACAAGGAAGGCCTGCCTCAGAGTGGGGTTGAGGGAATTGATGCCTCACTTGAGTGCTTTGAGAGGCCAAGATCAAAAGCCCTTTTAAGCATATCATATAATTATCATCATTAAGAAGCACGAGGCGAGGAGTCCTCAACTCCCAAATTTTCAAAGCAACAAAAGCAGCACAGCTTTAGTGGGACTTTGAAGTCAGATAAATCTCCAGGTATTTTCATTATAGAAACTCACAACTAATTAAGAAAACCCCTATCTGGGCCAGTGTTTAATTATGTTTGCTTGTCCGCCTGTGTCATGTTCTGTGTTCTGAAAGGAGAGGGGTGTCGGTTGGATTGTACCAAGAGACCGTGCTGGGACCAGCCAACAGCTTTCATTTTGAACAAAGCATGGCGTAGCAGGCTTTTGATCTCTTTTGTCTAAATAAGTAAGTTCTTAATAAGCATTGATGATTTTCTTAAGCATCCACACAGCCCAAAGGTTAGCCAGAAGTTTCTCCATAAAAGCCACACCTATTTTATAGTAGGGGGGAAAGTATTAAACCATCTATGTAGGAAGATGCTGGAAAACTCTGTCTGATAATAAAATAAAGACAAATGGCACCAACTATACCTCTAAGAGAGGCTGTTCCGGTGGAAGGTAGGCCGGAGCTGCTAACTGGTAGCCTGAGTCAGGTCTTACCTAAAGATGGTTTTGCTTTGGCGTAGGAGATGGCTCACGTTAGAGTCCTGTTCTTTCTTCTCCACGGCCTTCCGGCTTCAGGGGCGGCTGCTCAGCTTCTTCAATATCCCCGTTCACTAACCACCCACTGAAAGGCACACAGTCCGCGCCAAGCAGTGTGCCAGGCACGGGGAGTACGGGAGGACCCAGGCCCTTCCCCGGAGGGCAATACCATCTGGCAGGGGAGAAAGATACAGCCCAGGAAGGGGAGGTTACTCTGCAGGGGAGAAAGACAGGGTGCATGGCCTGGACAGCAAGGAGAAGGTCACAGAAGGCTGGTTTCTGCGCTACATCCTGTTCTTCTGCATGACAGTCACCTAAAAGGAAGAATACCTAACTTTTGCAAAAGTCCTCTTTTCTTATGAAATGTTTTTAAATAAAGTATAATTAATAGTACTGCCTACTACTTCTGAGGCCATTTTATTTGATTTTGTCTCATTTCATGTTTATTTTTCATTTCTCTATAGGCTTTGGAATCAGATTTGCTTGGATCTGAGTCCCTCTTCTTCCATTTACTAGCCCTGTTGTCTTGGATAAACGAGCCAACTCCTGTAAGCCTCAGTGTCCCCATCTGTCTAATGGGTGTTATAGAATGAGCACTTCACCTGCTTGTCGTGATCTAATCAGGTAATGTAAATGATGTGCTAGGCATAGGACTGGACACATGTCTGGGCGCCAAAGGCAGCAGCTGCTGCTATTTTTATTAGTAGTACTCTTCAAAAGAAAGTCTGGGACACAAATCTCATGCCTAACTACACCCTGATCATAGCAAGGTCTTGTGAAAATCACGTACTCTACCCAGATTCTGGATACTTAGAAATGCATGTGTTTCATTTCTAATACAGTTGCTAAGCGATCCAGCTGATTTTAAAAGCTGCCTTCTAGAGCCTCTACAAAGTGTGCCCTGGTGATATGCCCCGTTGTCCTTTTTTATTTTTAGCTACACCAACCAACCCGATCATAATAAATTTAGATCATAATATGATGCCAGAAAAGAATCACCCAGAGGAATAGTCCATGGCCAATAAACAGTTCTCACACTTGAGTAACTGAGAGAAAAATAAAAATAAGAATAAACACATCTTTAAATGCCCCCACACATCTATGTCATAACACAAAATTATTTTGGGGACAGGCTCGGCAGAGTCCTTCGGATGGATTTGAGTAAAATGAGGAAACGAGCAATGTGGAGAAAGTTTGAAGAAAGAGAAAGAACCTCATCCACTTCAGGTTTTCAAGGGATGTCAGGCCTGCATGTTTTTGTGAAGAAACACCTGTCAGGATTTGTGAACCCACCAGAGTGCCCAGGATTCACTTGTTTAATGTGGGAAGAGGCTGTTGAGTCAAAAGCCCCAGGCAAATTGAGCAAGCTGGCGGCCCCTGAGGAAAGCAGGAATTTAGCTGAATGTCTGATGCCATTTTAATGCCAACTCACAGAACTTTTTGATACTAATGAGGCCCCACCATTTCAGAGCGGTTACATTAATTGACATTAATCAAAAAATCTACTGAAAAGTTCACCTGTTCTTTCAGGGTAGCAGAGAGAGATGCCCTGTGTTTCGGAAGCCCCCCTGCCAATTAACAAATGTACTGGGTTCGGAGTCCTGAACCCTGTTGGAGGCTCAGTAACTCCTACTCCTCTCTGGGCATCTCAGGCACCTCGCTCACCTTTCGATGGTGCCTGCAACGTCGCTATTCCTATCTTCTGTATCGGCAATGGAAGAATGGACCCCCAAACACTGTTTTTTTATGCTCTGATCGCCTTGGGAATTTTCATGGCAGAGATGTCCAGATGTTGACAGCTCTTTCAACCATTCCTCCAACTGAGCTTCCTGATTAAGTCAGGCGTAAGAGAACAGTTCTTAACCACAGACAAAGCTTCTCACTGCTGGCTGTCTTGCCAGTCTCCATGCTCGCTTCAACGGTTATTGGGAACCAAATGGCACAATTTCACAGTTCATTATCTGAGAACTAGTGGAACCTCAAGAATTTAGTTGAGGGCAAGCATACAAACCTTGTATATATATCTAAATTTAAGAGAGTTACTGACATTGAGAGTTGTGGAGCTTTGGTCAAAAGGAAATAAGAACCAGCGTTTACTATCTAACAGTACTGGTGACCATAATTAGGAGAGCTTTACTGTTCGTTTAGGAGTTTTGTGAGGCCTATGTGAAGGTAGGAGAATGATTTTTGCAGGATCCCTACCAGCTCCATGATTTTTATGAGTCTACAATCAGGCAGGAAAATATACATCAATAGCCTCCCCAGAAAATTTCTGATCATTCCAATTTGACTAGAACGATGTAAAGAGTGACTTTTCCCATTGGTTTGCCCCCCACTGTCTGGGCTAAGGCAACCAAGGGCCATAGCAACTGTGCAAATGAAAGCCGACCGCAGGCAAAGAAGTCACCACGTTCTATCCGAACCTCAAAGGAAGATGCTATTCAGTGCCGATTCTGGGAAGCGTGAGGGTTCCTATTTCACCGGAGCTGGGTTTGCTCACATCCAGCCATGACCAGGGAAGCGAGAGCCTTCAGCCAAGTCTGAAACCCGCTCAGCCCCTGTGGGATTTGAGTCTAGCTCTTTTAAAACAATATTTTGATGAGTTGTGTGTAAATGAATCAGAAACATATGGATTCAATTTCCCTTGAAGTGTACGTGGGTTTAAAAATTAAGGGGGAAAAATGTGTGGTGCTTGGGTATGTATCAAAAGAAAAATGTTTAAAAAATAATACAAGATGCTTTGCAGAACAGAAAGCATGCCTTCCTTCTTGAAGCCAGGGTAATTGCAGCAGAGCTAGAGGCCAGTCTTATGACTCTGAAGTTAAAAAATATGCATGGGGGCTGGCCTTTCAAGGTCTGCTGTTCTGTTGGCAGCCTCCTGCAATGTCCTGGGACCTTGTGAACAACACCCGGCAAATGAAAACCAGACACTATCCAACAGGGAGGCCAAATCTATCTGGGCTGAAAGTTAGATCACCAGGCAAACTGAACAGATTTTCAAACAAGGTACTTGCACTCTCTTTTTAAGTTAATTTAATTCTAAATGGAGGGCAGTCTGCAGGCTGAGATAGAAACTGAAGCTCAGACATATAAACCCCAAATTTTATCTTCCCACCCTGAAGACCCTCTGGGCCAGAGGCCATGAATATCAGCGAAATAGAGTATTTGGGAGCTGAAACTTAGCCAGGAGAGAGCCCAGCTACTGAATCCCTTTTGGCTTTTGGGGCATGTTTACTGGTTTGCCCCATCTCCACTCCTATACTACCCCAGCCGCAAGAGGGAGCTCCGTCAGGAAACAGTGAGTCCAGACGAACGTTGCCAGAGACCAGCTACACTCCAAAGCCATTTAGGGACTAATATAAAGCTGTTGTTGCTAAGTGAAGACATGAAAACAATCTACTATCTACTATTATGATAATTGTGTAAAGGATAGGACAATTCAACATGAAAAATACATATAGATAAAAATGAGAAACAAAAGAAAGTCCTTCCTAACTAGGATAGTTAGCCATCGACTAAAAATATAAGTCATCTCACTATTAATTTCTAATACAGTTAAACCAGACTGTGATATTTTATCTTACAGTTTCAATTGTTTTTAATTGTTAATAGTCATTTATTAATTGGAGAAGTCCAGCTTGTACAGATAAGTGACAGGAGAGAATCAGATTGCAAAGAGATAATAATGCCATCACTGTTTCACTCAACTGGGAACATTTGAGAAAACTGAGAAATAGCAGAGCAACAGGGTTTTTGGCCTTGGATGCTCCTCCTGTCTTCTGGGCAAGGGCCATAGAGGAGCAGTGGGAGACCAGATGTCTGGCCCTGGAAGGGGCTGAGAGAAAGGCTACTGACTGATTCAGTGGGACTCCTTCCATCCGAGACTTTGCAGGTCCTAATGTCCCTAGAGTACAGGCACCATAGTAGCTTGAGAGCAAGACCTAGCCTTGTAAAAGCTTTATCAGTTACAAGCCCAGGCTTGCCAACTACACTGGATTCAGCCCAGTTCTTTCTATGAGATTAAATTCATCCTATCATTCTCCCACCAAATGCATACCTATTCTAAGCTTCTTCCCTCCACGGACATGGACTTCTCCTCTGAAACAAATCTGAGTTATACATAATCACACTGAGCACTTTTTTTTTGCTTTTATTTATTTATTTTTAAAGATTTATTTATTTATTTGAGAGAGAGAGGCAGCACGAGCAGGAAGGGCAGAGAGAGAGAGAGAAAAAAAATCTCAAGCAAACTCTGTGCTGAGCACGAACCCAGAGGCAGGGCTCGGTTCCGGAACCCTGAGATCATAACCTGAACTGAAACTAAGAGTGGGATGCTTAACCAACTGCGCCCCTCTTTGCTTTTAGATTTAAAAAGAATACCTTTTTATTTAAATTATGGTTCCCTAAAAAATAGAGTGTGGTTGATCAAACAATTTTATGTACATGATGTTTCTCTGAATTTATTTCCAAAGTCATCCTCTTCTTTCTACCACTCACAGAGCTTCCAAGAGGAGAAGAGGTATAAGTCACTAGCTCTCTTCCCATTACCTCAGACTACCTCTTCTCTTCCTTAGCAGATTGCAGCATAAGCAGATACCCTCCCTGTCCCTCCACTAGCAATTATTAGACTGAGGAAAATTCAATTTTTTTTCTTTGTGTTTAAGAAGTAGGAAATTCCTAATACCAGCATCAGCTATACAGTGGTTTTCGGAATTTATTCATTCATCAAATATTTACTGAGTGCCTGCTGGGTACCAGCACTGCCCTCGGAAACAGCAATATAAACACACAGGAGAAATTCTGCTACCTTCAATCAGCTTTCAGTTTCTAATACAAGGACCAAGATGCATAAGCAAATGAGTACAAGGGAGAGATAGAGGGATACCCAGTACAGTGAGTGTGGCAAAGGAGAGGGATGGCCAATTCTACCTTGGAAAAGGTGGATGAGGGAAGGCTTATGCAAGAAGGCAGTTGTTTTAATCACCTCCTGTTCACCCTCTTGGCAAGGAAGAGATTCCACCCTCGGGTTAATGGGATTTCCGAACACATGACACCAACCCTGGACAGGCTAGGTGGACAACAGTTTATTAGTCACATGGACTCACATCCCGGGGGAGGAAGGTGCCGCATCTGATGCCACATATGATGTGAGATCATACCAGCCTTGCACTCTGGAGAAGGATGACTGAGACTGTGGGAGGCAGGCTTTGTAGCACCAAGAAGGTGGGGCACCCCTGGTTCCCACAGGAGGTTGTGATTGGCTTGTTTGAGTAATTCTGTGGCTGGCAGGGAAGTGAAGCCCACTACTCAAGGATAAGCAGGAGCTATGCTTGGTCCCCCTGACAAGGAGGGCTCTTTGGCTCGGGGACCTTCTCTGCAGGAGCAGAGTGAGGAGGGGAACTTGGGATTAGGCCATTGGAGGCCGTGCTAACCTCACTAGGCATTAAGACAGCACATCGTACTGGGCCTTAATTTTAGGCATGATACCACAGTGATACCTGAGGTAAGTCTTGAAAACTAAGTGAGTGTGCTTTTACTAGGTGGCTGGCTGGGGGCATGTTGACATTCCAGACAGAAGAACACATGAGAGCAAAGGCCCAAAGGCATAAAGCAGCCTGGAAAATAAATATTTTGGGGGAAAAAAATGAACAATTTCTTTCTACAGATTTGTAGAAAAGAAACCACAATCTGTCTTTAAAGTTTAAAATATTTAAACATTAGAGCTAATGACAGAAGAGAAGACATGTTAATTGAGAGCAGCATGATCCAATGGAAATATAATGTGAGCCAGAAATGTGAGCCACCTAGGTAATTTTAAGTTTTCTAGTAGCCACATTTCTCAGAAGTAAAAAGAAATAGGTGAGATTAATTTTAATGACATAGTTTATTTAACCCAATATATCCAAAATATTATCATTTCAACATGTAACAATGTAAGAAATATTAGTAAGATGTTTACATTCTCTTTTTCATACCAAGTTTCCGAAACCCAATACGTATTTTTACAGTTACAGTGTACCTCAATTTGGACTAGCCACACATACCAAGTGCTCAATACCCACATGTAGCTGATGGCTGCCATATTGGACAGCACAGATTTAGAACATTTTGAATTAGCTTGAGTTTGGAACAAAATGTGGTGCAGTTTTCTCATCTGTAAACCAGCTGTTAAGTTAGCAAGCTCACACAACTGAATGTCAATTTTTAGATGAGGGATGGAAAATGCCTGGCATATGCATTGTTACTATCACAAATTCCTTACTGTAGTGATTATGGATATTACTTCTAGATCCCAACACACTTTCCCACTAAGTCTATAGGCTGCCACTCTCAGAGAATGGAATTGGCATAGAAGATGGGTCCACATGTTGTCCCAGATACCTGGGCAAGGCTTTAAGGCTACAGTGGATAGGGTCACCTGGGTGGCTCAGTCAGTTAAGTGTCTGCTTTCAGCTTGGGTCATGATCCTGGGGTCCTGGGATCAAGTCCTATATCGGCTCCTTGTTCGGCGGGGATCCTGCTTCTCCCTCTGCTGCTCTCCCCTTGCTTGTGCTCTCTCTCTTTCTCCAACAAATAAATAAATAAAATCTTAAAAAAAAAAAAAAGACTACAGCGGATAAGTGAATCTTAAGTCCCCATTCCAGACTAAGCTTTAAACACTAGACTTTAGGATACTAGAGATAGAAATGCAATAAGAGCCATTGACAGTAGGTTAAAAAGGAAAAAAAAAATCTCTTCAATTAATATCATTTTTTAGATCCTGTAGATGACGATCGTAACATGGCCACTTCACCAAATGACTAGACATTTCATGCCTGAAGTTAAACTGCACCGTCTAAAAGACTGTATTTGGATGGTGTTTTGGACTTCTGCAGAGAACACTCTGAAGGGTTTCCACCCATATTTACACTGAGTTCTTCAGAAAGCAAATGCAACTGTAATAAATAAACTGTGTAGCAGATCCCTTAGGGACCACAATCCAATGATTCGCACATGCATACTGCGGCTCCACTTACAAAATATATATTCGGTAGGCCTATGTTACACAGAAAATAACATCCTGCCTAATTCAACATAGTATTGCCAAGTTTACATTTTTTGGTTAAGAGATCTGTTTTATTTTAATGATTTATTTTTAAATATCCCCATGGGTTTTTTTGTTTTTTTTTCTTTTTTTTTTTTTTTAATTTTTTATTTTTAAATATTCCCTTGGTTTTTTTTTGTTTTTTTTTTTTTTTTTTTTTTTTAGTTCTTCCAGTATTAATATTTTCTCTTCTGGCTGAACCTAGAGTTTTCTGTCATCTTAAAAATGCCATTGCCTAAGAATTCACATTTCATGCCTTGTGTTTGCTGTATGACACGGGAAGTATTTCTTTTTCTGATGTAGAGTGATAGGAAGAAACCTGGGAAAGGAGATGCAAAAATTTGGAGATCTTGTTTCCACATAGTCCTTGGTGTTTCAAAAAGAAAAAAAAAAAACACGTCCTTACACATGTGGATTGTGATCTAACTAGGAAAATACTGTGCCCCGAAAATGTATAGAATTCAAAGCCTGGGAAGCAGAAGGAGGTCACAGTGTAATCTAGCGAAGTCAGGATGTGCACTGATCGATAAAGGCACAGTTTACAGGATTGTTAACATATTTCTGAGGCAATTTTAGAAAGCTCTCCTAGAGGTCAACTAATAAAATACTCCATAGAACACCTTATGGACCAAACTAACACCATTCTCCATTAGTACGCATTTGAACTGCTTTCTTTCTGATCATATTAAAAGGTCCCCTGCGTGACTAATTTTTTTCCACAAAACGTGTGCATTTCAATGTGAAAATTTCCCCGACCCATCATGTAAAATGTTATCTTTGACATACATTAGGCAAATAGAAAAAAAAAAATTAAAAAGTAATGAGGAGGGGGCCAAACTGCTTTGAGAAGTTTCCACATATGTGCTAATTAGTGATTCCATCTGAAAATATTCCCAGAAAGCTGGATGAGTAAAGCAGACGGGGATAAATAATGCAAAGACCCTGTGGCATTGTCACAAACGCCATAATCAGGGCTGTTTGTGAGTTCAGAGAGAGTCTCCAAGTGCTATGCCTGAGCATAAAACATCAATGAAGTAAATCTGTGCTAACAACCTTGGGGTTATCACGTGCACATGCGCGCGCACACACAAACACACACACACACACACACACACACACACCACTATTTTCTTTCAACCTCTTGGTACAGCTCTTCCAGGGCTGATATCCCACTCACCCTCACTTTCAGGTCTGTTTTTACATAAAGCGAAACCAAATTTCTTACACCTAGTTTGTAGCGCTGTTGAAGTGAAGTGCGCAGTCTTCATTCAAACACTGGTCCAGTTACATAAGCACGTGGAGATGATTAGCTGTGAAATAAGGCATCAAACACCAAATGAAATACTCTCCGATTACAGGGACTGCAACCTCTAGAAGTCCCTTTTGTGAAATGACAAGCCTGCTGGTTTCGTCTTCAGGTACAATGCTCAACTGTGTTTTTTAAGTACAATTGAGTTTCATCTACCAGACCAAAAATACTGCCCGTTGAAATGCATTCTGTAAAGTCAGTGGAAAAATAGCACTAGTAGCTCCAGAAATGAGGGGTAAATAGCACTATTATGGTAATTTCTGGTTTTAATGCTTTCAGCTAACACAGGAAGACTATGATTTGGAAGTTGCAGTGGAGATATTAGGAGAAACACCTAGATACTTCCCTAGAAGTGCTGCAGAAATGACAGCATCAATTGTGCAATTTCAGGCCACCCCCACCCCAGCCAAAAGAGGGGGAAGCATTTAATAGCCTTATGGGTGTGTATGTGACGTGTGCCTGTGTATGTTATTAGAGACATTTCTAAGGTCCCCTCATTCAAGACGTTAAGACAAAGTCAAAACCCTTCCTCCTCCCAGCACTGCCCTTCCCCACCTACTGACCTGAATACCCTGTGATCCTAATTGCCCAGGACAAAGAGGAAGCTGGAGCCCTCCCCAACTGACCCACCGGTGTCCATATTCCTGGGAGAGCAGCAGTTTTGTACTTTGCAAGACCAGAGTGACCTCCCACTTCTGTATCAGTGACCCATTTACCGGATGGCTTTTACTGCTTTCTCAAACTTGTTGGGCATGAAAACAAAGTCAGCTCTATAGGAGTAAACACAGGGTCTGGAAACAGTTTGAAGCCTGCCTGCTAATGAAAGGCCCTCGGTCTCTTCCTTCTTTAAAATCAAGGCTTCCTACAAAAAGAATAAACTGCCCTCCATGACAGGGAGTCAAGTAACCAGGTATTTACATTTAGACAAGATAGAGTCTCATCTGGAAGCCTGGAAGAACACACAGCTGTCAAGAATCAAATAAAGGCTTTCAAAAATCTTTCTCAAGAGCTAAGGATGCCATTTGAAGAACAAAGTAGTGAGCAATTTCCCACTAACATCACAGGAATTTTTAAAATTCTGTTTGAAAGACACAACCTGCCCATATCCATCAAAAAAGTCTATGGTTCAAGCCTTAAAAAATATATTATTATAAATTTTAACATACTAGATTTCTCATTCCTGCATCGCAAATTTTTTCTTTAAATGGAATAAAAGACCTAGTGTGCTGATTTTTCACTGTTAAAGGAATTTTTAACATTTAGGGAAAGAGGTTTTTTTTTTATCTATATATCCCAATATATGTTCTTTTTACAAGTTTGATGAGAATGTCAGAATTAGTTGCTATCCTATGTCTAAATTTTGTTACAATAGAAATTTATCCCTACCATACATGAGGGTTCACTCATTTCTATTAACTTTAATTCACAAGGGGTCTCAGTAGCTTTATATCCCAGAATTTGGGTGTTCCTGAAAATGCCTGGAAGATTATGGGGACAGGGTGTATGGAATCAAGAGCTTCCTTGAATGACACTATGATTTAGAATGGGGTAAGTAACAATTCTGAGGAGCTCAGCAAGACAACCCTCATTCAGATCATTCCCTGCCTCAGCCTTCTTGGCCTCCTGCCTGGGTCCTGAGAAAAGGAATCTTCAATAAAACAAAGTAAAATTAATAAATAAGTAGAAAATAAATGCATACAGAAATGCATACATAGATGCAATGTTCAATCATTCAGCAAGTATTTATTGAGTTCCTGGCACTGAGAATACAGCAGTTACATTAACGAAGGATACAAATCCCTGCCCACCCTGAACTTGCAATCTGGTGGGAGTGGGGAGTAGTGGGGAGAGAATATATGTAAGTAACATGTGTAATATATTTATAAGGTAATTAGTTCTAAAGGAAAAAAATAAATCAGGGAAGGGAATACGAGACTAAGGAGGTACATTGAAATTTTAGATAAGTTGGCCAAAGACAGTCTACCTGAAAAGATGACACTTAAGTAAAACACTGAGGGAAATGAGAGATACCTGAGGGAAGAGCTTTCCAGGCAGAAGGAACAGCAGGTGCAAAGGCCCTGAGTCAGGACCATGTCTGGTAGGTGCAGGGAGCAGTAAAATGAATAGATGGGAGTATAGTAGAAGGTGGGGCCAGAGAGAAAAGGTGAGGGCAAGCCTATCAGGTAGGACCCAATAGGCTAATGTGACCTATTTTTACTTGATGGAAAGCCACCAGAGTGTTTGAGCAGAAGAGTGACATGAGCTCAGTAATACATGATCTCAAAAATGACAGGACAGGGACAGAGCAGAGAAGCTTACAAATGGAAGAAGAGACATTTAAGTTGAGATTTTAAGGAAGAATAAGAATTAGCTAGGGTCAAGTGAGTTTGGGGGAGATGGAACAGAAAATATTTTTAGAGCCAAAGAACAATATGTGAGAAGTTTCAGTGGGATTGGTGCTTGTGTTATCTGAGTCATTGACAAATGATGGTAGCAATGGCCGTATCTTCTGCACATTCAAAATCAAACATCAGGGTTCCTATGGAAGAGTATCATGACATCAGTCCTTAGGCATTGGCTTTTGTGAGGACAGCACTAACAGTAGTGCTCAGATGTGTGTCCTTAGCATACCTGTGGCCTGAGTATCAGCAATGATGGAAGACATGGCTACAAGGATTCAAAGTAGAAGAGAAAAAGAATGGTAGGCATCATGTGGTAGGCAGCAGAGACCCACCTGAACAATTTGCAATTACTGAGACATGTTCCTGACCCAGGGCCTTTGCACCTGCTGTTTTTTCTGCCTGGCAAGACTTTCCCTCTGATATCTCTCATTTCCTTCAGTGTTTTACTCAAGTGTCACCTTCCACAGTAGGATGACTTACAATTACTGAAATTTAGGCAACTGAAACTGAAGTTTTCCAAGACAACAAGGCTAAAGATAAAAAATAAATGGATAGTACTTGTGTATTTTTTTCAAAGAAATTTTGAACCTATTAATTCCTTTTGTCCACATACGTGCACTGTAAGTTAGGGAGGGCAAGTAAAGAAAGTAGGTCACAGAGACTTAATGAATTATTAACACCACAGAGAATTAATGGCCAATGAAGGAATGCTAACCCAGGACCCTTGGGAACCAGTTCTAATTCTTTTTAAACCAAGCCTTGATGTAAATAAAGACAAGTGGTGGGGGAGGGGGGAATAGCAATGAACAGAACTTGTTTGGAGAAAGGATAGTTTGCATCTCCCAGAACAGTGATACAAAAGATCCATGGATCGCCATATACTTTGGTGATAAGCTCATTTTCATGCAGGGCAGAATAAACTTTAGCATATTTTCCAAGATGCTGTACCACTTGCTTGTAGGAAAATGAATTAGTATGAATTTTCAGCTCGGGGGGGAGGAATTTATGATTTTAAAAGTCTTAAAATCAGAATCTTAGGCATGAAAATCTTCAAGTTCTGATTACCAGATAGCTGTTCTTTGGGCCACAAGTTGGGTTATAAGTAACCCAAACCCCTAAGCAAACTGCTTTAGTAATGAGGAAATGACAGACTCACATAATTAGATGTGAACAGGTTGATCAGGTTGCTGCCTTGACTTAGTCCAATTGCTCCACGACTATTCCCTGTGACTTCCCATGTTTGAGCTCACCAATCAGACAAAGAGTGAGGAGTTCTGGGTACAACATAAATGTCCAAAAGGAGAGGATTGATTAAAGTATGTTGGAATATCATACATGCATTAAAATATGTTAGAGTACTCTAAAGACTTGAAAATATGATCATAATAAAGCATTAAATCAAAAAAGCATACTTCAAAGAAATATGTTCAGCGTGATTCCATTTCTGTCGGGAAAAATATGCTGCATATTTAGAGAAAGAACTAGATAGATATATACTGAAATATTAACAGTTATAAATTACATCTGAATAATGGGTAAAAGAAACTTTTATATTGGTATTTTCTAAATTTTCTACAGTAAGCACACATTGTGAGAAAAATATTTGAATGTCATGTAATGACATTTGGGAGTATGATACTTAAATTTGCATATACATTTTCTTTTTCCTTTTTTGGTCTGGTACTTCTTAACATTGATGCCCTAGCTGTCAGAAGTCAACATGATGTGGCTCAAGTCAACTTCCCAATCATGTTGGAAACTGCCTTGCTGGACTGCCAATGAAATTACCACAGCCCCCTAAGCAGATTATATGAAAACAAGTCTCTCAGAGATCCTCAAGTCAGGGATATTCTGAAAATAAACTAAGTTATATTTACAGACAATCTAGGCAGTTCACCTCCATAGGAGAGAAGATAGTCTTTCAAAGCTACTCATGAATTTACATTTAATGACAACCATCATTTATTAAAACTCACAATGCGACTGGCAATGGTAAGAACCTTAATAAATATCCCTTGATTAGATATTAGTAACCCCATCTTACTGATGTAGAATCAGGGGCTTAAGAGGTTATGTAATATGACATAATTCATGCAAATGGTAGAACCGATATTTGAGTTCAGGCTTACTTCCTGCAAAGTCTCTGGGGCTCTCCCTAGGACTTCACAATGTTTCCAATCAAGCTATTTGGAGCACCTTCATTTATAAGCCTTACTTATTTTAGGAGACATTGTTTTTCATCACACAAAAGACTCCAACATTTATGGATCTATTTTGAAAAAATATATAGATAATTTTATTCATAAAACTAATGTATGTGCTCAAATTCAAATAGTGTGCATAAAAATTGCTCCCCAAAACATGTTCATTAGACAGATGTCCTCCCAAATGAATTAGTACTCATGAACACATTTGGAATATAGGATCTGCCCTTCAGCAGTATGCACTATTTCCATATCAACAATATATGAAATAAACCATTGTAGAGAATTAGTTTCCAGAGCTAAATCACAGCCATAGGAGTAGGCCTTCCAATGAATTCTACCCCACAGATATTAACAATTAGGGAAGAATTCATGAGTATACTGGAGTTGAAGTTCTAAGCCAAAGAACGAGAAGTGGGCTTAAAATTTAAAGGAATAATGAAAATAAGAGAAATACATTAAATTGGTCTCTGATATCCCTGTTCTTTTCTGTGTGATATCAAGAAATTTCTGGTAGTTTACTCTCCCAATACAGGTTACCCTGTGGTAGTGTTATACTTTATAACATTTAGAAGAGACAAGGAGAAAAAAAAGTTCAAATACTCTTCACACACATTCATTATTTTTAACAGTCCTTTACTAGAGATGGCTTCTAACAAAGTGAAATATCTTATGTATTAATTTTTTCTCTGGGAAAAAAGCCAATGTATACAAATATATAAAAATTCATGTAATGAAAAATGTAATCATTGAGTACTTCTTTACACAGAAATATAACCTCCCAAATATTTCTCTACTATGTAATATCACATCGCTGGAATCTAATTGCAATATTGTCATTATAATACTTAGGAGACTATTTTCCCAAGTGCTATCCCATCCATTTTTTTCTTTGTATAACAATGATAAGCTCATTTAATGATAGAATTAATACATATTTTTAGCACCTCACCTCCATGATTTCACTCTTGGGTCTGACCTTTTAAAAAATGTATTTCCAAGTAGGAAATAAAGCAAGGGATTTCCTCTCCTCTTCTAAGCTCACACATGCTGTGGTAATGCTTTCATCTAGTATAAATCAAATTAAACCTGTATGATATCTTACAAATAATTCCCATGTCACAGTGAGCTCTTAGGGTGGCTGACTTGTCTTGCTTTATGATACAGAAAAACTCTGTTCTTTAACCCACAAAATGGAAGCCAGCAGAATCACAACTGCATATAGAGCAAAAACTTCCTGTCTGCATGGATGAGTAGGAAGATTCAGTATCTCCTACAACAGAAATACCTGCAAAGGACAAGCTTTCATTTATGGCTTCGGAGGATGTGCCAGCTAACAGCCAAGTCATCCCTCCTAGCAGAGGGGAGGCCCAGGACATTATATGAACACGACGGGACGATATCCATTTGGGAGCCCCACAAGAAGGCAAAAACTTAGGTGCCCAAGACCAGTAAAACAGACAAAGATGTCAAAATCGAGGCCACACTTTCTTCTTCCCAGTAGAATTTGGAGTTTTGGAAGGAATCTCTGCAACAAGTGCATATAATCTTTCACCCAAGGAAACCTTGTTTTCCAGATACCTGCCCTCTCCCTGACCCCAGACCTTTATAAAGACCCTCTTATCCCCCACACAAAGACACCCCCTGATGAGAAGATTCCTCATGACTCGGCATCTGCCCACCTCTGCAAACCACATTCCTGGCTAATCATCTTTCAGGACTCGATTATGCATTACGTCCTTTCTGAGTCATCCCAGCTCCATTCCCTGGTCAGAAAATTCAATCACTCCATTTCCTTATGTCTTCGCTCTGTCCAGTATATTCTCTATGACAGCACCTATAATAATATTGCAATTATTTACATATGTGACTGTCTATTAAACTAGAATCTCTTTGAGAACAATAATCATGTTCAAATCATTGTCGATCTCTATTACACAATATAGTGATTCTGGCACTTGGTATATGATATTTGCCCAATAGATGTTTGATAAATAAATGAATTAGTGAATGATAGATAAATGATTATTTTAACATTGAAGGAAAGTCATGCCTCACCCAGGTTCAGTAGCCCAGTGGTTTCCAGTAAACATATCCTCTTCCTCCACTCCCTCTCCACCCTGAGGATAGTCTTGGCAACTCAGTGAGGGACACTGATTCAAAGAGGGCAAGGGACAAAGGAGAGGGGGCCTGAGAACTCCACTGCACAATCTCTCAGATAGCCATCTTCCTTCCAGTCCACAGGACATCGTGCACTCGGAGCTCTGTTCCCTGGGGTCCCGAATGCCTGTCCTACTGCTCAGAGTGCTGATCATCAGCTCCATTCTCCAGCACCCTATGGAGCCTCCACATTCACTTAGCACTGAGTCTAACTCAGTACCTCCTTCCCCAGTCAGCCAGTGGTGCTCTCTTTTCTGACTTTGTCTCAAGCCCAACTGGGCCCCTTGGGAGTCCCAAGCTTCAGAGATCCTTATTCCAGGGTAGATTCGGAACCATGAGCACTAAAATTCTTTCTTTTTTTTTCAGTAACATTTGAAACATCATTTAGCTGTTCTAGCACCTGTAACTATCCATTCTTCCTTGTACACTAACATTCAATGAATAAAACAAAGCCTACGTCTTTAAAATCATCTATACCCAATACTTGTAACAGAACAAAGCTAATTCATATATATGCAAAGGACTAAAAGTGGTTGAAATGAGACTTCTGTCGATGGTTTTGCCCTCCCCCATCAAGTGATACCCAAAGGAGAAGCTACCCAATCCTGATGTTTTTACAGAATGACATCCATCACACAGGTAATTACTCATCCATCTTAATGCTTCCTTTTAAGTTTGCCCTTAAGAAGCCTGTGATCTCCCAAGTCAAGGGCCTCAGTAAAATCAATAAAACCTCGTCCTATCAGGCCACCAGCCAGATCATTTTCTACCTTTTAACAAGGCAGTGGTTATTAAATGCCTTGTTTGAAAACCCAAGTGGGGTCATCAGACTTTCATGATGAGAATAATCCATCAATTGTACATGTGCTATCTTTTCAGTGTCTTTGATATGAGTGATAAAGTAGGTAATGGCCTACAGTTTTTCAATATCTGAACATGTTCTCCTTTTTACATTGAGGTTGCAGCATAGCAAAGGGAATTTCGTGACGGGAGGAAGCTTGTTAAGAGAGAAAGAAATTTCACTGAGTTGTTTCCGTCAATGCAGAAGACACGCTGCAGGCTCCAAATTTGAGAGCTTCGCTCCAAGCTGTCAGTGGCTTCTTTAGACCAAAACCCAGCTATTCCGTGACCGGAGATTCTGAATCCGTAAATTCACAGTCAGATATATCTTATCATAATGACTCATGCCATACTCTTTGTTAGTTGCATTCTTGCCTTGAATTTGTAGGAGCGATGAGAAACCTAGGATCATAGAAATTAAGAGGTGTCGATTCATGTTGGACTCCTCGTAAATACCAGACGATCTTAGACCAACAGCAAAAAAAAGCAAATATGCTTTTTGTGGGTGTCTATGAAAATAGATCTGCCCTTGAATACCTTTCTGGCATCAGAATTGCTAAAGACTTGTGTTCTGACATCGTCAGACATCTGGATGAATGCTAAACACAATCCGTAACCTTCTCTCTACATTTTGCATCTGTTTGGTTGGCTTGGGGAAGCAGTTGAGGGTTATGGATTTTCCACTGAAGATATAAACCTTTTTATTGTTTCGCATTAATGCTGAAATTAAAAGGATACTATTGCAAAACCCTCCCTGCATTGTTCTAAATTTACAGAATTAATGAAGAAATTGAATTCAAATTTCAATCTATGACAATTTCTAGTAAGGGACGGTTCTCTGGCGTCCTACGGACTACAAATGACTATTAAGCCAGTCACTCCTGCGCTTCATCAAGGC
This sequence comes from Phoca vitulina, assembly GCF_004348235.1. NCBI lineage: Eukaryota > Metazoa > Chordata > Mammalia > Carnivora > Phocidae > Phoca > Phoca vitulina. Next base: position 40,024,673 of record NW_022589728.1, read on the forward strand.
AAAGATAACTGACATACTGATGGGAATCCAGAAAACCAGCATGGTTCGGAAATTATTAAAGGAAGATTAAATATACATTTTAGTGTTAAATATATCTTTGTACTCTAAATCTTTGAAATTAGGTAAACCTCATATGGTTAATTTGGTTATCTCAACTTACCAGAATATTTAATTGCCCCAAACACTTGATTACTGAATCTAAGAGCATAACAGACAGTAAGCTGTTCTTGTCTCCCTGTTCCTTCGGAAATAAGCTCTGGCACCCGGGCCAAAAGGAACAAGGCCACAGAATCAATGAGGACACAAATGCACTTTGCATCTCTCACTTAATTCTTGTTCTCTGTAGCTTTTATTGGAATTTATTTAGAGAGAAAATGAATTGGGGAAGAAATAAAATGAATCAGCTCAGGCAGCTTACATTCCCTTTATTGTAATGTGAGTAATAATGGAAGGAAACATAATGGTCGGGAGGGTAATATGAATAATCATAAGCCTTTTATTTATGGATTTACATTTACTTTACAAAATGCCCATGTTATCCCATTTATCCCTGAAGCCACCCCCTGGGGCAAGTGACACTGTGGTGGGAAGCACAAGCTCCTTGCAGGTAGATGGATCTTGGCTGAAATCCCCACTCTGCTACTAAGTTGCTGTATGCCCTGGACAGGTTACTTAATGTTCTATGCCTCAGTTTCTTCATCTATAAAATAGGGTTAATAATACATCATCAGGTTGATGCAAGAATAAAGGAGTTAATGATTAGGAAAATTGCTAAAATTCCAGTGCTTTGCAATTATGGGTATTTTCTTATCTAATCTGCAACTCCCTAAGAGCTACAAGTGTTCTTTGTATTTTACCAGAGTGGGAACTGAGGCTTAGCGGAGTTTAATGACTTGCCTGAGGTCACCTCTGAAAGTAAGCCAGTGTTTGGAACATGCCCTTTAAGCTGTTGGCCCAGTACCTGGGATATATGTACTCTCCTGGGTCCATCACTACACCTTTCTTCAGATCCTCTGCACACACTCCGCTCCCTTCTCCCTGTGCACCTGCCGGTCCCTCTGCCTGCAATGTCCTTCCCTTCCCTCTCTGCCTCCCTCACCTCTACAGATTCTCCACATCTCACCTCAGGAAACACCACCTCAGGAGAGTCTCCCCCGTGCTCCTTCGTAGACCAAATCTTTCATGATCAGCCCCCCTGGCACAAGCCCCTCTACAGTAGAATGCTGTCCTACCTGAAGTTTTAGAATACATTGTATGACTGCAAATGTGATGAAGAACTGCCTTCTCCATGAGACCGTAGGTTCCTGAGACAGGCCCTGTGTCAGTGTTTGCTCATCCTTGTGTCCTCCGCACCTAGCACTCTCCCTGGCATGAGGGAGGTATGCAAGAATTAAAAAAAAAAAAAAATTGTGAATGAGTGAATACACCAAGTGTGTAATACAATTTGGGTCTTATTTCTATCCATTGGTGTGCAGATCAAGAAACTAAGGCTTGGGCTGTGAATTGTGTAAGACTGAGGAATCACAGACCTGTACCACTGAAACAAATAATACATTCTATGTTAAAAAAAAAAGAAGAAGAAGAAGAAGATAGTAGGAAGGGAAGAATGAAGCGGGGGAGTCGGAGGGGGAGACGAACCATGAGAGACTATGGACTCAGAAACAAACTGAGGGTTCTAGAGGGGAGGGGGGTGGGGATGGGTTAGCCTGGTGATGGGTATTAAAGAGGGCACGTACTGCATGGAGCACTGGGTATTATACACAAACAATGAATCATGGAACACTACATCAAAAACTAATGATGTAATGAATGGTGACTAACATAACATAATAAAATAAAATTTAAAAAAAAGAAAGTCAAGTTCTGTAAGCTACCCAAGGTCATGCAGGTGATGTGTTCTAAATCAGACTCAAACTAAAGTCTTCAGACTCCTTGCAAGGATCTCACCATCACACTCAATTTTTTAAACTGAATATTAAATTTAGATGTGATAGAATAATGGCCCCCCCAAAGATGTCCCTGTTGTAATCTGCAGAACCCGTGAGTTTTTACCTTCTGTGGCAAAACAGACTTTGTAGATGTGAGTAACAATCCTGAGATGGGAAGATTATCCTGGAGTATCTAGAGAGGAGCAATGTAAAGTAACCACAAGGAGTCTTGTAAGAGGGAGGCAGGAGTATGAGAGTCAGAGAAGGGGGTCTGATGACAGAAGCAGGGGTCAGAATGATGCCATTGCTGGAACAAGGCCATATGCCAAGGAATGCAGCCAGCCTCCAGAAGACAGGAAAGGAGGGGCGCCTGGGTCGCTCAGGCATGGAGTCTGCTTGGGATTCTCTCCCTCTCCCTCTGCCCCTCCCCAACTGCTCTCTCTCTCTCTTAAAAAAAAAAAAAAAAAAAGAGAGGAAGAAGACAGGAAAGGAAATGGATGGATTCTCCCCAGAGTCTCCAGAAGGAACTAGCCCTGCCAACACCTTCCTTTCTTTTAGCCACCTAAGACCTATTTTCAGACTTCTGACTCCCAGAACTTTATGATAATAAATTTATGTTGAATCGTTTGGGGCCAGTAATTTGCTCATAGCAGCAATAGGAAACTAATACAGATGTTAATGAACTCAGGTCCATTGATCAGGTTGTCTGCACGATGATGTAACCATGGAGTACCACTGACATTACACCGCGAGATCAAGCTCAATGGATAGATATAAACAACACACAATAATAAAAGACCGTTTGTTGAACCTGATCTGTGCAGTTACTCAAATCAGGTATTTCAAACAAAAAAAATCTATTTTTTTAGTCTTTACCTCTGAACAATCTAAATTTAAAGAAAGCAAATTCCATGGAAAATTAATCTCATCTTCTTTTTGGTTTGAAATAATGTGACATATTGGGGAAAGTTCATGACCGAAAGTCAAGGATGTTGATCTGAGGGCCATTTGCCACTTTTCAGCCATGTGACATTAGGCCATGTACTTGCCCTCTCTTTCCCCATTCTAATAGAAGAGGAACTGAGAAGCAGATCCTGGAGCTACCTCCCAAATCTACCATTCTATGACCCCATCATTCTATTTCTTAACCCGAATGACTTCACCTTTTCAATTAAGAATGCTTATAAATTCTAATTTGTCCCTCCCACCATGGCCCTGTCTTAGGTTCTTCTTGCATAACACCCCACACTGAAGTCTAAAATTCATTCTAAAGGCATGCATACCACTTGTAGCTCATGATGATTACAAAAGAACAGAGTTCAAGCTGCCATAGGTCATTTGTGTAGGAGTCCAGAATAGTCCCTACACTGAGTGTTAAAATATGGCTCCATTCGGAGTCTGTACCTAAAGCATAGTAAGATTCTGCATGGGTCAAGAACCTCCTCTTTAACAAATTCTCTGCTCTAGCTTTTGGGATATTAAAAATAATAAAGTAAAGCACCTTGAAGCATGATTTTCAAAAGCTCACAATCTTACCAATGAAATATACATACCCTTTCTCTTAGATTGCTTTTAGTATTCATCTTCTCAAAGACTCAGACAAGAGAATAAAAGGTATGAGAGAAAGCGATCAGAAGGAAAGTGTGGGGAGGAGGGTTTGCAAATAAATCCTTGGCCTTTTCTCTACTGGAGACCTGTAAATATAAAGATTTAGAACAATCAAAATCAGAGATGCTACTGGCGTCACCACACTCCCACTGACAGACAGATAATTTTGCTAATATACTCAATGGAACTTGAAAAATTGAAAAATCTATTCCCAGTATATGGTAATGGCTCAAGCAATGAAAAATTTATATTAGTATTGATAATGACATCCTTGGAACAAGAAAGAAGCAGGGACTGGAAGAGCATTGTATTTTTAAACATCACACCAGGCACTGCTTCTGGAAAAACACAGTTCCTGTCCTAACTAGTGTTTCAGTGGCTTACCCTCATTAAGTAATGTATAGGATGAAAAATGTTAGTAAATTAGAGATGACAAATAAAATGGCCTTCTTCCCAAAGAAACATTTTTCACTATACTGTATTTCTATATACCAACACCCAGCATTATTAATGCATGAGGATATTTATAGCTCTTTATACATTACAGAATTGACTCATGGTTGGCTCTGAAATGGAGTATCTAAGAGACCTGCTTCATGGCTTTCTCTAGGACTAGAAGCTATTATAGAAGCTCTCTCAGGGACATTATCCCGGAGAAGACTGATTAGTTGAGAAGCACCAATTGGCCAAACCTATTCTTGTGTCTCTCAGTGGATCAGATGGAACGGCCTCAGTTATGAGGTTCCCTACACAATCACTAGATTATAAGCTTATAGAGAAGGTAAGCTGGCAGTTTCTGAAAAGGATAAGGCAGATGGAAAAAAGTGAGTCATTGGTGAAGGCCCAAGTTATGTAATTCCTCTAGCAACAGCTCAAAAAATTGGGTTTCTTCACTTTCCTAGGTCCAAAATATTTATTGAGTTCATTGGATATGCTAATATTAATTGAATGTCTATAACGGATTGATAGAGGCTAAGAATGTTAGACTAGAGTCAGGTTTGGAAAGGGCTTATGAAAGAAGAGAGTAAGTAGTGGTCTGCGAGCAAAGCCAGCCTTCAAGATGACCCCTAATGACTCATGCCTCCTGGTATTCACACCCATATATAGTCCTTCACACACTGAATTAGAGTTTCCTGTGTGACCAACAGAATGTGATGGGAATAACAGTATGTTATTTCCGAGGCTACATCAGGAAAGGCATTATTGCTTCAGCCTTGATCTTTTGCATCACACATTATAGGGGAAGCTAGCCACCATGCTGTAAGGACACTCAATAGCCCTGTGAAGAAATCCACATGCAGAGCAATGGAAGACACCTGCTAGCGGCCAGCACCAATCTGTCAGACATGTGAATGAGCCACCTTGGAGGTGAATTTTCTAGCCCCAGTCCAGACTTCAGGCAACTACAGCCTCAGCCAACATCTGACCGCAACTTCCTAAGAGACCTTGAGTGAGAACTGCCTCATCAAGAGCCTCCTGAATTCTTGACCCACAGAAACCATGCAAGAAAATAAGCCATTATATGTCTAAGTTTTGGGGTGGGTTTGTAAAATAGCAACAGACAACTAATACTTTCAACTTGATAGCATGAGTTTAAATATGACCTAAAAGGCATCTAAGATAGTGGTGAGGAACAGAGTTATTAGAGTTAGGTCTGAGTTTGAATCCTAGCTAGATGATTCTGTAAATCATTTCATCTTTCTAGGTTTCAGTTTCCTCATCTGAAGAATAAGGATAGTAATAATACCTACCTCTGCATAGTGAAGGGAACAACCAACAAAACTAAAAGGCAACTTATGGAGTGGGAGAAGATATTTGCAAATGACATATCAGATAAAGGGCTAGTATCCAAAGTATATAAAGAACTTATACAACTCAACAACCAAAAACCAAATAATGCAATTAAAAAATGGGCAGAAGACATGAACAGACACTTCTCCAAAGAAGACATCCAGATGGCCAACAGACACATGAAAAGATGCTCAATATCACTCATCATCAGGAAAATGCAAATCAAAACCACAATGAGGTATCACCTCAGGCCTGTCAGAAAGGCTAAAATAAAAAACACAAGAAACAACAAGTGTTGGTGAGGATGAGCACTATTGGTGGGAATGCAAACTGGTTCAGCCACTCTGGAAAACAGTATGGAGGTTCCTCAAAAAATTAAAAATGGAAGTACTCTATAAACCAGTAATCACATGACTGGGTATTTACCCTCAAACTACAAGAACACTAATTCAAAGCTGTTTACTGCAGCATTATTTACAATAGCCAAATTATGGAAGCAGCTCAAGTGTCCATCAATAGACGAATGGATAAAGAAGTGGTTTATATATACGATGGAATATTATCCAGCCATAAAAAAGAATGAAATCTTGCCATTTGCAATGACATGGATGGAGCTATAGAGTAGTATGCTAAGTGAAATAAGTTAGTCAAAGACAAATACCATATAATTTCACACATGCGTGGAATTTAAGAAAACAAACCAGCAAAGGAAAGAGAGAGAGAGAAACCAAGAAACAGACTCCTACCTATAGAGAACAAACTAATGGTTACCAGGGGGGAGGTAGGTGGGTTGGGGGGAATGGATGAAACATGATGGGATTAAGAGTACACTTATCTTGATAAGCACTAAGCAATGTATAGAATTGTTGAATCACTGTATTGTACACCTGAAACTAATATAACACTGTATGTTAACTATGCTGGAATTAAAATTAGAAACTTAATAAAAAAAAGTAAAAACAATACCTACCTATTATTGTGTCTGAGGTTATACATCATTGGACTACATGACCTCTAGGATCTATTCAAACTCTGAAATTCTGGAAGAACGGATACACACACACACACACACACACACACAAACACCACACACACACATAACAAAAGACAGGAGAGATCTCCTTTATTAAGCATTTACTCTGTTTGGCTATTAGGCCAGATAGATACTTTACACATTTTGGGCTGCCTTTGAGTAAAATCCTACTTGGTATCAATCAGGATCATATCATTTAAAGGCTCCCTGTTTTAAGAACTGGTCCAAGATGAAAGCTGTATGATAAAAAGCTACTGAAATGTAATCAAGTTCTATTGTAGCAAATTAATCTTTGTGCAAAAGCTGGAAAGTATTTCATCAACCAGAAACCAAGGAGGAAGCTTTATTACAACCTAGTGGTGAGCTGACCCTTTTATACTCCAGGGACCGGGAAAAGTAATCAGTCCATTGGGTGTTTACTACCTGAAATACTGAGGCTTACAGGGGAGAAGTTTAGCCCCAGGGAGGCAATACTGCAAGTCTGTCAACTTCTTGCTGGAGCTCCTGGCCTGGACCCAGCACTCGCCTGGCCTTCTAGCCATGAAAGCTATTTGACTTCTAAAAACAAAACAACACAAAAAACTTTATTAGACCAGCCTTTTGTTATTAAGACGTGACAATTCACACAGTTGCAAGTATTTTTTTCTTAGGTGTTCTGATTTGAAATGATACTGCATTTTGTGTTTCTCTTGTTCTCTACTCCCTGTCTGCTCTGCCCACAGTTTCTGGTAATCATGAGAACCTTGGACATTGTCATTCCACAGACTCTCTCTCCATTTTTTTGCCAATTCCAATTTGTTCTGAGTCCTGCCATAAATGAAATAAATAATAAATGAGAAGGCCAGAGGCAACAGCACCCTCACCCTGCACACCCAGGGGAGAACCCAGAGGTCGTAGGGAGCTCTCTGCAGAGAAGATGGAAAACAATGTCTCAGGGGCCCAATTATTTACTGTAGCTGCTGAAATGAGATGATTTATGTCAGTGACAAGGCTGTCCTGGAAATAGTACCAACTGGTATAAATTTAGATCTATTATGAAAAAAATGATCCTTGAACCGAAAAGAGCCCAACTTAAAAAGAAATTAAATGACTCTGGATTATACACACTCACGCTGCACTTTATAGACAGAGACAGGTATTTGCTATATATTTAATTGGTGGAGGTTCAAGAAGCTAAGAATATAAATCTTGTGTATCTCAAATTTGTAAGGTCACACAAAATAATTTGAGTCAGGTCACAGGTGGAAGAGGATGGACTTTTAATTGAGGACCAGCTTTAATTTTCTGGTGCGTTATGTGACTACCAAAGCATTTAATTGGCCATGACGTTGGCAGAGAAACAGGCAAGGGTTAAACTCACAAGATTAAGATCAGGATTTGGTTACTTCAAAACAACACCCTACAAGGTCACATACTGAAATGAAAAATTCAAAATGTCAAATAGCAATGCTGGTTCCATTGGACAAGCATCAAAAGGAAATTCATTAAAGCCCTGGGAGAGTCCAAAATACAAAATTCCCAGACCTTAGAGAGTCATTGGGAAAGAAGAGCCAGTGGTTGGTTATAACTTAGAGGATCAGGTTGCTGCATTGTCAGGATAGCTGATAGTGAGGTTTTTTTTTTTAAAGGTATACAGGATCAGTTAAAGAAAGTGACTATATGTATCATGCAAACATATGTATTTTCATTTATGAATATATATGTTCCACTATGTATCATATACATTATAAAACCCATGCAAAAGGAAAAACTTAGAAAGGAACAATAAATAAATACAATCTGTGTTCTTTTTTATTCTTCCAATATGTCAGCACTGGTTATAGCAATGTCGCCAAGCTTGAGAGATGAGGGTGAAGGTTCTGGAAATAGGACAAGATAGGGGTGGGGACATGAAGTAGGAGGCATCAGGGTCTGCAGACCCTTCACGTTTGCCTGCCCAGTACCTAATGCTCAGGAAAATCATGAGTGGACATTGAGGATTATTCGTGTAATTCCCACCCCTCCAAAATAATACTGTACTCCTTTCCTTGTGATTGTCAAGGACAATCCCCACAAGGAGGTATGGTCCTGATTTGCCCTCACTCCCCCACTCCTTGGACTCCACTTTCCTGCTATCCACAAGACAGCCAGGAGGCCAGACACTAATGTGAACAAACAAAGAAATGAAAGCCAATTAACCCTTACTTTGAGAGTGGCAGTAATGGGACGAATACCAGGATTTTCTCACAGGCTGTGCCCATCTGTGGAGGCTGGCTGTCAGACTTAAGTCACCTACACAGAATAATTATTTAAACTGTGGCTGTCTTGGGGCGCCTGGGTGGCTCAGATGGTTAAGCGTCTGCCTTCAGCTCAGGTCATGATCCCAGAGTCCTGGGATCGAGCCCCACATCGGGCTCCTGGCTCAGCGGGGAGCCTGCTTCTCCCTCTGCCTCTGCCTCTCCCCCTGCTCATGCTCTCTCTTTCTTTGTATCTCTGTGTCTCAAATGAATAAATAAAATCTTTTTTAAAAAAAAATAAATAAATAAACTGTGGCTGTCTGAGCTATACCACTCATGTCCTTTGGTTAGTCTGTTGTGGGCCTGGATTCTGCATTTTAAAGTTTTCAGATGATGCCGAGGCAGGTGATGGATGGCAGCCATAAGGAAGAGGCTAGACTTCCGGATTCTGATTCCTTAGGCATCACTGGCTCAACCTCTATCCCCCCACACCCATTCTTTGGAAGACTGCAGATCGGAAGATGCTGACCTTAAGGAACTGTCAGAGACCCTCTAGGGAGAGGTCAGACAGGGTGGAATTAAGAAGGTCCCCCTGTCTGTCATTACCTGAAGATCCACAGATGCCCTCTGACAGCACAGGAGTGGTCTCCTCTGGTGACCAGTCTGTGGCTGCTGAGCTCAGCCACCCTACTCCAGCTCCAGTCCCTGAAAACAGGCATTTCTGCAGGAAACTGGCGCTCAAGGAACACATTGGGTGAGGAGTCCAGGGACAGCCTTGGGATACTGTAAAGAAGTAGGAATAAGGAAGAGCATTAAGGGGTATGTGGAACTGAAAGAACATTCAGGACTTTGCACCTGCAGTGAGGGACAAGAAGAGTGCTCTAAGAATGGGATTAGCAATCTACATGAGGCAGACTGGGAGGGCATGAAATGCTACTATGCAGTTGGGGGTAATTCAATAAGCAATGGGAGCCCCTGAGGGTGTTTTCAACAGGTAAATAGGTACAATGAGATGAGCTTGGGTAAATGAATCTCAGAGCAATGCTAGGGATACACTGGAGACATGGGAATTTGAATGCAAGAAAACCAGACATACTTGCAGGTTCAATAATTCACTATTTTTGACATTGTATTAAGGAGTTAACTAATTCCAGGAATTAATTAGGCCTTTGCCACTGAGCAACCTAGTGATAGGGATAAAAAAGGAAATTCTCGTATATCTGTGGCTCCTACATAGAGACCTATGAATGGCCACCTATTCACAGATAAATGCATATACATGGTTCATCAGAGTCTCAAAATCAATCAGCATGTTTAATAGAAAAATACCCCTTCCACTAACTCCAACTCTCTACCCATACCACACCCATGATGACCAAGGAGAAAAAACATATTTACAGACCTTATAATTAAATTAAATTTTGCACATAGAAAAATTCTTCTTGGTGTTGCTTTGGTTTTAAAAAACAGAAGTATTAACATATTTTTTGTCCAGAAAGAAGAGAAAATGTGGAAAATAAATGCAACACACTCTCTTGCCTCCGCAAAAACACTCATCGCTATATTTTAAATGTCTCTTTCTCCTTCCTAGATTATACGATTCTTGAAGGCAGGGGCCAGTCTGTTCACTGTGTTCGTCCCAATAACTAGAGCAATGCCTAGTTGAAATGCAGGAGATGCTTACAATATATTCTTGATTGAATAAATTTTCATTCAGGTACATTAGAATGTCACAGAAATAACTTCAGAACTCACACATGGAAACAGCTATTTAAAAACCTTACTGCTTTGCCAAACAAATCTAAGCCTCTGAGGACTAAGGACAAGTGACCCGACTCATTCTTTACATGCTGGGTGGCCCTCTTCCAAGTATGTTCACAGCCATGACAGCGGAACATGCTCCCCTTACGTTCCGTGTGTGCCCTGGGCCTGACACAGGGGCTCAGACTTCGAGAAGTCCCACACGTGTGCTACATGAATCACAGCGAACGTAACGTAGCTCCTCTGAGAAGTGAGATCTGCTTATTTTCAGGGCCTATTTTATGCATACTTGATAGTTTGGAGTTACAGTACCAACCTTATTCAATGCCTGAAAACCTTAATTCATAGATTCTGTAAACATGTATTGAATTAACCACCATGTGTTATGTGATTCTGAGGATGGATGGAGGGGGGTGAAAGAAGGTAACTTTAAAGGAAAAGTGCTGACATGAAGGGTGTGCGAGGACAGACTAACAACTATATAACAAAGAATCGCAAATCTCGGCGGTCTTGCACGATGTACGATACTCCCTCGCTCAGGCAAAAGCCAGTGTGGACGTTCCTGGTTCGCTTTCCGAGCAAGCCCTCCTCCTCTAAGCGTGCCCAAGGGACCCAAGCTCCTTCCATCTCCTGACGCCACTGTCTTTCACTTGTGGTCTCCACGGAAGGGAAAGTGAGAGAGTCAAAGATCAAGCGTGGAAGATTTTTATAGGCCAGTTCTGGAAGTGACAGATATCAGCAAGGGTGATGAGAAAACAGAGTTTCATAATGGACCCAGGAAGAAAACGAAGTGGATTTGGAGCACACATAGCATTACTTCTGTCATGAGGGTTGGCAACGTTTCTATTTATCTCCTTGGTCACTGGCTTTTCCCTGTAGTTTTGCCTCAATCGTTCAAACGCAAACTAAAAGGCAATGTGGTAGAGCAGGAAGATATAATTATTTGATATTATATTGCTTATAGTTAATTACATACAATTATTTATTAGCACTATTTTTTATCAAATAAATCCCCATCTCAGTTTCAAAAACCTTCTTTCTTCTGCATTTTAGCATTAATTAGTTCTGGTAGCCATCCAGAATCAGGCTGGTGCCTTTTAAATGGTTATTTTACAAGAGTGATCCACTTTTCCCATTCTAGTAGAGATGACCTTTATAAATTCTAAGACCTAATCATTTTAGTTAATTCAAAACAGGTGGAAAATACCTTATAGGAAGTCATTTGTTATGCACAAGATCAAGCTGAAATGTCATCACCTCTCCGTAGCGCTCTCTCCTTGAGACTTCCTTTCCCAGATATAATTAATTGCCCCTCCTCTGTGTTTTCACAGCATTTTATACATACTCAGTTTTAGAATGAATCACGTTATAGGATAGTTATTTGCCTCCATATTTGTCTTCCCCATCGACTTGAACTCCTTGGGGCTCAGGGAGTTTTTATCTTTGGGGCCTAAAAGAATTGTTGGCATACAACAGGCACAGAATAATTGTTCCTGGGCAAATGGGGGATGCTTCCTCCACTGTGGACAACCACCAGCATGCGTCCATAGCACCTTCAGAGCACCTAGAAAACCACGCTGCAGTTTGTTTTATGTTTCTATGACTCTCTGACTGCTAAGTTGCGTAAATTAGGACAGAAATGATATCTCAGGTGTCAATTGCCTACTATATATATGTCTCTACGTTCAAATCCCCAACTTGTTCCAAAAATGATTTTATATGCATTGTACCATATGTAGTAGAAGAGGATTAAAAATACCTCACTCGGGGGAGCGCATGAGTAGCTCAGTCGTTAAGTGTCTGCCTTCGGCTCAGGTCATGGTCCCAGGGTCCTGGGATCCAGCCCCGCATCAGGGTCCTGGGATCGAGCCCCGCATCGAGCCCCGCATCGGGCTCCCTGCTCCGTGGGAAGCCTGCTTCTCCCTCTCCCACTCCCCCTGCTTGTGTTCCCTCTCTCGCTATGTCTCTCTCCGTCAAATAAATAAATAAAATCTTTAAAAAAAAAAAAAAAAACCTCACTGAGGAAATAATGATAAAGTTTTATAAATAAGGGTGGGAAAAATCATATGAAGAGTCCAAGAGGGAGACTCCTGGCAAAACATCCCAAACTGTATTTGTGCGACGTGAGCCGTAAACTTGGCTCTGCGCTTTCTAGCATCGAAACAAAAAGGGCCACAATCTCACTTACAAAATGTAGGGTCTAAAATGTTTAAGCCTCCAACTGCTTTCTTGAGGCAACGGTGGTTTGCTCTGTGCTGGTGTTTTAAATTTTTATGTCTGTTTTTCAGCTTTCCAGTGTTTTGTGTTTTGGAGGTTTGTTTTTTGGGGGTTTGTTTTGTGTTGTTTTTGTTTTTGAAAAACCAGGTATTATAACCATGAGCTGCATGTTTGCTGGAGGTTTTCCACATAAACCCAGGAAGTGTTGCCAAAGGGTGAGATGCGAGGCCCCTTCTTCTAAGCTCTAGGAGGGAGCTCCAAGGGATTCACAGAGAGCAAAGGATAGCCACTCAAATTACAGAGCCCTTCAATGTGCCTCTTTCCTCCTCCGTCCCCTGACGTCACCAGTCCAGAAGTGAGAGCACAGGGGCCCTAGGATTCCCTCAAGGTAAACCAAATTAAGGTTGAAATTAATTTCTTCTACCTGGTCTAGAATGTCTGTCTAATAATGGCATTTAGATATCAACCACTCACTACAACATAAGCCAATGCTTCCCACATGCTGGTGTCAGGCTAGCTGCATACAAATTACTGGTGGGAACTTCTTTGTTAAATAGAAATTCCAGGAAATTCTAATTCATTAGGTCCTAATTGGAGCTCAGAAATCTATATTATCAAAAATCTCCCATGTGATTCTGATCAAGTCTAAGTTTGTAAAAACCACCAGTTTATTCCTTAATTTAAGAATTCAAGTGAAATTTCCACCAGATTCATTCCTTAGGTTTCCATTTCCCTAGTCACAGTCTTGGTAGTTTAGTACATTTGTTCCTAGAGATATGGATACAGGATGTATCTTTCCCAACCCTCATTCAGGGACGTAAGGCCCATCAATCCCATAGCTGCACCCTTGCATTTATGACGTTAGCAATAATTAACTTGTGGGCTCTAGTTTATCCAAACAAACATCATATGTCATGTTAGTGGAAATGGAAAATTTCTGGCAGAGAACATCCAATGTGCTAGCAAATCAATCCAGGAATCAAACAAATGGCTTCCATCATATAATACCAACAATAACAACTGACATCTAACAAGTACTTACTGTGATTAATACGGGTCAGCTGCTCTACTATGTGCTTTATAGGACCTCCCACTTAATACCCAGACGAGCCCTATGAAGTAGATATCATCATTCCCACTTTACAGATAATAAGATTGAGGTGTAAAAGAGTTAGGTAACTTGCCTAAATTTATACAGGTAGAAAAACATCAAAGCCAGAGTCTGGATCCAGGCAGTCTGACTTCAAAGCCCACGTTCTTAACCTCCTCACTATCTTGCCGGAAGCTGGACAGCTTAAACTTAAAAGCTATTAGGACAGAAACCCCTACTATACTTTGGCTGAGATGATTTTACCTTTTACAGACTGAGAGAAAAATCTTTGAAACCTTTAATAGAAGTGAATGAGTCTACTACAATTTAATAAACATGTAATATTGAAAAACTATCCAGAAAAATGCTACACATCAGGATATCTATTTCATTTACCCCCACAGGACAGGTACCAGGAAAGGAATTTTAGTCCTGATAGCGCCTTGAACATCACAGGCTTCTAATTCACTCTTAGTAATAAATGAATGCATGAAAGAATGAATGAATGATTCGTGCTGATTAGTTTGATTAGAATCACTAGTCAAATTGATAAGGGAGAAACCAAAGAGAAGAAGGCTAGAGGAAGAGATGTAAAATATATTGTATTGTAACTAAATTGCATTACATTTTCACACTAACAATCCAAAAATTAGGATATCCATTTCATCACTCCAGACCTTCTCTCTGAAAGGATTTGGCTCATATGATCACTGCGTTTTCTGGTAGCCCTTTTAAGATCGGTTTTATGTCCACTGAAATCTTGTGTCAAAGCAATTTCCAGGGAAGTCTGTAATTTTTCTCCCTATTTTACATCCATCATCAAGACAATTTGAAAGGGCAGTTGCAAAATTATAGACCCTTAAAACAACTTGAGGGGGGTTCCTGTGCACACATGTTATCTAAGAATTACTTTCATACAGTATCAGAGAATTGAAGTTGTGAGACAAATAATGATTCCTCATAGGGAATCATGTTAGTGGGTTTATTTATCCTGGGGTCTCTGGGTTTTGAACACAAAAAGGACCCAACATGCTTCCCACAGAGCACATCTGAAGTGCATGCAGTTTGTTCAGCTGATGCATTTAACTCTCAGGAACTGTCATCTGGACATCTGTGAAGTTCTATGCTGGTAGCTGTAGCGTGAGGGATTATGGCTAAGATCCCAGAGAAACCACCACTCATTCCATGGGACTCCAAGGGGATGAGTGTGAATGAAAGAAGAACATGGAAGAGACTGCACCTAGGGAAAATGTCAGGGGATTTTTACATCACCATTTCTGTCCCTGGACACACTCATACCCAGTCTCACACACTCACAAGTACACACACATATGCAACTGGCATGGTCAGATGAAGACCCAGGGCCATGTGAAGAATTTGGGCCTGGTATAAGAATGGGAGCCTGGTATACCCCTATCCTAGAATCCAGATAGCATGTTTGTCTCCTGCAGTAAGCATCTCGAGAAATGGGTCTTGCTTATTCATTTGTATCCCTCACATCTTGCATAGGCCTGGGCACATGGTCAATTTTCAATACAAGTTCATTGAAAGATTGAATAAACAAATCAAGGGATAAATGAACTCTAGATTAGAACGGTCTGCTGTAGACTAGAGACCCTGCAGAATCACCATTCCAGCCTCCTGATGGCGCCTGCTTCCAGGACAGGAGCCAGATAAAAACACTACCTTCCATTTTTAGGGTGCTTTAAAAGTTACTAAGGAAATTCATGACCATTAAATTCATTTTATTTCTTGTTATGGGGCCGGCGGACACATTGACCCTAACTTTACATATCAGGAATCTATAGGGCACAGAGGTAAAGTGACTTGTCTCAGTCCACACATCAGTAGAGTCTATTGATAGAAATGGAACTGAATCCAAGGTCTAGTTATTATTGCCCATCTACTCTTCCACTGACAAATATTTACGCACATACACACACACACACACACACACACACACAATATACATATAACAGTTGATTCTCATTATTTGTGGTAGTTATATTTTACGAAGTCTCCACAAACACTGAATCCGTGAATACTGAACCATTGCTCCTTGGAGGTATATATGTGCATATACAGCTAAATCACATAGATCATAATCTTAAATCCTAAAAACGACTCTGATCAGTGGATTCTATTTTCTTTATTTTACAGAAGAGAAAATGAAGTCCAGAAGTGTTGAGTGAATTCCCTACAGGCACTCCGCTAACAGATGCCAGAGCTGGGATTCAAACTCGGTCCAAGGGCCCCAGAGCCAGGGCTTCTCATACTACACTGCACAGTCCCCTCCTGTCTCCATTCTCTGCTCCCTTCTGTATGAGACAGAGACAAAAACAGAGGGATGCCTTGTTGGACCTCAGTGGGGTCTCACATCTTTCTCAGTCTGCATATGTCTGTGAATGATGGGGAAGGCACAAGAATATTGATTTGGAGTTAAATAAATGTTAGTAAGTAGGCAAATTCACAAAGATGGAATCTGTGAATGATGAGAATCACCTAATCATATCATATCATATCATAAGAATGACCTTGCTCTTAGGTGTGATCTCTCTTTTTTTTTAAAAGATTTTATTTATTTATTTAACGCAGAGAAAGAGAGGGAGAGAGAGAGAGCGCGCACACAAGCAGGGGGAGGGGCAGAGGGAGAGGGAGAAGCAGGCTTCCCGCTGAGCAGGGAGCCAAATGCGGGACTCAATCCTAGGACCCTGGGATCATGACCTGATCCGAAGACAGTCGCTTAACCAACTGACCCACCCAGGCATCCCTCATCTCTTGACAAAAGAAAAAAAGACCAGCTTTGTGAGAAAAGGTTGACCCACTGGTAGGCAAGAGAGACTTCCACCAATCTCTGCTTCTGCATTCAGTCTCCAGTCTGTCTGTCAGGCAGACATAGTTGAATTCCGACTTCCATGCTTTCATTACCCATATAATACTTGTGGGCACAGAACCAATATAAAAAGAGAGACAAGAATGTATTTTACACAAGGACTTCATTCCCTCTCAGACTACCACGTCCTTCAGCACAGGAAGGGAAAGACTATTGTCCACAGCATGCACGGGAGACGCACGGTGAGGAGAACAAAGCAAGGCAAAGAAAGTAGAGTTGGAAAACTCTAGGATCTCCAGAGAAGACAGCTTTGCTGTGTGGCCATCAAGGGCGACACAGTGGACTCTGAATAGGCTTTAGGCCTGGCTGACATCTAAAGGGCACAACTGCAATAGGGCTGGGCTAGAAAACAAGTCAACGGTGGCAAGTCAGGGAGCAAACAGTGGCCAAGGTGAGGAAAGCAGCCCACCTCCACATCCATCTCAGCACTGTCAACTGAGGAGAGTAATGAGGGCAGCATCTCTGAGCCCCTTGCTATAATTTCCAGAAGGCCTTATGTTCAACATTTTGCACGTACATTTAATTCTCACAGAAGCACAGCCAGGAACCCTACTGTGCTCTTTCCACAAGGGAGGAAAGGTAAGTCTTAAAGAAGTGAAGTGATTTGCTCAGGGCCACTCAACCAATCAGCGGCAAGGCCAAGATCAAACTCAGTGCTGTCTGAAGCCAATGGCCATGTTTCTCCCACTCTGTAGATACTCAGCTGCCTTCCGTGGGTACTAGAGGAAAGCATAAATATAAATCTAAAAATAGCTGGCAGGAGGTTGCTGGCACTAGAATTCTCTCCCCTATTCAATAATGGATTCATATTAAAAAGCCTACTCTGAGAGAAAGGAAAATGCAATTCATCAAATTAATGGCTTGTGTTCTTATATTAAGAAATTGACCTTCTGAACTGAGGGGTGTCCATCTGCATGGTGACAATATTTATGTTCCAATATTACACATTTGTCATTCTTGTTATCACAAAATAAGTAATCTGTTACAAGAGACACAGTTCCAAAGTTATCCAACCACCCTTATTGTAAAAAACGTAAAAATCTTTGGAAATATGTAAATTCCATCCTGTCATATATATGAATCAATTTAAAAATTAATTATGAAGTAGTGTTCAGCTGAAGAGTTTGGCATTTTGCTGAATGAAAGACATCTGGAAAAAAAAAAACCAATAGATTGATAGGTTCCGTGATTCCCAAACATGCCTGAATTCACTCGTCTTACCCAGGCCCATTTGGAACCCAGCCACGAACACATAAGGAAACATGCATTTACCCTATGCTTCCAGCAAACAAAAGCATTACTTCAACGGTCTCCCAGCCTTCTACCTCCTCAGTCTCTGCAGTCTCTGAAACAGGAAAATATATAACACTCCTCCAGCTCCCAAGTTTTATGTATTGTATTCTTTTAATGATGCACAATTGATTCAGTGCCTTTGAACTTCCTCTAAACATCTAAAGCACTTAAGATCATTAAGATGCTTTCAGAATGCAGAGAATGTATCCCTCAAGTACTCTTTGCCACTTGTTGTAGATTGAACGTTGCCTCTGTCTCATCCAGCCTGGGTGTCAGCTCATGGCTCATTACTGTAAATTACTAACATTAGAAATGGTGAATCACAAAGATGAATTGTGGAAAACTTACACAAGAGGACTTACCAGCCCACGTGTCTGTGGGATGTGCTAGGTGTTAATGCAGGAAAATAAGATGTAAGATTCTGAAATTTATCCATCTTCTGAATCAAGAATCATACTGCAGTGCAGGAAGGTAGGATGGACTTCTTAAAATTGGGGACCGCCACCCTGATTTCCCTAACTGAAACTTCTCACTCCTAAGACATGCCTCAGTTTTGATGATACAGAGAGCACCGTGGGAAGGACAGCAGAGGGCCCAGGCTTGCTGGCCAAAGGTAGAAACAACACTTGACCATGTTGAACTGAGTCTATAGCCTTGGGCTCCTCATTTGAGGGGTCCCCGATCTGCTGTAGTAAATGGCAGAGGGAGAGGGACTTAGGGCGGTAGAATAAGACAAGAGACCTAATGTAGGTAGAGCAAGTGAAGTTAAAAATAATGAGTACGGCTCCCATAAGTCACACAAGGAAATCAAGCATAATATGTTTATCTATCACATGTTTGACTATTCTCTGGTAGGACTTTCCTCACTTAATTCTACAGTAGGACTATTCTAACTTCTACTCACAAATTTTATATTTGTTAAACCTTTCAAAGTTGCCTTCCTTGAGGTTCATCTTAACCTGATTTGCCTTTGTAAGAAAAAATATTAAAGAGGAATAGGTGGTCTCAGAACTAGTCTATAAGGAAGCCATTGGCTCTCAAAAGTTTTGGATCCTAATCTATAATAAGAAATATGTTTTACATTGCAATACAGTACAAATATGCAAACATATAAACGAAAGTATACACATAACACACACACAATGCAATAATACTGCAGTAAGCGATGACTGTAGAAATGAAGAAAGAGTACAACCAAAAACTGATGTATTATGCAGTCGATAATTATGCTTACCTAAAATATTTAATACCATGGTACAATGCTCACAACAAAACAATAAAACGAAATATAGAAAACGTAGGAAAACAATTGTGTATGTATAGTATGACCCCAATTTTTAATTCAATGCTATCTTGATAAATTCAGACCACTGATGCAATTTTTCTTGGGGATTTAGAAGGAAAGAGGACATTCTTAAAGTGAACAGGTCCAAATCCTATTTACTCTACAGAAAACCAACAGAAGGGTGGCTTACCAAGAAAAAGGATGAGAAACTATATAAAATTATAAAAAAAAAAAAAAAGGAAGCCACAATTTCCTGACAAATTCAGGCTGTGTATATAATCAATTCATATTATTCAAAATACGCATCTTAATGAATCAGAATAATAACAACTACTAAATACATGCATGTGGGAATATTCTTATTGCCAACCAAAAAGAAAAATAAAGTTAGAGTGATTTATAATTTATGCCATGCAACTAATGAGAAATATTGAGTTATTTTACTACCCACTCATTCATTCATTCATTTATCTGAGCATGTAATATTTCTGAGCCACTATGATAATACTGGCTCTTTAATAGGGCATGGAGATCCAAAAGATAAATAAGACGGAGATCCAATCCTCAAGCAGCTCAAAACCTAGTGGATGATCCAGGCAAGTAGACACTCACATGAAACGTCATGAGCCCGACACCGGACTAGAACATAAAGTGCCATGGGGGCAGTGTCCCTGTGGGTCCCAGGCAAATGCGAGAAGGTTCAAAGAGTGGCTGACCTTGGACTGAGTCCTAAAAAGTGTGAGGACTTTGCCAAGTAGGTAAAGGAGGGGAGGGCATTCCCAAGAGAGAGACTAACAGGTCAAAAGCCCAGAGATGGAAACCCATCTATTCTGTCTGGAAACCCATCTGTTTCAGTAGGGCTGAAATATAATAGATGGTGGGAAGAATGGGGAGATATGAAGTAAGCTGGAGAAAAACAGTGTTTTTAATCATGCAATTCTAAAGAGTTCGGGTATCATCTGGAGACTGTGGAGAGCCCATGAAATGTTCAGGGCCAGGAAATAACAGATTCCATTTGTGTTTCAGGAAGATTACTCCGGGATAGGTTTGGAGGCACATATGGCTAGAGACAAGGAGACTTATTATGGAGTTGGACTTCGACCTGCAGATACTTGTCACTGGTTGCCTGGCTCTGCCAGGAGAATCCACAAACACAGACCCTGCCCTCAGTGAATCCAACGTCCAATGTATAGAACCCCCAATCGCAACCGATGGAGAAACGTTCTTTCTTGAGACAAATGTGTTCTGTTTGCCAGCACTTTGACACAAAGAGAAGTGCTGGCTTCATAGAAATAATTAATCCTCTTTTTCTGCCACTGGGATAAACAAAGAAGGAAAAAGAAATAGATGTTATGAAGAAAAAAAATCCAAGGCAGATCAAAGGGGATGTGGTAGAGGATTCAACGACTGCTACCCTTAAGCAAAGAACAGTAATGAAGAAATGAGTTTTGGCAGCCCAGCCAATGGGATATTAAAGAAATTAATCCAGAAGGGATGTAATGACCTGAAAAAAATGATGAACAAAGACCAGAAGCATCAGGAGAGAGAAAGGGAAGCAGACAGGTAAGAGCCATTTTCTTCTCTGTCCTGCCTATTTAAAGGATATCAGATTTAAGGCCTCAGTAAAGGAAGAAGATATGAAAAACAAGCCAAAGAATTGATTCAGCAAAGTCATTTAAATTTCTTATTCTTCTTATTCATTTTTTTTGTTAAGGCGAAGAATGGTATTTTAATTTACTGTCATAACAGAGGAACTGGCCATTGATAAGAGCAGACTTGTTCCAGAGCGATGAAGTTTCGCTAGACTCAGGATGCATTTTCAAATACTTTGTTTTTCCAGCTAAAGATTAGAGTTCCTTTTGAGACTCAGACCTTTAATGTAATGTACGTTGATGGTTTTTATTTTTTTCTTTCCAGAATGGACTGCAGTGCAACAGGGAATTAAACTGAAATCATTAAATTCTTTCTACTTAGCACTTTAGAGAACATTTATATCCAGCCTGCCTAAGGTTAGTGAATACCATAATAATAAATCGTTAATACTGAAGTCTTTGGTATTTATCTGATTTTTAAGTGATTTTTCCACCTCATTAGGTAGAGTCTTATTTTCTTTTAGTTCCGTGAATTTGAAACATAGAAGATAATCTTGATGATCTGAAAATGTTTTCTTGACCAAAGGCTCTCAAATAAACTTGGAAATGGCACTGATGTTCACAAGGACATGTCTGAATTTTCTAGTTCTGAGTAATAGCTCCAGAGGTTAAAGTTCTCATTTATTAACTGGTTTGTACTTTTTACACACCATTTGGTATCTGTTTCTTGGACTTAAAGAGATGATGTTCATTGTGGGAAATGTAAACCAGCCATTCAGTCTCAAATTTTTCAAAAAACATCCATCCTTACCCCATTTGTCTTATGAATCAGGAAAATGCGTTATCAAAAGTTCTGATTATTGAAGAAGCTGCAAAATAAAAATCAAAATAAGAAACTCTCAGATCATTTGACTTAATAGTTGTACTGTGCTCCAGAGTATGAACAAAGGTCTATAACATTGTGGCCATTTACCTTTCTTTTTAGTTAAAATATCCGACATCCCCAATGTTGGTTATGTCTGCCATCTGATTTCTAGAATATTAACCTCCATCATCCCTACTCAAGCCTCTCCACTCTGTTACTGTCCACACTGAAGAAAGAAAGAATTTCTATCCACTCCCTGCAAATCAAGGTAGGGGTGCTTTTGCCAAGAAACCTGCCCTTTACCAGAAGTGGGCCGAAAGGCAACCGCGGCAGACAACATCCCCAGGGGCCTTGTCTTGTGGTCTGGCTGCAGTGAGAATTTTCTCGGCTTCCTAGGGGAAAGGGGCACCGACCCAGCTTTCAGCCTGAGCCTGCTGCTGGAGAACTAATTACTAGTGTGAAAAAAAAGACTTGATTCAGGTCAGTGTTTCCTCAAACATTGTTTACATTTGATTTTAAATCCATACAATGGCAGAATTGACATTTGCAGCTTGCTCCCACATTCATTTGAGAGGTTTTATGTTATTTTATTTTCAGGTTAGAAATGTTTGAGGAGGCATTTATCATTAAAGCCATGGCCTTTGCTCCTAAAGCTTCGCCTCCCAAGTACAATAACAAAAACTGCTAATTAAAAGAGGGAAAACAACCAGGAGTCGATCACAAAGGGGCGGCCCTTCCTCATCAGTATAGAACAATAGAACAACTCCTTCTAGTGCCCCACACAAGACTTAGTACTGGGAAACCTGCTCTTCCCACTTAATTCTGCTGTCTAAGAGCATGAAGGGAGAAAAAGGCATTATTCTCTTATAGAATCATTATCCAAGATAGACTAGGTTGTGTGCAATTACAAACTCCTCAATCTCTATGATTGAATCCAGTTGAAGTTCATTGCCCACAGTCAAAAAATCTATTGTGGGTCCAGGCAACACTCCAGAGCCACTTGCCCCCATATAATGACTCAGTAATCCAGGCTAAGAGAGGTGCCACCATCTTGTAGATGTACCATCTGGAATATTGTCCTCTTTGTTCTGTCCAGCATGGGAAGAAAGTGCTAGTCTCCCACCAGTAATTCAGTGCTTCAACCAGGAAGTAATGAGTGGTCCAGCTTATTGGCCAAACTAGTCGCAAGATCTTACCTAACTGTAAAAGGGCAAAAAGTTATCATTCTCCCAGAAATTAGATGAAGAGAATCAGATAAGGGTGAGCACTAAAGTCTAAACATAACAGTTTATGTATACATGGTCCTTCTCAGTTTATGTAACATTCACATACAGGGTGGAATAATTGTTTTTTTAAAGAGGGAGTCTTTCTCTTTTCCATTAAATTTTAAAATTCCTCAAAAATACCCCCCCTTTCTTTTCTCACTTCTTTGCCTTTTGCATTGACAGGTGAATTTCTGTTCCTATCAAATGTCAGATAAATCAGTTGAGATAAGAAAGTTGATTTATTCAAGTGAGAATAGTTTAATGTTTAATGCTGCTCTCAAAAATACATTTTGGTACAGCTTACTGCCATGAACTATCACCCAAAAGACAATCTCATTAGCTCTATGCTACAGACAAATAAAATATTTCCAAAGTTCTCTGAATTAGGAAAAGTTTGGATCAGGACCTCCCATTTTGCAAATGGGGAAACTAAAACATAAAGAGGTTAAGTAATTTGCCCAAGATCACACAGATAATTAGTGGCAAAGCCAGGATTCAATCCAGGTATCATTGATGTATATCCCACCTTTAATCACCATGTTACATAACCTCATGTACAAAAAAAGAAAAAAAAATCCAACATTGCTTTCTATTAGAGAGAAAGTTAAAGAACACGAAATCTAAACAAGCAGAGAGAGAACATATTTTGGAGGGTCTTTTGTGCTATGCTAAGAAGGTTGGGTTAATCCTCTCAGCCAGGGGCCAGCAAATATTTTCTGTAAAGGGGTCAGACAGGAAATATCCTAGGTTTTGCAGACCCTATACTCTCTTTCACAAATACTCAAGTGTTGTTCATTGTTTATGGCTACTTTCATGCAATAGAAGATTTGAGTCTGTACACGAGTTTTGTTTGCACAGAAACAGAAGATGGGCCACATTAGGCCCATGCGCCAAAGCTTTCCCTGTTCTAAGCCAAGAAGGACCTTGAAGAATTCTGACTGAGCATTGACATGTTCAGATTTGTGGTGGATAGATGGTGTTTGTGGTAGAGCGGTAGTGAGAAGCAAGCTTAGAAATGGGAAGCAGGGGCGCCTGGGTGGCTCAGTCGTTAAGCGTCTGCCTTCGGCTCAGGTCATGATTCCAGGGTCCTGGGATCGAGCCCCACATCGGCTCCCTGCTCAGCGGGGAGTCAGCTTCTCCCTCTCCCACTCCCCCTGCTTGTGTTCCTGCTCTCGCTATCTCTCTCTGTCAAATAAATAAATAAAATCTTTAAAAAAAAAAAAAAAAAGAAAGAAATGGGAAGCAGCACGAAGAATTCATATAAGAACTGATGGGTGCCTGGATCAGGCAGAGCTACAGGAAGTAGAAGAGAGCATGGACCCACAGGCTGGTATAATTGATAAGACTTATCATTCAGTTAGCTATGTGGGGTGAAGGCAGGGAATAAATCCAGGAATCCCATGTGTGCATAGTGGTACCTGGCACCTTTAGGAAAATACAGGAGAGAGAGTAAGGTGAAGGGAGTTGAAGTGGGGGGAGACACACTTTGGGATGGAGCAAATTTGAGGTGTTTGGATTGGCCTGGTGTACATGCCCATCACACATCTGAGCATACATATCTGGGGCATAGGAGAGAGGTCTGAGTGGGAGATGTGGGCTCACAGTCAACAGCAGAAAGATGGATTTTAAGCTCTGGGAATAAATGAGAGAGCCCAGGAAGGACTAAAGAAGAGAAATGGGCTATGGAAGAAGAGACGCCTGGAAAGAAGACCAAGGAGGAGTGCAAGGAGTTCAACGAAGAAATCAAGAAAATTTAAGAAGGATGGCATCATCCGCCGCAGTAAATATTGCAGGGAAATCAAATGTGATGCCTGGGAAGTATCCATGACATTGGCCATCAGAGGATGACCAGTGGTGTTAGAAAGAAAATTTACCTCAGACTGGAGAGGAAGAACACCAGCTTGTCATGACTTGAAGATAGAGAGGAAGCCAGGTTCTCAGGTAAGAAGGATTTGTACATTGTGTGATGTCAAGGACTCCCACGAACAGAGAGAGGGACGCTTTGAAGTTATAGGCAAGAAAGGGAACTCAGGGAAACAAGAGGCACGGGGTGGAATCCAGAACAGAGGGAGACGGGCTCGCTTTGGGTAAAGGAGGCAGAGGAGCAGGACAAATGCTCAGATGGACACAGAGACTGATGTTCTGAAGTGGAGAAGCAGAAGGGTGAGGAAAATCATAGCTTAAGAGCCTCTATTTTGTCTGTAACTAAGAAACAGTGTCTTAGATGCTCGTATATCTGGAGACCCAAGAAAAGTGGGGGAAGGGATTCATTCATAGAGGCCACCAATAATCAGCACCTGGAAGTTAGAAAGTCCAGACATTTTTGACAGGTATTTGTGGGTGCAGAGAAGGCAGCTCCCACCACCTTTGGGGGATGTGGGCTAAGGCTCCTCGTGGACGAGTCCAGCCTTGTGCCAGCAGCCCCTTCCCAACCGTGCTTCTACTTAGGCCCGTGGCTGTGCCTTTGATTCCATCACTAGAACGTGTCTCTACAGAAGGCAACATTTCCAGTTGAGGATTCACAGTTAGAAGGATTAGTTGACAACTGGCTGCAGGCAAGAAGGCCAGTCTGATCACCAGAAGAGGACAGGGGTGGCTAGGACGCCACAGGGAGGTGAACTGCATTGAGGTTCAAATTCAAGGCCTTCACACGGAAATGAGTGCTGGCTTTGAGCGTGGGGCTGTGGTCTGTTTGCAACAAATCCCATAAAACATTCCTCCTTTGCAGCATTATAATACCCCTGAGAGTCAAGCTTGTGAAAGGGAGAAATAAATACTATTAGTTAGTTATGAAAAGATATTTTTAACAATGTCCTGCAAAATAAGACAAATGTGGGAGGGAAGATTCATCTCTACGGAAATAGCAGTTTTGACAGAAACAGTACTATTATTTTTGGAGATTTGGAAGACAAGGCAGTCTTGGGAGAAGGAGAGCATTCTCCGTGGGAATTCACTGCAGTGCTGGGGTTCCTGCGAGCTAGCATGCTGGCTAGGGGGCCATGAGCCCCTGGCGTGCGGTACAGCCCTCACACACAAACACCCGGATCGGCTGCAAGCGCAGAGTCCTGCGCTACCTCCTTATCGGCAGTGCACGTGGGAAGCAATCATGGGGTAGTTTTGAAATGAAGAACCCAGCAGAGCCTGGCGCCTTTCATGCTTGAGCCCCCAGATTCTACACAGTAGACACGATAGATGAACATTAGTCACAATAGGCCAGGGGAAGGTCTCAGTGGAGAGGTGGCTCAAAGAAACTTTCTTTCCTGCCTGCCTGCCTTCCTTCCTTTCTTCTTCCTTCTTTCTGTCCCTCCCTTCTTCCTTCCTTCTTTCCTTCCCTCCTTCCCTTCATCCTTCCCTCCCTCTTTCCTTCCTCCATCTCTCCCTCCATCCTTCTTCCCCCCACCTCCTTCCTTCCCTCCTTCCTTCCTTCCTTCCCTCCTTCCTTCCTTCTTTCCCTCCTTCCTTCTTTCTTTCTTTCTTTCTTTCTTTCTTTCTTTCTTTCTTTCTTTCTTTCTTTCTTTCCTTCCTTCCTTCCTTTCCCCTTCCTTCCTCCCTTCAGGCGCCCTGTGTGAGGTTCTGCTTACCCCCGACTCAGTTCCAAAATCAGCTCCTTGTGAAGCTTCCTCAGTGTTCCTCCCACCTCAAAAAATGCAGTGACCCCACCTCTGCATTTCTGTTAAAGGACAATAGCTCCAACTTAGCAACTCATTTTGAATCGTCCTCCTTCCTCACTGGACTCTGGACATGCGCAGACTAGCCCGTGCCCTCTTCCTTCAGCCTCTTTCCCTGGCTCCCCAACAAAATGCTTCACACCTAGAAGGAACATACTAAATGTTTGTGAATTGAAATACATAGGGGAATTTGGCAAATCAAGAATGTTTCTGAAACTTCAATTTCTTGGCTAATTAGACATAAAATTAGGAAAGTGGCTGACTGACAAATATTAAATTCTGAATCCTCTTCAAAATGTATAATAATGTGTAGAGCAGCAGGAATCTTTATTCTCTCCCTCTGAAAATATAATTATAGAGCTAGAAATGACTAGAAGAATCATTCGCTCCATTCTCCTCTGCCTCCAGGTAGGGTATATTAAATTATCTCAGACAGATGAAAATCTATCCTTTTTTCATTTCAAAAAAATGAGATTTTAATTCCACTATTCTAGTATAAAAAAAGACCTCAGCTAAACATCTCATCCTGATTTCTCCTCTAAAGCCCACATGGCACATTTTAAGTTGGATAAAGCCAGCTGGATAAGAGTCCTTTTGTTATAATTTTACAAATTGTATATATAGATTTATATTTATGTAGAATCTATATTTATATAGAGATTTGTAATTTTACAAATTATATACCTAGATATTATACAGATAGACGGTGTGTATGTGTGTGGAGAGAGAGAGAGGGAGAAAGAGAAAGGCAGATAATTGGCTCCATTTAACTTCAAATTTCTGAAATGATGAAGTGGGGAATTTTTTTCTGCCTGAAGCCGCAAACTCTAGGAAGTTTTGGTCTTCACCAAACCAGGTTTTCAATGTGAAACATGCTTGTAAAAGGACACATGAAGACGGGTCTTTCAATCATTACATATATAGTGGTCCCCTTCTCCACCTCTCTTCCCTGTGCCTGGATTTCTGGGAGGTAGGACTGCATCTATTTAGTCTCTTTCCATTGCCATGAGGATTTTAGATCTGAATTTGTGGACATCAACAGTCATTTCTACTAAGAACTAGGTTAAAAAAGCACTGGGCCCTGGAAGGGGAAGAGGACGGTGGAGGAGGGCCTGAGGTTGTGGGGGTGAAGCATCTACAGATTCAGGGCACTGCGGAGAAGCCGAGGGAGACTGCCCTGCATCAGGGGGCGGGTGAGGGGTCGGGGGCCGTGTAGCCTGGGCTCCAGCCTAGGAGGGAGAAGGGGGTCTCTAAGGACGGCCCACCGACTTTCTCCAGTTAGGGTCTGCACACAGGCCCCCTCTCTCTTCCATGGCTTTATTTCTGGGACTATAGTCAGACTTCAGGAATGGATTTCCACAACTAGCAGGGAAAACAAAAATCAGAGAGGCATTGGATATCTGGAAAGAGAACCAAAAAGGAAAATAAGCTATTTGTTAGGTTAAAATGAAACATGATAGAGTTAAAAGAGTAGAGCTTCAGGGCGCCTGGGTGGCTCAGTAACCGACTGAGTAGGACTCTTGGTTTGGGCTTAGGTCATGATCTCAGGGTTGTGAGCTCAAGCCCTGCGTCAGGCTTCATGTGGAGCCTATCTCAATCCCTTTTCCTCTGCCCCTCCTGCCCCCACTTTCTCCCCAGCTCTAAAAAAAAAAAAGAGTAGAGCTTCCAGGGTTAGCTGAGTTCACAGCCCAGTTCTGCCATTTATATGTGAATTGGACAGTAATATTTTCTCTTTAAAGCTTGTTTTCCTGGGGCACCTGGCATAGTTGGTTAAGCATCTGACTCTTCATTTCAGTTCAGGTCGTGATCTCAGGGTCATGAGATCGAGCCCCGCATGGGGCTCCGAGCTCAGCATGGAGTCTGCTTGAGTTTCTCTCTCCCTCTCTCTCTGCCCCTCCCCTGCTCCCGCTCTCTCTCTCTTAAATACATAAAATAAATCTTAAAAAAAAAGCTTGCCTTCTCTGGAAAATAGTATGGAGATTCCTCAAAAAGTTCAAAATAGAGCTACCCTACGACCCAGCAATTGCCCTACCGGGTATTTACCCAAAAATAGAGATGTAGTGATCCAAAGGGGCACCTGCACCCCAATGTTTATAGCATCAATGTCCACAATAAACAAACTATGGAAAGAGCCTAGATGTCCATCAACAGATGAATAGATAAAGAAGATGTGGTGTATATATACAATAGAATACTACTCAGCCATCCAAAAAAAATGAATTCTTGCCATTTGCAATGGCGTGGATGGAACTAGAGAGTATTATATTAAGCAAAATAAGCCAATCAGAGAAAGACATTTATCATATGATCTCACTGATATGTGGAATTTAAGAAACAAGGCAGAGGATCATAGGGGAAGACAGGAAAAAATGAAACCAGAGAAGGAGACAAACGACAAAGGACATAAGAGACTCTGAATCATAGGGAACAAACTGAGGGTTGCTGGAGGGGAGGAGAGTGGAGGGATGGGGTAACTGGGTGATGCACGTTGGGGAGGGTATGTGTTGTAATGAGCACTGGGTATTATATAAGACTGATGAATCACAGACCTGTACCCCTGAAACAAATAATACATTATATGTTAATTAATTGAATTTAAATTTTTAAAAAAAAAGCTTGCCTTCCTCATCCATAATGGGGATAATGGTATCTTTCTTACAGGATCTTATGAAGATTGAATAAAGTAGTAAGTATCTGCAATATAGTATGTGCTCAGTTAATGGCAATTACTAATATGTTATTTGTAACAGAAAAAAAACACATTTGTAAATATCTTATTAAAGCTTAGGGGAAAGGAAAGAGATAAATAATAAATTAATTGTAGAGCATTAATTATTACTGATTTAAGCTATGTAAACTAGCATTGATAATATGTGTTTTGTTGTTATATTTCAGTAAATGTAAAAAATAGATATGAGATTCCTCCTAACCTTACTTGCAGCTTTTATTTCTCTATAAGGTCTTGTTTTCCTCAGATGGGAATTCTACAATGAGGGTGTAGTGAACACAGATCCACCCTGTGAAGACCCAACGCTTGTTCCCCAGCTGCTAGGCTTGGTGGTAGCTGAAGGTTCCTGGCTGAGTCCCTCCCCAAGTGATAGCTGCCCTTAGTCACAGGGAGCTTCCTTACCCAAGACCATGTCCCTCCCCCGGGGCCAGCCAGCCTCTGGTGCCCTTTGAGGAAGGTTTGCAAAGACCCAGCTGTTCCAGATGAAGGGCTTCACACTGGGTTCTCGGAGACCTTTGCCGTGGCTTCACCATCGTTAACTTCTCCCTCGGCCTCATCCTTCTTCCTTTACTCCCCCACAGGAGATGGCCCCGGGGAGCACGTCCCAGGCTCCACTGCTGAGTTTGTTTCCCGGCACCCAACCTGAGACAGAGGGTTCAGGAAAATACATTTTGCCATTAGACGCAGACCATGAAGACTCCAGAGAGGAAAGAGAGAAGAATGTGGGGAACAGTAGGTGCCCAGCAGGCTGCGGGGGTCACTGACTGTAACTGAGAGCTGAAGGAATTGAGGTGGGCCAAGGGGAGCGTGGCGGAGGTGCGGGGCGCAGAGGATGGAATGCAGGGTGGTGTGGCCTGAGTGTGGGAGGTCCCAGCATCAGAAAAGGCCCCCAGACATTTACAAGTCTACAGGGGAAACACATACCTTGAGAGAAAGGCTACAGATCACCACCTGGCATGGGCACATTGGGGTGACGACATGCCGGCCCCAAGCGGGTTACCGCTATTCTAACACCTTGTTCAACAAAAGTGTTCTTCGTTACAAGTTTGTCCTCAACGCGACAGACAGTAGGAATCAAAGAGAAGATGGAATTTATCTGATTCAAGTCCTCTTTACAGGCTTTTTCCCCTGGGCCAAAACAATCCCATAGAGACACTTAGTCTCCCTTCAGCTTTCTCTTCTTCAGACACGAAATAGAAGCTGTTTGTTTTGACCTCTACAGCTTGTCAAAGTACTCTTTTTATTCTAAACTTTTACATTATAGAGACAGGTTATAAGGAGTTTATAAACTCTGCAAACTCTGGCTTACAGCTGAAAGGGCATAAATGGGCTTTGCCACCAATTCTGTGCGATTTAAAAGGGCATATTTTATACTTTACTGTAAAAATACTCGCCAGGTGTGCCGTAAACATGAGTGTTTGAAAGTTTCCTGGCTGCGCCTTCATCATTTGGGGTTTATTGAGCATTTTATTATTTCTAGCTAATAGGAGAGTTGTGTTTCTGGTTGCACTTAGAGGGAGTGGTGAGTGTGAGAAAACCAGGTTACTTTGCCCAGAAGCTGAGGATCAGGGCTCGCCTGGCAGTTCCAAGGGTCCTCCTGTGAAGGATTTGAATGAAGGCTTTTGTTCTCCCTTTGGAGGGGGTGGGACATGTTTTCTTCCTTCTCCTCACCCCATCATAAGGGCTTTTAAGTTATTAAGAAATCATCAATGTCTGCATTATTCAGGAGCCATGACAGATCATTCTCCCACCGGGGGTAGGAAAGAGAGAAAAAGGAGTCTGCTTGGAACCACATTGTGTGCGTCTAAGAGGTGGGAGATCAGAGCCACCACACAGGCCACCATTCTGCCCTCCCCCCATTGTCGGTGCATGGCAGCCAGGGCTCAGTCCTGAAGCCTGGAGATGGGTTCTACTGGCTGGTGCTGCATCTCGGGCACTTCGGGCCTGCCCTGTCTCTCCCTGCTCCATGCACTGGCCTCAGTCGGGAAAAAGAGCCAACATCACGGGTCACTCAGGAGCAAGTCCCCACCAGCTGAAATATGGGGAAATGTGTATTTCTAGGGATGCTGTAGCGAAGTACCACAAACTGGGTGCCTTAGAACAACAACAGAGGGGCACTGGGTGGCTCAGTCATTAAGCGTCTGCCTTCGGCTCAAGTCACGATCCCAGGGTCCTGGGATCGAGCCCCGCATCGGGCTCCCTGCTTGGTGGGAAGCCTGCTTCTCCCTCTCCCACTCCCCCTGCTTGTGTTCGCTCTCTCACTGTCAATTTCTCTGTCAAATAAATAAATAAAATCTTAAAAAAAAAAAAAAAGAGGAACAACAACGGAAATTTATCGTCTCGCAGCTCTGGAGGCCAGAAGTCTGGTATCAAGAAGTCTGCTGGGACATGCTCTCACCAGGGGCACTAGGGAAGGGTCTGCTCCAGGCCTCTCTCCTTATAGACTGCTAGTAGCCTTGGCTTACAGATGGCTGTCTTCTTCCTGTTCCTCTTCACCTTGTCTTACCTCTGTCTGTGTCCAAATTCCCCTTTTTAATAAGGGCACCCAGTCGTATCAGACGAGGACCCACACTAACAACCTCACTTTAACTTGATTCTCTCTTAAAAGACCCTATTTCCAAATAAGGTCACATTCTGAGGGATTGGGATTTAGGACTTCAATATATTCTTTGGGGGGTGGGGCACAATTCAACCCATAGCAGCATGCTAACATTTTGGTTCGGATAAGTGGCTGGCTGGCTTTCAATGGAGAAAATCCTATCCATATTGAGATAAGTCTGAGAGAGTCCAGGCAACATGGCCTGGCAGAGTGAAGAGCCCAGGGGTACAGCCCTTAGAACCAGACAAAACTGCCTGTAAATCACAACTTTGCCAGTTCCGGGTGAAGCCACCTCTTTCAGCCTCTGCTTTCTCGCCTGCAAATGAAGGCAAATTCCTGTTGACATTCTCATAGGACTTCTGTGAAGGTGAAGTGGGAAAATATTAGGAAAGCATTGAGTTCAAAGTCTGGGCCCATGCTCAAGTTTCAATAAGCATACTAGCTATTTTCAGCCGTCAAGGTTTCTTCCTCCCTGTAGGAAAACGGTCAGGAGCACAGCCTGTGGTGAGTCCTTAAAGCTCTGTCTAAAACACAAAAAAGTGATCAAGGCATCCCTCCCAGCCCCCCACAGAGGCACCACAAGCAATGACAAGCAAACTGGGTACATTTGGATCTTCCCTTCTAGACAATCTAGAAATCTATTGTTTCCAAGTTCTTCAAAGTTTGTATTTTCCAAAGAGAGAGGTCTTTTTCTCTTCCTTAAAAAAAAAAAAAAAATTCATTGTCTGAGTCAATAGATTCCATGGGTCATGGAAGCAAATTACAAAGCTAATACAATGGATTTGAGAAATTGCTAATGTAATCAGATTTTGAACAAGCTTTGGAAATGGTCCCTATTTCGCCGTACCAAGGGTATTTTTCTAAACCGTTCATTGCTTTCAACAGCCCCATTATAAAACCAACTGAAAGTGAGAAAAGCAAATTCAGCAGCAACCTATCTTGTCAGGACAAAGAAACTTTCCTCACCAGGAAGCTGTTCTCAGAGAAATATTCAACACTGAGTAATCCTATTTGAATTTTGCCACTCAAAGAAGTCTCAGAAAGAGGGACTTGTGGAAGAAATTTGGGCGGGGGTGGGGGGGTTGGGGGTGAAAGGATGTAGAGAGTGGGGACGGAGGGGGGGTCACCCAGAAAGCCTTCGTTGCTTTCTACCTAGAGAAACAGAAAAGATTTCTGCACCTTTTATTGCAGGAAATAAAAATTATGTGATCCCACACCTCTGACTTTTAATATAATATTTAAACCTCATAATAAAATGTCTCTGAAGACTTTACCTGCTCAACCAGTAAAAGAGATACTAAAGTCTAGAAGTCCCTGAGGCCTTGCCTAGCACATAGTAAACACTGAATTGATGTAAACTTTTTATCATTTCATAGGTAAGGTGATCCATATGTCCTAGTTGCCCTGGAAAGTCCCAGTTTGTACTTGTGGCCTCAACAGAAATATTTATAATGTCTCCTTTCACTCTCAAAAGTGACCCAGTTTGGACAAAAAATTATATGGTCCACTCTATTGATAACCAACCTTGGGAAAGTCTGTGAATATCCTACCACATAGGTTTCTTTTTTATTTTGGGAAAGAACATCTGAAATTGCATTTAGGATTTTATTGGGGGAAGGACTTATTTCCTTTGATATTAGACATAAGCATTTTCCCTTATGTAATATTAACATATGGGTTTAGGTTTTTGTGGGTTGTTTTTTTATATATATAAATAAACTTCTTCTGAGCAGTTCTATCAATCTACAAATACAAATTATATGGTATTATATCAGTACCAGTCAATATTCAGAAACATACTTGAAAGCGCTCACTCAACTAAAAAACATATTCTTCCTAGGTTCACCAAATTGCTTTTATAAATCTTTTTAATTTGGAAATATATAAAGACTTTAAACTGGTATGAAAATGAGGCAGTAATCCAGGCTGGAAAAAACACCAGGCTGGGCATGTGGTGACTTCGGTTCTCTGCCCAGCTGCTAATTAGCCGTGGAATGCTAGAAAGCCGTCTTCCCCTCACTGGGTCCCAGTTTCCTCATCCATAAAATGAGAGAGTCAGATGAGATAATCTCTGAGGCTCCTTTCAGCTCTAAAATTCTATGATCTGATGAACCATCTCTTTTCAATTGATTAAAATGAGTGTTAAGAGATTTCCTAAAGTAAACAAGCCAGGCATGATTCCAATTTGTTTTGTTTTCCCATTTTTCTTTTCATTCAGTTCTCCATCTCAGCATTTGGGGGAGATACAAAGTAAGTTCTTCTGAATTGTCATTTAG
Organism: Phoca vitulina; assembly: GCF_004348235.1. Classification (NCBI taxonomy): domain Eukaryota; kingdom Metazoa; phylum Chordata; class Mammalia; order Carnivora; family Phocidae; genus Phoca; species Phoca vitulina. The sequence continues at coordinate 40,058,781 of NW_022589728.1, forward strand.
AGATGACACCTGAAAACGTCCCCATTTAAAATGCCTAACACGTTGCCATTTTTAACGTGCTATCAAGGCAGTTAGACAACAAATTCAAAAGGAAATAGTCTGTACAAAGTTGACTTAGTTTTAACCATGTAGAGATTCAACCACCTTTTAGTCTATTTTACAGCTTGGAACTTGGAAGGACAAAAGGGGAATGATAAAAAAAAAAAATCCTGGTATTCCTACCACCAACTAAGGGATAGGTCAGCCCAAACCAGCTTAATGTTACCGGTGAGCTAACCCCTCCGTGGACATTCACAGTCTCTCAGCATCAAATGACCTCATTTGTTGGCTCAGTGGTTTAAAAGAAGCATTCTATTTCCCATGGTTGTACTTCAATATGCTCTAATCCATAGGGATTACCGTGGTAGAATGTTTCAACCCAGTGTAGCTTTCGGGCACAAGTAATTTTCATCAGAGCAAAACTCACAGTCAATTTATGGTCAACAAAGATATTAAAATCTTAAAGTTATATGGTAGATGCCCCAAATCAAACTATCTCAGTGACTTAGTTTAAAAAAAAAAAAAATTTAGATTTTCTAAAGTATTTTAACACCGCAAAAACAAAAACAAAAACAAAAACCCTGCAACTCGAACCTTGATGGAATCAAAAAGGAATTTGCATTTTTGATTTTATGTACAGCTGGTGGCCAATGTGTTTATCTTGGTAGGGAGAGGGGGCACGTGGGGGGATAAAAATAGTAGTTAAGATAAAAGAATGATCTCAGTATGGATTTTTTAAATAAATGAGAAAAAGTGGATGGCAGAATTGAAAAATCTATATACTCTTCAGGAAGCAGGTACGAGAATAGAAGGAGCAACAGCATGCCTTCGGTGGAAGAGCAAAGTGAAGATATCATCAAAGCCTAACGCTCATTAGAAGTGGCCCCTCAGCTTTCCTTCTAATCTCAGGTTAAGAATTTAGGGCTCTTTTGAGAGTACTATTATGTGCCTATTGTGTCATGCAGAACTGGCTACACAATTTAAGGGACCCAGAGCAAAATGAAAACGTGAGGCCTCTTGTTCACTAATTATGGAGAATTTCCAAATGGTGACAGCAGAGCATTAAGTCAAGGATAAGACCCTATGCAACTGCATGGGTCACATATTCATAAACCCAGCCCTGGTGCCAAATTATCCATACCCACATTAGCTCCCGTCCTCTCCCTGAATTGCACAACAACCCCGCAGGTGTGTGCCTTTATCCAGGCTTTACAAGTGAGGCCACTGAAAGTGACAGAGGTGTTTCACTCAATCAACTTGCCAGAGCTCAGACCCCCTTCCAGGAGACCTAGTGCTTTCCACCATCCCAGCCACACTTAGGCTCCACAATATGCAAAGGTCAGTAAAGCACTCAATATTATTCCTGAACTTCTAGTCCTCCAAAGATCTGGACCTCAATCAGGTAAGTCTCCTAAGCATGCCATATCTGTTCTATTTGTGCTTTGCTCACAGATTTTGCCAGATAAGTATTAGCTAAATGAGTTTGTAGATAAACATGGCATTCATTACAATAATAATATACTTTGGTAGATCATTTTTACATCTTTAAAATCATTGTCACATACTTAATTTTTTTCCAAAATATTTTATTGCTGGATATTTTAAGTTATTCTTATGACTTATAAATCCCTGGCAATCTGAGCCTGATATAGGACAAGAGAAATGCCTACCCATATCCATTCAAAACTCTTTGCTAAGCACTGAGCTAACCACTAAAAATAAATATACATTTACGTACACATAAATGCAGTTCTTTCCCTTCGAGGCTTTACCGTCTAGTAAGATTTCCAGGATATTTTTTGAAGGTCAGTAAAAGGCATTTGGATGGAAAACTGTGGGACAAAACTTCAGAAGTATGAAGGACATTTGCAAAATTCCATGATTATTAAATGGCAAGAATGGCAAGGCACAGAGAAAGAATTCACCTGTGGAATGGTAGGAGAGGAGAATGAAGAAGACGGGGACAGACCATCACAGGATCTTGAGTGCAAAGTCCAGGATGCTGGCTTTCTCCTAAAAGCTCTGAGGAATCATTCTAGGAGCCAAATGGCATTCCCATGACGAAAGATATGGCTCTCAATCAGGAAACACTGAGGAATGCAAATCCTAGGCTTCGTAAATGAAAACTAGTCCCAATCTTCCCAGAGAATGAGAAGGACCAGACTTCATGGAATTCTTATAAAAATTGATTTCATACCTGAATACCCAGCCATAACCCCTGGTACGTTAATATCAGCCTCTCCACAAAGTTATAGGCAGACGATCATGATGGAGGATCTTCAGGTCTCGAATGAAGGATCTAGACTCCGAAGCCGGAGCAACTTTTGTGGCCATTCTGAAGAATTTTAATGAACCTCTGAGTCACCTTCTATGAACTTAGTCCAAGTCCTCCCAATTTAATCTATTAGCTATTTTTTTTTTAAAGATTTTATTTATTTATTTGACAGAGAGAGACACAGCGAGAGAGGGAACACAAGCAGGGGGAGTGGGAGAGGGAGAAGCAGGCTTCCCGCTGAGCAGGGAGCCCAATGTGGGGCTCGATCTCAGGACCCTGGGATCATGACCTGAGCCAAAGGCAGACGCTTAACGTCTGAGCCACCCAGGCGCCCCATCTCTTAGCTATTTCTTGACTCTAACCCCTCACTATCTTGCTATCACCACCCTAGTTTAGGACTTTGTCCTGGAAAACCATACCAGCCTCGTCTGACCTCCAGCCTCAGTTTTCCTGTGCTAATTCACTGTGTGCCTAGCTGCCTGAATGACGTACATAAGGCACAAATCTGACCGGTTTCACTCCCTGCTTAAGAGCCTCCCCATCCTCTACTTGATGAAGTCCAAGCCCATTGCCATGGCATGTACGACCACTCATACCTAGCTCCTGGCCTGATTAACTCCCCCAAGCCCCCATCTGCGTTCGGGCGTGACATGGAACTGATTCTGACTCATCTTTAAAGAGCTGATTAGTTGCCATCTCTTCCAGAAAACCACCCTTTACTCCTTCAGCCCCAGTGATAGGTGTCCCTCCTCTCTGCTCCCATAAACACTCTTCACATATATCTTTGTAAATTATATCTCTATCATTTATGTATCTATCTCCTCCTTGGGCTGTGAATTCTTTGAGGACACTAACATATCTTATTTATCCCAAGAGTTAACAGAGCACTTATACCCACTGGTGTATACATGTATACATATCACAGCTTTCCATGTTGGGGGTCCCAAGATGCAAAGGAAGAACCTAGGTAGGATAGGTAGAAATAAATGTTAAATGGCCATAAGGGGCCATAGAAAAAAATAACTTCCTTCCCCCACCCCCCCACCCCCGCTGCAAAGATCTAGTACACTTCCTAATTAATAAATACATCCCAATGACATGAATGGGAAAGGAAAAGGACGTGATCCTTATATTGGATCCCCACAGAATAGAGCTTCAAAATAACCACCACCCCCTCATGAACATCTAAGAGCATTAGGAGCTCTTCAATCCCCCTGGACAAGATAAGCCACATGAGGCAATTTTATTAAGACAAAATTGACAAGGTATCAGCAGCCCTAATGCTCTTTCCTTTTTGTCCCTAACTAAGTCGTTACAAGGCAACCGTCCATTCTGAGATGGTAAGAAAGTCTCACCTGAGATGGCAAGACAGCCAGCAAGGTAAACCCTTTTTTTAAATCTTTCTCAAGTATAGCTCAGGACTAATTTGAGGACGAGAAACGATTCGAGTGCCTTGTAAATTGCGATCCACATTGCAACTCCTAGCAGCCACAGTTCAGCACAGTTAGAAGTCAATTAAGGGAGGCCCAGGATTAAGACATCATGGAGACTGAATTATCTCACGCCAGCAGGAAAGAGTCGTTTCTTCAGTTCAGGTTCATGGTCTTTGGAGCAGAAGTGGTTTTGAAGAGGAAAGAAAACACAGGCAACTGTGGTCTGTTACTTTCTGCCAGCCAAGGAAATAAAGAAGATTCCAACCTAAATATGTAGCCAGCTTTTCAATATTCTTTAACTAATGAATTTATTTTTTTTAAATACTTCGAGTACAAATTTCAGGCCTTTAGGTTCATTGGGAACAGCTAAAAATACCAAAACATGGAAAAAACCACAACATCCCACAGTTTCCCCCATATGTTTTATTTTCTTTCCCTGTTTATGGGATAAAATAGGTGAAATAAAAGTAAAAGTTTAATTACAAGAAATAAAGTGTCAGCAGTGAAGTTCACAGCCAATTTCTGTACTTGGAGTCATGTGGCATGTTTCCATGATATGATTGTAGGTTTTTGATTGTGCAATAAAATAATTCCAACAATAAAACCATTAGTATGCAGGTGTTCTACAGTTTCCTTAGGGAGTTTTGCAGGGGCTGGCATGCATCTGATAAATGCACTCCCAAACCCCAAACTCCTAGGCAGAGACATGTGGCTTCACACGGAAAAGGCTTTTGCACACCTGCAGTAATCAAGCAAAGACATAATGGGAGGCCAGGGGATTGGGGGACACATACCCTTCTGTCTTCAGATGAATATTGAAGTATTAATGAGGCCTCATACCCAGAAAGGCAGTATTGTCACTTGCTGACTTTGCCCACCCACATTTCTAGTAACTATCACGCTGGAGACTCATGGGTGATCTTTAAATAAGCATAAAGGGAACAGATCATGTTTTGACCTTGTTGCGAAATTAAAAGTCGCACCATGGCTTTTAAAGTAACTCTGTTGTCCTTATAGTGAAGAGATACTCAGTTAGTTGGCCAACAGACATTTACTGAGCAAGTTTCTCATGATGAGCTCTTGCATGAGGCTTAAGAAATGAAGATGGCGTGAACTCACATCCAAGCCTTGCAGTGACTCTCCAAGCCAGCAGAATCCTTTTACGGGATCCTTCTATGCATCACCCACATTGAAAGCAGAATGAAGCAGAGCTGCCTGGTGGGCACAGGGGCAGGCCCTCGGCACAGCTCTGCAGACACCTGCTGTTCTAAGGTGTGCACAGCCTGGGAACGCCCTCTCTAAACTCCAGCAAGAGAAAATGCATTGTGTATGTTACATAATAATTCCATTGAGGAAATTTTTCCATCTCTAGTTTTTAAATGGTAGCAGTATATTTTACCTTTCTCTTTCTCCCATTAGCCAACTACCTCCAAGACCCGACAGCAGCCCATATGAAGTCAATGTCCGTGAGGTCCTCCCCCGCCTCTCGGCTCATTCTCATAGCATCTCTGGATGGTCACTCCATGAGGAGCTAAAATTAGGTCACAGCAGCCTATCTAAGGCAACTCTGAGTGGAAAGATCCCAAGGTGAACCTAGGCCAGCATCTGTACGAATTGCTAATAGCCCAAGCCAGGAATACTTAATAGCAATGCCGGTTCAAAGGGAAGAGTGAGTAGGTTGTAAATGGGAAATAAAGCCAGAGGTCAGGATCCAGGAGGAAACAGGAGCAGAGCAGAATCAGATCAGGAAGGAAGCAAGATGATTCCAGGCAATTGTTCTAACTCTCACTGGCCTGCTTTCAACTCATCTGCTTTGGTTATTAGGCCTGGTAATGTCCATGGACATTAGCTCAAAGATTCAGTTTGGGCCAACACTCCCCACTTCCAAAAAATTTAGTTGTTTTCTTTATCTATTTATATTGTCACCTCTTTAAGCAGTGGATACTTCTTTACTACCCATTGAGAGTCTAACAAAAATGATGAAAAAATCTGGTTCCCCCTGATCCTGAAGAACAGGGGTTAAAGACCAAACCCCTTCCCCTTGTCAGGGGAAAAAAGGAGACAGAAGGGGAGCAGTGAGCCCTATGACATGCGTAAGCTAGCCGAAACTTTTTCTTCTGGTATTCTTTTACTTTTAAACTCTGTATTTCCAGAGGAATAATAGCTTCAAGCACATAAAAAGCATTCACATAGTATCAGTCTCTACCCAGCCCTGTGCTAAGGGCTTTGAAGTCACGAAAATCGTGAAATGCACTTACTACCCTCAAGGTTTCTACAATCTCAGTAGAAAGACAGAAAACTTCTACAGAAAGCCACAAAACTGGGTTTGGTAGGTAATGAACCCCCGCAAAACTCTATGGCTCGAAATAATCATTTATTTTCTTTCAGTTCTGTGGGTTGAAGATTTGGGCTGGACTCCGCTGAGACACCTCATCTTTGCCCTAGATAGTGTCTGATGAGCCCACTCCTCTATCTGGGGCCTCAGCAGGGATAGCTGGCAAGTTTGGGGTGGCCAGGCCTCTCTCTCCACCGGATAGAGAGGGAAGGCTTATTCAGAATAGACTTGTTCCAAGAAAGCAAGTATGGCGGCAGCAAGGTCTCTGGAGGCTTAGATTCGGTTTGCACGTTATCACTTCCGCCATGTGTTTTGGCTGAATGAAGTCATGAGCCAGCCACAATTCAAGACGTAGAGAAACCCACTCCATCTCTTCATGGGACGAGCTGCAAAGAATTTGTGGCCATATTTCATCTACCACAATCACCCACTAGCTATGATTATTTGTATTTCTCCTACATGTCAAACGAATTCACTCACTTCCAAGATTGCTGAAAAATATCATGTAATTTTATCACAGATTCAGAGTCCAATATCTTAGGAAGTGTATCCAGATGTGGATGGTCTAGATGTGGATGAGGTCTCTTAGGTACAGCTTCTTGCATATGGCTCCTCTTAATCCAGAAATTTGTGGACTCAACAGACACATTTATTTGCTCCCTCTCCCCATATACCCAGCATACAATGGTGAGATAGCAATAAGCTAATCATAATAAATATTTCCATTCAAAAACAGGAGAAATGGGAAGTAAATAGAAGTCATTGGTCCATAGCAATTCAGGAATCCAGTCATGTACATATTACCATAAGAAACAGCCATTATTTACAGATAAATAGCTTTTCTCATACTGCTTCCTGCTCAAAGACATTTTTTTAAAGATTTTATTTATTTATTTGAGAGAGCGAGAGAGCACAAGTGGGGAAAGGGAGAGGCAGAGGGAGAAGGAAAAGCAGACTCCCTGCTGAGCAAAAGTTCCAATGCGGGGCTCAATCCCAGGACCCTGACATCATGACCTGAGCCAAAAGCAGATGCTTAACCGACTGAGCCACCCAGGTGCCCTGAAAAACTATTGTATTTTGGAATTTAGAAAGTCTAGAGACCCTCTATATTTCCTCTACTTTCTGCCTGCAAACTGAATAGTTTTCTTTAGTTCATCCCTTTCTTCTCACATATTTTCAACACTCTGCCTGAAAATGTTCTTAATCAGATCCATAACCTTATTAGTTACATTTCCTAACTTCTGAGTTACCACACGCAGTAGTTTTGCCAATGATTTTGAAACAAAAGCAGTGCCACATGTTTTAGGTTTTTTTGTGATGGCAGCACCACACTTCTCGGCACCAATTTCTGTTTAAGTTAAGCCCTTGCTGTACAACAAACTACCTCGAAAATTAGTGGCTGAACGCATATATTGGCTCATAGTCCTGTAGGTCAACAATTTGTATTGGACCCAATGGCATGATGATCTGGTTGTCGTCATTGCTGAATATATAACCCATCAACAGTGGAGATCAACACGAAGCTCCTGATGTGGCACCATTTTCCGGCAAAACTGCCAGCCACCTCATAGCAGGTTGATTACCCTGGCCCACTTCCATGTGCTCTTCCACGCCTTTCCATCAGAGGCAGCCCTTTGTTCTCATGAAGTTGACACTCTGAATATGGATTGGCCTTCATTTCCCACAATACAAATGACAAAACTACCGTCCATGAACTTGCAGAATGCCTTGTTTGCTCTCATACTACTCTACACAATATCGCTCTTGACAAGAGAATTAATTTTTCAGCAAATGAAGTGGGTCCTGGGCTTGTGCTCATGGAATTCACTGGATTTACCATGGTCCTCATCTTTCTGAGACTTGACAGAATGGTAGCAAGGCCTTTGAAGACACAGTAAGGGTTTCAGTGGAGTACCAACCCTTTTGTGACGCCCTCCAGGATGCAGTAAGTGCCAGGTTAGTGACTCATATATCACATTGTTTCTTCCATAGATAGGATTCAGGAGCCCAAGAATCAAAAGATAGAAATAGAAGGACTCCTCTCATATTACCCCAACCTCTCCTAGTAAAATTTTTGCTTTCTATCCTCACAATTTTGGGCTCTGCTGGTTTAAAATTTTTTGTTGCTAAGGAGGAATGTTTCCAGGGGTGTGTGTGTGTGTGTGTGTGTGTGTGTGTGTGTGTGTGCATGTGTGCACACACACACAGGTTTCATTGAACTGGAAGCTGAGATGACCACCTGGCCACTTGGGCTCTTCACATCAGTAAACCAATCATCAAAGAAGGAGGTTCCTTTATTGGTTGGGGTGACTGAGTCTATAAAAAAAAAATTGGTTTGTTACCTGAAAGGTTTCCTTCCTCCCACCAACCAATTCTGACACCACTGGGTGTCCTATAATCCAATTCAATCATGACACTATCCGAGGTAGTGTCAGATTCCACAGGTTTAAGGGCCCGGTCCCACAAGACTGCTCCCATTTCAGATGCCATTTGCAAGGATTGGGTCCTCAGGTTACCCATGATCCTGTCCAACTCAATTATAAAGTTGGGGGTTCCCATCACCCCCGTCCTCAGTTTCAATAATTTACCAGGATGACTTGTAGAACTCAGGAAAATTGAATACTTACTATTACAGTTTGTTATAAATTATATGAAAAAACAGCTAGATGAAAAGGCACATAAGGCAATGTTCAGAGGGATCCTGAATGCAGGAGCCTCTGCCCCCATGGAGTCGGGATGTGCTACCCTACCTGTGCATGTATGTGTACCCCAACTCAGAAGCTCCCCAAATCCCATCATTTAAGGGTTTCTAACAAAGGTGTCATTACATACGCGTAACTGATTAAATTGTTGGCCATTGGTGATTAACTCAATCGCCATCCCCTCACCGCTCCCTAGAGGTTGAGGGGTGAGTCTGAAAGTTTCAACCCTCTAGTCACATGGTTGTTTCCTCTGATGACCAGCCCCTATCCTGAAGCTATGTAGGGGGCTACCAAGAGTCCCCTCATCAGAACAAATGACATCCTATCACCCTGATCCCTCAGGAAATCCCAAGGGTTTTAGAAGCTCTGGGCCAGGAACCAGAGACAAAGACCCAATATTTTTCTTATTCTACCACACCACTACACAATGGGACCAGAGGCCTCTTACTACTCCCAATGCTCTGTGACAAAGGAAATAGAAAACTGCATTGGGCCATTATAGGTGGGACAGCTAATAGCAGAGACCGTTGAGGAGTGACAGGCTAGGTCCCCCACCCACCATCAGACAAGAACCATGATGAGTTGAGGGACTTGCTTGGGGCAAAGGGAATACGGCAGGTCACAGAAAGGAAGAAGTTTTGTGTACCAACAACAAGTGTATGGCCAATTGCAGAAAAGAGGACTGTAGTGCTTACTAGTATTTCTTCCTTAATTTGGTATGAATATATACATTTTTTTCTTTTTCTTCTCTCTGATTTTCCTACCATCTGATATACGTTCATAATAGTGTATGCTACATATAATGTACATAATCATATATTACATATAATGCCAAGTTACCAAGGTATTGGCTGTGCTGGATTGTTCTATCATCAGCTTGTTTAAGCTAAGAATGCTTTTTCCTGGAATCCCTCCCCTCTCTCTGATCCCAGGCTAGAGTTGGCCAAACAGGAACTGGAAGAGAAGCAGCTTGGGATAAGGACGTGGGTCTAGACAGCTCTGTCCCTTCCTCCTTCTCTTGGGAGTGAAGCTGCCCACCCAGAGCATACATTCTGCCTCTCCCACAAGCATGCATCTCTGCTGTGGGCTGCCTCAGCCTGTGGCGGGGTGGGTATGTCCTTCCAATTCTTGATTATGAGATCCGCTTGCCACGTTCTCCAGCCTTCTCAGAGTAAAGATGGCATTTGGGGCTTCATCTGTCCTGCTTCTGTATACTTCTCAACTGGTTCAGAACTCAGGTGGGGAAGAGAAGTGTTCATTAGTACACTCCCCTGAACCCCAGAATTCCTCAAGGAGACCTAAGAAAGCTTCCCACCAGATCTTGAAGGATGTCATGGGACTAGAACAAAAGAGAACCAACGAGGCAGGTGCAGGAAACCGTGTGAGCAGAGAAAGAATGTAGTAGGCAGGAAAAGGAAGATTCATGTGAGGAATAAAACTAAATTTTCTAAGCAAATGAAAAATAATGAGGGATGCAGTTTGACAAGACACAGGACAGTGGGGCAGCTGGTGAAGGCCTTGAAGACCAAATTTAAGTTTTTCATAACTGTGACTTTAATTTTGTGCCTATTACTCTGCTTCTCCTAATATTAAATTTTCTGATCAGCTTCACTCCCAATTTAATGAAATATGCAACCGGCTCTTTTATAGATCTCTTTTACGGCTAATATAAGCTTCTTAATATCCAAATCAGAGAAACGACTTGCCAATAGTAATAGTGTCCCAAGCTCTCCAATTGCCTGTCTCTCTCAGCACCCTCACTGTCTCGGATTTTACTTGGAAATATATTTTACGGTCTGGCAACATTACTAATCCTTACAGGAGTAGAACCCCTTTTCTATGCATTGTATATTATTTCAGCATGCTTTACTAGAAAGACAAGGAGAAAGAGGGTGGGATGATAGAAACATTTTACCCTGGCTCACGTATCCGTCAGGAATTTAACCGATGAATTGTATCTCAGTGTCTGAGCTCATCCATGTGTTATGAATCACACTGTTGGAAAATGTACCCATATTTCCCTTTGGTCCCTTTTCTCTCCTCCCCCACCCCTCCCCACATTTCAAATTCATTTTTGTTTCTGTTCGAGGGCTAATGAGACTGTGATCAATGCATCTCTAGCTGACCCTGCCTTCAAGTCTTCAATCATAGCTTCTCTGTCTAATCCACTACCCTCTCCTCTTTGTCAACTGATGGATTTATTTAGTTAAGAAAACAAACAAACAAACAAACAAAACAATCATGCCTCAACTCCACAAACAGGCCTCTGGTTTGATTTTCTTCATTTTATGAAATCCAACCAACCGCAGATGCTAAAACTATGTCTTTACAGTGTCTGTCTCTGGGCTGATATTTTCTGCTTTTGTGAAGATGTTTTAAGGTCCGCCTCTTGCTCCTCAAGTCAATTCACGAACAGTGTGCTCTGCAGGGTCTCTTTCCTGAGGCTAAGGTTCTGAGATTCTATCCAGAAAGTTATACATCCCTAAGCAGTTCTTTGCATGAGTTCGGTGCTCACAGGCCTCCCCTTACTAAAAGGGGCTCCGAGTGAAGTCAGCACCCACCAAGGGGTGCTGGCAAGATCCTGGCAGCCCAGATACCCACAGATGAGCCTGATGACCCAAGACAGGGCAGGGGTGTTATGCCTGCAAACTTCAGAGGACCCCTGCAGGCTGCCCCCCGGAGCTGTGCCCATGTCACATTCAACCCCAATAGGCCTTTGTGTTTTCACAGTATTTGATAATTTGGACAAAATGCTTTTTACATATACCACTTCACTTGTTTCTTCCAACATTCCTAAAAGTAACTCTTTTCCTTAACTCTTTTTAGATATTTAGAGCCTGAGCTTCTGACAGTTAAGTGACTCACCTTAATTAACATTTTAACCCCATTTTAACCCCTTAATTAAGAGGATACCCTGTCATTTCTCCCACCCTTTATGTCCTTGCCTAAGGTCTTTCTTCTTTACAATAACTCACACCCAGGTACCTACAGTAGCCATCACCAAGATGATCCCAGATCTTTGGCTGTCAATCTTCCCAGGTGACCTTGCTTCAGGTCTACTTCCCAAGGCTGGCTCTGAAATTCACAGAGAGAAAATGGAAGTTCCATCTTACTAGTCCAGTAAAATGAAATATTCTCCAAAGCAACAGATCTCAATGAAATCGATCTTCTTTCTTTTGTCATCTGTATGCTCACTGCTTTGATAAATAATCATTTGCATTTGGAAAGAGGAAAAATCAAGTAAAGCATAATTGAAGTCTGATACCACTTGGGAAATATGGTCATAGATGTGAGAATGTTAAGATGGTGCAGGGGACCCTAAAAAAAATCATTCTTGTGGCTAGCACACTGTGTATTTTATCTGCAGATTCCCGGACAAGCTTCATGAGAGAAAACACGCTGGGGTCACAAGTCATGTGTATTTTCTGCAAAATGAAATGCATCTTCCATCTGAGGGTACTTTTTAGGAACAAAGCATTTGGAGAAATAGCTGTCTTGTAGCTGCTTTAATACTCAACCAGGAAGATAATCAAAATTTAATGACAAAATGCTGGATAAAGAACAATGGGGAGAATGAGGTTCTTTACTCTTTAAATAATCCATCTTGCATTGTTTTAATGCAACTGCAATTAGCCAGAGAAGAAAGTTTGGGACTATCTCGTCCCATTTTCAAAACTTACCAATAGCTCATATTATATGCAAACAATGCTTGGTATCATTCTAAATACTTTCGTGTATTCTTTAGTTTTATTCCCCTTGAGGTGATGGGAAAGGGCGTTATTTTTGCAAGTGAGGAAGCTGAGGGAGGGAAATCTCCTGCCAGGGTTGACACAGCCGCTTAGTGACAGCATTGGATTGGAAGCCAAGTTTGCTGAACACCCATGCAGAAGAGCCAAGGTCACATCGCCCGTTACGTTAGTTCCATACTGGTCGTCAGCTTCCAGGCATTCCCGGAATCCATGAAAAGTGTATTTTCGATTGAGATCCTACTGATTAATTGTGCTCCTCGTTAGAGCCCAAGAATGCCATATTTAATTTTAAAAAAGGGAGGTTTACATGTAAATGCAGACAACGCCTTGCATAAAAGCCTCCTGCCTTGAATTTCTTGTAACACCTCTCTTTCAAAGACCTAAGGAAACTTTGCAGCCGCTTGCTAATCCTCCCAACAGGCCTGTGAAAGGCCCAGTGGGCAGTTTTAATTATGCCTGGTTTACAAATAGAAAAACTGAGACGCAGATGGTGAAAAATGAAGCTGAGTAAGGGGTTTTCCCAGAACCACCCGGCCCGTCGGGCCCAGGCCACTGCCCGCCAGGCCCGCACCTTCTCCACTGGACCGCAGGTTCTGAGTAAGAGGCTTCAAGCAGCAGATGATCGTTGAAGGCTCTGGTGTGTCTCGACTGCAATACACAGATGCTTGGAGAAGTAGTGAAATAAAGGGCTCTCCGCATGGGGTTGTTGTGAGGGGTAAAGGGTATGTATGGAAAATGTCTGGCACCAAGGAGCCGACAGGTAGTCTGGGTGCAAGAAATGGTCACAGGGAAATTGGTCTCTGTCTGAAAAGAAATGAAGCTGCTAATGTAGATACTTAATATTTATGAAAGAAAGGAAGGAAAAAAGAAAGAAGCGAGAGAGGGAGAAAGCTTTGTAAATGGGAAATCTGGCTTCCTACTCTTTTCCTGGGACTTGTTAGAGCTTGTAAAATGGTTTTATCTTCTGTAACATGAGGGTTTGGTGGTCGAAATATCATTGAACATGTAAATTTTGGACGTGGCATTTCTTAACACTGTCCTTAATATAAGTCAATGTCCACCTCACTGTGCAGACTTCTTTGCTTACATTACCCATAGTTACTTCAATCTAACCAATGAACTTTGTGCAGACACAGTCTATCTAGGATGGCTTGTTTCAACTTTAGTAAAAGAACAGAACAACAAGCCCTTTGAAAAGTAACTAAGTAGGTTTGACTATATTGCAACAGTCCCTGATTCACCTGTCATAAAACCGATCCTTTTCTACTTTCTACTCCTTTTCTTAGTCATCTCCCCGAACCAAACACCTTTCTCTCCGACATACCAGCTGCAGCCACAGACACTGTGATGTAGGTAGGGCCTACAATTAAGATTCTGAAAACTTCTCTTGGCCAATTGAAAGAAAGATATTTAAAAATTCATGGAATTCACTGGCTGTTTGGCTTTCTTTATGGCTAAATTCAATCTTCCACCCCTCCGTTCTAACACAGAGCCCCTGACCACTGAGGAAACCTCGAAATGGTTGTCTGTCTTCAGGTTTGTCAGACTCAGTCGCCCTGCTCAATAGGATACTATTAGCAATGTCGACATTAAAAAGCAATGAGCAGACATGCTTTATTGCTTAAAAGGAGGGATTGCTAAATATGGAAAAATTGAACTGCTTTTAACCTTGCCTAGGTAGTGTATACAACTATTCTTTCAATGTTTAATCCCATTATTTAATGTGTGAAAATAAATAAATAAGAATGGGCTGACAGACGTGGCAATATAATATCCTTTAATCTGCAGTTCACAGGGCATTTAAAAATAATAATTTTGAAAGGAGCATTTGAAAACATTTGATCTTAAAAATGCATATTTTGCTTATTCTAGTGTTTGTTGATTTGAAGGCTTTGAGGTCAGCCCAGTAAATATTCAGTTTGCTTGGCACAAACTGTGCAGGAATCTAATAGAAAGCAATATTGTTGAAAATGGATATCAATTGAAAACAGAGAGCAGTGTCAACTGTCCCCCACTGGGAACAGACAACAATAAAACCAGTCAAGCATTACACAGCCGAGCCTGCCAAATGTCATTAGAGTGGAGAAAAAAGGAAAGGAACATGGTAGGGAAAGAAGCACTTTGCTTTATTTTTTTTCCCTCCAGTTTAAAAAGACAAAAAAATAGGGAGAAAAAAAAGCCGGGGAGGGGTAGAAGGAGAACATCTGAAGAATAAGGACAATAAAATTGTCCTAAAATTGTCCAAGCCAGTGTCACCATTATCTTAGGCCTGATATATCCCTTCCCTCCCTCAAATGATTACGTTATAAAGATTTTCAAATATTTTCTCTGTCTCTTCAACTGATCATTTTCTCCCAATGACTGTCTAATCAGGTGCATTTGCAATCATCAAGTTCCCAATTTGTAAGCCAGCATTTGTCATGTCGTTCATAAAAATCATGTTTCTATCATCATTTAATGAATTGATCTGAGTTCATATTGATAGGAAAAGGTTTTGTAAATGTAAACTTTTTCACTGTTACCACCAAGCTTCAGTGGAGAGCCTTTCAGAAGGAATGGGCTGCAAAGAATATCTGTGGGTGAAAAGAAATGTTTACAGTAGCTCTAAAATCTGTTACATGCTAGGAATGTAGAAAATTAATCATTGGGCAATGGGCAGGGGGGACAGAGACATCACCACCACCATCCCCACCTGAAGGCAGAACTGGGAGCCAGTGACTTAGCCCCAGAGCTTCTGCTCTATCTATGGCATTTTCATTGATGATTTGTAAATTTTCAAACAAAGAAAAATTGTCTCCTACAGACAATGGTCAAGCCTCTGAACAGCCAGCCAAGAGCTCCCCCTAGTGAGGTTGCACACATATCAGAATGAGCTTCCCACCTCTGTGCGTACACACACACACACACACACACACGCGCGCGCGCGCGCACACGCGCACACACACACGCACGCGCACGCGCGCGCGCACACAGTCTTAGACCTGACTCTTTAGTACAAAATGTTGTCCAGGTCCACATTCTTTTAAAGCAACATGAAAAAATATCCCCCAAACTCTCCTGACTGTTCCTCCTACTTATTGTTAAACCCCACACTCAGCAGTAAAGAGCCCAGTGAGGACTCCCTTAAGGAGAAACTGTCATTCTGATCATATCATTTTGAAATAGTAATAATCACATATTGGCTCCAAATCTGCATCCTCAAGTAGATGCTATCGATGTAGAAAGTCCTCGGGGGCAGCATATTACCATGTAATTAGCATAATGACTTTGTTGTGTAAACAAAATAAAAGACAGGCTTGAATATAAGAAATATATCTTACACTGTACTGGTATCTACAGCTTCTGGAGAAAAATCTATTGTCCTTGCTAGTCTTCCGTTTTGTTGCCGCATTACTGGGATAAGCACCTACTGACCCGTGCAAGCAGCTTCCTATGTACGTGTGCGGCATTAGCACACGTGCGTACACATGCCCATATATTTTATTGCAGAACAATATACAGAACACTCATCCTACTCATATTTAACGGAACTAATTTGCTATAACACCAGCATTGCATCTCCCAGACCAACCCTAATTCCTTCAAGTACATTTTGGCTTCCTCCAAAAAGATATTTTATTGGTTTTATGAGGCTTGCTAGGGCTCTGAAGGGAGAATAGGCATTCTTTGGGGGAAAGAAGGTAGCAAATGTAGAAATCAGACACGGAGATGAAAGGGGTTTAATGTCTTCCTAAAAATTCTTTGAGAGCCATATCAACGTTTTTAGTAAAATACAAATGACTGCCAGTTTATAATTAACAGCTGCTTGTGTTAAGTATCCAGTGCTTCCGGGCACCTGGGTGGCTCAGTTGGTTAAGCGACTGCCTTCGGCTCAGGTCATGATCCTGGAGTCCCTGGATCGAGTCCCGCATGGGGCTCCCTGCTCAGCGAGGAGCCTGCTTCTCCCTCTAACCCCCCCCCATGTACTCTCTCTCTCAAATAAATAAATAAATCTTTAAAAAAAAAAAAAGTATCCAGTGCTTCCTAGTTCCAGCTAATTTTTTTTTTTTTCCTTCTTAAACCATAGATCCACAAGACAACTGATCAGAGCTCTAAGATGCTAAAGGTGACTCTATTTCCCCGGGAGTCTAACTCTGGAATGCAATTTGTGGGATGTTTTATATATTGATGCTCAAGCCTTGAAATCCTCTGACATCAAAACAACACAGGGTACAGTATTTTTTGGGGGGGAGTGTTACTTTCATCATCAAGATTCTTGGAGTAAAAATATAAACATATGTAAAACTAAATTTAAATAAACCCTTGGCTTTTAGATACTACTACTTACCTCCCAGAAAGATGGTGACAATTAATGCTAAAGTCTTTGCAAAGCTTTGGTGGAACACTCTACCATATGAATAAAAACAGTAAAATTTTTGTTTTTGTTACGATATATTCTAGGGAATATTTTAACAAGCTTACCTAGTATACTCAGATCTTTGTTCTTTCCACAACTCTTACACCACCTTCAAACAAAAGAGACCAGGTAAGAGATTGGGGTGGGGTGACGGGGAATATTGCATAACTAAGCCACTCATATGGGACAAATTTGTCTGTCACCGATTTTACCACCACTCGCTCAAATGATTAGGGCCAAAACTTCACTCCTATAAAACCCATATCAATGATGAACTGTTCACTGTTGGACTGTGGGTATATAACTCAGCCTGCAAAACTGATTTTCTTCCCTTATAAAAGGGGGAATTATAATGTTCAACACCTCCCTGAATCAAAAGGAAACCACTATACAGAGAACTGAAATTAGACCTATTATGTTAATTAAAATTCTGCCGGCATCTCTGAAAGTGTAATTTGGCCCAATGTGTTTTAAAAAAACCAAAACATCATGAAAATTAGCTAATGAATATTGTGCAGTCACTTCCCTAACATAAAATAACTCAACCATTTAAATTGCACAAATTCCAAAATGGTCTAATTTACAATACGTCGTTGTTTGCTTGTTTGTTTTAGAAGTGCTTAACCTAATAACATGGTGAGATTGTATTTTTTTAAAATTCTAATCTTTTATGAAATAACAAGAGACTCATGGTTGAATTTTCCTATGAGTTTAGTTCCTACAACCCTAAATATTTAACTCTAACAATACTTACTCCTGCTTAAATTTATTATTCAGAATTTGATTCTTTCAGTTTTCACTAGGTTGAAAGTCAGGAGTCTTAGGCTTTTGAGCCAATGCTGACAGTTACCCATCATTTGACCTTGAGCGAGCCACTGTGACCTTGGACTTTTTGCTTCTTCATCTGTAAATTATGGGTAACAATATCGACCCCACTGGCCTCATGAGGTCGCTGTGAGAATTAAATGAGATGACACAGGTGGTAAGTGTTTTAAATATTAGAAAGTGCTAGACAAATCTATGCACTGTTATTTTGAAAAGTAATATCTTACTCAGTCAATGAATATGTAATCATCTTTTAAAACTTTCTCCAATTTCAATGGTTCTTTTCTTTTTCTTTCTTTCTTTTTTTTTTTTTTTTTTTAAAAAACCATGTATGTTGAGTTATTTATCTGCAGAGATTTATTTTTTAAAAACAATTCCTGGTACCATTGGAACCTTCGTTTGGTATCTACCTCTGTTCCAGTCAGTCTTTCCTCCTCAGAATTGTCCCCCAAATTGTATGAAGCACGGACCATATATATAACCATTGTGCTCCTTTGGTTTGGGTTCTCCTAGGCTAAAAAGTGTTGTCCAAGGGGTTTTCACTGAAGAATTTGTAGAGAGGGTTCCATCGCCACCAGATAAAAGCTCTGCCTCCCCTTGACTCCATCATAACACAAATGGAAGAATTAGCCCCCAGATGCATTCCTATGTTAAAAGTGCAACCACGCAGAATACTATTCAGCACTAAAAAGAAATGAATTACTGACATACACAACAACATGGATGAATCTCAAATACATTTATACTAAATAAAAAAGCTAGACTCAAAAAGCTGTATGTTGTATGAGTCCATTTACATGACATTCCACAAAAGGCAAAACTATGGAACAGGAGACAGATCATCAGTTGCCAGGGGCTGAGGGTGGAAGGGAAGGGACTGACTACAAAAGGGCAGCAGGAAATTTCTGCGAGTGAGGGAACTGTGCTGTATTTTGGTTATGGCAGTGGTTACATGATGGCATGTCTGTCAAAGCTCATACTAAAAAGGAGGAATTTTACTATATGCAAACTATAGCTCAATAAATCTGACATTAAAAAAAAAATCATGGAAAAGTCAACATGAGTTTGTTACCCTGCTTGGATTGTGACTCTTCCTGTAAAAGCAAATTGTATTTCCACGGCAATTCAAACTGTTTTCTCATAAGATGAAGTCATATTAAGATAATCAAGGTAGTTAACCGAGTATGTTTAAACTTTGAAATAAAATTTTCACTCCATATCTATCACAACAGTGATTAATTACAAGAGTCCAAATAGTGTATTTGTCTTACAGTGATCACCATTTCATTTTTATTGTTTTCCAATTGGGAAGAAAGAATTTCAAGTCTTAAGCTAGTTATATAGATTTTACCTCCCCTCCATCCTCATCTAGCCCTTAGAGAATTGTTTATAACCGTTTATAGGTGTAGCTCATAGGAATGGGAGTATGAACCCTCATATGCAGTTGTCAGTCAAAAAATTTAGCTGGTTACAAGAGGACCTCACTTAAATTGAATTCTGAGCAAAATAAGGAACTGGATATAGCTGATGAAAGGGCTGTAAAAAGAGATTTTAAAACAGAACAAGCAAACCTAGCTAAGAGAGTCTCTTTTTAAAATAGGGTCGGGAGGCCATTCAGGAGGAGGAATTTATGCATGTCCTCATCGGAGAGAGATGTGAACTTTTTAAAGACCTTTCAGCCAGCTTCAAGCCCTTATCCTGGACTTAACCTCCTCCTCACCAGGACACCTGACTCCCTGGTACTCTGCACTTTAAAAGGAGCCAATTCGATCTAACAAGTTTCAATCCTTCATTTGCATATAAACTCAACCAATCGCAGTGAGCCTAATTTCAATCCCTCTTTTGCATAGAGGATCTACCTGAAAGAGAACTACCCTCAAAATCTTTGCCTATATATACACCTCTGCCCCCTCTCTGTCTTCCTCTGAACACAATTCATATTTCTACCTGAATCTGTGGCTCCTGATTTGCAATTCTAATTGCCCAAATAAATGCCTCTTTGCTTAAAATTTTCAGTGAATTCTCTTGGTTGACAGCCCCCCAAAAGGGCAAATAAAGCGAACGAATCAAAATAGCCCCTAGAATTCAGTGAAGAAATGCAACCCATGTACTATATAGATGTGCTGTCAAATATTAGTACTGGAAATCTTTCTTTTTAAAGATCAGGGTGCAGCTTTCAGCTGCAATGATGTTATTTTCATATCAATCAAATTAAAGGATTTATAAAACAGGCAGAGGGGTCAGTAGGCAGCTCCTTCCTGGGACACGGTTGCTGCAGTGGCTTGGGGGGGAGGGGGAGGTGCATCTCTGGAGTGGGGAGGAGTTGTGAGCAAAGAATCTCACCTCTCCGTATCCCCATTCCATTCCTTCTGTTGTAAAACGCCATATAAAACAATGCCCGAACAATCTATGGCTGGAAACACAATTATTTGCAGGTGTCTCAAAGCCATTTCGACTCATTCACTCTTCCTTTCTCCTCATTGACATTAGTTTAATCTGTGAAAATCAGATCACAATTATGCCAGACTTTTTACCTCATTAGTTTTCTATTGTCTGTTCTGAGGCATTGCATACATTTTTACCTCCAGGCGAGATTGGTTCTTGTCTGAACTCGCTTCTATCCCTTCCCCTTCTTCATTCTTATGAGTAAGAAACACTTTTAATCCAATAATTTAACTACTTCTGAAGCTAATCTGGAGAGATTTCACCTGCATTTTTTTTTAAACTGGCAACTTTGGGCTATAAACATGTTTCTGGTTGTTATCCCAATCATGCATGAGATACATACATGAAACACCCAAACCCCCAGGATTTGCTCTCTAGACAAACAACAATTCTCTGTAGATAGCAAATTATATTAAATACATATAATTCCATTTTTCCATTGTGTTAAATCACAGCAACGTCATTTTCTTGGTAAATTTGTATCTCCTGTGTGCCTTTGTTACTGTGACTGGAAAAGCATTACCTAGAATTATTTAACTACATTTAGATTGGGGTTAAGGCACTCACTTTGTACAGCCAGATCCATGGGATCGGACCAGGGACATCAGTGAGAGTATGGAGCTGTTTTCTGCAAACCCTTGAATTTAACCATTTAAGGTTACAGCGATTTTTTACTTCTCAGGATGCTATTCTATACACGTAAGTAGATAAGATGTGGAAATTTCTTGTCAACTAATTATACAACAAGACAATGTGTCTCTTTCATATTTTGGCTACCACTCTGTTTACAAATGATTTTGATACATATTTGAGGCTCTCAAATCTAATTTTTTGATTTGGGGCTGAGGGACAGTTGCTTTAGCCCTCAGAAATTGGGGTCAATAAAGAAAATTGCTAAGAGTTATTTGAGCAGGGGCGCCTGGGTGGCTCAGTCGTTAAGCGTCTGCCTTCAGCGCAGGTCATGGTCCCAGGCACCTGGGATCAAGCCCCACATCGGGCTCCCTGCTCCGCGGGAAGCCTGCTTCTCCCTCTCCCACTCCCCCTGCTTGCGTTCCCTCTCTCGCTGTGTCTCTCTCTGTCAAATAAATAAATAAAATCTTTAAAAAAAAAAAAAAGAGTTATTTGAGCAGCTACATATTTCAGCATTAGCTCTGCTATGAACTTTTCAAGAAATCTAAGTTATATTTACAGAATGTCATGAACTGGTACATCCATTGTTTATTTCCTTATTGAATATCAGCAGAAATTATCTGCTATACCGAGAAGCGTCAGATCTCCTGACTAAACAACTTCTCTTCCTTTGGGGAAAAAATAGTAATAATAACCTTTGATTGTGTAAGAACATCATAATCCACATTGTCATTCCTGATTCAGCCCATGCCAAGAATACAGGACAATTTACATATGCTTTAATCAAATATTTGGGGGCTGGGGAATCTCACTGCGTATCTCTAGATCAAGATTATGTGACATGCCTTGGATTCCAGCCAGGTTTGAGGCTCTTCATTTTTAAAACAATAACCACCTGCTAAAAGAAGAAAGAAAGCCATTTCCTTCTTGACATTCGTTAGCTTAGGATCAGCAGAATCTTCCCGCTGCTCAGACTGAAATGTAATAGCTGCAAGGTTGAAAACTGAAATCTTGCACTAAGCACTTCGATGCTGCTGGCTTGTAATTTTTTTCTCTTCAAAAATTACATACACAAAGCAGTTTTAGACTCTGTAATCAGATATTTTGCCTCGTACTACTGTGTGATTTGGGATGTTTTCTTTTTTTCTTTTCTTTCTTTTTTTTGAGAGAGAGAACCAGATCCGCACAATCCATGCTTTCAGAGAATGTGCATATGCTACATGGGACACTAGCCCCTCACTGCTGTGTGGCATTTGTGGATAGTGACCAAGCTAAATGAGCAAGACGAACTCAGACTAGTTAACTTCCATGGGGCCCCAAGCCCGCAACTCGGGTTGACTCAATTCATTTTTACTTGCTTGTTGTCCAGCACTACAGTGGTCAGTAGATGCGTGTATCTCAGGGAGGGCGGGTCTTAGCAGGGGGAAGCAAGGAGCACGGAGAGGCCAAAACAAAAAGGACTTGATCTTAGCCTCCAAGGATCGCCATGTAGTGGGTCCAGACTTTGCAGGGGCATGAAATGCATCCAGCTTGGCCGAGATGCAGTGATTCACCCAAGTGTCCTCTGGTTTTTCTCCATGCTGAGCTGACAAAAGCATTATCATTTTATACTCTCACCAGTCCAAGTACCTATTGTGAGGAAGCACTTGAAAACTATCAGATTTGTAAAATTCACAAACAAGCAACAGAAAACCTTGCAAGAAAAGTGGTATGTTTTATTTGCAAAATGTACAGTTAAAATGGCATGGTTTTTGCATTGTTTATGCACCACCACTTTGGAACTGACACTTTCCCCTCAGAATGGGTTATCTTTTATAAATGCACGTGTGGTTAATATCTGTATTTTTAAAAAGCATGGTATAGTACATTGCTTTAGCATACTGTGGCATAAACTTTCCCTTATACAAATTCGAGTTTACAAATCCATTTTTTTCCAAGATCTTCAAAATGGAACAAGAACATCTTTAAGCAACTATCTCTATGTGTACTATTTTGTGCATGCGTGCATGTGTGTGTGTGTGTACGTGTATGTGTTATTCAGTGTCTTTGGACCTCAGACTTGTCCAAAAAATATCATCCACCCCTTATTTCTCAGCTTTCCACATCACATCTCATCCACCCACCCAGGATGAAAACTTTGAAATCATCTTGAAATCTTTGTCTTCTTCCATCTGTTTATATAATATCAGAGAATAAAGGACATAAGCAACTGAATTAGATCAAGAGATGCTTATGCTTTAACTACTCACCTTACAATGTGTAGAAAGCAATTACATGGTAAAGCAAAGTTAAGCTAAGATATGACTCTAAGTCCATATTTTAATAACCTTCTTGAAAATTCGAAAAACTTTTTGGCAGTCTTTTTGGCACATCTGATTAGAATGTCCCAGATTTTCCACCTTTACCTGGAGATAGAGATGGAGAAGCACTTAGACGAGGGGCCTGACAAATATCTGCCATTCGGCTTCCTTGTCTGGGGTGCTTACGTTATCAGCAGTCACCTTAACCCATACATTCTTTGTGAAGATCATCTGAAACCATTTGTCCACTATACCAGGGTTGGTTTAGCTAAAATTAGGTAATATTATCCATAAATACATTTAACTTCAAATGTGTGTAGAGGTAATTGAAAGCACCTGAATACACTAAAAGCCAGAGGACGTGGGAAGACACCACCAGCAAGCCCTTTGCTTCGTCACCGCCCCTTCCTGCCCGTGAGCCTTCAGCCTTGTCTGCGAAACGTGACCATCTGATACACGGATCCAGGCAAGGTGCTGGTGCCAATCTGCATATTAAACAGTGTGGGGCGCCCGGGGGCCTCAGTCGGTGAAGCACCTATCTTTGGCTCAGGTTATGATCCCAGGGGCCTGGGATGGAGCCCCATGTTGGGCTCCCTGCTCAGCGGGGAGTCTGCTTCTCCCTTTCCCTCTGCCGCTCCCCGTGGTTTGCACTCTCTCTCTCTCAAATAAATAAATAAATGCCTTTAAAAAAAATTTTTTTTTAAAATAAACATTAGTGGAGCAGAACTTTTTTTTCCTTTGGGTTAAAAAAAATAAACTCTATAGATAGAAGTTCTAATCTCTTGTAGTATCTCAAATGGAGCATCTTCAACCTCTCCTCATATATAAAAACTCCCATTTATGTACTCCACTTGAGGGATCATTACTGTATTAGTCAGGATTCTCCAGAGAAACAGAACCAATAGGATCTTTCTCTCAATGCCCAACCCCCTCTCTCCAGAAATACAATCTAAAATATTAGATCTTCTATCTCTCCAGAGACAGACAGAGAGAGAGAGAGAGGCAAAGATTGATTTTAAGGGATTGGCTCATTGATTGTTGGGACTGGCAAGGACGAAATCTGTAGGACAAGCCAGCAGCCTGGTGATTCAGAGAAGAGTTGGTATTGCAGTCTTGAGCTGAAGGCTAGAAACTCAGGCAGAACTTCTGTGTTACAAGTTGAAAGTATAATTTCTTCTTTGGAAACCTCAGTCTTTTCTCTTAAGGCCTTCAGCTGATTGGATGAGGCCCACCCACATCATGGAGAACAATCAGCTTTACTTAAAGTTAACAAATTGTAAATGTTAGTCACACCTTAAAGATACCCTTACAGCAACATCTGGACTGGTGTTTGATCAAACAACTGGTCACCACAGTCCAGCCAATGTGACACATAAAATTAACCATCACAATCTATTACCACACACTGTGCTCTGGTGAGGACCAGATGTGGAAGAGGAACCTCACCCCAGATAGTCAGACGAAATGACAGACTTCTTTCCTCTTCTCCCATCATCTCCCAGACCCAAAGGCCTCAGTGCAGAGAAGAGGGAAAGAAGAGCAAAGAGAAAACAACCCTCCACCCTGCTCTGGGTTCATGCTGGGAATTCTTCCCTGTCCTGAGAGAAGAGAGCTTTGAATCAAATCAGACCGAAACTGAGAAATCAGCATGACTGAATCTTAATTACTAAACTGAAACCGTTCATCACCGGAAGGGGACGAGAAACTTGTGGAATTGGATCAAGATGTCATTGAGACAAGTGTGAAGCAGGGAAGGGGAGTTCCACCCAGCACAATGGTAACCACATTAGAAAATACAAAACCATAGGGAAATGCTTTGTGGAGAGTTCACAGGCGTCCAGTTCTGTACCCACGCAAGGAGCGGAGAATGAAGACACCAGGAAGAAAACTGGGTCAGGGACATGGTGTGCCTATGGGTGTAACACAGACCTTCCAGGTGGATCATGTGGACACACTTGCCAAGAGTTGACCTGATGTAGACAAGTGGTGAGGTCATCAATGATCAGAAGACAGACCTCAAAGTCGGGCACATATTGGCTTGGAACTGGACTCTGCCACTGTGAGCATGTTGCTTCATCCTTTAGGCCTCAGTTTCCCCCACCATAAAATGGGAATGAGAGCAGTGCTTGTATTATAGGGCTGCTATGAGGGCTGAATAGTCATGCAGAGTGAGTGTTCCAGTAAATGGTAGCTGGAGTCATCATCACCATCATCCTCTTCATCAGCAGATGCTAGAAGTTTCTTTGGCTGCTAAAAGCAGAGCATCTGGTCGGGGCACCTGGGTGGCTCAGTCGGTTAAGCGGCTGCCTTCGGCTCAGGTCATGATCCCAGGGTCCTGGGATCGAGCCCCACTTCGGGCTCCCTGCTCGGCAGGAAGCCTGCTTCTCCCTCTCCCACTCCCCCGCTTGTGTTTCCTCTCTCACTGTGTCTCTCTCTGTCAAATAAATAAATAAAATCTTTTTAAAAAAATAAAAATAAAAGCAGAGCATCTGGTAAACTCCTGATTTACTCTGCTGAAAGTCTTATGTCTTGAAAGAAGATATTGGCTGCCACTTATAGAAACTCTGTATCGTAACAGGCACTCCGCTAAATGCATTTCTCATACAATTGCTGCAGTAACCTCACAAGGTAGATGCTGTCTGCATTTTACAGATCAGAAACATTACTAAGGCTTAAAGAGGTTAACCAACTTGCCCAAGGTCACACAGCTCATTAGAGGCAGAGCCCTGCTGTTCCTACCAGACCACACTGCCTCCTACTGAGTATGGACCTCATTCTGGAGAACTTGCCGGTAGTGGAGGTGTTGGACACTAAAAGAAAGCAGTGGGGCTGACAGTAAGGTTGAATTCTAATAAAAAGAACTAAAAGCATAATCATAATTTAACATATCCTTGATTTTAGGTGAGCAGACTTCAACATATCTTTGATTTTAAGTGAGCAGATTTCAAAATGTCTGGGGTTGGGAGGATGAATGATGGACATGTTGCTATGGACCTTACACTCTACAGATGGGAGTCTATAATCAAGCAAATTTCTGACAGCCAAGTGAAATACCGTCAAAGGGGAAAATAGGAGAGGAAGGTAATCCAAAGAAGCAGGTGTGGCTACAAAGGGATTTCTCGGATGAAGTTGGATTCTAAAGGATCTTGATCCAAATATGTAAGTCACCGAATTATGAAGGAGCAGCACAAATCAGAAGGATTAGTGTTCACTTGGCCAAGTCCAGAACAAACAAGGACAACATAAGTGTCGTTAAACTTTTATGGAGCAAGAAATACAAAAGAAGGGATTGACCCATTGCTTGGAGGAGGTGACAGAATGTTGAGGAAAAGGCAGAGAAAAAGCAGAATTACTCATCTCCAATTTTGTTTATTTTTCCCCTCTAAGAAAACTAATCTTCCAACTGCAGGTATTGAGGTGTTTATAGCAAGTGAAGATAACCTATACCTGCTTTCACCTGAAGTCTCCAATCCCAATTATACTTCATCCCCAATAACCTGCCGATAGAATTGCAGAATCATCGCTAATAATCTAAGAGAAATCAAAATTAGAAGAAGAAAAAAAGAACCAGTCAAGTAACTGTTTTCCCAAAATTCCAAATAAGTGTGTCAACGTATGTCCAGGTTTACCAGAAGCATCAAATGCTGCAGGTTGAGCTACCATCAGGAAGAAGGGCAGGGACAACAGAAATTATTGAGGCAAAAAAAGCTAAGTTAACACATCAATATTTATCCTCTCAAGGAAAAATAAAATAGATCATTTCGGGAGACTTAGGATCAAGAATGAGTAGATCTTGGCATCTCCAGCAAGATTACATGTACATGTACCTCGTTTTCAACTTCTTAGAAACTGAGCATTAATGCTGAACCAAAGCCAACATTCCTACAATGCTCTCTCTCCCTTCTGCACCTGTGTCTGCCCTTTGGAACAGAGTGCTGACTGCGTGTCCATGCGCTGAATTCAGCCTGCAGGCTGGTCCTGCTATGTCTGGGGTCATTTGTTTGTTTGCTTGATTGTTTTTAATGCTTTTAAATGGGTCATATACTCCTTACAATCTCTTCCTGTCTTCCATCCATCATCCAATCATGAACACTACCTGCCTACAATGGTGGGCATCGCTTGAAACTGCAACCTTTCTCTGGGCCACATAAGGTAAATCTCCTTCCTTCTTCCTTTTATACCCCTTCACACCCTGAAAGCCTGATGAGGTTTTGAACAAGATTACATCAGAGACTGAGCCCTTCCCGAGGCCACTAAAGAGGCCTTCTGTCAGTCACTCTCAAAAGGTTTTATTCTAAGGGCCAAAGATCCTGTGACCCATTTCACCGACCCTTCCCACTGTCCAGAACTTAGTAGTGAAAAACAATTACAGAGGATCAAAATGTAAAAGTTGTAATAAATTTATTGCTAGCAACATAATTTAATTGCTCATTGTTTATTCCATAGAACATAAAATAATCTTTCACATAAAATTTTCATTCTATCTCTGTCTCTGTAGACATTTTTAGTAAATGGGAATACTTGTCTTTCTGAATTGTCATAAGCACAAAATAAGGTTAAGTGTATTTTAAATGCCCTATAAATTAAGAAGAGTTTGGTCATCTTACTATGCTGACTATTTAACTCATACTTTAAGCATTTTAAGTAGCACAAATTTATAGGGAGCATATTGCCAGTAAAGTATGACTAAGAAATTTTCAATGGAGTATGTATACGTTTTCTTTAAGAAAAATATACAGATTATTTAAGTTTGAACTACAATACCATTATGTTTTAAAGTCAAGTTATTAGAAAATTATAGGCCAAAAGTACTGTTGAAATAAATATGCAACCTACACATTCAGGTTAAACAAGCTGCAGCCAATTAAACAGATATGAAGAAACCAAGTTAATAATAACTAGTCATTAAAAACTAGAATAAAAACTGAAAGGAATAACCAACCTGACTGCACTGATAATAAAGGATTCTTTCTGAACTTAGAACATCCCAACTAGCCAGATGTATGCTTGCATAGAGGGATCTGGGTACTGTGGCTAGTGCTCAAGCATTCAGTGGAGTACAAGGAATTGCTACTCCCAACCCTGGGGAGGCATTCCTATGACTCTTTTAAAAATAGATTGTATTTATTTATTTGAGAGCGAGAGAGAGAGAGAGAGGGAGCGAGTGAGAGAGAGCACGAGCCAGAGGGGGGCGGTGGGGAGGAACAGAGGGAGAAGCAGACTCCTGAGCAGGGAACCTGATGTGAGGCTCGATCCCAGGACCCTGGGATCATGACCTGAGCTGGAGTCAGACACTTAACTGACTGAGCCACCCAGGCGTCCCCTATGACTTTATGTATACTAAATCTAGTAATCTTTGATAATTCACCAAGTCATATAAAGAAAGGCATTGAACCTGCATGTCATTTGTCTAGAGAGCCAAGGCTGGCTGATGGAGTAGCCATTACCTGAAACATTTTGGCAGAGAGAAGAGATCGCTCTGGAAAGTCCTGCACCAACAGCTCAAAGCTTGGTCCAGAAAGACACGCATCACCTCTGCTCACAACTTCTTGGCCACCTCTGGGCACAGAGCCCTACCAACCACAGGAGGCCAAGAAATACCATACTATCATGTGCCCAGAAGACAGAGGTCTGGACAGAGTAAAGAGAATTCATTTTCACATCACTAAGAAGACCCTTTTAGTGGACCTTTGTAGTATGCTTTTAAGCAGACAGCTAAGTTGGAGTTTTAATCTGTCTGCAACTGGCCTTATGTACTGTGCCTTTCTTCGGTAGCCATCAAGGATGATGATGACTTTTGTCACCATTTTCCTTTTGTGAAGGATCAAACAGCTAACAATTGTGGAGGGCTTACAATATGCCAGTCACTGCACCAAGCCTTTTATAACCACGAACTCAGTTTAACCCCACAACAACCTGAAGTTGCAGTTAGTCTTATTATTGCTATTTACAACAATTTCCACCGCAGCTAGATATACGACCTTAATATTAAGAGTTGGAAGGCTGGAGTTTTTTTGGGTTTTTTGTTTGGTTGGGGTTTTTTTTGTTTGTTTTTTTAACATTTTATTTATTTATTTGAGAAGAGAGAGAGGGCACAGAGGGAGAGAGAGAGGGAGAAGCAGACTCCCTGCTGAGTGGGGAACCCAATGTGGGGCCCAATCCCAGGACCCTGAGATCATGACCCGAGCTGCAGGCAGACGCTTAACTGACTGAGCCACCCAGGCGCCCCAAGGCCGGAGTTTTGAGATGGAAGCCAGGTAGCAGGGAGATGGGGCTTGTAGAGGCCGTGAGAAAATAGGCAATGCAGTTGGGCTTCCAAGAAAGAGAAGCCAAGAGACAGAATAGCATTTAGGGGAACAGAAGAGAAATCTGCTGATTTGGGGATGGTCAAGACTTAAGGAGAAGGAGCCACTGGAGTGGGAGAGGTGGAAAATGCAGAGATGACAGGGGTTGGGAGCAAAGTCCCCAAAGAGACAGAAGGATGGGGCTCGGGGCAAAGTGGGCATCTCAGCTTTGGTCATCTCATGTATGTGTGGGCCAAATGGGTTTCCTCGGTTAAGAAATGCTTGCTCATGCTTTTACCCACTTTTTATCGTTTTTTCTTATTGATTATAGCCATGTTAACTCAAAAGGCCCAAGGCACATTTTCCTTGAGAAGGAAAGATGGGAAAAGAAATGGAAAAACCCTGGAGCAAAAGAGCAGGAATCAGAGGAAATTCTGCTCCGTATTGTAATGAATACAAAGGCAAGGAGTAAGGGAATGGGTAGCTTAATGAAAATAATGAAATTTTTGAACTGCTCTCAGGGATGGAAACGTCAAGCCACTCAGAGATGAGTGAAAGATCTGCTGAGCATCAAGTCCCAGATTGGACAACTGCTGGAAGAATTGTGTCATTTTCTCCATGAACCTCAATGAAGTTAGAAGAGAGGTGACTGGTTCCAGGCACACAGTAGGTGTTCAATAAATGCATATCAAATGAATGAATATATGAATGATTCTGAAGACTCAAGACATATATACCTGCTGTTACTCCATGGATTTTGTCTGCAGACCAACTGATTGTCTTCAGCTGTTCTTCAATGAAGTCTGCCAACTCCTTATCCTCTCTCCATTCTACTACAGCTCCAAAATATGGACTTAGCCAGTCCTTTCATTCCTTCAGGTGGTACTAACTTAAGACCCAGAGGGGGCCATAACAGCGAACCAACTTAACTGAAGACTTGATTGAGGATAACACACAGGAATTGCAATTTGGAAAAGAGAGTTAAACCGACTACCAGATTATGACTGGCGCGGCTTCAGCGTGCAAACGTTCCCTACCTTGAAGGCATTCCCTTTCATCTGCACGTATGATTCTCAGACTTCATTTAGAAAGTTTCCCGTGGAGCTTGGTAAGAATACATTTTCCTAGGGCCCACCCTACAGACTCTCACTCAGTAAGGGGTGGGGAGAGAGTTTCGGGAATCAGCATTTTAAACAAGCATCCCCGGGGAGTGGCATTCATGCAAGTGACAGTTTAAGGCAAATGGGTCCACATTACTTAGACCCTACCCTCTTACCTCTGTTGTTCTCGATACAGCCTTTCCCCACAATTCCAGTCTACACAGACCTCGCCCTGAGCTAGCTTTCCCTGGCGCTCACTGTTTTGTTTTTTTTTTTTCTGAGAATTTCTTAAACTTTAATGCATGCAGATCACATTTCTAGCAATCTTCCAGTTAATGCTGATGCTGCTGGTCCACATTTCACATGGAGAGAATTAGGGTCACTATATCATACGCATTGACACCGCATTATAGGGACGATCTCCTGTTTGTTTAATGTGAATGAGTCTTGCCTCCCAACTTCACTGTAATTCCCAAACAGAGACGAAGTTCTGAACACCTTTGGGAACTCCTCACATCACTAAGGACTGAATGTACAGCTGGTGCTTTATAAACATGAGCTGAATTGAATAATTCAAAGTAAAACAGCAATAAACTCCCAGATTCCAGGTTGGGAATAAAGAATAAATGAAGGGGGGGAAATCGGAGGGGGAGACGAACCATGAGAGACTATGGACTCTGAGAAACAAACTGAGGGTTCTAGAGGGGAGGGGGGTGGGGGGATGGATTAGCCTGGTGATGGGTATTAAACAGGGCACATATTGCATGGAGCACTGGGTTTTATAAGCAAACAATGAATCATGGAACACTACATCAGAAACTAATGATGTAATGTATGGTGATTAACATAACATAATAAAAAAAAAAGAATAAATGGAGAACTCTAGCCTAAATTTTCATTATTATTGCTCCTAACCAGTACTTTCATACAACCACACAGAACAGCCAGAAAAAAAGGCATGCTCAATAGAGCATTCAAGACCAATAATCTTAAATGTCTACATGAGAAATGCCATATGAAAAAAATACAGCTTTAATAACTTAGAAAGAAGATGTACTTTTCTGAAAGTTTCTGGAGCATCTTCTCAAAGGATTTATCAGCTGTATTAATTATAGTCTCCAATTCATAGGCCCGCTACACTGTAGACAGATTGCTGCATTTGGTGACATGTGAATCAGGTCTCAGTCTCAGAATAAGTTGGATTTTTTTTTTTTTCCTTTTAGAATCAGGGAATTATAGAGACTCAAAAGGGAATCCCAGATTTTCATGTGTAGCTGTGTACTGATTAAATGATACACTTGGCCTGAATCTGCTTTATGCTGCTGACTTTTAAACATTTTTATTCAGACATAAGTATAGAATTGGATAGTGCCATTAATGCTAGGTCAACTGGGTAGGGCCTGCTAAAACCAAAGCAACGAAGACCCACAGGACTTTGTAAACAAGGAAGAACGGGAGACAACTTCTTGACCAGAAAGAAAATGTTTTCAGAAGAGGAGACACATTTTCACCACCCAGGAGTGTTCTGGCGTCCAATCAAAACACCAGAACATGATTTATTATTCCAAATTATATCCTAAAATCAGAGCATCAGCCAAAGCCATACTTCATACCAAACTATTTCCTTCCTTGGGTCTCCTTCTAAGAAGATACCTTAGAAATCAGAGGAGAAAATTGGAATATAATAACATGCTCCACACTTTGAAGACCATTTATGTCAAAATTCTAAGTATAGGAAGAAAAGCTAGATTTTGCTGCCAAAAAAAAAAGTTCATTGCTACTTTATATATGAAATAAAATAGTTCAAATCTCTAGGAAACTATATTAGACATTACATACCCTAATATAACAAAATGCATTGAGGCAAGATATTTTAAATCATTGTCACTAGTGAATGGATGATTTAATTTTAGCAATTGTTTATGGGGCATTGTGAGGAAATTAATCCATTATTTTGTCATAAAATACCTTGTTTCATAATATCAATTTTGCTATTAGGATTTAAAGCAAGAGTTTTCCTAAGGATATACATTTTTACATGACATTAAGGTCATTTGTATATATTATAATATAACAGTAACTGTGATAATTATTCTTTTGTGCAAAAATTTCAAGTAATCCTTCCAGCAGAACATTAAAAGATTATAATGTATGTGTGTGATTATGTGTGTGCGCGAGTGAGAGAGACTAATTCACTAATGATGCTAAGCCCATTAGGGTAGCTTGAGAATCTTGGGGGTTAGCAATTTGTTATGAAAGGGCCATGTCTAGCACACTGAGTGGGGGGTGGGGTACGATGGGACAAAGCAGAACTTGAGTGAGTTAGAATCCTCCTGCTTTTTATGTTAGAACTCTGAGTGGATGGCATCAAAATCAATATGCAGCTATTACTCCCAGAAAGAGACTTAGTTTGGAAAACCCAGTTATGCGTATGCCATTGGTAGTTTTCCAGTTATCTGGCTGCATTTCCATCAGCGTGGCAGGCAGAAAGATAGCATGATAGGGGAATGGACGAATGATCGGCACCCAAGTCTCCCGTAACAACCCCATGCTCATGCCCTGCTGATCAAACAGGAAGCTGATGGCAATGTCTTCCCACCAATATTGTTAGCAGATTCTAATGCAATCACAGCAGCAAGGTGCGTGGTCTGCACAGGCCGAGTCACAATCTAAAGTTAGTGTTGTTTTCCATTCAATCCAGAAAGCTTGATATTTTAATGTAACCAACATATTATTTTAATTGATAAATGGCAACTATAGGGAGACATCTGGGATGGAGCGTGGTTAGAAAAAGAGGACTTTCTTGGAAGATCTATTTATATGCCTCTGATCAGTTGAATAAATTTAGTCACAAACATTGCAAAACAGAAGCCAATCTTGTGTATGGCACTTTGGATGAGTATGGTTTGCCCTGAACTGAATGTTTTTAGGGCATTAGAAGGCTCCCATCCATCCTAATCAACTTTGTGTAGACATGATTCAACAACCAGTGTTGGCTCCGATCAGCACAAGTGTCAGTCACAGAGCAGACTCTGGCCCACAGCCCTCTGTCCTCATTTCCTCAGGGCCGAATGTATGTGGTTCTCACAGGGCAATTCCCTCTCGCCCGCACGGCCAGCGCGCCTGCCCCTGACAGGCTTGCCCGGCTGTGGCACTGACCATATGGCTAGGCTCAACTTCACCTCTCTCTTAACAATGTCATCTCCCTGTCTCTCCAGCTCATACTGTCTTCATGGAGGGCATGTATTTATAGACTCTCCCTCGAACTACCCATTCTCACAAATGTATTCATGATTCCAGTCACAGGAGGGGTTCCTTTGCATTCACACCCTCCCTGGGATGTATTACTGACCATCGCTGACATAGTTTATTTCTGAAGGGAATTAATTCCAAACTCATATAAATATGGTTGCCTTTAATGTCTTGGATTAAATTCTATTCCATTAATTCCTTATATCATAACCTCCACCCTCAATATCTAAACACCTCCCAAAGGCCCCACCTCCTAATACAATCACATCGGGCATTAAGAATTCACATATGAACGTAGGGGTACATAAACATTCAGACCATAGCACCTATTAAGAAATGCACAGTTTTAGGAGAACTGAGCCATCAATGAAAAGCTAAAAAAAACTATTTTCAAATACCTGGCAAGTGGGGAAGAAACTTCTCAAACTCTGCTGGGCTCTTAACTCACTATTTCCAAGATGATCTGATCCAAGAGCCAGAGCCAATGACTCTGTGCGCGGCTGGGATGATATAAGTACCAGCAGCAGAAACCCAGCCCAGTGCCCCTACCTCTGGAGGGGCAAAGTCGGCTTGAACCGTAGCACAGAAGACACATGTAGAGTGTGTTAACGTGCAGCACCATGAGAAGAGTAAGATGACAAATTCCCCCCATGTGTTCCTTGCATATCCCATTTCCTGCACATTCCTGGAAGTGCAAATATTTGCTCAGATTACAATTATTCTTTTGGATTCCCATCAACATAGTACCGAAATAATAAGCATATCCGTTGTTTGAGAACACACTGTCCCTTGGGTTCCTGTGCCCCTTCCCAGCGGCCTTTTTTCAGGTCTAAGGCATGCCCCACCCACCTCAGAGGCTTTGCATATGCTGTTCCTTCAGCTTAAAATAATCTTCTCTTGGTCTTCCAGCTCAGACACCAGCCCCCCTGAGAGGCTTTCCTGGATCATCCCCATTCTGCTATTATTCTCTGTGTCTGGCTCTTTTCCTTCATGGCACGTATCCCAATTTATATAATCTATGTTCGTTTGTTTTCTTGTTCATTGCCTGTCTCCCACTCCCCCCTTTAACGTCCAAGCTCCACGGGGCAAGGGTCACATCTCTGTTTTCCACCAGTGTATACACAGCCCAGCACAGTACTGCACCCAAAGAAGGCACTTGACAAATTAACAGTTGAACAAATCAATGGAAAGTCTGCCTCTTTAGGAAAAGCCATTTACACTTTAAGAGAGCCATTTCACTTTAAGAGAGGAAGAAGACCTCTCAGAGCCTCGATGAAATCATCAGTTCATCAGAGGAGCCCCTTTTCTGCCTATCCCAGTTAGACCCTTCCAGAGACATATTCTCTAGGCTACCTCTGAGCTGGGAGCATACTTCATTTGGGGGCTTCACAGCCAGCTTACCATGTTTGTGTTCGTTACACGGTAAGTGCTGCTAAGTACACAGGCTGAGAATTCTCAGTGGTCTAAATGTTTTAAAATCCAGAGATGTTCCATGTCATCCCCTGCCATTTCCTTCAGGTACAAGTCCTGTAGCTCTGATTCATGTAGCTCCCAGTCTTTGTGTGAAAGCAAGAAGCAGCAGGTAAGAATAGATGCAGGTCCTTTTCTGGGTGAGGAACTCGGCCAGGTGACTTGTCGATGTTTTCTGAGGTAATTCTCACAACAACACTATGAAATGGGAAGTATCCCATTTTATGTACAGGGCAACTGAGGCTCATCTAGAGAAAGTACCCACAAACAGGAGGAGCTGGAGTTCTTTCTGCTACACCACAGAGTGTGAAACAGTGTGGACTAGCGCACAGCAAAGACTTTCCGAGAGAAACGACAAGGACAAAACCTTCACTTAGGCTCAATTCCTTTGGCTATTATTCTGGTAGAATAATAAAGCAAAGTCCTTTTGATCAGGTACATTTCAGACTTGATAAATCCCATTTACATGATTCTGAGAATTTTTCATAGTTTCACACCTGAAATCAAGCTGTGCTTTGTAAGTGGTTCAGTGTGTTAGTGTTTTCTCTTTCTCTCCAAAAGTTACGAATTTGATGATGTTACAATCCAGGGAGACTTGAAATCAAAGAAGGGTGGTTTAACAGCTTTTCTGATAGAGCCAGGTAAAGGAGACCCACAAGGTTTTTCCATCAGTTCTTAATATTTAAAATAAAATTACCACCAATAGAGGACAGGCGGCTCCTGACTTACAATGATTTGACTTAGAATTTTTTAGCTTTACAATGGTGTGAAAGCAATACGCGTTCAGTAGAAACCATACCTCCAGTTTTGAAATTTGACCTTTTCCTGGGCTAGTGCTGTGCGCGGTGTGGTCCACTCTCAGGAGGCTGGGCGGTGGCGGCCACAGCTCCCAGTCAGCCACATGGCCAGGACGGTAAACATCGGGCACACTTATAATCCTTCTGTACCCATACAACATTCTGTTTTTCAAGTACAGTATTCAATAAATTACAGTAGATACTCCACACTTTAGCATAAAATAGGCTGTGTGAGATGATTTTGCCCAATTGTAGGCTAATGTAAGCGTTCTGAGCACATTTGAGGTAGCCTAGGCTAGGCTATGATATTCAGTAGGTTGGGTGTATTCAATGCATTTTGACTTAACGATATTTTCAACTTAACAATGGGTCTATTGGGATATAACACCATCCTAAGTTGAGGAAGATCTTGTACAGTGTAATTTTGTTTAAATCACCTTATTTAATCATCATTAGGATGATATTATAGAGTGGGTAATTATATTAGTCCTTATTTTATAAATGGTACAACTAACACTCAGAAAGGTTAATTAAGAAGCCCAAATTCGCACAGCTATTAAATGTCAAAACCGAGTTTCAAATACGAGTCTACGCTACTGCTGAGATCCACGTTCTTAATCACAGTGATACGCTGGTTCCTGGTCTAGCAGCACGGTGCTGGGGGCCTTCCACCTTCATGGCAGGACGCAGGGCGATGGTGGTTAAGTTTCTGTCTAACAAGCTATCCATGAGCAGGACAGGCCCCGTGGCCCTAAGCGGAAGATCATGGAGAGATAACACACCCTCCACCACAGCCCAAGTGCTCCCTTACCCCCCACCCCCTGGTCATGCTCTCTATCTCAAATAAATAAATAAAATCTTTAAAAAAGAAAGAAAGAAAGAAAGAAAAAGAAAGAAAGAAAGAAAGAAAGAAAGAAAGAAAGAAA